>NC_087552.1:4706736-5374712 GCF_036250125.1 Pseudopipra pipra
CCAGAGGAAATCAGAAACATCATCTCATCAAGCCATGACATTCACACACAACATAACTCAAAACACTCTCTGTGCTCCTCTCATTAAAAATGACACTCCTCATTTTTAATGCATTTAGAAGAAATCTTTTCTTCATGGGAAAATGTTTAGTTCAGCTGAAGCCTATTAGTGCACACAGGTCTGGGTGCAAAGTCCATGATACACCATGAACTGTGCACAATCTCCATGGAAGCAAACTCTTGTTGATAGAATACAATTCCAAAAAAAAGTATAAAACATGCTGATAAAATAAAGCCCTCAAAAAATAGTATATTTGATTTGTTTAAAATTCATTTATCAAGCAACCACAGATCTGTCAAATATACAGAAATCTGTACAAATCTACACAAAACCACTTGTAAGACAGGTATATTTTATGGAATAGCACTGCATAAGCTTTTCCAATGGTATTCTCATTATCTGTATCCAACTTTAATTATTTGGAGGTAGGCAAAATGGGAAGGAAGTACTTATATATTTCTTGAATGCCAGCCCTAAATTATGCAGCAAAAAAATCATTCTTTATTATTATTCACTGCCAAAATAGGGATAGGGAACTTTCCAAGAGATAAAATACAGAAATGAAAAGAGAAAATACTGCAGGGTAAAAGATTAATAACTATGATATTCATTGACAGTGCCCAAGATGTTTTTGCTGAACAATTTTTAATAGAGATGTCACTACATGGAAACTGTGACAGGAAAGAAAAAGGACAGAATTTCTTGTGCAATCCAAGCCAAGAGATAAAAGTTAGGATCCATCAGCTCCAATGACTTTGGAATTGAGTCTCTGCAGGATAACAGGGTAGAACAGTAGCAAAAAGATTGCTCCAAGTACAGGGCCCACGCGGCTGGGAAGGAAGCCAGGCTGTGAGAAAAGAATTCAAGCCACAGGCAGACCTACCTACAAAAATCTGTGCACCTACAAGAAGGGCAGAAGGATTGATTTAGATGAGGAATGCAGCTCTGTTCTACTTAAATTTCATGCTCCCCAGCCAAGCTTCAAAATTTAAAAAAAAAAAAAAAAAAGAGAAAGAACCCAAAAAAAGTAGGAAGAACCCAACTAGCCAGTTGCAGAAAAACATTGGCATTGTTTGGCTGGCAGGAACACCAACTCTAAACAACTTGGAAATATATATTACTTTCCATATGTTCCAGTACTCCCACGTTCATGGAAATGTGGCACTGCTACCACTGGAAATTAGGACTGTGCCAGCAGTGTGTCACAGTGTGCTGAGGATCCAGAAGCAAGCCAAGGGAAGATGACCCTTTAAGAAGCTCTCTTTCTCCAGGCTTTGCTGGAAGTATTTTGGAATCCTCACTGGCAATTTGAGAGGAGAGAGGGAGCAGTCTGGAGCTCCTACTGGCTGCCCTGGCACAGTGGCCATGTGCCCTCTGGCAGCAAAAAACACCAGTCCTGAAAAAAGGTTTTAATACTGTGGCTCCAAGTATTCCTTACTCAAGGTGGGAATGTATCAAACCCACTCCTGAGACACAGCATTAACACCAGTTTACAGCAACAAGGCAAGGTGTCACCCAGCCCAGAGACACAGCCCAGCCTCAGATGCCACAGGGATCATAGAGAACAATTTGTAGCAAATGTTCTAATGACAGATCCAGCTAAGGGAATCCTGTGCCTGCTCCAGGCAGGATCAGTAGCACAGGGAACATCTCAGACCCTACAGAACAGGTGAAACCTCCAAAGGTCTCAGAGGAAGCGTAATCCAAGAAAGGAATGTGGGACAAACCCAGTACAGGTGCACTGAATCTTTGTATCATTACACTTAACATCAAAGTAACTGTGTGACAGAGTCCTAATGCTCTGTATGTCAACAAGCCTTTATTACTGCTGTACCTTTTTTTGTCCAAGTTCATGCAGGAAAACCAGGTAAAAGCAAATTCCTGTAGGTATTCTATACAAACAATATGATGAAATAAAAAAGCTATTTAGGAAAAAAAAAGCACACCTTTGAAGTATCAGGTTTTGGATTTGAGGTTTTTTTGGTAGATAAGCAAGGAAAAGAGGTACATGACTTCATTGTGAGGCTGCAAAGAGACCCACTGACACAAGCTCCAAATGAATGCATAGGTTACTCACCATATTTAGGGAAGGTGTCTGCCTCTGTGCTGCTGGGCTAGGACATACTAGTCTCAAATAAAGGCTCTCTGAATCAAATGAGAACTAAGTGGTTTGGAGGCCAAAGTATACGTGTGTATTTATATATATATCTCAAGGTTTAACCTACACCCCAGGCTTAGGGAAACCCCTTTCTTAAAGTCGTTCTACCATTGAGAGCATATTCATCTCTCTCAAACAAACACAGCCCACACAGATATACTTGAAAGCACTGCTTGTAAGAGACCACAGAGGATTCCCTCTCGTTCTTCAGCTCACCATGGAACGGTGACACAACGTCCCGCCCACGGCCCGGCCCGAGCTGCGCGGTGGGAACAGCGGTGCTCTAAGCACGGTGGAAAAGCTGCATCAACCCAAAAGGTAGAGAACACAAATATCAATCCAGAAGTAGAATAATTTACTGTAAGGGGCAAGTAGGTCAGGGACCCATTTCTAGGAATGCTTTTTGATTTGAGTTTATTCTAAAGGTTTCCCTTGCACAATCAGCGCTCGGTTCGAGCAGCTCCAGCCTCCTCATCAGCAGTGACATTCAGCTCTGCCCCGACCAGAAACACTCCAACATCAGATCTGATTTTTGTTCTGAGGAAGAGAGCACAGAGAGGTGAAGCTGCAGAAACGTCGCCCCTTCACCCACACAAGAAGTGATGCAGCATTTTCAAGAGCATGTTGTTCATTTCAGGCTACAGGCCACCGCTCACAGGAGTTGATTAATCAAGTTTCACAGCTGATAAAAATTAACATTAGCATGCTGTCACCTAAAAATGAAAGAGTCATGACAGGCAAGTTCAGAAAATCGTTCATCTCTAAGCCTGACTCTGGTATCAGTTTCGGTTTTGACGACAACAAAACCTGTGCAGTTCTGTACTAAGGAGTAAAAACCACTCTGAGATTTTTAGGAGATTCCTATGGTCTTCTGGGTTGGAAAAACTAGTGATCTAACTGTCCTGGGAGCATTCTCCTCCTCCCAGCAGAGATAATACAGCTGCTCAGTAGAGCAAGGTGGACCTTTTTCTGTCAAAGCATTTACACTCAGCTTCTCAGATGCACACAGAGAGCAATCATTTGCAAATTCGTGTTCAATTCACTGCAGTTTTGTTAAAACAAAATTATTTTGGAGACATTTGCAATTATAACAGAGGAAACAATAGGCCAGGGTCAGGATGTGGGAGACCAAGGTCTAATTCTTTCCCCTGCCTTTCCCTGAAGGGGTGTTTGCACCTCCTGGACAAATGTTTTAGCTGCTGGAGTTGCAGGGTGATTTCCACTACATATGAAGCATTTACTGTCACTTTGTTGGAGAAAATGTCCATGATTTCAGTTTGATGGTTCAGACATCTACCAACAGAGTTCAGATTTACAGGCTGCCTAGTTAAAATAAATTTTTAAAAAAGGTCCCATGGCACCAGCATCTTCCACTCCTCAGAACAGTGTCCTATTCACTCAGCTGCACCTCAGTCACTTTTCCTTACCCTGACCTCCAGTATAATTTTATCTAAGCATTTATAAAAAGCAGAACAGCCTCCACAGGGGAGGTTTGAAACTCACCACCACCAGCCCAGCAGCAAACTGCTGGAGCACTGTCTGGGAGGTGACACAGACTCAAATCCTTCCAGGCAGCAAAGGAAATCAAAGCCCAAAGACACCCCTCTGAGGAGAAACACTGTTCCCACTGGATGATTGAGAAGAGAATAGCATTAAATCTTACTCAGCAATGAGTTCACACAGAGTAGAGCAAATTCAGCCTTCCATGTTTTTGGCTTTCACTGGACTCAAACACAGGTTCAGACTTTGGGCTGACCAATATGCTTAATTTCTGTGGGACTGCAAATAGTTCAGGGAGTGGTTGCTGTTGTTATTTTGTCATCATCTGTCAGCTCTACAATGATGGGGCTAAATTAAAACCTTCCCTGTGTGCAGTTCCTGGCTTTAATTTCCATCACCTGTTCAACTGACCCACCGTGGTTTCTGCCAAGAAGGCCAGGAATCCTCAGTGTCCTCCTCATGGAGGATGAGGCAAAGCCAGGTGCCTTCTTCCCTGGAAGGCTGTGTGCCATCCCAGGAGTCAAGAGAGGGGATGGAAACACGGGCTCTTCCCTTCCTGTTAACAGCAGCTTCACAGCCAGCCTGACTTAAACAATTACAGTGTTTCTTTCCTGACTCCTCCTAATATCGCTGATACAAAACATCGACATTTTCATCACAGCAAAGCAGGCACAACCAAATGTTTTGTGGAGGCAGAGAAAAGCAGTCAATGGAAAAATTGAAGGGGGAACCCCTTCTCTTAAACCTCCAGTGGAAAATTGTGGGGGTACAGCAGAAATCACATGCACCTTTTTACCTGACCTCCCCATTCCCCTCACTCAGAAGAGGAAAATCCCTTTGGCTACTCCACAAACAACTGAATAATAAAAATTTTGTTGTTTCTTAGGCATAGCCAAGCCACTTATCTAGAGAAAGGCCATGCTGGATGGCTGCCATTCAAACTATTTTATTGTCCACTGAAGGACTGCTTGTTTAGGGGCTTTCCATAGGGGAAAAATAAGGAAATGGGTTAGAGAAAATTTAATATAATGCAAGGACAACAGCTTGAAGTACCGGATCCTTGGTGACTTGTAAAGGGCTTAATTGCCATGTAAGTATTATTCAGGAGAGAAAAGACCACTACAAGGAAGTAAAGAGACTGGGGGGGGGGGGGGAAATACAGTTTCAGAAGTGCTCAAAACAGTTTGGGACTCCAATACTCTGGAGAGGAAGCTGAAAACAGATTTGCTGTCCAGAAATTTTCTGAGATTTGGGTTTAATTTATACTTTGATTAGGGCATTAGGGCATTCACTCCGCAGCAACAAGCAGCCTGCTGCTCTCCACACGGGCGTTACTCCCTGGCTGTGTGCAGCTGCCCCCCTCTCTTTGGTGCATAAATGAGAACTGCTCCCACACACTTTGGTTTGTCTCAAGCTGAAACACTCTCCTCTGCTTCACTCAGAAACAGATTGGCTGCTATATTTCCTAAACAGGTTCCCATGTCCCAGGTCAATGGGACTGCCAGTCCCAGCTGTCATGTTTTTGAGGCAAACTAAAGTGAGGGTACATCTATCCACATTTCAGACAGAATTAAAACACACTTTTGTGCTCACAGAAGGAGTGACTTTCTGAGGGAGGAAGATGCTGCCCCCTAGTTCTACCCTCAATTTTAATGAACTGCTTTCATTTTAGTTTGGACTTCCAAAGATTTTGTCTGAGATGTATTAAAAAGTCAAGGCACTTCCCATTCATTTTGTTCCTGCTCCCTGGGTGGCTTTAGTGCTTAGCCGTGAGTGGAAGACCACCCACAACAAATTCTCCTTTCCTCATGGAAAAATTGGAAATGTCACAGCTCCTTTATGAGGTCTTAGATGGCAATTCAATGAATATTGTTACTCACACATACTCTTCTGGTATTTCACTGGATTTCCCTGAAGATGTTCATGAAGTTGATACGACAGCAAGCATGAAAAGAGGTTTTACAGCAGCAGGTTCCAGCAGAACATCACTTCCATCACATTTGTCCATTCCATAAACTTCAAGCACACAGCTTAGTGCCAAAGAAGTTTGACTACAAACCCATTTTTCTGGGCAATAAGACCACCTTGTCCCCCAGGTTTCTACCACTGGTTTCCACCCACTGGTTTCTACCACTACATTTTTGACTGAAACATTGAAGTGTTTAACTCCTGGTCCAAACTGGAATTAAACCTGATTTTAAGTAATGTCTGAATCCTCCAAGAAAGTATTTCTGCACTGACTCCAGAAAGATTTCTTTCCTACCCATACATATTTTCACCTGCTTGCCAATTAACGAGAAAATCAACCCTAAAGCTTTACTAAATTTACTACTCCCTACGTCAGTGAAATCTTAAAGCAGCATTTAGTGGTTTGACAGAAAAGTGACCTTTACCTCATGGAGACAGGGTATTTTTGGATGAGGCAAAGCATTTTCACCCAGGTTCAGTGACTGGCACGAACTGCAAGCTGTAGACACTTTTCTGCCTTGGCTGCTTCTTGGCTGAGCTACAAAAAATAAAATCAGACACAAAGCCCTGAGGACTTACAGAAAATTTTCTCAACAGGATGATCTACCACAAAACTGAGTTCCTGGTCTGTGATTTTGTTCTCTGCAGCAAGGAGTGCAGTGAGCTACTGTGTTCCCCTGGAACAGAGGACAGCTCCACAGAAAGGGCCAAGAACAGAACAAGGTGATACCCAACAACATAAAACACTGTTGTACAGAAAAGCCTCTGCCTTGGACAGTAAAGTTTTGTCAGCTCCCACCACTGTTACAGGTTGACAAGGTACAACTGGGCACAGGAGCTACACAAGTCTGGGTTAAAAATGAAAGGAAAAGGGGAATATTGTAAGTAAGGAAGAAAAGAAGGAATTCTGCTGTACCCCGTGAGAGCTGGTGTTTGCCATCAGTACAGGGGGCTGAATAGAGGATGCCTTCACCTGGGTTTGCAGCTGACCAAAAGGGCAAAGAGGAATGAAGGTATTCCATGGGAGGTATCCTGGTTATTGGCAGACAGGAGGAAAGGCACTTTGGAGGAGAGGAAGGGGGTGAGAGGTGACACGTCTGTGACATTTCAGATGAGAATTGCACTCTTTGCCAGCTTCTCTAGAGGATCTGATGACCTTTTCACAACCACAAGTGTTCATCATAACACTGAAGCAGAAGCTGTTCCCCACCACCATAAAGCATTTGAATCTAATTTTACCTTTTTGTGAAATCAAGAGTAATATCTGCTCACAACTGTGCTATATTGCTGTCCAAGTGTGTGGTAAAGCTAATAACCACACTAGAGAGAGCTCTCCTGTTGTTAGAAGCCAGATCCAAATATTTCTAGGGCAGTTCTCCATCATATAAGATGCAGACACAATCAAATTTATGAAGGCAAAACCTCCTATACATTGTCCCAAAGCAAACAGCCTCAGAGTTGTTTCCTGTTACCAAAAGAAAAGACTATAAAAGTGAAGGAACTCCTGATCTTAGGCTGCTATTTCCACCTCACATGACCTTAATTTTATGGAAACTGTACCCTTGTGTTATTTAGATTTTACTCATAAAACATAGACAGAGGCAGTGTTTAGGCATTGGGGAACAATCAAGAAAAATGTAAAAGGTCTTTGAACAGTAAAGCAAAAAGTTGTTAAAATGATTAATTTTTATAAATGATGTCAGGAAAAGCCATTTGCTGTAGTGGAGATAAGGTCCTTTTTCTTTCTTTTACTTTTTCCATTAAAAAGAAAAAGAAAAAGAAAAAAATGAAAAAAGATAAGTTCTTGGAGTACTGAGATGCTGTAGCAGACAAAGTTTGACCTCTCTTATGTATTTCCCCAGCAATTACAACCTAGAAAAGACATTAAACACTGAGGATTATTTTATAAAGGAGGGATATATATCCACCTATTAATTATAACCCTACTCTAAACTTTTGCAGTATTTCTCTCTGCATCCTACTTTGAAGGAAGCTTTAAACCACAGCAGAGTGCCAGGGAGTTTGATAAATATTCCATGACTACCTTTAGGTCTTCCAAATGTTGGTAAGCATTCAAGTTGAGTTCAACCTAATATCCTAAAAAGCACTTTCAGCATTTGCAAAGTGAAGGTGGACATTAAAGAGTAACTGAATATACACAAGAGGATTATTCAGATGAGATGTTCTACCACGGGAGAAAAATAGTAATGGTCATAGAAATAAATATTAAAAAAAATAATATTAGCAGCTCACAGTTTAATCAAAGTGTCGAGGTGATCTTAATTGACTCTGTAGAGATCTCACTACAAACATCAGGCAATTTAGGGCATTGATACAGGGTTCTAAGTCTTTAGCATTAAATACCTTTAGACACGAAGCCAAAAGGATTTTGGGGGTTGATAGATGGAGTTATCTGTGTCCTCCCATTCAGCACAGACACTTCTGTTAGGAAGTCAGGAAATGATGCCTCCTGAAGTCCCCAGTTCGGAGCAAGGCCCCTTCCAAGCATTCTTCCTAAGGAAATCCCCTCACCTTCAGCTTAGAGTGGTTTTTTAGCTGTTCTTTTACTTACAGCATTAGTCAAAGGCTATGGGAAATCGTACATCTTTGTGGCTTTTATTAACTTGTTTCCTTTACAGCAATATGCTGCAAAACCAGTAGTGAGACTCTTTCTAAACTCGAGTGTTACTGTGGTGCTTTCAGCAACCTCATGGTCCTTTTCAGTGCTCAATAGCCACCATATCAGTATATAACCACAGACCTCCAGATCTAAATATTAAAGACATTGATACAAAAATTGCCTTTAAATGGTGCCTTCTGTGGTTTTGGGGTTTGGTTTGTTGTAGCCTGTAGAACCTCTCAGGTGAACTCTGAAAATAAGAATGGAAATCCAGAGCTGAAAGAGGCTGCAAAGGAAGCGTTCAGGGGATAGACCTGGATTACCTGCATGACCCTGCAGAGGTGAGAAGGCAGGACCAAAGCCTACTTCAAATTGCAACCCCCATGTCCTGTGTGCACACCCACAGATTTGGGAATCCACAAAAACTCCAGCACGAGGGAGAGCTGCAGCAGTTACTTCAGACAAAAGAAAGTGCCAGACGATGGATTCAGAAAACTGCAGCTTAAAGCACCAGGGCTAAACCAACAGCAACACAGAGACGAGGGCAGTCAGATGTATAATGAAAGAAGAAAATTGAAAGCAACCTTCCATGGCCAAAATAAACAGTTTTAAAGCAACTGAATTTTGAATCCATAATGAATATACACAGACATAGACACACACACACACACACACACACAAGAAGAGCTTGAACCAAGCTGTGCTTCTTGCTGAACCAATCTTAATATTCATTGCTGGAAGCACAAACTAGTATGGTTTGAGGGGAGTTTTTTTTGGTTCTTAATGTACAGAACTTGATACACAACTGCTTTTCAGTTAGAGGTCGGTTTTGATCTACCAAACTTCTAAGCTGCTCGCTTGTTACTGGAATTACCATTAATCCCCAATTTCATAAACCAAACCAGCAGCAACACTGCTTGCTTACCCTCCAACTCCCCCAAACTTTTCTCTGTTTTAAGCTACAACCTACGCAATGGAACAGGGTTCTATTTTAGCAATAATACAATTTTATAGTTGGAATCCCCTTCAGTTTGAAGCAAACAGCAGCAGTGACTCATCACAAGGCATTGAAAGAAAGGGGATTTCCTCCTGAAGTAAGGCACCAATGAACATCACAGCAAACAAAAATCAGCTAAGATGACAGCAAAGAGGGAGCCCAAGGATTCACCAGGGAGGTGATATGGTTACAGAAAAAAGAGCCATGCTTCTTATTTCAGCAAGAGGTTCATGATCCAAACTGGATTTTTTATTCTAAAACCGAAACTAGATGAGAGGCCGAAATGTGAGGCTTGGCTCTGAAACCCAGCTGAGCCAAGGCAGGGCTGCTTTCATCAGCCAGCAGTGGGTTTGCAGTTTGCAATTCACTCTAGATTCTGGCAGGGACAGAACCATCATACACACTGCCTACAGTATTGTCCCTGCCACAGAACCAGGCTTTGGTTTAACTGTTGCACAAGACAGTAGAGAAATGTGTTATCAAGCAGCAAGCCCCTCCCCAATACCTGGGCTCCCTCCATGAGTCAGTGCAAAGCCCTCTACTGTTTTCAGTAAATCTGAAGGTCATTTTTGCAATTACTGTTTCTAGTAAGGACAAACTCCCCCACAGAGTGAAAGCAGGAGGGTGGTTACACACTCCGTGGGTTGTTTCATACGTAGGCTGTACATAGGAAGGGGACACATCCTGCCTTGAATACAAATGCCAGCAACTGGGATTTTTAGTAACTGGGATTTTTAGTAACTGGGATTTTTAGTAACTGGGATTTTTAGTAACTGGGATTGCCCAGTGCATGAGGGTCTCACAGAACACTGGCACACCAGTAAGTCTGCAGTGGCATCATGGTATTGAGGGGAAGCTCAGCAGGCAGAGCCTAAAGCTGGGGTGGTTGTGCCACTGAACCACAGTGCTGCCTCAAAGTCACACCATCAGTCTGCTTCCACCCGGGAGCCATATAAAAACTGCACAGCTGGATGGTCCTGCAGTCCCCCAACAAAAGGTGTTACTGCTGACTGAGGAGAGCAGCTTTAGGTGTCATCTCTGTACTGGGTTTGGCTACAGAAGTTCTACTTCTACCAGAAAATCAATCTGTCTTCTGCCTCTGCCCGTGTTATCAGCACGAAAACAAAACCCCACGAAACTGAGCAGCAAGTCGAATATGTCACCTCCAAATGCCAGGCATAGAAACAGAGAGGTAAGCAGGCAGTATCTATGTGCATTAATTAAAAAGAAAGCATATGAGGGGTATCAAACAGCTTCGTTTCTCCACAGCAGCTGCTGGAGGAGAACTGGCCAACACTTCATCACTCTGTTTGTGTAATCTTAGTGACTTTATAAATTAGAAGAGGTCAAACTCACCTCTTTGTAAAACTGTTATTCTTTCATATTGGAAGGTTTTTTTAATAGGACGGGTCCTCTGGATTAACTTCTAGATTCAGGGATTAGAGACCTCTTTTTACTTTCCCCAGGCTCAGGTGGCCCAGTGCTTGCATCTAGACAAGAGACATGGAAACAAGGAAAACTATCAATGGAATCAGGGGCATCAGTTAAAGGATGGTGAAATATTGACTTAAGTTCTCAAAATACCCAGTTTCGAACAGAAAAAAAAAAATTGTTTGAGCTTTTTTTCCCTTCCAGTTTTTCCTCAGAACAGCAAAACTTTACCAAGCAGGGCAATGACCCATGTAGTGAGTCTATCTAAATTGTGGCAGCTGCAACTGATCCACAGCATTCCCATTTCGGAATGTTTCCCTCTAAGGTGAATCAATATATTTATTTTTAAAAGTTAAATTTTATTTCTAGATAATACCATATGTACATCCACACAGGGTGAAGTGTGTAACACTTCAATGGATAAAGGAGGAACAATTTCAACAGTGAGAAAGTATATCTCTATAGCTTATTTTTAACTTCAGGCAAGTGCAGAGATTTAAGTGTATCCCATGTGGAGCATTTGGCAACTTTTTTTCCCAACATTCCTGTTTCTTCCTCAAAAAAAGTTATAGACTATTCTATGAAACTTCCCACAAGGTGTCACTAGAGATGCACCAGCCAAAATACTCCTCAAGCACCCTCCCCTACAGATGCTTCCCCTTCCTAGGAAGCACGTTGAAAACATGAACGGAATGAGTTAGTGCCTGAGCAGGAGCATCCTAGTGCAGCGCCGGCCTTTGAGTGTGCTAAGCAGTAATTTGAACGGTAAATGAACCGAGTACACACAGATCAGTGGGAAATGCAAACGACTTTAGGCATCAACATTTAATGGACTAGCTCGAAAAACTGGTAATGGGTTTTACAAAGTAGATGTGCTGCCCCACTTTTCAGACTACTAATACAGAAAAAGGAACAAAATCAACCATCAGCTCTGCCTCAGCTCCATGCTAATACCAGGAAGGCTGTTTTGTCTCATTTTGGTTTGACCATTCACAGTTTTATACCCACCTTTCACACCCGTCCCTAAGAGACACACAGATGTTTTGCAAATATCTGTTATCAGATATAATGGTGTGGTTATTGCTTAAGGCCCCTTCTATTGAACACAGCATGAATTCAAAACTACCACGTTGGATTAAACAAAATACCTCACAAACCTCCCTTTCTTGAAAAAAATCACATATAACTTAAGGGTTAGTTAACATTTGAAAACCATGCTTGACACAGAACTCACATTCTAATTTCTCACATTCTCTGAAAACTCAGTGTGATTCACAGCCTTAGAAGATGACATATTTACTCCCAGGTGAGCAGTGCAGAGGCACATCACTGCCCCAGCACTCACCTGCTCCAAAAACTCAGGTGCTCCAGGTGTAATGACTGCCTTTGGCTGTTGCCTTGCAGCCAGTGCTGCAGAAATCAGTCAACTCACCCCTGTGCTACACGTCAGCTTCCAAAGAATTCCCTGTGCGATGGCAGCGGCCAAGTCCTTCCTGTGACCCACAGGACTGACCTAAATTGATTCACTTTTAGCTGTTGGGCACTGGCCCTTATTTGACAGAACCCCTTGAATAACCCTTTCCCCTTTATTTCATCATAAGGGTTCTTGTATTTTATGCAGAGGTAATTTCTCAACAGCTCACGTGTCAGACGTGAGTGAGCCAGACTCCAACAACTGCAGCACAGCCTCCAGGAACAAAAGTTTCAGGAGCATTTGGCACCTCTAAAAGGTATTAAAACCCAGGAAGGAATAAGGTGGGTACTGCAAAAGCAGCAGAAGCAAAACAGCATTGCCCATAACCACTGGAACAAGCAACTGTGACAAACTGAAGTATCACTGCTTTCCAAGAATATCTGACCCAAATCCATAACAAAACAAACTCGTGAAACTAAAACTTCCCTTGCTGCTGGCTGTGTTTTGGATCCTCTTCACAGCTGCTGAATGGATTACTTAGGTAATGGATTAATTAATTCAGTTAATTGAAAAAATGGATATATTTTTCTCTTTAATCTCAAAACTCTGTGAGGTTACTTTGGAAAGGAAAATACCACATGCTAAGAAAAGTAATATTTCTTTAGTATGCTCCTTCAAAAAAAAAAAGAAAAAGAATACCAGTGTTTGCCTTGTATTTCACATGATTATCAACTACTTCCATTCAAAATAGATGATTACTATAAACTCAGCAAATTCAGGTCACTTTGCAAACAAACCAACCACTTTTGTGGCTATGGCCTTCTGAGCTCCTCCCACTCATTAGAAAAGTGGGTTTATTCCACTGCAGACTTCATGAACACGCATCAATAACTCATCAAAAAACTTTAGTATTTCATGAGCACAGAGCAAATTTATGACAAAGGATTCTTATGCTCCATTTCCATTCTTCAGTTCAAATAATAATTTGTTCATTTGTCCTTGTATTTGTGGAGCTTTCACTTACATCACTATGGCAAGGCTTGTATTTTACAGCTGACCCTGACAGGTTGCTAATCTTGTTTCCCTGTACAAGGCTATTCTTTGCTTTTTTTAAACTTGAATAGCAATGTTCTTTCACTCCCTTTGAGATTTTAGAGGCTTTTTTTTTCTGGTGCATTAAATGTTTAAATAAGTATCTCTGAAGACTGTAATAAAAACAGATCATTTTTTGAGAACCTTTACATTTTTGAGTTCGCCATTTAGGAACTAAGATTTCTTCTGACTGCTAATAAATAACCCTTTATTGTCTCCCCTTCCCTTTGGCTTCCCTCCATTATATCACCAGATTTGGGAAGCAGGATTCCTACAGCTATGGGCCTTTTAGCACACTCTGGGGAGTCTGGAAATGAGCTGTCTGAAGGATTTCAGAGAGCCTTGGTCTCTTTTTATTTTTTTATGTAGATCCATTTACTAATTTCTGTTTCAAATGCTCAGCTTCAAAACCAGGATAGACCTAAGTGTGGTATTTGTTTATTTTGGAAAACAGAAGTTTTGAAAAGCAAATGGGATGAATTTTAGATGAAAACTTAAAACATCTAAGGAAAGCCTCAAAAAAACCCAAACCAACAAAACCAATTTCCATTGGATTGTTTATACTCTTGATCCTTGGTCACTCATGAGCTCCAGCTCCTTAGCACAGGTTTTCATTCTTTCACTGTGTGAGGCCATGGCCAAGTCCAGTGGACCTCATATTGCACCCTCTCTCCTATCAGAGCAGATCCATTCCCTCTCCTGCCAGGAACATCCTCTTTCTGCAGGGAAAAACATAATTTTAAAAGTTCCAAGAGCAGATTTCAATGTTTAAGCCAATAAAATCAGAAAAGTGTAGGCTTTCAACCTCAGTATCCCCCAAAACACACCATGGCTATAGCAGCTTTGTGAGCAGTATCCCAGAAAACAGCACAGAAACACCAAAGATGAAAACACGGAAATGCTGCAAGAAATTCCTTGTCACATGCAGCTCCCTCTGAGAACCGAAGAGACCCAGTGTTTATTAGCACTGTCAGAGGAAAAGAGCTGTGTAACCAGTGCTTTCCAAAGCACCACCTCACAAAGAAAAAAAATTAAACAATCCAGCACCTCTCTCCTTGTTTCTTCGTGGTGCTAATCCTAGGGAAAGAGGAACTCTTAGCAAACCCGTACCAAACCCTCCCATCAAACACGTGCTTCCAGAAGCCTGCAGGATAACAATTCTCCTCCGAGGGCCGGGAAGGGCGCGGATTTTCCTGTGCAGCAACGATGCCACCTACAGCCTGAGCGAGGCCACAACAACGCACCGAGCCGCAGAGGGTAAAGAGATTTTCTCAGATGTTTTTGCCGCAAATCCGCTCTTCAAAATTCAAGGCTGAGCGAGGAGGCAGCTTTAATAGGATGTTTAGTAGGATATATTTTATGCTCTACCCACGAAGGTGCTATATATCTTCTATTTGTTCTCAGACTGCATGGTCTTTAAGACTCTTTAGCTCTGAAGCCACTAAATAGCTAAACTGGGTGCTTGACAGATGTATCTGTGGAAAACATATGGTAGAGGTAAGAAGCAGAAGAACGTTCCATTTCTGTTGTCCCACACACAAAAGACACCAGACAGTGTGTGTCTTACAGACTCCCAGAAGAAAGTTACTGGACCTTTTTATAAGCTGTCATCTCTACAATGAGGACAGGCATCTGCACTTGTTATTTGTAGCAAGAAAAATCAACTCTCCCAGTGCAGCTTTCTTTCTCTTTTCTTCTCTTTCCTCTTCTCTCTACTTTTCTTTCTTACCAAAAGCAAGCCAAATGTAGCCAGTGGAGTGGGCAAGGTCTTTCCAAGTGTGCCTGAAATAAGGGCTGGAAATGCAGTTCACAGATCTGATAGCCAGCCCTGATGGAATACTAATTCTGAACCAGAGGACTGCTTCACTTCAGCATTAAAATTCATTGCCTGGTTATTGTGATCTGTATAAAAGAGATAAGGGCACAGGGAACTCAAGGAGTTGCTTGAGGAAAAGCAATAGGATTAAAAATAAAGACAAAGTGAAAAAATAAAACAAACTGATGAGATGAGAAAAGAAAAGGAGCGAGGCAAAAGGCAGAAGTCAAAGTTTGACTTCTCACTGAACAAAGTTTGTTTTTAGGAAAGACTGATCTTAAACAAAGCCAACTGCAGAGGTCAGGGATGCTATGAAAGCAGGAGGTTCCCAGGGATGGCAGTGGAATACTGACAAGCAGAGTACAGAAAGTAGCCCTCATACAAATGGAGAACTATAAGCCAGCCTCTTCACTGAGTGCATCCCACAGGCCAGTCAGCAGCTTTTCCACTCTTCACAGCACAGCCTGGGCATGAGGGAAAGACACCTAAAAAAGGTGAGTAAGAAAAAAGCTTTAAAAAAAATAAAATACGTTGACCACCTTTTTTTATAAACAGAAATCTTATTTAGGAAAAAAATATTTTTTTTTCCAAGAATAATTGAACTCTTTTTCCCCTGCAGTGGGATGGATGTGTAGGTCAATGCACTTCTGCTTTATTTAGTCAGTCAACAATTCATTCTTCAGCAGTGGAAAGTACAGGTCAATCCTGAGTAATCTTTGCTTGAGCAAACTTTTGAAGCAGAAAATGAAATTAAAAGATTACTGGAAGATTATGTCTCATGCTGCAACAGTTATATGTACAGACATTGGAATATTTATCAAGGTGGCATAAATCACAAGGAGCAAGGACACCTATTTCAGATGGGAAAATAAAATGGATTTACAAATCAGCTACAAGTGCACGGAAAAAGCCTGAAATCCTCCTATGTATTTCCAAGATATAAAAAGAGAATTACAGAGACCTTGCCTTAAATTTTAAATCATTTAATTAAGGCTTTTCTCAGGAGCAGGGGGGAAAGATGGTGGAAATAAGAGATTGATTTTGATTAAAGCTGTAAGTTTAAGATGTAGGAAAAATCACTTCAAGTCTGTAAACCAGATTTTCCAGTTTATAAGGAGGAATGAAAGTACAAGTTTTCAGTCATACATTGTGAATTCTGTACAAGGAGAAAGTTAAGCATCTGAAGGCACTTTTATTTTGGCAAACAGAGCAAAGATACAGATGCCAGGAAGGATAAATTTTTATTCCATAAGGAATACAAACTGTTAAAGCCTCAGCTGAAAAGCTGCACACAATTTGATCATGTGTGTTTGGAAAAGATGAGAGGAGAAAAGGACCATGTCCAAGGGAACAGTAAACTCACCTGAGGAGAGAGAGCCCAGAGGAACCTTGGTGTGATTAATTTAGAAAAAATGAGTGTTACTATTGAAACAAGCAAATAAAAACTAGAGAGCTCCAAAGAGATTTCAAGCAGAAGCTTAGAAAAAGAGATTTTTTTTTTCCTCCAAGAAAGGAGTGCTGACCTAAAGAAGTCTTTCAAGCACAATATTATGTCATTCTAGGACAGAGTCCCTTTCACAAACTGACCATATGCCACAATATGTTTGGGGCAAGGGGTTTACAATTATTTCTCCAAAGAATAAGAAATAAGCAGAAGTTTCTGCTTTGAGGAAAAAAATGGAAAATATAAGGAAATCAGAGCTTTTCATAGAAGGCTTTGTATTACTCCACAGGAGGTTGATCAGCAAAATTCAACATTTTTCAGGCAGCAGACATTTCTCAAGACTTGGTTTGAGTTTTAAGCACCCTACAGGGCACAGATGCATTTCCAGAAGTTTGTTTGTAACTCCACTAAATTTCTAAGATGCCTTTTACATGTTACAGGTAAATACCCTTAAACCTTCTCAAAACCAACCATGGCTTGTAGGGCAGCCCTTCTACAGCAAAACAGATGGGATCTCAACTTGACTCTCAGGACTGTTAGTCTGTATTTACAGGAGTAACAGGAGCCAGGTTTTACTGCTTTTCTCTGACCATGTTTTGTTTTCTGATGTGGCTGAAGAGTGTGTGGGGGGTTAAACTCTCATAATAAAACAGTCTGTGACCCTTATTCCTCCAGCTGTAGAGGGTTACAGATCAGCTGCTGAATCCAAGGAAAGCACCTGCTTTGTTGTTCAGCCCAATCTGAGGAAACACATAAGCTTCACCTACAGTTGCATCAGGTCAAGGAAGGCCTTAAACACCAGTTTACCCCAATGTGATTTTTTTTTTCCAATGCAAACATCATAAATATTTCAGGATCATTTTTTAAAACAGACATATTCATACCTCTGTAAAATGAAATCTGGATGAGGCAGTTCTGATCACGGCAGCTGCTTACAGATAAGTCAGTAAGACAAAAATTGCCACTTTCGCCCAGACAGAGCAAAACCCAGAAATCCCAGAACAGGAAACAATGTAGGCAGCAGTAACCAAAAGCTGGTAAAGGTAGTACCACATGCTGATAGTAGCACGGAAAATAGTAATTGAAATCAGAATTTATTACAGGGTCAGAGAAATTCTGCCTAACATTTGACCAGGACACATCTTGAGAGTTTTGAGGAACTAGAGCCACTTGTAATGAACTAAATATTAATAACATGGATTCTTTTTCATCTCAAATCACCAGACCTTGTAAAATAACTTCATAATGTACCAAACTTCACTGGAGCTTCGACAGAAGCAGCTAATGATAGCTTGAGTTTCCAGCAATACCCCTGGAAGCCAGTTTTGAGGTGTCAAAGTAGGATTTTGAGTATAGACAGAAATAAACAGTTTATGTGAATGCCTCTGAAGGAGTTTATGCAATTCAAAGTCCTGGGTTTCTGCATTAAATCCACATTTACCTGTCTCCTTCTCAGCTCGGCGAAGCTCCTCCTCCATTCCACTGCTCCCACTTGGAGAGGCACCAAAAGGGCAGCTTTTGCCCTTCCCAGCCTTTGCCCTGTGCATGGAGATGCTGTTCTGTTCCCCAGACTGCTCTCTACACAGTTTCTAAGCTTTCCCAACTTCTGTAACACTCTGATCATCCCATATAGCTATATAAAAACATAGCTTGCCATGATTATCTTCCTATCCCATCTCTTTATGTCAACAGCTCTACCAAATCCTTTCACCTACTTACTCCTTTTCTTTTTTTCCTGAGCAACAATAATCTGGGCCTCATCTTCAATGCTCTTTGTGTAATTTCTCTCATCTCTCAGGTATCCCTTCCCCAGTCCTGGATCCCTTGATTTAACAGCTTCTGCCACACTCAGACACTGCAGGCAGCACATACAACCACTATACTTACATTCCCTTCTACTCACTGTGTTCCTTGTTAATACTCTCTGCTATCAGTTGAGTAAGCTCACACATCTGACACTTGTTCCTGGTCCTTTCAAATTTCCAGTCTCTGCTCAGTTGAATGTGTCCTTTCATTGTCCTGTCTCCATCAGCATGCCAGTTCCTGGCATCATCTCATTGGAACTTTGAGGCTTAGCCCCTTACAGCTGAGAACAAAAGAAGTTTCTCTTTAAACCAAAGAAATTACAAGTAATTCATAACTAAGACAATTTTTCCTCCCAGATCACAAGAGTTTCGATAAATATTCTCATTTTAGGGGAACGAGCGCGGTTATTTTTTCTGTTCTCCAGTAAAATCATCAGCCAGAAATTTTTGTGACCACATGCTCCATGTAATTCTGTTGCTGTAAGATGGGAACAGGTACAGGTAGGCTGGGGGACAGCAGGGCTGTTCCTCCCACAGCAGTGCCAGCTTTCCCTGGCTTGGAGCTCCAAGTTACAGCCACACACATGGGACCAGGAAGAGACAGGCTGCTAGTCTGGACTAACAACTGCCCCAGTTCAACAGACCAACTGGGTTTGTTAGTTAATCAAAGCTGAGGCCCTGACAGATTTAAAAAACAAAAAAACATGGGCAAAATCTTGGTTGTGCTTCAATCAATAATGGTTCTTTTATTCCCTGTGGCTCTGAATTCTCAAAAGATTACGTGGCTCCAAGAAAACCACTGTGTTAGTATTAAGAACAGCACGAGAACTGTCTTCTGTATTTTGGTTTATATTTGATCTAATCATAGCCACATATATCTGTGCTGAAACATTCAGCATGCCCCTTCTACCAAGAGACTGGAAGTTTTTTTCCCCTTTCTCACCTTATTCTGCAAAGCCCTTTAAATCACAGCTCTAAGGGTCACAGTAACAGCTGGCACCTGTAACAGCACTGGAATTTAATCCCTAAAGAGGCACATATAAGCTTACATGAATCTTTAAACAAAGAGAAACTCAAAGAGTGAAGTTTGCAGCAGGTGCTCCCTAGTGCAAAACAGCACCAACAAACCCAAAAAGGAATTTTAATGAAAAAAAAAATTAATACAATACTGAAACAATTATTCATTGACAAAACATTTCATGAGACAAAAGAAGAAACAGGTAAGACAAAACAAAAATATAAAATACCTGGAAGTTTTTGTAAAATACTTGTTAAAACTTGTCACTGAAATTAGCAGTGCAAATAAACAAAAAGCTTAAAATAAATTGATTTTCCATCACAGATTCTGTCCAAGCACATAGTTCTCACTACCAATCAGTTAAATTTTACATCTGCTGAGGAAAACTATGATAAACCACTGTTAAGCCCTATTCTCCAGGGCAGAAAGCCCCAAAAGAATCTTAAATTACTGCAAGGGAGCACCAAGGTCTCATAGGTGAGGCAAGAGATGACAGAGAGCACTGACATTTCACAGGCTGTTAAAGGATCCAACCTAACCTCAGCAGCAGTGGCAAATTCAGTATTTCAAAACTTCGTTTATGGGATTAGATCCAGTGTATGATTCTAGACCACACTTTCCCCCCAGCCCCACACCTTTTACAATTATTCAGTTTGGCCCACAGAGGAAAAATTACCAGAATTTATATGGATTTCAACCCTGTAATTTACTGTGAAGTCTAAAAATAACAGAACACTGGCCCTGTTCTTTGACAGCAATTAATTCCCTTTGAAGATGATGGAGAGACAGAAAGATTTGTGCACGTCTTCAGAGAAGTGTTTGGTCAAAAGAATGAGATATTCAATTCAAAGTCTTCTGTGAAGTCCCAAAAGGATCTGGATCTGACCCTTTTATGCCTCCAAAAAATGGCAACACCACACTTTCAAGCCAACAGCCACATATCCAAGCAAGACTGTGAGTTAAACTCAGTGTTTACAGACCACACCTCCAGCACCTGCACACTCTTGTGCAGCCCTTTTTCCACCACTCCATTTTTCAGCAGAACAGGGAAGTTTCCAGGGCAGTACCCAAGAATTAACCTGTAAAAACAGCACATTAATTTTGCATGCATTGTTAATTACTAATATGCTTCCTATTAATAAAATATGAACATGCATGCAGTGGTTAAATCTCAGTCTCTTCAGAGTCAAATTCTGGCTGTTGGCTCTTTCATATCCCCTTTTTCATTTTTCTGAAACAGAATTGCATCTCAGTCTGCATCTTCCCTGAACTCCCATCTGAAGCTCCCCTGTCCTCACAGTTGCAGAGAGCAGATCTTACAATGTCAGACTCACATCAGATTTCCAGATTGTCCAAATAAAGTGCACACTCTTTCCATAGTTCCTGCCTTCTGGCATGCAGCTGTGTATGGTGCAGACACAGAATAAACAGAGCAAGCAATAGCAGTTTAGGGCAAACAAGTCCCCAACTAGCTTAGGAAAAACAATTTTTATCCCCCACAGGAAATCATACAGCAATATTGTCTTCTGAAGTTTTACTCCTCATCCTTATAAAATAAATATTACATTTTTCTCCACCAGCATTATGATAGTCCACAAAATATTTTCTGCCTTACTTCAGCATGCAAAGTAGAAAAGTGTTCTAAATGGCTTATTGAAAGTTCCCTAAGTTCTGTTCTCAACCCCCCTGTCACGCTACTGTCCGTTTCCCAGCGCAGAGTGCACAGTGAGCTCCGAGCTGAACAAGACCAGGTGCCTTCTCAAATTCCTTTTGGAAGCTGGCTGCTCACAGAACTTCACTTCGATGTTGCCCTCGCTGAACGCCTCCCTCCTGCCTTCATCCGAGTCTGTGGCCTCTCTCTGGGAAACACTTGGCTTTTGCCTCCTCATAGTGATCCCCGAGTTCCCAAGCTGCCTGGCTGGGGAGGCCTTTTCTTTCACAATGCAGAAGCAGATGGCAGACAGAAAATTCTTCTTGAAGTTCTCGTTCATGAAAGCATAAACGATGGGGTTGCAAATGGAGTTGAAGAACCCTATGATCTGGACAATGGCAAAGATCATTTTGACTGTCACATCATCATACTCCTTTTCAAAGTTACCTGGAAAGGAGGAAAGAAATAAGCTGTAAGCACGTAATGGCATAAATGCTTACTACTTAGCCCATTTATATCCTGTCTGGCATTAGAAGCTTTTGTTTAAAATCAACAAAAGACCTTGCTGGAAGCTCTCAATATTAGCAAAAGGGTTTCATCAAGGAGGAAAAATCAAGATGTATCACACAGTCCTGCTTTGTACGTGTAATAACAGAATCAATTGAAAGAGGCAATTTATGAGCCAGAAAACCTGCCCCATGGCCATGCAACATTAAGCCTCCAATTTGCTAAGTGCAGGGTTTGTTCATTCCAGCTACTCTTTTTTGCTCCAAGATTCATGTCCTATTAAATGTGTAAGTACTAGAACACCACTCCCTGTCTTGTCACTGACCACACACAGCTTCTTTCTCTGTGCTGACACAGATCAGTTCAAAGAGGTAAAAATGCATCATCTTGGTCACATCTCCCACTTCTTAATCATTGAGATCACAGAGGACTCAGAATTTCTTGAGTTCAAATACTCAGGGACCAGACTCTGGATAAATACTGCAGAGGTTTATATGGCAAGTAAAACAAAGGCCTTGCAGCACCTGAAATAAATTCCTGAAATTAGCAACAAAAAGAGAGTAAACAGCGTTTATGGAGTGTTATGAACAACCTTAACAGGGGACAATCCAATTTTAATAACCGGAGCTTGTGCAGGTCTGATTCTGCTCAGCCAAACATCATTTAGTTCAGCTGACTGGCTGAACTACTGATTTATCTGCTACCATCTTATTTGGGATAGAAGACACAGAAGCAGCTGCTGCCTTTGGCAAGTAGAGTACAATAACTACTGAAAACTTCCTCTTGCTCCTTACACATAGCCTGCTGCACAGTCCCACATGTCAGCCCAGCATCCATGGAGGACATGGGAGGTGAAGGGAGAACAGGGCAAATAGCAGAAAGCAACCATAACAAGCATTGAGGGCATTTCCAAGATAATTTTCAGTCAAGACCACTGAAAAAGTTCAACTGCATTCATTGGGTATTATCACTACGATGTCCAGAATTTATATTTCCAATATGCCTACCCCATTAAAACCAGGGCAAGTGAAGGCACAAATATTTCATCAGTTTAACTCAAAGCAGTTAAATTAAATTTAAATGAAAGCAGTACTTCAAGAAGGTTTATGCTCAGAAGTAACTTTTACCTTCCAGCCAGGTACTTTTGACCTTTCAGCAAATGAGGGCAGCATAAAAGACATAAAAAACAAAAACAATATGCAGAGATATGCTCACCACCCCAATGGTCTTGGGGTTTTTTTAAGTCTTGTAAGGCCTAGCAAACCTCCTTTTCAGAACTGGATTATTTGCTGCACAAATTCAATGACAACCTCCTTTCTAAAGAGCTTACCTTCTAAAAGAGCAGGTGGAGAGCTTGGGTTCCCTCCCAGCCACCCACCCTGAAAAAAAAGCTCAATGCAAGACAAAGATTGTATTTGTGGTTTGTTTTCTTTTGTTTTTTTGTTTAATTCACAGAGCAAGGAAGAAGAAGCATGACTGAAGCAAGTATACCTCATATAAAAGGGATCTCCCAAAAATATATAAGGTCCTTCCCAACCTAAATGATTTTATGATTCAGTAACAATAGGTTTTTTGAAATACACTCATTTTCCATGAGCACTGCAGGTATGTCTATCACCCACAGGCTTCAGAGTAATTCCTCTGTCACTGGCTATGTATCTCTATTCCAAGAGAGTGATCCAGGATTTATAACCACATCAGCTGAATACTACAGCAGCACTAGCTTGTCACAACCTGTATTTCCATCATAAAAAAAAAAACAACCCAAAAAAACTAAGAAGGCCTTTCTTGTATGACACATGGCAGGTACTCACTGTATTCTATCAGCATGTGAATCACGTGGAAAGGGGCCCAACAGACTGCAAAGAGAAACACCACTGTCACCATCATAACAATTGCCCGTTTCTTCTTCCTGAAATTGCACCAAGACATTCCACACTGAGTCACCAGGCACTGACTGCCAGTTCAGATGTGTCTCCTCAACTTACAGCTGTAACTGTGCTCTGATGGCTGCAGACGCAAACAAACCCCTCGAAGAATGCTCAAAACTCCCTTGGAAACAAAAAATGCAACATCATATAAATCTGGTACATCAATGAGCACCTTTCATTTCTCCCTTTGAGGAAAGCAGTGCACTTTGCAGCTGCAGCAAGACATGACTCGAGTATATCTTGCAAGGCAGTTTAAACTCTATTCAAGCAGATGCAAATAATTCCAAGAGTAAGAGATGGGGGGAAACACACGAAATTCCATTAATTGCACAAGAAACAAGAGTCCCTTCCTAGATCTGGGAGCACTGCAGGAGCTGATCACTCAGAGAATTTGACAGAGAGTGAGTGCAACTGCATTCAGCCTTTGCTGGTAGGTGAAGTTCTAGGAAAAAAAAGCAAGAAACACACTCCCTGCCTCAACTGTAATATTTCACAAACTCAGGGAATACATAACTTTATCCTCATATATAAGCCATACAACTGCATTTAGAGATTCCAAGATGGCTCTCTCACTTGAGCCAGAGGAGCAGCACTTCACTGGTAGCAGTTACAGGTTCTTGGGCCACTGTGTGAAATTAAACTGAGGAGTGACCTGAAGAACCTGTCACCTTAACTCCTGTGAGATTGCACCCTCCTCCAGTTCTCATGTGCAGGTGTCTGCCTCCTTATGCACTTTGTTAAACAAATATCTAAGGAAATCATTTATCTTTAATCTGCTTGTCAGGATTCTCCTTGCAGTCAATACTTAATGCTCAATGAACAGAACTGCTGGGGCTTTGTAGCACATTAGGCAGATCAATTTGCCAAGTGAAAGATAAAAAACATGAGGCCATATTAAAGGCAGCCCATATTTAGTGCTAAACAGCAAAGTTGATAACTATTGATTTTGGTAGCTTTTCACACAGAGCACTCTCATCTGGGCAGTCTCCCATAAACACATCTGAGAACATGCAAACACTTTAGAAACTCTATCAAGTTAAGACGTTGTTCAGAGTCTGAGAATTGTATAAAGAACTTTCCACAGAACACACAGAAATAATGTAGCAGCATTTTCCCCAAATCATCCTCTAACTGATGGCCTCCATCTTTTAAAAACAAGCACTTCACAAAGTATAAATATACTGAGATTTAAGGAAAGGACTTCAGTCCCAAAGTGTGGCTGCACCATGCTTCGAAGAAAACAATCTGGTCAGATTGCCTTGAATTGGGCATCTAAGTGTTAAATGGCTGGTTTTGAAAAACTGGTCTGTACTTGTAGACTTCCCAACAGATAAGGAGATACAGTTTTTGGGTTTTCTGCAGTGGTTTTAGAGAACTTCCAGGAAAGAAAAAGCCTTTCTAGAAGTCAAAGTTCCATGTGTATTTTGCTTACCAACCTTGATATTTTGGACATTTCACTCCCGTGAATGGTTTGAAGAACTGAAGCATCTCCCACTCGTTTCTTAATCCAGAGTTCATAGCCAATTTTTGTGTACAGAAAAAGCATCAACATCAGTGGAAGAAGGAAGAGTATAACGAGAATAAAGGTCGTGTATATCTTCTGATAGATTGGACTGGCCCATTCTTCCAAGCAACAAACATACACTTTTTCATACAGAAAGTCATATTTAACCTGTAACAAGTGCAAAGAAGATGAGTCACTGAAGTGTTTACCCCAAGTGTAAAAGCCAAGCACCTTCAAATATTCCTCGCTCTTAACAGAACAACCACAATTCAAGAGACTTTTCAAAGTGGCAAAAATTCTTCCAAACGCTTTTCCACACCAAGTGTTGGGTCGATCCAAGTTGGCAAAAAAAAAGGTCAGGACATGCTCTGATTTGCACTTCAAAGGAGACCTTGCCTATGCATTTTACAGGTAAAGATGGCATAGAAACCTCAAATATTAGTAACTTAAAAGAAAGACAATCGTTAATGTTCAGACTCACAAGCAGCAGAATCTGCTAAGCCTTTCTTTTAATCTCCAAAAATGTACGGTAACTCATCAGCTATAATGAGTGGCTAACTAACTTTGAACTAAGCATGGGTTTTCCAGATCTTGGGGAACATTTTGCAATTCTGAAACAGTAATCTAAGTCCTACATTGCTGTGTGCCAGTGCACCTGTAAACCAAGAGGAAGCCACAGTGAAAGTCATAGATGTGATTAGAGCTCTTTGACATAACTAGGGAGGGTGGACATGACTAGTCCCTATTCGTATTCCTTCTTCCAGTGCACACAAGTTCTAATCCTCAGCGTTTCTCATGCTAGCACACAAAACAGAAGCTCCATGTCTCTTATTCCCCTCTAATTTCATTGGAGTTGACTCAATTTCATTGCTAAAGGTCCAAAAAGATGCAGTGTAAGACGCAAATTCCCATCTCAAACTGCCATACCTCGAGCCGTTGCACGTGCCACATGGGTGACCCGACAATAAGAGCCAGCAACCAGACTATGCCTGTAAACAAACACAGCTTTTAGTGCTTTGTACAACAAGCAGGGTAAGGTTTGGTATGAACAGTTCTACAGCTTCATCTTTGAAAAGTCAGGTAAGGCAGACAACTGTAATAAAGAAAATCTGTCAGCATCCAGAACAACATCTCTTTTGTTCTCGTGTTTCTGTTTCTCAAACCACCTTCAACTCTTGGCATTCAAGTGGAAAAGCCACTTAATTTGCTTGAGACACGTTGTGTAAGTTCTCTGTGTAACACTGGAAGGACCATTTAGCTGTGACATTGCTTCAGCAGGGTTTGTACATTTTGAAACTTTCCTTAAAAAAAAAAAAAAAAGGAAAAAGAAAAGGCTGCTAAAGGTTTATCAGAGGCTTTGTTAAGGACATTTTTGGTTACAGATGCTAGGCCTGTTGAGAGGGGTTTGGCTTGTTATTACTATACATATAAGCACTATTCTTGAGCTATTTTATAAACATCACAACTTATTAACTGGTCCTGTCAGTGCCTTCTGCCATGCCCTCCACGCTGAAGAATATTTCTTTACATACATGAATACTGGAGATGCTTAAAATCTTACCAAGCATCGTGAAAGCTCTTTTATTGGTGTACTGCCACTTCATTTTTAGTGGATGCACAATTCCCTGGTGCCTTTCCACAGCAATGCAGGTCATTGTAAGAATCTCAGTGACAATGGCAGTGGACTGAACAAATGGTACCATCTTGCAAGCGAAGGCCCCTGCAATGAGCAGAAAGTCAGGTATGCAACTGCTGCACTTCATGAAACAGCTGTTGATACTGAACTCCATGGCTAGAAAGAGCAGACTAAGATTCTCAGATTTATTTTAACATCTAAACTGCTAACTCACCTATTTAAGCTATTCATCAAATGCAGCTTTCAGCAGTCATTCTGTGTTGCTCACACTACACCTGATAAAACCAAGAGTTCTAAGGACATATTCACTGGCTCTGTAGCAGTTGGACATTTATTCCCATTTAGCTTTTGACCACATCTTCCATCAGCTGTTTTCAAACATGCCAAGTTACAGGGATATTCATTAATTTTTTTTTATCTTGGCAGATAACTCTCCAGTTCTATGAAGGCAGAACAGTTTACCCTTTCTGCTGTTGCAAATACATTCCTTATGCTCTTTTAAATAGCACTCTATTTGCACACTTTGGCACTTAATGCATCATCCTGCCAAGTGAGATATGTAGAGGAGTCCTCTAAGAGGCATAACACGAGAGGAAAAATTCAACCTCCTCATCATCTTTCTGTTCTCCCTCTTCCCTAATTAACACATTATGTTAATGACACTGTCCAAATCAAATGCAGCTTCCTGCCTGCATTTTCAAAGTTGCACAGGTTCCCATTGTATTTCTGTATCTTCAGGTTTTATTGCTGCTACAGCTTCCCAAAAGCACATGTTCAATTCTCAACATATTAGTGATCCTCCATCACTCACCCTCAAGTCCCTACCTTCCCAGAAACTGGTATAAATTATTCTCTCAAGAATCTTATGTTAACGCCCTTCCCAATCTGCTTCTCATTTACTCATTTTCTGACCCCGAGATAATTTTTATGTCCACATTCTCACAGTTCCCTCACACTCTTACACTTCAGTATCAGCTACTCATTTCACCAACAGTTATTTTCCTTACCTGATCATCAGCTATACCTTACTCACATATAATCCATAAACTCAAAATAGCCAAGGGAATATCTGATCCAATTTTAAGTCAAGCTTTAGGATGCTACAGACACCTTAAGCAGATGTTAATGAAATGTTTAAGTTCCTATTTCACTAAAGAAAGGAGCTCAAGTTTGAGTGCTGGAGCAGTGGCAAAATCAAAAACAAACAAAAAACCACAAAAGAACCCCCCCCAAAGTTTCACCATATGTTATTTCTTACAGTTTGAAAAAGGTAAGATTAAACAAAGTTATACTGCATTATAAGGATTTTCCTGTGATGCACTGCAGTCCCAGCATTCCCAGATATTCTTAGGAAGCAAAGAAGTATCACTTTATTACTCTACTTAAGTAATAACACAAGACAGTGACTTTCACTGAAGTCACATCAGTCTGGTGAAATTTCCAGTTTGTGCCCAACTATTCAAGGAACAAAGAGAATACCCGAGTTCAGAAGGCAGCAACTCCCCAAACTCCCAGATTTTCACTGCCTTTTACTGGTGTCCCCTCATTTTCTTCCCAGTAACTCCACTGTCAAGGAGCACAGACTACCACTATGCCTTTAGCTGAACTCCCAGGAGGAAAGGCTGCAAAAAGCCCTATTTCATCTCTTCGAAAACAAGCAAACATAAAGTGATCATATATATATATATATATATATATATATATATACTTTTACATATATAAAAGTAACTGTTAAAAAGTAGCAAAAGGAAAAGTCAATTTATCACCTGCAGATTGACCCGACTGAGCTGGACAAGGAGGGACAGAAATGGGAAACAAAAGGATGTTTTTCATTAGACAGAGTTGGCTGAAATATAACATAACTCTTCTTAGCTTTCAAAACTTTCATTGTTTTATTCAAAAATATGTTTATTTATAAATATACACCAGCCACTCCAAACTGCTTAGATAGTTACTAAAGGCTTCCTCCAAGTCTTTTAATACTCTAAAGTATGTTTTCAAACTACAAACATTATCAGCTTTTGTACACATGGAAAAGGAAATATATTGTTAAATAAGGTAACTATAAGAATGATGTGTCAAAGGCACATATTAAAAACACGTCAAGCTATTTTTCACGTTTCACATATTTCTGTTTTTAACACAGAGTAATGGAAGATTTTAAAGGAATATACTGGCTAACATCTTTTTTCTAACCAAGCTGGTAAAAGTGTAGCAGTTTAGAACATTGTTTGGAGATTATGTGGTTGAACAGATAGTATTATTCAAGTCTTCTTTGTGTGCACTAACAGGACTGCTACATATTGTACTTATTTGTATCACGTACTGTGCCCTCGTCATGATACACTCAGCTACAATAAATCAATACTAGATTAAGAATACAGTGAAGTTCCGTATCTCCCAACCAATCTGAAAATAAAAATGGGTTTGCTTTCCTATCTTCATGATAAAGGCACTTGAATTACTTTACTATTTAAGTCTTTTTAAGCAACCCATTGTTCAAAACTTAATTTCAGATCCAACCTAAAGAGGACAATTTGTGATAGAATAACACACAAACATAAAGAACAAAAGTCTGCTTCAGTTGAGTTTCAGTCAGGATTATTTTAAGTTTTCCCATTGCCTAGTTTTAGCACAAAAGGCATCTCAAAATGCTTAATGCACTGGAACTGTGTTCATTTCTGCATTGGAGGCAGTATAGAAAAGTGTTGACTTTTCTGAATAATTTAAATAATAATAATACTTTAATTAATATCCAATATATGTATCAAAATGTTTAACTTTCTACCAGGTAAGCAAACACTTTCAATAGACTGTCAGTCAAGACAGCACTGCAGCATTTAATACTGATCATTTCCAGCTGGGAAAGAAAATTATTTGCAGCAGATTATTGGGAAAGGAAATAACTAATTGCTTTTCTTCTTCAAGAATCTGAGAGGTTCCCAAAAGCATTCCTCATGCACTGCTAAAACTTGCATAGATTATTCAGGCAATGATTAGTTTTCCCCAATGATAACACATTCAGAAGACTGAAAACACAAATGTTACTCCCTTAAACAATGCTTCATGCCTTCATTATAGCATGTTGTGCCTGCAACTGTGATTTATCCATTTCAACAGCCATTTAAAAGATCAGGTTTTTCTTTTATTAGGGTAACAAGGGCAAAATCCTGAAACCATCCTCTGATAAAAGTAGTACAGACAACAAGTAGAACAAGTGTGGGTTTTTTGACAAAGATCTAGATCTCAAGGCAGACTCACTAACAGGGAGCAAAGCAGGACATGGCAAACACATCCCTGAGTCACTTGATGCAAGGCAGAGAATGCCACGTATTTCCACCAAGAAAAAGGACATAATAACCACTCCATATGAAACACTAATCAATCTATCTGCATCCTAAAACTTGTTTTATTTCTTTGTCCGATTAATGCAACAGTAAATATTTCACATCAGTGTGCTTCGTATTTATGCTAGTTACTGATCTGCACAACTTGCAGTAAGAAATTCCCTATGCTCAATATGCAAGTTTCCTTTTGTCAGCATTCTTTTGCTAAAACAAAACACCCTGCCAATATATTACACGTAGAAAAGCCTATTATTTCCTTTACTGAGGCCTTCACTGTATAACCCTTTCTCAAACCACCTTCATACAGAATTTTACTCCTGTCTCTATGCATGAGCAAGTACCCCATAATACACAATATCAGGACATGGAGAAAGGAGGATAAGGTAAATTTCACCGACACAGATAGAACTACAAAAATCACCCTGCTCTTAACAGCAGCAGATCAATCCCAGGGTATAACCTCTTGCAGTGCAGAAGGCAAATGAGGAGTGTTGTTGTGTCCCTGATCTGACTTACAGCAACTCTTAAGACAACTGAAATTGGGAAGTTTGAAAAAAGAAGATTCAAGTAACTCCATGTCTCATGTCCAGCTTCCCTGTCTAGTACTGACCCCTGTGGCATGACAGCAGTTTTGAGTATTTGGAAACTATTCAGCATCAAAGAACACTCCAGAAAACAGAGTGAAGAAGTTTCTAATGTTCCATTGAAGAATACTGAAGTATCCCAGGATATCAGATACAAAAGGCCCAGTGATTTCCATTGCTAAGATGCAGCTCTCATCCCTCAGAAAGGAATGTTTACATGTTACAACACGGGAAAGTTGTAAGTAAGGTAACACACTGCTTGACACAAGACATTTGGCAAAGAGCAGAAAGCACTTCAAAGACTGCACTGGGTAAAAGATGCCACTTATTTTTCAACCAAGTCTTTAGAGAAGAGGGAACTGTCATCTCAAGGAGCACCAGATATGACAGATCCCTACAGAATATCCATCCCTCTGAGTGCCAGCTGGAGGGCAGAAAAGATACAGGAGGGCATCTCAAATGCCCTGTGTTCAGGAGTGCCTCAGGTGACTCACCGCTCCCCAGGAGACAGGGAAAGTCACCCTCTGACACCTGTCAGGAGAATACATATTCTACTTGATAAGACACAAAATCCACAAGAAAGATGGAGCACAGCACCAGCTGTACTATAACCTCAAGTTCTGCCCTTATCTTCTGCCAGGGCTGTTCTGTTATACAACCCCAAAGTGACTCTGCAGTCGCCCCAGACAGTTCTGTAAGGATAGCACTACTGTTCAGATAACTAAGCAGTGTCAGAAAATAAAGCAACTCCCATCATATTTGACCCAGAGACAAAAGCCCAAATTTATCTTTGATAGTGCTGCCACCAGCGTGACGAGACCACTGCTGCTGCCTCCCACCTATGACCATATGAGGGTAAATCCTCAACTGCTCCAGCTTGCACCAAGACATACCATTGCTGAAAGCATCCATCTCCTCTCACTCGAGTTCCCATTTTACCTTTCTTACCCGGTGATCATTTATACCAAAGCCACAATTTTCATTTTCTTCCACACTACAGAGATTAGCTTGCAGGATTTTCATTAAAAGTTCCCCTAGAAATTACAGCCATTTTAGTTGCAGAGTTTAAATTTGGAAATTAAATCATGTACTGCCACGATTACAGTCTCGCACAGCTACAGAGATTATTAAGAGTTCAGAGAGTCAAAAGTAAGGCCAATTCACCTTAGTCAATATGGTGCTGCTTCCAGTTGCTGCCTATATAGAGCTAAAGGGACTGTGTTAATGCTGCATAATAGCCAGGCACAGTGAGGTACACACTCAGTTTTTTAACTGTAGGTGAAGTTAGGGCGCAAATAAATCAAGATATAAAGTGATTGGCTGCTCAGAATCCCAAATATATTTCTAGCATCAACTGTCTCAGGATGCACCACTTCTTTCAGCAAGGATATATTACAAGTCAAATCCCCTTATCTATAACAGAGTTGGAGCTTGCACTACTCAGCAGTGCTGCATTAAGGTGGACGAGAATAAGATTTTTCAGACTACGAAATGAAAGGCAGAAAGCAAAATAAACCAGCAAATCTAGCAAGGACAAGACTCCTCTGGGACTGGCAGGCTCTGATTTGCAGTATAACTGTAATCACCAGTCACGCTTCACAGTGTAAGGCTTGGAATCAGACACCCTTGGGATACCATCAGTTCACGACTCATTTATTTTCCTGAATTTTACATCATCCCCCCTGCCCCCAACAGTGCAAGATTAACACCCATCAATGATGGTACTTATTATGTCCTCCCAATGTCCTCTGTTAGTTAATTATCTTACCAGGACCATCAGTGTCAAAGGGACCTAGGGATTCACTTGGACTGAAGATGCTCTAGCACAGCAAAGAGGGAAGGCAAAAAGCACAGTAAACCCCACAGAGCAATATTTTTTAAGATATTTGTTGCAACTGTGCTACACCTTTTACACTTACTACTGCTAGAGTTTTGTCAAGCATCCTCACGAACAGAAGGGAAATGTAAACACACCTATTTTCTCCATACTCTTCCACCTGCCTGTGCTCTAATCTGCTGTAATTCACCCCACATGGGGGCTTCATCCCACCCAGCTTTACTTGATCCTGGTCAGATGTGTGGTCAAGCTGACAGACCAGAGCTTTCCTTAAGAGAGAGAAGAATCACACTTCTTATTAAGGAAAGCTACTTAATTCAGTCCTCTCTCCCCTGGATGTGAGATCACTTGATGTCATCAGTAATTACTGTGTTCTCCTGGGAGGAAGGAGAACTGGAACTACAGTAGTCACAAGTAAGGCACAGCAGTACAGCTGTCAGTTTATCCCATGATTTTTAGTTACACGTGCTAATTAGTTTTGGGGCTCAACATCTGTACTGTCTTAAACCAAGGTTTACCTCCCCCAAAGAAGCTCATAAGAAAGCAGCACAGCTGTCCTTACTAGCAGTAGCCCCAGGAGTGCTGTATTCATCGCTTCTCTCAGAAAGTTCCTGTTTTTCAGATAAAAATAAAGCCCATTTCTCCCTGGGATAGGTATCAGAGTGCTTCTCAAGTCTCCTCTGACCTGTCAATTCCCATCCTGCATTCCAGTCTGTGGGAGGTACTGGAAGTAAATCTCCATGTTCTGAAGGTAACCTTCACTGTCTCCCAACAACAGGAGCACAGGAAGCCTTGGAAACTGAACCATAAATGTATCACTTTATCAACATCTTTTCTGTTCATGTTGAAATATTCTGAAAAATTTGTGGTTGTGCATGATATTGTCTGCTACTTGCTGCAAAACCATCCCTTTTATTTTTCCACTTATAATTGTCCAATGCTATTTCAAGAAGAAGAAAAAGAAGATAAATACAACGTGCAGTCTTACTGCACCTTTGTTCTTTACTACTTTGGAAATGGGATACGTAGAAGAGAAAAACAAACAAACAAACAAAACACTCTTTCTGGGCATCAGGGAAGCCTTGGCCAAAGGTCCTTCACATCAACAGGAATACAACATATTTCCCAAAAAATAAGAATTGAAAAAAAAAAAAGAAAATAATTATTTCAACAGAAATTCTGCACGTTCTGTCACTCCCCTGTTTCTCCAGGGGCATTCTTTTTCCTCAGAAAAGGTTATGGAGGTCTGTCTCCAAGCTGAGAAACTTGAGCTGAATAAAGACTGATATTTCACTTGCCAGGCAGATTTCATTACTTAGAAAAGACAAAAAGAGACAGCATGGCAAGACCTCCCCGTCAGCACCACACAACGAACCGTTTGCCAAACACACATCGCAACTTTTAAGGAATACAAGCAGGAGAACGCGCTGGGTTTAACATAACGTGAGGGAGGGAAGGAGCGGGGATCCCTCACGGGGGGGGCGGGAATAAGAGGGGATCCCTCACAGACGGTGGGAAGGGGAAGGGGATCCGTCAGGGAAGGAGGGAAGGAGAAGGGGCTCACTCAGGGAAGGAGGGAAGGAGGGAAGGAGAAGTGGGTCCCTCACAGAAGGCGGGAAAGAGAAGGGGATCCGTCAGGGAAGGAGGGAAGGAGAAGGGGCTCACTCAGGGAAGGAGGGAAGGAGAAGTGGGTCCCTCACAGACAGCGGGAACGGCGGTCTCGGTGGTGGCGCTGCCACAAGCGCTGCCCCCTCATCGCCCGCCCCGCCGCCACCTCCCCGCAGCCCGGCCCGGCCCGGGACCGCCCGGCCCGGCCCCGGCACCCACCGCCGAGCCAGTTGGAGGAGATGTTCTGCAGCATGGTGAAGGGGACGCAGAAGAAGGCGATGAGGAGGTCGCTGAGCGCCAGGGAGCAGATGAAGATGTTGGTGACGGTCCTCATGGCTTTGCTGCGGGTCACCACGTAGAGCACCAGGCAGTTGCCGAAGAGCGCCAGGGCGAAGATGAGCACGCAGATGAGGACGAAGGCCACCTTGGTGCGCCCCGGCAGCTCCGGGATGTACACCAGCGGTTGCAGCCCGTAGAGGGTGATGAACTGCTCCCGCGTCACGTTGTTGTCCCGCAGGAGCTGCGCGAACTGCTCCGGGGTGATGTTCAGGGACCGCATCGCGCCCGCTCGGGGACCGACTCCCTCCTCAGCCGCCTCAGCGCCGCCGCCCGCGCCTCGACATCGCCGGACCGCCGCCCTCCGGCGCTCAGCCTGCCCGAACCCGGTGGTGTGCAGGGGAGGTAGGGGCGCGCAGAGCCGGGATCAGCCTGCGGGCGATGGGGCGGCGGCGGCACCGCCGCGGCCACAAACTTCGAGCGGCGCCGCCCGCGGCCACGGCCAGGGCGGGCGGGAGGGGGGCGGCAGCCAATCAGCGCCGAGCGCGCGCCTGCCCCGGCCCCGCCGCCGTGCAGCGAAGACGGGCGCGAGGCGGCTCCGCGCGTGAGGGAGCGCGCGGGGACCCCCTCAAACTGCTCCCTCACGGGGCTGGGACCCACTCAAACTGTTCCCTCACACGGATGGGACCCCACTTACAGGGCGGGGACCCCCTCGCAGAGCTGGGACCCATTCAAACTGTTCCCTCACAGAGCTGGGACCCATTCAAACTGTTCCCTCACGGGGCTGAGACCCCTCTCACAGGGCTGGGACCCCCTCAAGCTGTTCCCTCACAGAGCTGGGACCCCCTCAAACTGTTCCCTCACGGGGCTGAGACCCCTCTCACAGGGCAGGGACCCCCTCACAGGGCTGAGACCCCCTCACAGCGCAGCCCCTCATAGCTGTTCCCTCACAGAGCTGGGACCCTCTCACAGAACTGCCCCTCACAGCTATTCCCTCACAGCGCAGCCCCTCACAGGGCGGGGATCCCCTCACATCGCTGCCCGTCACAGCGCTGCCCCCTCGGCGCCGCTCCCCGCTGGCAGCTGTTCCCTCACAGCGCTGTCCCTCACAGGTGTCTCCCCATCGCAGGCTCGAAACGCCCGAGGGGGGAGCTAAAACTCCCGACCCGGCCTCTCGTCTCACGTTTTGATCAGGCTGAGAGGCAAATGAAGGAGGTTGTTCGGTAGGTACACGGCTCCCTGCGTGAGGGAGGGCTCATGCCACCCCGCAGCAGGTCGCGCTGCGGCTGGTCCGTGCCCAGCCCAAAAGAGGCAGCGCGGGGATTTTATCCGCCCTTCCAGCTCCCTTTGTGCCAAAGCCGCTGCAGGTCCTCGCACGACGACGAGCCAAAGCGCAAATAAAATAGTAATTTTCCGGGCTTTGGCCGCTGAGCTCACTGTGATCACAGGAGGGTCCTGAAGATCCCTTTGCCAGCAGGATAACCACTCTTGCCAGAGGAGATAGGACAGAACCCCACCCCCACACAGCCTGTCTAGGCTACTTAGGTAAGGTTATGTAGGCTACTGAGATGCACTCAGCAAACTGGCTGCAACAGGAGTCAAGATAATGCCACTGCAGCTTAAATGTGGATAATAATGACAGTTAAGGTCTAACAGAAGGATCAAGTTGAAAACATGCATTAATTTGTCTTCTAATCTGATTAAATTGCCCACTATGGCTTTCTCACGCAGGTATATCCCCTTTGTACTGTATAATAATACATTTAATAGCAACAACTGATCAGTCACATAGTGAATTATCAAAAAGAATCCAGAGAAGGCAACAATAACATGGAAAACTGTTCTGACAACACTTACCACCTCCCACAGAGGTACGTGTTCGATAAGGAAAAAACATCACCGGGGAAAATGCTGCAAAATTAGATTTTGTACAGAAGGATGCTCCCTGCCCTAGGTATGTCTTGACCTGCACCAAGAAAATACAGAAAAGAATGAAAAGTCTAGCAAAAGCTGTCTATTTATAAGGTATTTACAAGGTTTCAAGGTTGCCGAGGAAAACTGGGGAGGTAAGAGTTCACCACCAAGTCATTCTCAGCAAAATGAACACGCCCAGCAAGACCAAAGCTATTTTGTGTCATCTTTGAAAAAAAATATTTCTGTTAAGTGGAAATCAACGGAGAGAAATTCCAGTGCCTGCACTGGTATGTGTGTATTCCAACCTGCACAGATCAGTCCTCCAAGTGCTGACAATCCTCTTTCAAGGTGTAGCTCCATGGCACAGATTCTCTTTATTAGCCCGTGGTGAAAGGGCCCTGTCACCTTTCTTTGGTGCAGTACTGCCATGTGTTTTCCACTTGAGAACAATGTGATCGGGCTCCCTCTCTGACAGGCTTTTTAAGCTTGTTCTGGAAGGCAAGTGCTCATCAAACTGACTTAGTTCCTGACATTCAGACAGCCCCTTTCACATTCTCTGAGGTCTGCCTTGTTGGCCGGGAAAGCTTGGTCTTTTAGTCCTATAATGATCCTGCTGAGCCTATGTTCCATATCAGACAGACTTCTTTTGAGTTCCAATTTTGCCAGCACCTTCCCTACATTGACTACAGCAGGTACAGCCTAAAGCCACCTTCATGTGCTGTGTTTATACATCCTTTCCTATACCTCTTTTTCTTTTCCTTTTCCCTCTTCCCCCAAAACCTCGTTTAGCAACTCTTCTATTAACAAACAAGCCAGATGCATTTCAGCAGATTTAATTTCTCTTATAAATAAAGGGCCAAACCTGAAGGCCAGTCTGCCATCCAGGACTGCAGCGTTGTGTTATTCATTGCAGAAAGCATCCAAGTGTTTCAGGAACAAATAAATGGGAATAAGCTCTCACCTAAATACTGCAAATAGTCTGGGCTTACGGAAAACGTGGACATTTGTTTTTCCATATATCCTTATTTTATTACTATGGCTGTTCATTACAAGTAATCAAACAGCATAAAAAATGAACAACATCTGAACAGTTAATCTACAGAATATAAACAAATCTTGAGGCTGTAGGCTATGGAAGTGGGCCATTACATCTGCTGCAGATTTAGCTGGGATTTTGTGTGCAAAAAAAGATTTTCCCGTTAATATTTACCCACACGGAGAAGATAAAGGTAGGATTTACAGAAACTTCCATTTCCTATGAGCATTATCCATTCTCTTAGCTGAAACAATAAGAGCATGGACATCATAAAAGTTATAGGGCAAATCACTAGTAACTCTATTTCCCAGATCCTTGACCTGAATGAAATTGTATTTGCAGTAAAAAGGGTTGAGTTACAAAAGGTGACCTCATCTAAAACCTGCTGAAATTACTGAAATGACTCCTCTGCTTCCCTGGGCTACCAGTAATTGGTAGGTAGTGAAAAGTGTTGTTTACTTTTCAGGGCAGCAACTTGTGTTCTGTCTTATCCTGCACCCCAGGGCTGCTCCCGCTCCTGCTGCTTCCTGCAGCCCACAAAGCAAGGCCACGTGGGGTTGCTCTGACTTTCCCCACACTCATTCAACTCATCAGTAAAACGACCTGCCTGTACATACCTTTATAGACAATAATAAATTACAAGGCATTTTTCTGTTCCTTTGATTATTATTTGTGAAACTGATGCAAATATAAAGCAGTTTGAAAAAACTCAAAGTATTCTAACAAGTAAGTGACTATACAGAGACAATGCATTTTTCATTATTCTTAACTGAAAAAAAAAATGAAGCCTCCTACTAATTAAGTGGCTAGAAATGTTTTACCTCTGCATTAGAATCCCAGTAAAAAACCTTTACAGCTTGAACACAGATCAAGTCTTGGCTTTGCCAGTAACTCTACTTTGGCTTCAAAGAAATTGTATATTCCTTGGTCACAAACCTACAAACTGATAAATGTGAAAATAGGTGAAATACTTGTTGTACCAGGTTGCACTCTGCCAAAACCACTCATTTCTTCATGCCACCACTGTTAATTTTTTTTGCCAAATGAGTCATTTGTGTGACACCTTCTTCTCATTCAAAAGGGACAGTGAGTTTTCTGCAGACTGAAAAATACTGTTAGTCAGTCTGTAACCTCTCTTACAAAGAGGAAAGAAGCTGTAATTGCACTGCTTCCCTTCTAGGAGCAAAAAGATCCATGTGTGCCAGCTGTGGAAAAAAGGCCAACAGCAAGGAATGTGCACAGACAGTGTTGCATAGGGTTTGTCAGCTGAGCATGAAGTTTGTAAAAACTGTGAACAGCACACATTTGGAACGCTGAGAAAGCAACAATCCCCAAACAGAAATTTTAAACCAAATTTTTTTTCCTTCCAAATCTCTACCGATATTGTCTAGTTCAGGCAAAAGAAATAGATAACAAAACTACTAACAAAAAATGCCTTTCCTCCTCCTCCTTCACTCCCTGGACATTTCAAAACACTTAGGAAAGGACAATCCAGATCCATGTCACCAGCTTTTAAACAGCCACTGCAGCTAATAGATATGCTGCGGACGAACTCACCTCTAATCCAGATCAGTACCACAGCTTTTAGGATCATTCTCCAAAGGAATGGAACCTTACCATCATCATTAGGTAATTTTAGGTTAAGTCAGAAATTATGTGGCTGTTAGAATTGCCAAGACAGCTTCTGAAACATAAATTTTGATAGAGCATTTGCTGTTTGTTGAGAACATATGTTTGGAGAGAGCACTGGAGCTAAATCTTCAATTTTAGATTTACATACTTTTATACATTCAGACAAACAAACCATAAATTTTCTTGGGAAAGGGGAAACTTGACACTAATCAGGCCAGAATCTTAGTTGGTAACTAAGGATACAGCTCAAACTTGGTATTTTCAGTGTATACCAATAATTATGAAAAAAAGCATGGATACCTAAAACAGAGTTGCACACACTTGCAAAGTATGTTGGAGAGGCTGAGCAGAAAATAAATTATGTTAACCTAGTGCACAGGCCAACTCCAAAATGTTTTGTCTCCTACTGTGTGACTCTGATGATAAACACTGCTGGCTGATCATCTTTATTCTGGGGAAGCCTTATGTCTCTACATCTCTAGATTTAGTGATCCCCACTGAGTTTTATAACCCAGCCACATCTGTCAGTGATATTAATGTACAGGGTGAGGGAGACAAACCTTCCATCCCCATACAGCTTGTCAGTCATATTTGATACAGCAATTAAATGAGAATTACATGCAGGAACTACTCTTTGTTTCAGCCAGGAGAGCCCAATTTCACTAGTCCTGGATCTTTTAGACATTTTGACTCCTCCTGCCATTTGTCATCCAGGAATGTTCAGTGCAATTGTGGGATCAAAAGTAAGCTGCAGCTAGGAGAATGCTCAAAGAGAAGAATCTAAATTGACTTGTTTTTTCTATTTTCCTTCCTTTCCTCCCCTGCTCTCGCTTCTCTTCCAAATGAAGTTAAAAAGAAAATGGTGAGCAGCGCCACAACTTAAAAAAAAAATTACATATAATGTTTAACTTTTGGGGGTTATGTTTGTTTAGGGTTTTTTTAAGAGTGGATTTAATTAAAATAATTGAGTAGTGATATGTACACAAGTGCAAGTAGCATTTCATACACATGCCAAAATACTAAGCCCTATATTGATTAGGTTTTTAAGTTCCTTCCCTGTGCTTGAGCTGAGAAGTTCATCCAACTTCAATGCACTAAAACTTTTCCCTTTCCAATTCCAATTGTTGTTCTCTTTTATTCACGTACACAGAAAAACCAGCTACTTTTTGCCACCAGTTATCAACTGCCACAGTTTCCCCAGATGTGAAATTGAATTTCCTCATATTCTGATTTAATATCAAGTCTAAACCCTGCTCCAGTCCCATTTGTCAAGAAACAGCTGAAAATCCCTCAGCAAACAGCCACAAATCTCTTTGTGTTCTCAGAGCACTGGGAGACAGTTGGTACAGCACCCTGATGCCAATATCCTCACTCCCTGCAGCCCTCAGGTCATTTGAATTTCTTTCACTGATTTCCAGATGACTTCTATCCAAAAATCAGTGCTAAACCTCCTATAAACCTCATTTACACCTGCAGTGAAAGGTTTGCAGTAGTGCCGTGGTTTGGACCTTGTTTTCCCCCAGAGGCTGAGAGAAGTGGTAGACCCCAAGGGGTGGAAACCCCTAGAAGTTTTGAAATTTTGTCCAATGGGCGCTCCTGCAGAAATGTAAACATATCACAACCAGACCGGAAGAGAAGAGTTGTAGTTTTGGTTGTTGTGGAGTGGTGGCCATGTTGTGAGCCACGAGGTAGGGGCTCTGTGCCCCTTGGGGCCTCTGGCCCCCTCCCAGCCCCGGCTGGGGAGCTGCAGGGACCTGGAACAGCATAAAGCTGGGCTAGGTGCCTGTAGTTATGCCGGGAGAATGTTTTCTCCATGGGCACAGAACAGCAGCCGGGACTGACCAGAGAAACGGTGGCAGAGAGCCAGAGATAAGACCTGAACTGAAGAAGCAGCAGAAACAACATGCAGCACCGGAGAGAAGACTCCTGGAAAGGGAGGAGAAGAAGAGAGCAGCAGAGAGACAGAGTTTGGGGTAAAGCTGTACCAGACCCCCAAAACTCCTTTGAGACCTCCTGGAAGGAGGAAGATGATGGACTCACACTTGGAAGAGCCTTGGAGTGCTACAGCACTTACAGAGAGGAGCTGAGAAGCTCAAAGGCGTCCTGAAGCTGGACCAGGACAGCCAAAGGAATGTGGAGGAGGGCTTCGCCCCCTCCACTGCCTGGAGACAGAGCACGGAGCTCTGCAAACGGGAATTTGAATCCCCTGAGGAAGGGACTTTCACGAAGATGCCCCTGCATTTCGTGATATGCCTGTGGTGATGCGAGTCTTGTCCCTGCTGGCAGTCCACAGGTGAGGCCTTTGCTCGGACCGAAGGAGAGCCGAGGGGCTTGGAGACCCCCTTGTGTATGTTGAACAGAGATCCAGCTACAACAACCCAGTTACTGCTGCATGGAGGACAGAAGAGGAGCTGCTGCTTAAGGACTGGAAGGGATCTGTCCTTCTTTCCCTCCTGGACTTTTATTTGGAGGGGAGAAGAGATCTGATCATTGTAAATACATATGTCATGGTAGAGATAGTTGTGATCGTGTGTATAATGTGATGTTGTATTTATTTGTACAGTCACTGTAATATATTCCCTTTCCCCCACTTTGAGTCTGGTGTGTTTTGTCTGGAAAAACCCATCTCACATTAGGTTGAGATGTGGGAGGGGGGATGGAGCCAGGGAATTGGATTTTGGGGCTATCTCAAACCATGACAAGTAGCAAATGTTTTCTTTCATCTAAAATCTTTCAGCTGTCTGTCTAGCCCCAAATATATTGGAAAACTTGAATGCCTCTTGTTTGTTCTGTCATTTTAGGTCATCATTTTTGTACTAATTTTTAAGACTTTGGTTGACTGTCACACAAAGCCTTATCTAGTTGTAAAAGACCTATTACCTTGCGTAGCTTTTAGCTATTGGCCTTCATTTTAACTTGCACCAGAATTAATTCTCCATCTAAGAGCAGACAGAAAAATCTCCACACTCCCACCCAAGAAATAAAATATCAAAGTAATTTCATTTCCTGATAGTCCAATTCTCCTTTTCTTTCTTTCTATTGGTACTAGTGTTCAGCTTTGTCATTTGCAAGACATTGGATTAAATGTCTGTGCTAGAGTGTCTTCTCTCCTTTGCTTCTCAAGTAAAGAACAACTTATCACAAAACAACAGATTCAGTTCTAGATGCCAAGTTAAAACTGAGGGAATGTTTAGATCCAAGTCTTGCCATGGAAATGCATATGGTGTTACAGGGATTGACAAGGGAAGCTGCACCATTTTGGAAAAAAAGCACTTCTAAGAATTGTCACTAGCATGTTAAATTTAAGTTACAGTCATGATTTGGTGTATTATTACTAAAATACTGTGATATGAAGATTATCACACTGAAATGCATTCAGTCATTTGAAGTGTTTCTATTTATAATCATTAATTTCATGCTGTCAAGTAGAGATTTAAGCTAGTTTGACCTGTAATGACTATGTGACAAAATTGCAGTCTCTCATTTTCACATTTCAAATACACCTCAGGGAAAGTTCTTTCCCAAAGAATATAATGCTGCAGTCCTATATGTCAGGTATTCAGTTACGTGGATAACCCTAAATTGTTTCTGAGAGAGAAATTTCTATAAACTGTTAAAACTCTTAAAAATCATAGTTCCTCTTGGACAAATGCTACCAGTAACAGTTAAACAGAAGTTGCCATGTTCACTTCTATGTAAGCATTTTTTCTGTATAAAACCAGTATTTGCAACCCTTTAAAAATCCTTTGACAAGTTGCAAAGGATTTACAAAGGAAAAAAAATGACCACTTCAGATGCAAAAGAGGGTTGGTGAGAAATGACTTGGGGGAAAAGGCTGATGAATGGAATAAGAAACCTTGGGAGAGAGAGACTGCAACAGAAATAACCAGGGAAGATGAACATAAAAGTATTAGCTAAATAATTCCCTTCCACAAAAGACCTTTCAGAGCAAATCCACAGATAGAGGGAGATGAAGGCTGCCCACAGGGAGATAAAATATTTCTTATCCTTTCTGATGAAATCAGACTCTCAGACGTTTTTCTATCTAAGAGTCTTTCTACTGTGATTAATCTGCACCTTCTCTGAGAAGGAAGTTAAAACAATCACACTTCTGTGGAAGATTTTCAAAAACCATCTGATGACTTAACAAGTACCAGTCCCAGTGAAAGGCACCACTTAGAAAAATCCCAGGAAATGGCTAATCTTGCCCTTTTGGATCTGGGAGTTTGCTGCTTCCCCATGATTTGAGCAGCAGCTGGATTGATCCCTCTCAACTCCAGAACGTTTTACTACATCCAAGCATGTTCTGGTCTGACTGGCAGCAGTTTTCTAATTTACAGATAATCATAATTCTTCAGATAGGAGAAAAAATATCCAGTTCATGAAATACTCTGTGCACCACTCTACTTCACACAATCCACACAGTATTCCAGGAGGGATAAATCCCAGGCCCTTTAATATGGCCCATCGTGGGCAACGTGGGGCTCGTGAATGATAATCCTTGGCTATAAACTTGTGTGTCTTTTAAGTGTTCTTTAATACCATTGTGACTGGTGACCCTGCACCATGATTTAGTTAGGGGTGATTATTTCCACATAACCCTTATCATTCTAAATTAGATCAGCTTGCTCTGAATAATTCCTTCCTTTCAATTAGAATGTTAAATCATCCTTCTTCCTTTTCAATGTTTTGCATGCCATCAGCTAGGAAGGGTGGCATCATGTGCTAAGCAGCAAGAGGCTTGTGCTTGCACACTTCTGTTTGCATTGATGTTACCACCTGCTGTCCCCAAAAATAAAATTTACAGAGGGAGATGTGTCTGCGAACACACAGATTTCAAGGTACAGGCAGATTCATCGTAATCCTGACGAATAAATTGGTTTAGGACATTTAACTGAATGCATATTAAAAATGCCAGGATCAACAGGATACAGAAGCAATTGAATTTTGTGCTTTTAAGGGTTTGGGAGCTGTGTTCAACTTGGCTAAAGATGATGATGGTGATGATCACTCTGGGACTTCCAGTAAATGTATCTCCATGAATCAAGTGTCATGGAACATCACAGAATGTCAACAGTAGGAATAGGTACAATTTGTCACACAGAGTCACAGCAGATGAATGAGATAGTCAGTGGGCTGACAAAAGCTTTGGCAGCTTTTGTGAGTGAGACTGTGGAGATAGAACAGGAGTGGGAAGAGATGGAATCTCAATCTCACTGTTTATTTGCCCCTTCAAGTACCACCTCAGCACTAGGTTATACCTTGCTTTTGAATAACAAGTTAAAAGTGAACCTAGTTCCAAAAGAATTAAAAATATTATTAAATTACTGAATAACCAAATGCCATGATCAACTAGAAAAAGAAATGTAGGATTTTCATTGTTAATAACAGAATTTCAGCCTTAGGCTGAAACAATAAAAAGTTCCCATAGGTAGATGCAATCACCAGAGACCAGAATTTTGGACAATTTTATGCATTGGGGTGGTATTATAGCAATATAAAACAGGAATATAAAAGCTACAGGAAGCTTTTATAGCTACCTACACTGTCAATAAGACAAGTGTTATTTGCAGAAGCAGTAACTTCCTCAGTGTAATTCAAGGATAAAAGAGGTCAAGGAAGTGAGAAAAAGCATTAAATTGTGTAAGAAATTCTGGGAATCTTAAATTACCTGAAGTGCAATGGAACAATCTGATCTTCAAACAGTGTCAGCATCAATAGGCATTTTTGACACCATTCATTTTTCCCATTACAGAAATGTATTCAGAGACACTGTGGTCTTTGTTTTGTAAGAATGTGAGTGGTTTACAAAGTGAACACCATGAAATAAATCTAAGGAGTTTTCTCCCGAATGTAACAGAGGTAAGAAAAATAGAGCCATGAATCAAACCTTTGCCACTTCATATTTTACAGCTACTGTTATACTGCTCACCATGAACTTCTAGATCATTTTATGTGGAAAGAAAATGTTCCAAAAATATTCAGCCTATTAAGGACTCAGTGGCAGAGAACTCTGCTCTTTTCCAAGGAGGGTTTTGACCATGGCTCCATGCATGGCTCCAGCCCTTTATTGGGTACATGAGCGTTTTTTCAACCAAGCCTGAAGATCATCATCCTTCTCCAACTGAATTGGAAGAGCTTGGTCACACCAATGCCTCAGCCTTTGCCAATGTGTTGAACACGAGGAGCACTTCTGATTCCTCTCAGTTTGAAACCAATCAAGCCAAACTGGAGAAGACACAGAGAAGGATGAAAAATGGTACAGAGTTTTTTCTCGTGTGCAAAACCCCTCAGCTTGGGAATGAATGATACAGAGAATGAGAATAGAAGTCTAAGAGAATAACACTGAGTGACAGAAGCTGGTGAAGTGAACATGGTTGTTTCTTAAAAAAAAACCACCAAGCAACCCACAAATTTGCCTGGTTATACTTTCTATTTTCAAGCTGACAATGGTGTAATTAAATACAGTAATAATCAAATCCTTGAGGCAATATTCCTTCTTGCTCCAGCTTTTCGAACTATACTCACAGTTCTGAGAGACAGTGTTTAGTGTTCTAGGTTACTGTTAAGTCCATTGAGTCAAAATATTAAATGCCACAGCAACAAAAAATAGAAATTTGACCCAGATCAGAAAATAGAGATGGTCATTAGCAAACATCATGTCTTGTCATTGACAACTGGTGGGACACGGAGGGGTGGAGGAACATGGGACAGAGGAGAGAGGGAGCAGGAAAGGGTCACTGCACATGGAAGTACCTTTCTCAGTTATCACTGATTTTATATGACACAGCTGAACTTTGCCTGTGTTTAGGATGAAAGTGTCATTTTCTGATTTCTCCGTCTTCCATATCCTCAAGTTAATGACAGCCAAGCTATTTCAGTGCACAGCTGAAAAAGAAAAAGATTGTTTAAGTTATTGCTTTTGAAAAAAAAAAAAATAACCGCAACTTAAATAGTTTTGCCTGAATACATTTTCTACCTAAAATTACATTTGGAACAATTACATTTTAAACATAACTAAGAACTTTTAGAATTTCTTATTAAGCCCCAGCATTGTAAAGAATGAAAACCACTGGATGAGGAAAGTCACCAACTAAGGAATTGGTACTGAAGTTTTTTGATAGCTGTCAAAGTGAACTGCACTGAATTGATTCTGGAGACTTGACTTCCCTGCAAATCAGTTTACCATAGCAGTTATCATTCAGTGCAGGTCAGCTGTTCCCTGTAAACCAATTAAATATGAATGCTAAAGCCAAGTAAATTCAGTTATGAAAACATGGTTCTTTGCCCCTTGCTTTAAATCATACTAGTTTATACCAGTCCTCATTATTTATCCTTATCTTTTTGCCTTTCCCAAAAGTATCATTGAGGACCTTTTCTTATCATTTCCGTGCAAAAACAAAAAATGTATTTTCCAAAAGATTTTATTTTTTTTTTCTCATTCAGAGGCAAAATAAGTACCATGGCAATCAGACACTTGGTATTTAACATTTGATAAAATTAGAGACCTTCAAAGAACCATCCGTCAGATTTTGAGATTCATTTGAGAGGGGCATATCCATCTTTCCTTAGCTTTATAAAACTCTGCTAACTCCAGAAATTACCCACGAACTCCTACAGAAGGGCACTACAGAGGTTATAAATAATATAATTTTTTTCTTGCCATCTCTAAAGATCTCACAGAGCCCTGGACTCTTTTCCATTTTAATATGGTTCAATGGAAACATTGTTAGAGACACAAGCTGAAAGCCCGAAACACCCCAGGCAACCAGGAATCTAAAAAACATTCCAGGAGAAAGTGTTCCCTGTTTCACCTGCTCCTGCCCCACACCAGTTTCCCAGCTTAAACTACCTGCTGGTCTTCTCAAGTGTTCTTTGTGAGCCTGCAAAGAGCTCACTTTCTCAGCCACTGTTTTTTTAGTTATTTGCAGGAAAAATAGGTCTGACGAGAACCTCACGTGTGTCATTTGTCAGCTCTGTTGTGTTCTTATTTAAAGCATGAGTCATTTAGCTGAGGTACACAGCATAAATAAACAACCTGTCAGACAGCAGCGCTCCATGGCTGGGTATCCCTTTCTGCCCTTTCTTCCTGTCACTTAAATCCCAAAAGTTTTGCTCTCTTGTGACCACAGCGCAGCTCTCAACCCTCTGGGAATGAAAAAGCCCTCAGCATTTCCCAGAACAGTAGTCCTTTGGGAATCTGGCACAAATAAGTAGCTGAAGAGCAATTCCTATTCCACTGCCCTTTCCCAGACCTCCCTCAGGTTGTTCCCAGAGCGCAGGCTGAGCCTTCCCTGTCGCAGGGGCTGGCACAGGGCAGGGGCCACGAGAGGAAAAGGTGCCTGAACCTTGAATGAGCTCCTAAGAGCTTTAATGACAAGATAATTAAAACTGTAATATTGTTATGATAGACCAGGCAAATACCTCTGAAAGACAGAGGGTCCTCAATGTCGTCACAGGCTGAGCGTAGTAAAAACGTGTCAAAAACCTGCTCCAGTTAGTGGCATGTGGGAATTGCTTGATATCCTTTTCAGATAGATCCATTCCCCACACTCCTTTTCCAAGTGCTGAATTTATATATATGCTTCAAAAAAATTGTAATATTTTATGCTTAAAATGTTTTCAATGAATTCTTTTGGCTGGGCCTAAACTCAAAGTTGCAACAAGAGCTGTCGAGTTGTTCTCTCTGTTGTGAAACAAGATAATTGGCCCTTGAAAACAGGCCCATGTTGTACATCAAGCTAAAGGAAATTCCTTCCCACCATTCATCTGTTAGATCTTACTAAACTGCTTAGACTGGGACTACAGTAAATAGCTTTAAATTTTGAAGTCTATCATGTGGTAACCCCAAATACCATCATTTACTGATAAAACTGAGTTTTGTGGCAATACAATTTTCATCATACCGAATAAATGCATACTTAGTAGCTTAACTCAAATTGTATTTATGCATGATTCAAAAAAAAACCTCCACCAAACAAACCCTTGAAAATAAATTGTAGGAGGACAAAATGAGCTTCATTTCTTTTCTTGTACACCTGGCCTGCCCTGGGAAAATAATTCTCTAGATTTCTTTTAGCAAACCCATGTAACTATGTGCCAAACTGGGATTTTACTTGGTCAATCAAGATTATGTAACTGGGACTTTTCACTGATTTCTTCGTGCCAAAAAGTGCAGCCTAAAGAATAGGGCTTGTTTCAAGGAGCTGTAGTAGCAGCTTTTCCCTAAATTAGCAAAGTTAATTCAGTCATCTTGTTTGTTATCCCAGAATAATGATGCACAAGTTTCCAGTGCTTTTCAAAACTCTGTCTAAGTTACCATCCTGTAATTGGGGGATCTGGAGAGACAAGAAGCCTTGACAGGCACTCAAGCTTAAAAACAACCTCACAGCATTTGCATTTCATGTGTCAGAAAGATTTGGCAATAACAGGCAATAATTGTTGGTACCGGGGGACAACGGATACCATTTTCCTACTGAGATCCAGTAATGCAGCTGGAGGTGACCAGTGGATAGATGGGCACTGCCAGGTCCCAACAATGAGGATTCTTACAGAGCAGAAGGGATGGGGGTGGCCAGGCTTTTTGATCATCTGTGGCTGGCAGTAAATTCCACAGGAATTCAGGGAGTCTGGCAATTACGATCAGCAATGCTTCAGTCATGCTGGGAAACGAGAAAAAAGGACAAGAGTTTCTGTGCATTTGTCAGCCTCAACACTTGTACAGGTGAAGATGCCATTTCTAACAGGAAACTGGAAAAACTTGCTTTTTACGTGTAAAATCTTTTTATTCCTTTGATAACTTTCCTTTTAAACTTCAAATTATTATTTTAACTAAGAAAAGGCAGCTCAGAATAAATTTTAGAGCAGACATCTACATAACATTTGTCTCTAGAGATAATTACTCCCACTTTGCCACCAGCAGCAACTTAATGAAAACAGCAAGAGTTTGGCAATACCCCACAGGCATCACACAGGCACAGGAGATGTCACCAATCCTGGGAGTCCCAGTAATAGTCAAATCCTTGAGGCAATATTCCCTCTTCCTCTAACTTTTCAAACTTTGGAAAACAGCTGACAAAAATAAATCAATAATAGTGATTTCTGCAGGCATTGCTCGGTTCGTTTTTAGTTGAAATTATTTCCCCAGAAAACAGCACTTGCTTGTATGATCCCAATAGCAACTGGCTGATAGAACTACTTCTAATTCCTATCCTCTTCTCCCCTGGAAGATTTCTTTTCCACAGTGCCCTCACATTTTTACGGGTGCATCTTATCTTAACTTGTTCCCCTTAAAACTGGTTATAGTCAAACATATATAATGTATGGCAACAGAAGAGATACAAGAGGCTGTGTTTAAATTATTAACCAGGGAAGGGCAGCCCTTGCTTTTGGTCTGCTTAATAACTCTGCTGCAAACAACAACCCTCTCAGCATCATGTTTCCATAACCACAGTCAGAGTTTCTAATTTACCCCCACTTCACTGAGTCAAATAAGTTCTGAACTATTAGGCTGGAGTTAAGTCATTTAGCTTTCAGATTTATCCCCAAAAGAAACACACTAATACTTGTATTGGCAAGCAGGGTTCTTCCTAGACCTGACATGGCACAGGACTTCCTACAAAGTCAGGCTTGCTTCTCAGAAGTGTTTCTCTAGAATGGCTCCAAGTAACTCCCTGTCTGACTCATGTCCTTCTGCAGCTCTGCACAGTGACAGGTTACAGAGCCCTCTCCAAGCTGGTGGTGAGATCACCCTGAGCTAACTCATGGTGGTACAGAAAGGCTGCTGAGCTCTGTTACCTGCCCTCTGGGACACCAGCTAGTGACAACTGTTCCCAGGTGGAATTGTGTCCGTCCATGCTTGTGACAGCATTTATTTCCCATCCTGTACATGGACAGGGCACTGCTTGTGTTTTAATACTCCAGGTCAGTGAAGGTGGGAGAGAGAGCAGCAGATCAAACACTGTTTGCTGCCACAGAACTGTGACAAACTAGGAACTGCTGACTCCTGGAGTGATTCTCACCTCTTCAGCAAGCTCATTGCTTTCAGGAAACACTCCTTTTCCCTGAAAAATGCTTTTCATTTAACACTAAGCTCCATTAATTTTGAACCAGGTGCCATCCTCCTTACTGCTGAGTTGAAGAACTACTGCTTTTATTTCTGCCTGAGAATTTGTAGCTGCTGACAGACTCTTTTAATGGGAATCTTCCTCAGATATTTCTCAAAATTTCAGCCACAAGAAGGCACAATCCTTTCTGATCTGTTACAAGAATATATTCCCATGACAATCTAGTGTCTCTTTCTTAAAATAAGAGACAAAGTAATAAGGCTGTCCTGCCTTACAATTACAGGCACCTCTGCGTACTTGAAGTCACCCATAAAGCATTAAGAAATATTTTAAATTGCTGGAAAAACTCCTAGATTTTTGCAAAAAGTTTCTCATTACTGAGTAATACCACAAAAGTCTGTCTCCAAACAACCCTGTGGCAGCAGCAGCTTTGTGCTGTCACCCACATTGAAACCAGGCTGTGTAACGGAGTGATTCCTCTCCGATAGGCACACCAAGGGATTATCTTGGCATTCGACAGCTGCTTAATCTGCAGGAGCAGGTGTTATTTTCTTCCATGAAGGATTGAGAAAAACTGATTGGCAGTAAACTGTGAAAACATTCCACCCTTTCAGTTCTTAGAGAAAAATGCATCAATGCTTTTGCTTTGCCCTGTTTGATACAACCCAGGACTTCCTTGGCTCAGGGACTGCACAACAGCACCAGGATCCAGGCAGCAACACTCCCTGGGGAAGACATTCCTTTTCCAGCTGAGAAAGCCTTCATTACCCAGATGTCACCTTCTCTTGGACCCATATAGTGGCTTTTATAGACATGACTTAGAGGCATCTACCACAAACATCTGATACACAAAATACAAAATAAAAAGTCATGTGGATCTGGACATTTCTAAAATGCGATAATTCTGAGATTCAGCCCTTCCCTACTAATCACTTCAGTCCTTTGAGCATATTTCTTCTTTAGACTTCAGTCCATCTTGTCTAATCAGTAAGGCAGGGATTCACCCTTACTCTTACTTCCAGCTACAAGTTTCCAAAAAACACAGTGTTTCCACACAGGTTATAACACATCCCTGCTTTGTCTCTTGACAGCAATTGTGGGAAAAAAAATATTGGAGAAAGTCCAAGATTCCCTCAAAGACAGGCTCCTATCTGGTCAGATACCACTTCAAAATTAGTTTCAAGCTGTTGAATGGGATTTTCATCCTCAGAAAAGACCCTTGAGGTCAAGTCCAACCACTAAACCAGCACCACCAAGCTCACCATTAAACCACATCCCTAGGTGCCACACCTACCCATTCTCTAAATACCTCCAGGGATGCCACCACTTAGAGCTTAGAATTATATCTTATTGATTGGCTGTTCAATACAGCCCACCTGCTATTTAGGGTTCAACATAAGGACACAAGCTGCCTTTGGAAAAAAGTTCATTGTTTCTGTGGTTTGGTTGTTTGGGGTTTTTTTTAAAATTTTTTCTGCTCCATTTTTCTATTTCAGTTGTATCTTCTCACAAAGTCAAAGGGAAAAGATTCAACTCTCCTTTAGTCTCCCTCTGACTCCCCTACACAAAGCCCAGAGAATTTAGTCTAAAGTGCAGCAGCTATCAGGAGGCATCTGTCTCCCAGAGAGGGAACAAGATAGTTATTCCTGAGGTGGCAGTAGTAGCAAGGAAGTGACTGAGTGACATAAGCCCTGACAGTTCCAGCAGGAAAACCGCTCCCCAGGCTTCAGAGAAAAGTGGAGATCCATCAGATCCCTGTGAGGCAAATTCACTTCCAACTCAAAGATGATGCTCGAAGCTGAGCAGATACATGGAAGCAAAAACGTCAGGCAAAGACCGGAAAAAGGATCCTTTGTGCCACTCCCACAGGAGTCTTGTGTCCCATCTCCAGCTAAGTTCAGCCCCAGTGTGCCAGAGGAAGGCAGGAAAATGGATTGTGTGCCACTCACAGCCGAGGAATGAAGCATTCCCAGCCCTGACAGGAAAGCCATCACAGGGGTTTATCTTAATACAGACCCACAGTGACTGAAGAGAAAAGCAGGCAGGGAAAGCAGCTCCAATTTCCAGAGGTAATCACAATTTTAAATTGCTGAACATAAGAGCTTGACTCAAATTACAAATTCCAGTTGCCTTTTGCATCTGCACTCTATAGCAATTTTCTGTTTCCAATTTTCTCGGAAACCATTGGAATTTGCAAGTAAAATAGGAGCATAAACACTGTATTGAAACCAGTACTACTGTTCCCAAAACAAGAGAAGCTTTAAATACACCCGTGTTAAAGTAGCAGTCATGGAACTTGATACTTATTTACTGCATGATCAGGTGATACTTTGTTTAAAAAGTGCGGGTTTTGTGCCAGTTCCCATTGAAATTTAACTAATATAGGATTTAATGTTTATCACTTTAACCAGCATTACCTCATGACTCTTCTCCATCATTCCTCGTGGGCGTCACAAGAATGCACTAGTCCCTCAAGGTGTCATTTCCTGTTTTCCCAAACTAAGTTGCAACCACTTTGTTAATGGCTGAGCCCACCAGAAAGGAGGATTTGTCTCGTGCCCTGCCTGATCCAAGCACAGAGCAGTTTCCTGGTGTTCCTCTGCACACCAGTTTACAAGTGTCACCCTCAGAGCCACTGCCTCTTCCTGTGCCCTATCCAGGAGACATGATTCCCTAGCAACCTGCTCTTTAAATTTCCTTCCTTGCTCTTGCTTCTAAATGAGCACAGGCTCATTTAGTGTACTCACTCCCAGCCTTCAGCAGCTACAAGGTCACCCAAATTATCTTCTTTTCCTCTACTGAGGGCTGAGGAAATTCAGTTACCTCAGATTTGCCTTCAGCCATGAACACATGCAGTTACCACACTTCCTCTGCTCCCTCATTTATGGCCAGAGTACAAAGTCTTTGCCTTAAAGAAAACATGGTTTATATATTTTTAAACTTTCAATACTTTAAAACAGAACCACTACCCATACTCCAGTTATAACCTATGTATAACTTATATACTCTGCTTGCATACAGACTAGGGATTTCACTGAAGTCTTGGGGAAACTAACAGAGAAACAACTGTCCCAATATGCATTATATTTCACTTGAAAGTACTTTTTTTCCTGTTTTTTTACTAGAATGAATTTCCTCATATAATTATTTTCAAGAAAGTCAATGATGTTTCTTTCCTGCTGATGATCTTTATTTTTCTTTATAGCAAGAAAATGTTAAATATTCACACTTCTGTGATTCCAGAAACTGCTCTGTCTTTGCAGTCTGTGCAAAGAAACTCGCCCTCTACTCTTTTTAAAAGAATGTGCTGTTTGTAAAGCAGATCTAGTCCACAGGCCTCAAAAACCTTTCCACAGGTTGATAGATCGTGACAGCCACACCATGTGATGCCAATTAATTGCTTGGCTTCAGCAAAGAGTACAACTACACATATCACACCAGCCTCTGGCCAGACTGCTCCAAAAAGGCTGGATGCCCATTCCTGGACAGCTCTGGAAACTCAAGGCTTGGGTAAAATTCTTCCATTTTCATCTGCTGGGCTACATCAGTGTTTTCAGTGGCGCTGGCTGTCTGAGTTTATTTATTGGTACATTTGTCTCTGCACTGCTGGGCAGCAATTGCAAATCTAATTACTGCCAAAGTGCCTCCTGGGGCTTGTGCACAGGTGTTTTGCTTAATATTAAATCTAAATAAAAAACTCACTAGCGGGGACCTGTTAATAACAATCTGTGACATGAATGCTCTTGAGGAGAAAAGGCACAGCTTTCAACCCCCTCTCCCCTCCAGCCCTTTAATATTTAATTCTTCAGGCAGTACCAGTGTGCAAATCAGCAATTATCATCACACCATTTCCAGGTAACAGTTTTCCTAGTTGCCAAGTGAGTGTATTCAAGTGGGGCTTTCCCTCTCCAGCACTGCTGGCAACAAACCCCTAATTGATTTGTGAGGCTTTATCTCAACGGGACAGCTTTGTTCATTTGCTTCGTGTTCTCAGTAACATCTATATAGTGCCACAGATGCAACTGTCAAGGCTAATAAATAATTCCACCCAAAAGACATGAGAAGGAATTGAAAGTAAGCCAAAATGCCTCAAAAAGCAATTTAAAATGTGCTTGCTACTCTACAAGGCACACCTTCTCTTCAGTAAATACATAAACACACAAATACAACAGAAGATGCCCTTGTAAGCATATTTTAGTGTTTCTCAGTAACCCCAACAGCATAAAAGCCTTGTAGTCTTGAAATAAATTTAAAACAAGTGCTGTGTTTTTCAGAGCTTGACTCCAAAATTGTGATGCAAAGAGCACAGCTGTGACCAATACACAGCAAAATATTGTAGAAGATGTTGACACTCACTGTTCTTCATCCTGTGCTTCAAGATTTGATATTAAATCTCTGTGCAGGTTAGAGGAGTGTTAAATGAATGATTAGCTCATTTGTTGTCAGCTGGGCTTCTCTAGCTCTCACAGGATTTATGTTACCTGATCAAAAAGTTATGCTGAGAGAGTTATTTAATTAGATTCTCAAGCCTTTGACATTTCAGGGGAATAGGAGTGGAGAAGACAGGAGAAGAATAAAAATATACCACAGTTTCTTTTGCTAACTTCAAAGAAGTTATTGCTTAAATTTTACTTTCTTCAGAGTCTTGGATGTCTTTTACTTATGTTAAATCAGCCAGTGCCAGTCCCCTTCTGGCCCCATCCCTGATTGCTTTGCACTGCTGGTGCTGCTCAGAGGAACAGGGATAACCCTCCAAACAGCCTCCTGTTGTTGTTGCCTTCTACAAGGTAATGAAAAGAAATGCCAAGAGCAGGATTTGTCCCTTTTTCAGTCTAACATGGAAGAAAGGCAAATTTCAAGCTATTTGGCCAGTGGTCACCCATTTTCCAAAGGCTTCTGACTAAGAGACTTAATCAAAATCATTCAAAATCAAAATCAAATTCACTCAATCAAAATCTAAGGTTCACAAGCATTTTTGTTTTACGAAATAGGTCTTTAATTTTTCCTATAAATGAAATCAAACTTGACCAATAATTAGTTAAGATGGCAATTTCATTTTTTAACCAGTGAGCAGGTGGGAGAGGGATTTACTTCAGCCTGTAGATGAATTTATTATCAAGAAAAGAGAGTGTCCCTTCTTTCATGGAATGAGCTTCTCCTGAAATAAGTAGCAAACCAAATCCTTCCAATGTTTTTGTTCTAGAACAATATTTAAAAGCGAAAATCAGGGAGAGGAAACTTTATCTGTGCCATGTCATGGCTTAGATATGACTCCTGATAATCTCAGAAGGTAAAAAAAAAAATGATTCATTTAAAAAAGAGAAAAAGGGCGAAACAAGATGCTGAAAACATCCTGTAAATACCAGTGGTGCTTAAACAGTCTATTTTTAGTGATAGGCTACAGTTGGTTTAGCTGTTTTTTTTAATAATGAATCAACAAAACAACGAGTAGGACTAAGAGTACAGAATAGAATAGCAATTATAGGAGTAAGTATGTTTTCCATGACTATAAAAGCTACAGAAATGCCTTATTTTAGCTCTTGCTGATTAATTATCAAATAGGTCATAATTCAGCAGTGTCAGTCACATTTGTACTGTTATTGCACCAGAGCTATTTCTGCTTCATTACTGTGGCTAGAAAAATGGGTGGGTTAAAACTATAGTAGAAACAGAGAAAAATCTGGTATAATACTTTCTTCCTCAGGGAGGAGGAGGATGTGACTTCTCCAAAATAGTCTTTGCCCACCACAGGTTAGTGAGAACCTGATGCTTTGCTGTTCCCTAACCAAACAGAGAGCTCAGGGATCTGCACCGGGGTGTGCAGAGCTTGCACCTGAGGAGAAGGGATGAAGGGCTGGGGACTCAAAGAAAGGGCTACAATTTCTTCTTGTCATCTTTTCAAGCCCTTCCCACCTGAATGAGAAGCTGAAATGCTGTGTGGTATCTGAAGACAAGAAGGGAGAATTGGGAAAATTCAAACCAGGCAACTGGCAGCAAGATTTGGAACGTATTGGAAGAAGATACAGTGATTAGCCTGAAAGTGTAAGAAATGGCAGCACAAACCCATGGAGAAGATCAAGAGGTTTTCCAGGAAAACACAAAAAGTCAACAAATTTCTAATTCCAACTGAGGCAGGAGGTAATGGTCATTCAGGTTTTTTTGACATTTAAAATCCCAACATTTTTAAAAGGTATAACCAAACTGGTTCTAAATCCTTTTCTAGGGGAAATTAGAAATCAATTCAGTGTCCCACCTAAAAAAATGTACCCAGAGGAATAACTGCTGACAAACACTGGTGTTTATTTGAAATGACTCCATGGCCTTGTTTGAGAAGGACATCCCCTGCACTGCCCAGAGTGATGGCATTCCCAGAAGAATGAAGGGACTTCATGCAGGTCTGAGGAAACAGGACTGGACAAGGTAAGTCAAAAGCACAACAACAGACATGGAAGGAGCCCTTCCATGTGGAGATTCAGTTCAGATTCTGACAAATTATTCCATCAGATATTTCAACATTAAGGTTTTACTTTAGTGCAATTGAGGTGGGTTTGGCAAGTCAAAAACTTGGAGAATTCTTCCACTGACCTGCAGAAGAAAGCCAAAGTGAATCCTTTTCCTATCCCTGGATAGCTGAACTCCTGGCCTACTCCAAACCATTTGTTTTTAACTTTAGAGGATTCCTGGTCCAAACCAATTCAGGATTAAAAACCAAGTGAATTTGATGTGGGCTACTCCTCACCAGTAGTTACAGAACTACTCCCCACCTAGCATCCTTATCTTTGGACCAACTGCAGAGTGAAAGGCAGCCTGAATTTCCCATATCCTTCCCAGGGAGCTCTGAAGCACATAATGTTTTGGTTCTGCTTTTAAAATCCTGTTTCTTTGTACTTTTATGAATTTACAATGCAGGTAACTATCGAAATATGAAAGATACTGTATCTTCTTTACCACAACCAAATACACCAACAGAGTGAAACATTAGCAACTCAATGAAGTATTTCAGTGAATAGTTTGTCCAGCAATGATTTTTATGCATTTTATAGCCCCTTAGCTATTTCATAATAAATTTTAAATATAGAATCTGATAGACAGCTCTCACAGAGACCTTAAAGAGTCAGAGTCTTCACTGACAAATCAGAAATACTGTTCAGCTTGTATAAAAACGTAACAAAAGAAAATCTCTCATACCAAAAGCCTGAAGAACCAGACACTTTATCCATTAAATGGAAAGCACAGCTTTCATTTATTTCAGCAAATATTCATCTTCTGCCAGAAAGGACCTTTCAAGAAGTACTCACCTAATAAAATAGTAAATCCAGCCTACCTAATAAAACAGTAAATCCAGCCTACCTAATATGGAGGCAGGTATAGAGGCAATAGCCAGCATTTTTTGAAAGGCATAAGAATTCTAAACCAGTAGTAGCCACTACACTTGATTTAAGGGAGCTTCAGCTCCCTGGGAGCACACAGCCCTCATGCCTGAAGCAAATTGGCAAGCACACCCCAGCACAGAGCAGGCAGAATACAAACTCCACCACAGTTTGTCTGGTTAGTTTTCTACTTCTCCAGTTAGCAGCTCAGAAACCTGGTTTTTAATAACTCACTGTCTGCATTTTATTTTGGTTGGTGGGATAAATGAGACAAGCTATTTGAGATCTGTGGTTGCTGACATCACAAGCAATTCAGCCATTCTGGATTCCTTGTTTGTTAAGATCAAGCTGCCAAATGCAAGGAGGTGGAGAAAACAGCAGATTTTGGGGAGGGGGCCAGGGATGTGTATATGTGATTCTAGGAAGAGTAGTCTATGTCAAGAGACATTCTGCAGATTAGCTACCTACACTCAGTCTCCTTGTGCTCCTCTGCACCACTGAAGGATTACTTTTCTGGGCCCTGTGGCACCACCAGCTGTGCACATTATTCTTGACATGTATTTCTGCAGCCTGATCTTAAAGACTTCAGAGCCTGACAGATTTCAGTCTTTGCAATCCATGCATCTTTACCTTAGGAAAGTTCTCTGTATTTTCCTCAGTTTAAGGCCATTCTTTCTTGCTTTACCAACAGCAGTCAGGCAGAACAAGCCATTCCCTTCCACACTGCAAATGCCTGTAACCAGGTTCAAAGGATGGATCCTCTCAATCCTCTCTTCAGGCCAAAGAACATTAATTTGCTTCACCTTTTCACAGAGCTCATGTTTTCACACTTTCAACAACTCTCTTTTCCTCTCTACACAGTCCTCAACTGGTGCACAGCATTCTTGGATTTTGGTACCCAGATGGTCTGGGATTTGGTACCTGATCCTCTAGGACAAGCCCTTATAATGCTGAACATCTCACTCACCTCCCACGCAGGCTACAGATCTCAGGCACATCCCCCAAAAGGATGTTTCTTTTGCCAGTCTTCCCCTGGGACTGCCATCCTTTCCTGTACCTTTCCTGAGCCAGCTCTCCCCATGCCATCACTATTCCTGAGCTCTGTGCTTCGCATTGGTACCCCTTGATGAACTTTTATGCTTTTCACATTACACTTCCAGTTTGACAAGATCATTTCAAATCCTGAGCTTTTTGTTCTCCACCATACTCCCACTCCACTTAGTGTCCTCTGAGGATTTAAACAGGCCATTCTCCAGTTCTTTGTCCGAATCATTAACAAAAACACTGACTAGTTTTTACCTCTGTGCTGTCTCCATCCATGCCATGGGCTTTTAGACAGAAACAGCAGCAGCTCTCTGCAGGCTTCCAGAAGAAGCATCAGGGTGCTATACATATGCATAAACAAAGGATAACTGAATGTTGACAACTATCATTATCTATTATATTCTACTTCTAGAAAAATCAGACATGTCTGATACCCAGGAAAATACACATTCAAATCCACCCTGCTGTGCATAATTGGATAGGGAATTTGGAATTTAAATTAAGGCTTTGTTTTGTACATTATAAGTCAACAGCAGTGAGATTTCAGCTCCTCCAGAACTAAACCAATATTGCATTATTAGCATTTCTCTCTCTATTGTTTTATAGTTTCACCTTCTGCTAATTCTTTTTATTCCATTTACTGAGCTGCTGTCCTATTGTATGACTCCCTACCTCTAAAAATTCATCACTGATACAAGGCAGTTACAGTAATAATTGCTGAAAGATAAACACAACAATTTATGTAAACTACCTTCCCACTGACAATGAAGCCCGTTGTTTAAGGGTAAGAAAAGCATCTCCTGGAGATGCTTCTCATCTCAGAGAAAATGTACTTTTTATTTCACCTAAGAGCAATTTGTCAAGAACCTGTTTATTCCTCTAAACCTCTCTCAAGGTTATCTCACAGATGTTCAGAAATTAATTGAAAAAAACAGTGACAAAGCAGAGAAAATTTTGGCTCCTCAAAGTGGTTTTTTAAGTTGCAGTTAACTCCTGCAAGCTCTGTGCACAGCCAGAAACAGGCACAGGCATGGCCCAGAATAACTTAAGCACTTGCAGTACTCCCAGAGACTGAGCTGTATTCAGCCTTGAGAATCCTGCAAAATAAAGGAAAGAACAGAAGGCTTCTCTCAGCAGCTTGGGACAGAAGAGAGCATTTCCAGGACATTACAGCCTGGCTGCTCTCCCTGGCAGTGCCCTTGGGGAAGAGAGCTGACATGGCCATGTCCCAGCCCCACATCACCTGGGAAGCCCACTCACAAAAAACAAGGTCTCAGAGCACCACTTTCAGCTTTTTAGGGCATTTATATCACCCAGGCAATGGTAAAGGCCGCTGAGAAAATCCAAAGTCAGATCAGACACACCCACAGTTTTCTCTGTGACCCCTCTGCTCCTGAGGCAGGGAGCAGCAGCTGTCTGAGAGCACCATTTGGCAACGCTGGCCAGCAGCACAATTTCCCACCTGACTGGGAACAAGGAATTGCCTAGAACAGACAGATCAACCAACCAGACTGAAACTCCCCTCTGTGGCTAAGCAGGGAATCATAAATGAGGCAAAGGAGCTGCTGCTGGAGAGACCCCCCCCCAGGCAGCCCTACAGCCAAGTGACTCACAGGCTGACACTGCAGGGTGTGCAAGGAGGGAGGCAACTCTGAGAGCTTCTCAGGAGGAAAACCAAAGCACCTCTGTATGGAACACCATTTTATTGGGAGAGGAAAAGGTGGGGAGCAGGGCAAAACTGCAGTGGGGAAAATCAGCTTTAAGCTTTCTACCACAGATGCCTAACACGTACCATAGCAATCTATGAGGTTACAGAGGGAAAACATCTGAAAGCAAAGTAACAAAGCTCTGATCTGACCCAGAAAAAGTCCGTAATGATGACGGGAAGGGATGACAACCTCCAGCTGACTGGGTACTGGTGTGATTCCTTTCCTTTTGTCAGCTGCAGAACAACAACTTCAGTTTAAAAGACTTCTCCCCCCTCCTCGTAGATTTGAAGAGCAGCAACTAAATTGAAGCAATTTGCCTTGAACATTTTTTTCCTCTAAATATGATTTGGCTGCTAGTCTGTACAACTGAGTCACTGTCAGTGTAGGTCAATGGTGTAGAGGCTGACTCACAGGGAGTCAGAAGAAACAGCCAGTCCCAGGCAGTTTCTGTTTGAGAGGAATGTTTGGTAAGATCTCACCTTTTATCTGCCACCTAAATATCATCTTACAAGTAATGCTAACTGTTATTCAAACGCCTTTCTTGTATATCAAAATAATGGTCTCTAACTGTTAGGAAGCTGTTTCAAATAAACATTTTAAAATGTTAAAAATACAGAAATAGGTTGGTGCTGATCTGCTGTTTCAGCTACTAAATACCTGTCATTCATTGAACAAGGCTACACAACAAACTATTTTTTTCTTCATCCTCCACAAATCAACTTTCACAGCTAGTGCAACAGGAAAACTTCCTTGGGATGTGGCCAAAACAAGCAAAATGTCTGTAAAACTAGTCCTGTAATCCTGGCTTGCTTTCATTTGAGCTGTTCAGACACTGACAGACTGCTAAGAACAGCTAAGAATTCTAAAACAGGACCGAATTTTTTCATAACAGTCAGCACATCTGCCTGTTGTTAGTTCTCTCCTAATAACTCTTCCTGCCCCATGTTTATTGCTCCTAAATCATGTGTCATAATAAGAAACACAACTCTAAGGTAAGTAAATGTAAAAAACTTCGAGTCAAAGGGAAGCCAAAGTTTTTGATGGCTGACAAGTCAGGAAGCCCCAGAAGTCCAAGCTCAGCTTTACAGCTGCTTTTTATATTCTCCAGGCTGTACTACATGGAGGTAGATTCCCCCTGCACCTCTGGGCACACAGAGCACAGAACAGTTTCATTTTTGCATTACTTTTCCTCCTTTCCTTTTTTCTCCCTCCACCTAATCACAATCCTCAGTGTAATCACTGAGCAGACTTTGTTCTCATCAGCTCGAGGTGCTGTACCCTTCAGAGGTAAAGACAAGCTTCACTCCTCTCACACTCAGCACGATGCTCTTCTGCTGTTCCTTCTTCCTGCCTTAAGCAGGGAGCTGTCTGAGAGGAGAAAAGGTGGTTACAACATTTCCAAAGGCAAAAAAAATCATATTCTGAAGTTTGTCCGAGAATTTTTTTTCTCTAAATGTTCCAGCTGGGTTTTTCAGATCACAGATGTTTGAAATCTTCACAAGCCCCTCTGATGTTGCTCATTGCTAATTGGATTTTGGTATTTCTCATGTGCACTGTTGTTCTGCCCATGTCTTTGGGTCTCCAGCTATTTGTTCTGCCAATCTAGATTCCATACTGGCTGATAACCCCAAGTCTTCTCTGTTTCCACCTGGAAAATCTTTTATCATTCAGAGAGTAATTTCCTGCTTCTTCTGGTTGTCTAAGTTATCCTACTTGCCCACAGTGCTGCTCGTTGTCTGAGCTGTTATCTCTAAAGACAAATAGCAATTGGCTTTGCAAACTTAGCCAGGAGCACACATTTACCCTGTGGCTTTCCTTGCTGTTCTCACCACTCCTCCCCGTCCCACACCATGTACCGACCTGCTCACGCTGCAGGGAGCCACATAAAAAGCTGTTTTCCTTTAGCTGAAGTATAAAAGGAGGAAATCTGTTGGGATCCAATTTGTCTCTTGCTGATGCATAATGTGGACCCGAAGGGAAGACAGAACTGCATCAGGTATTTAGTATCTCAGCACCCTCTACAAAGCAGTTAAGTGCACATCCCTCCAGGACAGCTGCAAAGCTTTTCAGCCCTAACTCTGCTGCTCCCTGGGCCAAATCAGCTCCAGCAGCTGCTGTGTGGGGCAGGTGAGGTGGAACATCCAGCAGTGCCCGAGTTTCGGCACCTCCAGTTGTCAGAGTAACTAATGTTCCACTGGGTGAGGTGCTGCCCGTGACAGCGGGACATGCAGGAAACACAGTCTGTGCCTGCTGGCTGGGGTGGGGTGGTGTAATCTCCGCGATGGAAATAAAGGAATCCACCGGAAATAGCTGCATTTTATAGGCAGGTCCACATGGCACCACAGGAAACATTAAGATTGCTCCAACTTAGCTAACCCAAGGAAAGGGGATTTTATCTCACCCTGTAGTTTGGCTGCTGCTTCAGCCATTGATTTATCTTTTCCAGGCCATGGCAAACTAAGATCTAATTTATTATCCAATCAGTCTGAAAGAAAACCTGATGGCTTTAGAGCATTTAGTACTTTCCAGCCTCAGCACTGTCTTTCAGTCATTGATTTTATTTCCCCAGATATTTTTCTTGTTAGAGATGTACAGTTTATTGCACATCCTCCTAACTGCCAGGAACAAAACTCTCCACAGGCTTAGCAGACTTTTCCCTTCATGTGCTCACAGTAGTATTTCTCTGTACTAATAAAAATAGGCTCTAAAGTGGTCTCTCTGCTTAGAAGCACATAACTGTCCCAAATTCCGTTGTTGTAAGGGGTGGTATGCACAGAAACTCACAGGTAAAGGGTAATGGCCATGCAGCTTTGGATTAAACTCACTAAAGGAACTAAGCTCAGTGATTTTGGGATGTCACATAAGTTTGGCTGAAAAGAAGAAAGCTAACAAATATGTTCTGCATGAAATTGTAAGATGTTGTCAATGACAAGTTCTTGTAATTGAAAACACTGGAGCAGAACAGCGGTAGACCGGCTATAAATTTAATTTAAAGCGTATTCCCAGGGATTTCTGTACATAATTAAATGAAAAATTGGTTTTCAATGATTTCTCAATATTCATCTCAATCTGTGTGTTTCTCTGACCAGAATCTTCTTCTGCTCTGTTATGCCATGAGGGTTTGAATGTTACAGATATAAGTAATTTCCCATCCATCCGACAACTGAACAGAACTAATCAAGAGTAAAAGTGAATTAGAAAGCAGAGACCGTTTTTAACCTTACATTTGTTTTACATATTGCAACTCAAGTTGATTAAAATCCATTATGCAGTAACAGTGAAGCAGGTAAAGTGGCCTTGATCTTTGAGAAAGACATGGGGAAGCCTTTAAACTGACAGCAATTCGTGACATATTTTCTACTAAAAAGGAAAGCAAGCAAGACTTTAAAGAGTAATTAAGAGTGACTAAGTGTTCCCATGTGCCAATACCTGATGGTTGTATCAGCTGGAACAACCTACAGCTCCTGTTGTACAGCCTCTACTGTCAAATGCAAGTCCTTGTACCGCTGGGGCCCCCATCCTTAAAAAATAGCACTGAATCAACAGCTTGATTTTAAAGATTTAATGGTATTTATTCTATTATAAAATATTCTGAAAACAATCCTTTTGATAACTGACAAGTTGCCAGAAACAAGGCTCTCAAGAGTCAGAAGTCCAAGAAAAATACGAATTAAAAATAACTTCTGAAAGATGGTTCCTCATCTATATTTCAAAATCTCACCCAGGATTCAGCTTTATGCAACAGAAGATCCTACTAAGGACTGCTTCTGGACTCTTCTCAGGGATCTATGTTACTTCTAGTAGAAATAATTCTAAGAGCATCAGAAAATGTGCATATATGATTTACAGCAAACTTCAGTGCATGAGCTCAAAAATCATATTTTAAAAGTTTATGACATTAATGTATGTTCTGTAGATGAGCAGATGTGATAAAAATAATGAAAAAGAAATCAATTGCAAGGCAGAGATCAGCCAGCTCAGATTTCAAGTGCCTTAGGTTCCTCTTTACCATTTGAGAAAAGCATCAACTAGATTACAGAGCAACGTATAAATTAGAATCAATTGCACTGATATTTATCCAAAATTGGCATAAGGATGATCAGAAGGATTCTCTGAGTTTGCAAGGAAAAGTGCAGGTACTGATGCTGTAACTGTCTGTGCCAACACCCAAATGAGCCCTGTGAAGACAGGACTGGCTGCTCACAGAAATGCAGCCACCAAAAGCAGTTTTCAAAGGAGAAATGGCTCACTCCTTGCCATTATTACAGCCTATTTCAGCTCTCTCTAAAGTCATGGAAAATTGGCCCATAATCACTAAGGGAGCAGAGAACTTCCTGAGAGGCTTGAGAATAAAAAATAAAATGAAATAAAAAGTAAAACAAACCCCAAAAAACCCTAACCCAAACTACTCCAAAACTTTATTCAGACCCTCACAACTCAGCATTGTTCGTGAGCTGGCACTAAAGGGGATAATTTTTCTAATTCCCACAGAAACCAAAAGTGAAAAACCAATCCATACCCTAAGTATGAGTAGTACATACATGTCAACAGGATGTCAAAAGTGGGATTACCACACCTGCTGCTCAGTGCACAACCAGACGAATTCCACAACTGTTCCAGCACCCCCTTCAAGGGAAGCACACTGTGGAATTGGGTCCCCAGCTCGTTCTTCTGTAGGAATCTGCCTGCAAAATGTACTTCTAGCTGTCAGTGAATACCTCCCCCCTCTGTCAACACCACCTAAAAAACCCTCTTTTCCTAGACTTGCTAGATTTTTCCCTAAATTTAAATTCATGTTCCTTTGTATCATTTACTTATTTTGTCCACTTCTATATAGCCTACTAATCCTACTATTTCAGTCCTAGAGGAGGGAAGAAAAGGACTTATGCTTCAGCAAGAAAAAAACCCAGGCAGACACTCTGAGCTGAGCAGGTAAATCCAAAGGACAAGATAAGTGATCAAACCACACAAAGCACTTTCATGGTTGCTGGGTATTGCTAAAGCCTCCTGGAGAAGAGTTCTTACTAAAGAGTAAAGAGCTCATTAGCACTTGTCACACAAGTGATCTACAGCGAGATCTTTCTGTCTGAAGCACTGAACTGGAGCTGACAGACCGTTTGCACCTCAGTTCTCCTGCACACGTTTCTCTTTATGCCTTATTTCCTAATATGGGTGTCAGAACAATTATTTTAGCACATTACAAGCATGTGGTTGTCAGCTGAGAAAGCGTTATGCTTTTTCATAACCATTTCAGACGCCTTTGCTCAGAGGAAACTGGAGCACAGGTAATCACCATTCATCACATTTTCATCCACTTCTGAATGATCATATGTTCGAAATTTTATGGAATTATAGGAATTAATTACTAAACAAAAACTATTAGTAGTGCATTTAAGTTACCTTAACACATATTTCTTTCTGTCACTGAGGAATTCCATTCTATTGCTATAAGAGGGGGCTGGAGGTGATTTTTTTGGTTCTCTTTGCTGAGAGGGCCACATTTGGGGTTTAATTGAGGGGTTTTTTACTGAGAAGATTCCTTTCAGAGACAGCCTCGGTACTTGCCTATTCACAAATAATTTCTTACTATAATCTGGGCTACCCTGGGCTATGAGAAGGTGTTGCACACTGTTGAGAAACCAGGGACACTTCTCTGTGAAAATCAAGCCTCTTCTTCAAGACCTAGCAGGGCTAAGTGATATTTTTTTATAGTCGTAGGTGAAAATGCAAAAGGAAGCACAGCTGCAGAAATGAGATAAGCTAATCTCAAATCTCAGATACCACTTGCTGAGGAAATCAAGTTTGTGAAGAGAGGAAAAAAGTATTTCTTTGACAATTTAGCTGACAATTACTGAGATAAAACACTGGGGTTTTTTGTGTGTGTTGTGATCCACCCACCACACTCCAGCATTAGAAAATTCATTCTGGTTAATTAGAAAATGACTATCATAACTTTCTGCTCTGATCACACAGGGAGTCATCTTTCCTCCAAGCTCCCCTGTCTGCCAGAGAGCAGTGGCATCCTGGTGACAGGGGCTGTGCCAGCTGGGATGGATGTGCCAAGGCCCTGCTCCAGGGGAATGGCCTGGCTGCTGAGCTGGATCCCCACGGGCCGCCCTGGCAGCCTTGCCTGACCTTCACAGGAGCCACAGTGGCACTTGGGACAGGGAATGGCTGTGATCTGAGCTCTTGAGCTGCCCCTTGAATATCATGGCAAGACCAGTGTGTGCCTCTCCTCCAACACCACCATTTCTGCAAAGAACATGGCTGAAGAGCCTGATAATGTTTCTGAAAACAGGAATTCCAGGGAAACAAGTACTCAGCTCCATCTGGTGAGGAAGAGATAAAACCATGCATTCAATTTCATTTTAAGAAAAGCTGTTATTTGCTTCAATGCCTAAAATTGTAATTTGAAAGCTTACCCATGAGACAAATACATCTCACATTTGCCAGGGACAGCATTTTCTGATCCCCTTTAATCTATTAAGGAAATACAATCTCCCATCTAAGCAATAAGCCATGCATCTATTTCCCATGGCACACACATTTTTCTTCATCAGCCTACAGATCTCTGGCAATGTTAGCAAACATTGTAAGACAGTGCATTCCAAAGGCTGGCACACAAATTATCAGGCTGAACTTTCAAACACTTCTCTTCCAAAGTGTGTCTCAGACCAAGTGTGTGAACACAAGGGAGAGTTTCCATGTGTCTCTCTCAGCTCCCTGGTTCAGTGAGCAGAGGTGATAAATCCACCCAAGTACCATTACAGGTGTACACAAACAGCTGCTGAAGGACAACCACTGTCAGCTGAGGGCAACTAAACAATCACTCTGACCAGGAGAAAGTGGTAAGGAAAATAAGATTCCTGTGGGCAGCTGGTTTTGCCAGAGGTTTTCAGCCCAGCTCAGGCATGAGGTAATGTGTAGGTGCAGGTCACTTATCTAGCACTGCATGACTTTCAGTCACTCACACATCCATGTGGGATTGGGCTGGCAAACACACCAGGCACATCACTCAGTGAGCCACAAGCAGAACCTGATTCAGGCATCTAACTTGGAACCCGGGTCTACTTTCATCAGCTAGAAAGTCAGAGATGTAACATGGGCTGGTTACTACCAAGCTCTTAAGACCCTGCAGTGGTGGTAATTAATATCCTTTGGCAACAAAATTGTGTTAAACTACCTATGGAGGGTGAGGATGTGGTGTCTTTCCTCACCAGTGCCACCAGTTCACCAAAAATCTTAGCCATGAAAGGCAATTTGATTTTCAGGGTTCTTTCAGAGCTGGGCCTCTGCAGTTCTGGTCATCCATACTGGAAAAAAAATGAATCCAAGCTAAAATGCTGAATAGGTGTGGAAAGCAGAGCAGCCACCTCCCCAAGAGGAGAGTTCATGTCTGTTCTGTGCCATCAGCCTGGGACATTAGAGAGGGGGAGGCAGGATGTGACTGCTTCCCACAAACACACTGACACAAAACCTGTGCGGAATAGGTGCTGCTCAAGCTGAAAGACAGTTCCCAAGACATGGGAATACAATGACTGATTTTAAACTGGAAATTAGGAGGATCAGTAGAGCAATGATGTCCTAGGATAGTCAGGACAGAGGGCAATGGAGACAAGTAAGCCCCTTTTAAGATGGAATAGATACATTTGCAAAGGGAATTATGGTGGCTGTGACAGCAGGAAACAGGACTTGGTCACCCAGGATAACTTTTCAATCCCATGTTCATGAATATAGACATAAAACAGGGCAGAAATCTTTTTCCCTCCTGCTTAGAGAAGATACAAATTAAAAAGGTACACAGACAGCTGCTGTAGTGCAAACTCTAGGTGTGGGAGAGCTGCCTTTCAGTGACAGGCTGCAAAGCAATGAATGACTTGGCAAAAAAAGATAAACCCATGCTAATTATCCGGTTTCACTTTCAACATTTCAATCAGTGCAGAAATACCTTCCAGAAATACCAATTAGCTGCATCAGACAGCAAGCAATTTATTCCCATTGATATCCACGTGACACTCCAAGTCTCAATTCACGTTTCATGGGTTTCTCTGCCTCTTCTGCTCTGCTGTGTTTCAGAAATAAACAGCTTTTTAAGCGTCAGGCAGGAAATTACAAAGCCACACCATCGAAATGAGAGACAACTTCAGCTTCCTTTGATTGGAATCGCAGCCACCAGCCCTGGCAGCACCAGTTTCACTGCTCCCATGGTGAAAGTCTGGGAGCAGGACAGTAAATTCCCAGCATTACAGCACAGTTTCTAGCTTACATTCCTCTCATCCTGAAGCACATGTGTATAACACACATGAAAGTCATGCCCTAAACATGCCTATTTCTCAGGGTGATGTGCTCAGGTAAAGCCATTCTGAGTCACACTGGGGTGAAGGACACACACGAGAGCTGACAAGCAACAAGCATCAGTATTGATGGACAAATCTGAAGCAAATGCCTCCCTTGACTAAAACTAAGGGAAAAAAAGAAAGGCCAAGGTGTATAAAGGCAAAAGGAAGGTTTCTTCAGAACTCAGTATAAAAATCTACACAGTGGACAAGGGAAAAAAAAAACACAGGAGAGAAGATGAAACACACTCCCCCTAAAAAAGATAATTGCAAAGAGAACAATGCTACCCATTTAAAAAGTGCCTTTCATTTTTTTATTCCTACCACTGCATTTTCAAGAACAACCAAACATGTTTACAGGAAGCAGCCTGGTCTCATGGCTGGTTTTCTAATGTCTCAGAAGTACCTTTTTCTACCTCTGGTCACTGAATTCTGGACATAGAAACATCAGCCCAGAAACCAGTCACTCCAGCAAATTATTTTCTTCTTTTTTTTTTTTTTTGTAGTTCCGAGTGGATAACTGTCCCTGACTTCGGGCAAACTAAAATTTGAGTATTTAGTTAAAGTGATAACATTGCACAACCATACCATGAAGACAGGGCAAGGAAGTGAAGTTGTGATACACCTTCCTTTAGTGCTAAACGGTTTGGGGTAATACAGAAGGTTTCTACTGGTCTCTAGCTCTGACTGGAGCTCCATTTTTACAGAAAAAGAAACCCAAACACATAACTCCTATACAGTTCCAAGGCTTTTTGAAGCTTTGACAGGATTTTGACTTCCAACTGATGCCAATTTTATGCCCCAAAACAAGGCGCGGAGAAACTGCTCAGAGACAGAATTTCAGTCTATAAGCAGGAGGTATTTATTTCACGGCCGGGGAGCAGCCAGGTCGCCCTGGACAAACTGCTCCAACTCGAGAAACACACAATCCAACTTTTATACACGTTTTGCCAAGCAATTACATCATATATTATGAATATTCATTACATTGCAACATCTACTTTTAATATTCATAACAGGTGGAGTTGAGGCGGAGTTAGAGGCGTGGTCCTTAATTTGGGGAGAACTTCGGTGGGAGTTCCGGTCTTCCTTCATCATGAACCTCGTGTCCTTTTCATCATCATCCTCCTAAACTTTTGAACCTTCCCTAATTTGGGTAGCTTCCTTATGAATTTGGCAGAGAGTTTCGGTATTTGGCACCAATACCTAATTTCTTGGCATGTCCCTCTCTTTATCTCTTTGGTTTCCTCCCCATATGTCTCTTTTTGTGTGTACTAGCATTTTCTGTTCATGTTTATGTTCTCCTGTGTCAGCGCGACCTGTACCTCAGTGAATTTATTGTCTCCGCTTTCATAATGCTGAATTCTATGTGCCTTGCTAAAGCTTGCTTCTACATTTTGTGCTTAACTCTTTATATTGCTTAAGTTCGCTTTTCAGGTGTTACCTGGCTTCATTTCCCCCCTTTTCTTAGAACTTACGAATTCCTTCGTCAAGTTCTAATCCTAAAGGTCGCTGATATGCTTTTATCATTGCCCAGATCATTTGGGTTCTCTTGACCATGGACCTTAACTTACACCACAGGCATATGTTCATGAGGGTTAACAAGAGCATGCCTATAGCTATAATCAATATGGGGTGTACTAGGTAGTGAAAGACTTGAGTTGCTGTTGGAGAGTACCCTGTGAAAATGTCCCACCAGTGATGTTGACCTACTTGTGTAACTTTCGTCAAGATATTCTTTATACCCTCTGAATTATGCTCTACTTGCCACACCATGCGTTGGGTCGTTTGATTCACCTTTTGAGCTAACTTTCTTACCTCAGGATGCATAAGCATTTCTTTGAGAAGCTTAGTATCCATACCTATCTGTAGTTTGGGTACTTCATGATACAAAGTGTACTCAGCTTCGATTAACTGCTGTGTGGTTATGGGTGCAGTATAGCTAAAGTCACAACCTACAATTTTGGTGAAGTTACATATACAAAAGTTAGTATCATTAGTCACTTCAAGACAATTATCTATAACTACATCAACACAAGGGGTTCTAATGCAAGCGCATCCATTTCCTATATAGAATACTTGTGATCGGGTTTTATTGTGCGGAAGCATTTCAAAAGTGCATATACCGTCTTCAGCATCTAAGCATAAGTCTTCAGCTTCTACTATGGCATTTTCGCAAATATAACCTAATTGTCCTTTAGGAATACATGCCTCTGTGCTAATTGATTGCCACTTGTTCTTAGTGTGGTCATAGTTTGCCCAGACATTATGATCTACAGGTCTGACAATGGCATCTTGATGTATAGTTCCTAATGTTAGAATGGGGAAGATAGCTCTCTCTTCTGCAGCGCTGATGGTGAGGACATAGGCCTCAACATGTTCTTGTTGTGGATCATAGGTAAAATTAACTAATTGCCACCAAGCCTGGTGGTCTATTTCAAATCGTGTAGTGGAGCTATCTCTTAATATTGTTTCTCTTACTTCTTGAGGTAGTATACCTGACATCCCTTCTCTCAATATTCCTGCTGCCACTGACTGTATCCATTGTTGTGTTTGAACGCACTGGATAGCAAGTGCAACTTCTTTGCTAATATCTCCAGCGTAATCAGCAATCTTGACAAAATCTTCAGCGGTGTGGTCAGCTATTAGAGCCATCAATTTAACTACTAAGGATTGTGTTTCTGCTAAAGTTAGCATAGATGAGCTTAAAGGTACTTTAAGCTTACCTAGATTGGAAGTGACGGTACTCAACTTATTTAGTATTACCTCTTGGTCTATGGTGTTCATTATACCAAACCCTGTGCCAATCCATCCACTTATATCTCTTTGTGTTCGTTTGTGAAGTGACCTAGTCGCTAACCAGGCATTCCAGCCTTTGAGACTTTGCTTTACAAATGGCTGGCAATCTTCTTGTAAGTGTGTAATGTCTGTTTGAATGTTCATCTGTACCTTCTTTAGAGAATATGTAGGATCTAGTAGTAACTTCAACTCGTTTGACTGTCTTATTACTTGAGGTCCTATCAAAGTGAAATTATGTATTCTTCTACATTCTACTTGTGGAGTGATTCCACGAGATGGGTCTTTAGCTAGTGAAATTCTTTTTATAACGGTGTAACCACCTGGAGAGCTTCCCTCCCTATTACAGGTGAATGTCACTGAGTGATCTAGCTCGAATAGAATTTCACATTGTGCTCTGCCTCCTTCAAAACTATCCCACTGACATGAGATTGGTCCCGGCCGTTGAATCCAAACAATGGGCTGACCTCTTTTTACTTGGCTATAAGTGATTAAATCCTGTTTAGATTCATCTGGCCAGAATTTAATTATCAGTGTTAACCTATCTGTTTTCCCTATTAGTCCCTCAACTTCTCGACACCCTATTTGAAATTGGTCTCCCTTTTGTGCTATGAGATAGCCTTGGTCTGGCGTGTAAGGTTGCTTGTTATGTAAAATATAAACCTCCATTTCTGGGAAATCACCTTCGGAATCACCGAAATGTACTTCCGCGTAAGCATTAGACCACGGTCCTTCAGAGGTAGAATTTTGAGATAAAACTATACTTATCAGAAGTCCAATGATCAATGTTGAAAGAGCCGGATTCATGATGCCAGGTCTTCCTGCTTATCTTCTGGAGCTTTCTTGACTCGAGAGTAGTGAATCCATGTAGGTCGTTCCTTGATCCTAACCGCGGTGAAGGTGGTCAGCAGCACTTGGAAAGGTCCCTCCCACTTTTCTTGTAGGGGTTTTCCTAAAAGATTCTTAACATACACCCAATCACCGGGGTTAAATGGATGCAATTTACAGTCAGGTTGCTTGGGCTGGTGTTCTATTACTACTGCAGCATTTTTATCAAAATGTTTTCCAACAGCAATTACATAATCATATATATATTGATTGCCTATTTGGTCTACAGCATCACTATTTACAACTTGCATAGCATAAGGTCTACCGTACAGAATTTCAAACGGGCTCAACTTTTCTTTCGATCGAGGTTTGACCCTCAATCTAATCAGAGCAATAGGCAGAGCTTGATACCATTGTAAGTTAGTTTCTTGACATATTTTAGCAATTTGTTGTTTAATAAGATGATTCATCTTTTCCACTTGCCCACTGGCTTGTGGCCTGTAGGGCGTATGCAATTGCCATTTAATTTGCAATGCTTTGCTTATTGCTCTCACAACTTTTGCACAGAAATGTGTACCTCTGTCTGAGGATATACTCCTTGGTATTCCAAATCGTGGTATAATTTCGTTTAGCAAAACTTTAGTTACCTCCCTCTCCTTGTTTGTTCTGCAGGGAAATGCTTCAGGCCACCCAGAAAATGTATCAGTTAGTACCAATAGGTACCTATACCCCCCTTTTCTTGGGAGTTCAGAGAAATCAATCTGCCATACTTCACCTGGGAATTTACCTCGATGTATTGCTCCCTGATGTATCTTGGTCCCTGTATTTGGGTTATTCTTCAAGCATCGTTCGCATTGGGTTGTAACTTGTTTTACAGTAGTGAATAATTTTGGTCCTGCTATTCTAGTTTGTAAATACTGATAAAGTGGATCTAAACTCCAATGTGTTTTCTCATGTTCTGTTTTCACAAATTGCCACATTAACTTCTCTGGTATTATTAATTGTCCTGTTTCTAATTGACCCCATCCATTGTCTAATAATTTGCCCTTGTTCTTTTGAATCCATCTATGATCTGAGTCCTGATAATCTGGTTGGAAGTCGGTATTTAGCTCTTCTGGTATTAGAGCTGTTATAACCACTTCCTTGGTTCTTGCAGCAGCTAATTTAGCTTCTGCATCAGCTTTCCTATTTCCTATCTCTGGAACAGTGTTACCTTTTAGGTGTCCTTTGCAATGCATTATGGCCACTTGTGCTGGGAGTTGGACTGCTTCTAACAATCGTAGAATTTCTTCTGCGTGTTTGACTGTTTTCCCTTGGGCGGTTAGCAGTCCCCTTTCTTTCCAAATTGCTCCATGAGCATGTACGACGGAGAAGGCATACTTAGAGTCTGTCCAAATATTAATTCGTATGCCTTCTGCCAATTCCAGGGCTCGGGTAAGAGCTATTAATTCTGCCTTTTGGGCTGAGGTCCCTGCAGGTAAAGGATTTGATTCGATTACCTCTTCCGTTGTGGTTACTGCATAGCCTGCCATTCTTACTCCTTGCTTCACGAAGCTGCTGCCGTCCGAGAACCAGTTGTCTGCATCTTCAAATGGCTCTTCTTTGAGATCCGGGCGACTGGAGTAGACTGCTTCGATGGTTTCTAGGCAGTCATGCTCTATTGGTTCTGCTGACATTCTTCCTTCTAGAAATGAGGCTGGATTCACAATGTTAGTTACTTGAATGGTTACGTCATCTGATTCAGCTAGGATTACTTGGTACTTTAGGAATCTGGAAGGTGACAACCAATGGCCACCTTTCTGTTCTAGTACAGCAGACACAGTGTGGGACACTAACACAGTCATTTTCTGGCCCATCGTGAGTTTTCTGGCCTCTTCTATATTTATGATCACTGCGGCCACCGCTTTCAAACAGCTGGGCCATCCTTTGCTTACTTCATCCAGCTGTTTGAAGAAATAGGCCACAACTCTTTTGTGTGGTCCCAACTGTTGCGCCAAGATTCCTAAAGCCATCCCTTGCCGTTCATGAGAGAACAGCCAGAATGGTTTTGTTACATCAGGGAGGCCCAAAGCCGGGGCTCTCATGAGTTCTTGTTTCAGTCTCTTAAAAGCTCCCTCTGCTTCGGGAGTCCAAACTAGGATACTCTTAGCTTCCTTTAATAAATCATACAATGGCTTGGCGAGTACCCCATATTGGTAGATCCATAAGCGACACCAACCTGTCATTCCCAGAAAGGCTCGTAGATCTCTCACCGTTTCTGGTCTGGGCATCTGGCAAATGGCTTCTTTCCTCGCTGTTCCTAGGGATCGTTGTCCTCTGGAGATCTCATATCCCAGGTATACTACCTTTTCTTGCACCAGTTGCGCTTTCTGTTGAGAGACTCGATATCCACTTAGTCCCAAGAAATTTAACAAAGAAATAGTCCATTTAACACACTCTTCTTCTGATTCAGTTGCTATCAGCAGATCAGCTACGTATTGCAGAAGAGTACCATCCCCCTGTGGCTTTTCCCATTGTTCCAATTCTCTGGCTAATTGATTCCCAAAGATTGTTGGACTGTTTTTGTAGCCTTGAGGTAACACTGTCCAGGTTAATTGGGTCTTTGTTGAATTTTATTACGGCTTCCAAATTTTCCAATAAATCTCTACCCAGTAGAGGTTTTGGAAAATTTGGTAAGTACAGAAACTGATGGATCCCCATTTGTTTTCCAATTTTGTATTTAATAGGTTTTGGGAAATAAGCTTTTTCTGGTTGGCCTGTTGCTCCCACAACTTGTACAAATTCATCGCTCTCGGGTACCAACTCTTGATTTAAAACCGAAAATGTTGCCCCTGTGTCTATCAGAAAATCCAATTCTTTTTCACCTTCCTCTAGCTCCATTTTAACCAGTGGGTCTGCTAGGGAACGACTCACTGGTCCCCTTCAGTCACTGCTCCGTTGTGCAACAGCAGTGTTTGCAAGCCTTTCTCCGAGCTGGGGGCAGTCTCGTCTCCAATGGCCTAACTGAAAGCAATTGGAACATTGATCCGGTCCTACTCTGATGGGTTGGGGTCTGAATCCTCCCCTCCCTCTCATAGGGTAACCACGACCTCTACCCCTGGCACTTGTGTCTTGGAATTTTGTATTTTGGGCTGCCACTGCTACTGCTACGATCCGAGCAACTCTTTTATCTTCCCTCTTTTTCTCTTCTTTTTCTCTGTTGTTGTATACTTCCCAGGCCTCATTCATCAATGTCTCTAGATCTTTATTTGCTGGATGTTTAAGTTTTTGTAGTTTCTTTCTAATATCTGAAGTGCACTGCCCCATTACTAGCCCTAGCAGTTGTTGTCTCCCTTCTTCCGATGCTGGGTCTAAGGGTGTGTATTGTCTCATGGCAGTCCTAAGTCTATCTAGAAATTCTGAGGGACTTTCATCCTTTCCCTGTCTAACATCATACAAAGCTGCCCAGTTAATGGCTTTAGGTATTGCTTTCCGCAGACCTAATGCTATTAGCTTCCTATATTGCACCAGTTTCCCATAAGAATCGGGGTCGTTTGGATCCCACTCCGGATCCCTACTTGGAAATACAACTTCTAACTCTTCAGGCAATACGGCGGCACTATCTCTTCCTGTTTTCAATACTAGCTCTTTTTCCGTTTCTGTTAATTCTGACAGCATTACTTCTATATCACTCCAGTCGATATCTAGGTTCTTTGCAATCAACTCGAACCTCTTAGCCACCCCTTCTGGATTTTTCCTAAAATTCCGGGCTTCTTCTCTCCAGCTGTTCAAATCACTCGTTGTAAATGGCATCTTTACTTTTACTCGTCCCTGCTCTCCTGCGATAGGCATTATCTGTCGGAGGGGAGCTACTGTATAACTTCTCTCGATTCTTTCTTTTGCTTCCTTTCGAGCTATAGACCTGGTGTAGTGTGGGTGGCTAGTTCCTTCTCCAGGGTCGTCTTCTTCTTGGGTTCTAGTGTCTATTCTATTCTTTCTCTTTTCTTTTCTTTTCCCTCGTCTCGGTTCTTCATCCTCACTTCCTGTTCCTTCCCAGTCATCTTCTCCCAACCTTCTGGCATGGTTCACACAGTCTAGCCGCCTCTCTTTCTGGGTTTGGAGGAGACGCTGTCGACGCTCAGCTTGTCCGGGGCTGCTCTCTCCGTCTTCTTCTGTCCCTCTGGTATCTCTCTTATCATCTATTTGAATCACTATGTTTAACTTTTGGGTGTTGTCTTCCTTTTCCCCTTGAATTATAATGCCACTACATCCTACCTTGGGGGAATCGCCCCTTTTTTCGTTACCTCTTAGCCTTGGTGGGCTACTTTCATTCTCATGACTAGCATCTCTTGGTGTACTACTTTCCACTCTGTAGATACTGTCTTCTTTTCTCGGTGTACTGGTATCCCTATTCCTGCTGTCCTTTGGTTTCGATGTGCCACCCTCTTCTCCATAATCTTCTGGTCTCGTGGGGCTACTCTTCTCTTTATCGCTCTCCTCTCTGTAACTTTCGGATCCCTGTGGACTACTCAGTCCCTGCGAGCTGCTTTCTCCTTGGGGACTCTCCGATTTTGATGGGCTACTTTCTTCCCAGCTGTCTTTTGATTTTTGAGGACTAGATCCGGTCCTAGATCTTCCTAGCTCTAGTGAAATATCCCCTAATAGGCTAGTGTCTCCTTCACCTTCTCTCCGCTTTGGTCGTGGTATCCCGTATCCTGGAGCATATGGTTGGTACTCCCATAAACTTATTCTACTTTCTTCTTCACTGTCCCTTCTTTTTAATTTAAGACACTGTTGTCCGATACTACAAGCATCACAACAACGTCCCTTTGGTTTCAAATTTTTCTTATCCTTTTCCAAAGCTAAAACCAAGGGGTCCTGCGGTGCTACATTTACTCCGCATTCTCTCTGCCACTCAGGCTTATTCCTGAGCGTGAAAAACATGTCGCAATACATCACTTCATCCCACTTGCCCAGTCGACGGAGGAACAACATAAGCTGTAAAATAGTGTTGTAATTTGTTGTCCCTTCAGGTGGCCATTTCTCATCATCATCTAGTTTATACAGAGGCCACCATTGCGTGCAGTACTTTAAGAGTGTTTTCTTGCTTATGTTTCCTCCTGGGGCTCCCCCTAGATCTCTCCAATGCTTTAGGATACACCCCAGGGGGGTTTTCATATTTATGTCCTTACTTTGCTGGCTTCCCATTATTATCGTAGGGCCTGGTGATGTAGTAATGGATAAGGTTTTGTGAGAGGTAGGGGCTCACCAGACAAACTTATAGGGTGCTCTTCCAGATTTTTCTACTATCTGTGCGTCAGTAATATACCAGCTAATCTGGGGATCGTGTTCCCAAACGGGTATCCAACCAAGGAACTCTTCCAATACTAGAGGATCGTATCCCAACCTCCCACTCTCCTTTTCTATTTTTCTTATGAATTCCTTTACGTGATATTCTATTATGTCAAGCAATTCTTGTCTCTGAATTCGTGCTTCTATGTCCAATCGGGCTAGGCTTCCACCAATGTGTTCACACTGTGTAGCTTTCGGTATGTCAGTAAATTCTACTTTAAATCGCAATACTTTCCTTATCCTATTCCACCGTCTTAGAGTATTTCTGATTCTGCCCCAATACTTCATGTACGCAATCTCCAATCGCTTCGTCCGTTTCTGGCCTGGCTCCTCGCGGAGAACAGGAACCGCAGAGCGGGACTCCCACTCGCCCCGCAGCAGAGCCGCGTCTCAATCACACTCACATTCAAACTTGCACACTTGATATAGGAGAACTTTCCTACCTTCTGGTTTCTATCTGAGCAATCTGCGTTACCGAGCAAGGTCGCGAGATGGCGCCGCAGACCGAGAGATATGGCTTTGCTGTCGGCTGTCCGATTTATGTTACCACAAACTCACAGGATGTTGCTGCAAACTATAAAACACACTTCTTACAGAAAATGCAACCAAGATGTTACAAATATCTGTCTATGAGTGTGGCAACAATAAAATCTCACCCACTTAGTTTCTGCCAAATCCTGATTTGACCAACAGCGTATACAGTAGAAGGTAAGGGTACGATTGAGCGCTATTTCTTGTGTTCCTCTTGGACCCAGAATATATTTACCACAATTGTTACACAAAGCTCTAACATACAGTGAACAATAACAGAAAGGACAGATTTTAATCCTAGGATTTATACGTGCCGGCAAGAGCTTATTCACTTTTATAGAACTGAGATTGCAATCATTTCCCATATAGAGTTAAAAAGACGTCTTAAGAACTATACCATATATGAAAAACACAACATCTAATTTTTTACAACAGACAAACAAACTGCTGCAAGCAATGAAACAGCTTATTTTAGTTTCGTTTTACTCGTTGACAAAAACCAAAACATTTAGCAAGAGAAACCGCATTCCAAGAATTCTTTGCTAGTACAAGGAGCTTTCTGGGTCCTAAAGCTCCTAGAAACTCTCAAACAGCCTCGGAAGAATTAAAAATGGTTAATTTTCTGAATCGAGCACAGTTTCCAATGCATTACCAGACAATATCTTACACAAAACAAACAAACAAACAAAGAATGATCAGGGTAAATTAGAGCAAGAACATTTGCAAACAAGACACAGAAACATAAAGGGTGAACACAGCATTACAAAGAAAAGACATTTACACTGCAGTGCCGGGACTCTAACCCGTTTAGGGACTCTAACCCTTTCTTGGCAGGACTCTAACCTGCTCTCTTGTTTACACTGCAGTGCCGGGACTCTAACCCGTTTAGGGACTCTAACCCTTTCTTGGCAGGACTCTAACCTGCTCTCTTGTTTACACTGCAGTGCCGGGACTCTAACCCGTTTAGGGACTCTAACCCTTTCTTGGCAGGACTCTAACCTGCTCTCTGTTTACACTGCAGTGCCGGGACTCTAACCCGTTTAGGGACTCTAACCCTTTCTTGGCAGGACTCTAACCTGCAACTTTCAATACCTGGGACTCTAACCCAGCTTTAGGGCTAATGCTGAGGCGTCCCCCAGCTCCCTTTTGGGCGATAGCGTCCTATCCCCACCAACTTAATTACCTTCTTTTATAAACTGCAGTTCAAAACATAAATACCTCTTAATTTGAAGCAGGAGGTTCTTGTCCACCGTTGCGCAGATCCAAGGGGTCTGGGAGACTCTGCCGACAAAAATTCAGTCGGGGGGCCCTGAGAGCGTCCCGGCCCCTTGGGTCCTGGCTCAGGAAGACCCCCGCTCCTGCCTGGCTCGCCAAATTGATGCCAATTTTATGCCCCAAAACAAGGCGCGGAGAAACTGCTCAGAGACAGAATTTCAGTCTATAAGCAGGAGGTATTTATTTCACGGCCGGGGAGCAGCCAGGTCGCCCTGGACAAACTGCTCCAACTCGAGAAACACACAATCCAACTTTTATACACGTTTTGCCAAGCAATTACATCATATATTATGAATATTCATTACATTGCAACATCTACTTTTAATATTCATAACAGGTGGAGTTGAGGCGGAGTTAGAGGCGTGGTCCTTAATTTGGGGAGAACTTCGGTGGGAGTTCCGGTCTTCCTTCATCATGAACCTCGTGTCCTTTTCATCATCATCCTCCTAAACTTTTGAACCTTCCCTAATTTGGGTAGCTTCCTTATGAATTTGGCAGAGAGTTTCGGTATTTGGCACCAATACCTAATTTCTTGGCATGTCCCTCTCTTTATCTCTTTGGTTTCCTCCCCATATGTCTCTTTTTGTGTGTACTAGCATTTTCTGTTCATGTTTATGTTCTCCTGTGTCAGCGCGACCTGTACCTCAGTGAATTTATTGTCTCCGCTTTCATAATGCTGAATTCTATGTGCCTTGCTAAAGCTTGCTTCTACATTTTGTGCTTAACTCTTTATATTGCTTAAGTTCGCTTTTCAGGTGTTACCTGGCTTCACAACTCTGCACTTCAGAGTTGGAACACTTCAATCTCATAAAAGTGCCTTCAGTTTACTATTAAAAAAAATCCAAAGCCTGTACAAAATTGAGACAAGAAGTGGCAGAAATCTATCCTGTATCTGACTGTGTTTTATGGCAACAGACAGTCTGGCTGGAAATCAATTCCTTGAAATTGGATGCTGCATCTGAATTATTACTTATGAATCTCTCGCATAACTTGAAATTGAGAATTTTGTTTTATCTCCTTGCAAACGCTAAAACATGTCAGGAGAATGAGATTTGATTGTACTGAAATGTATAGTTCATCTCACTTTGCACCTTCCTGCTCTTCATTCTCAGAAGCAATGCTAGTTTTTCATGGTACTGAAAGCCTTGTTTGCATTCGCTCCTTACATAGTGCTCCCATCATTCAACACTAATTTTTAGAAAGCAAGAATGAGGTGACTAGACCTGACTGGAGTTAATTCTGGAGATGTATCACTTTATCCAGAGAAAGCAGATGAAATTACGTATATAAAACATGTTTCAGTGGCCATTCCTTAGTTCTTTGGGAAGATGAATCTCTTATTCCTCATTATCTCAGAAGGTAAATGACAAAGCCTGTCATTTCCAAGGTTGCCTTTAAGTGATAAACACAAGGCTGTCAGTAAACAGTAGCTGGGGATGCTCACAGTTACCACAGGCTGCTGCTCACATAGTTATCACAGGCTACTAAATTAATATCAGCAACCTAGAATAATTTCTAATCTATCAGAATTTACATATGATCTTTCTTACTAGAGCTGGACAAAAACTTTTTAAGTGTTCTCCAGTAGGCATAGAGTCTGCATTAAGCTCTTTTTAAGAGATTTTAGGCTAAACAATAACAAACATAAGATACAAACAATTATGCTTAGAAATCTCTCTGGGGCCTGTAAATTAATTTCTGTCTTTTCTTGCATTCCTTCCACTTGGCCCCAAAGCTCAGAGGGAGCAGCAGGTTGCCATCACTCTGCACTCTGAAAATCTTTATGCACTCATGTCCAAGGCACTGGATTGAGTCAGAAGAGCCAATTCCCTCTCCTGCAGCCCACTCAGGACCACATTTGTGCAGATGCACGTTGGGAACACAGTTATTGAGATCCCAATCCCACTCCTTTCGCTGGAAGGGGGCTCACTGCTCACCTCTGCATGGAGCTGAACTGGGCCACCTCAAGGAATCAAGGCATTACCCTGAACCAGGCAGGAAGGAACAGCCAAGAGGTCCTGGTATCACTCCCTCCTGCACCTCCATACCCAAAAAGCCCCAGGAATGCAAGCCCACAGAAAATAATTAGCAACTCCTCTTTATTGTGTAGCACTGGGGATGCTACATCCAGAAGTTACCCTGCTGTGCTGAGCAATGGGGTTTTTCTGTCAGACCACTGTCTCTGCTTGAAATACCAGCCTACGCTGGCAAAAATGACTTTTTAAGACAGGTATCACTTTAATGAACCACCAGGAGACAGGTAACAACATGAAATCAAACCCTGGGAGCCACATAGCCCCTGTTTTCACGGCCTCTGCCAACACCCCCACATTTATCTCCAGGTTTAGCCATAACCCTGCAGCCCACTCACACTGTGGGCGTTTTGCTCTCCAGCTTCCACTCCTCGAAAGCTGCTTCCAGCTTTTGGCAGCACTGGGACTGGGGGCTGCTGGACCCCCCCATGAGCAAAACCTGTGTCAGCCAAGCACACGGTGCACATCCTCTGAAAAGTGGCATCCTGCACTAGGGTGAATCGTTCAGTGTCTTTAAAGCTGAGAGTTAATAATGCAAAACGTAAACTGAGACTAAACCAGCCACCCACAGGGTGTAAACGGGAAATAAAGATATTAACATCAGATTCCTGCACATCTTAGTGACAGAACTACACCAGAGGGGGGGGGGGGAGAGAGCTGTGGGCTGACAAATAGTAATTAGCAAATGAAAACCAGCCATCCCAGGCCCCGGGTGGGACCAGCAGCATTTCCAGCAGCTGGTTCTGTGTGTACACAGAGCAGGCAGAGGTGCCAAGGCCTGGGAGACTGGGGCAGAACTTGCCTCTAAAACTCCCTCAGTGGTTAAACACTCACTTCTGCCCAGCCCAGTGTTCCCACCAATTCCCACTGCCTGTGCATTAACTGTCACAAGAAACCATTTCTCCCTTGGAAACATGTCATCAGAAAATATCTTCCTGCTGAAGACAGTACTTAATTTTCCTGCAAGAAATTAATGCCAGTGAAAAGAACAGGCTACTAGCGTGGAATTACAAAAGCTAAGGGAAAGGAACTTTGTATTTCCAACACCACAGACAAACAGATCACATAGAAAGCACAGAAGAGACTCATCTTACAGAAGATTAGTAGCAAAACTAGAACTGAAAATGGTAATGTTGACCTCAATCATTAAGTATCTAGTTAAATACTTAATGAGTAACTTTCAACATTAATATTGGTTATACTATTATTAATTACTAATATACTATATTAATGCTGGTTATAGTAGGCATTCCAGCCTACTGCTGTTAAATCCTGCAATACTCGCATGTCACTGAAGGCAAAGTCTGGACATGCTGTAAAGAAAAAGCACCACATAACATTAAAACATTTAGGTTGTAAGTATTTTTATATTTTTATATTTGTATTTAAATAGCACACCAGCTATTTATATTTATGCCAAAATTATGGAACCCACTACATATGTATTAGGCAGCATCTTACTGCCTCTTTTTGAAAATATAAACAATTGCATGATGCAAAATGATGGAGAACCAGTAGATGAGACTCCCCAGCCCTTCTGTGTGGCTACAGCTTTTCCAAATAAAATGTTCCAGGTGGAATAAGATATTCTGCTCAGAAAAAAATAATGAGGAGGAGGGGAAAAAAAGGCTCTATACAGAAAACAATCAAGATTTGAAATAGCAAGAAATAAAGACTTTAGCATACAGAGAAAAAACCTGAAAGCAGTGGCAGAGCAGCCCCTGCTGTGCCATGAGGGGACTCTGCTATCCCTCAGCAGTTTTTCACCTCCTGCTAATGGGTTTCACTGCTTTCCTTGCCAAAGCACCTGCTAACCTGGACTTGGCTCTGAGCAAATGGCAGCCCTGGGGAGGGTACTTAACTGTGCCCTTCATGTAGGGGCTTCCAAAGAAATTTCAATTAAAATGTGACTGAGAGGATCCACATGACCCATTTTTAAAAAACATACACCACCATCAAAGCTGAGCTTTGCAATTGATACCTACAATAATCCAAGAGTCTGAACTGGAAGGCCAAGTAAGTAGTTGAGCTGTTTAAAAGGCTTGATCTTCTGCCAGATGGGAAATCCCAATAGCGATTTTTTTCCCTATTTTGAATGAAAATGTCAACAACAGCAGCCAAATAAACAGACAAAAAACTCCATCTCAAAACAAACAAAAAGGAAAAACCCTAGACTTTTTTTCAGAAGTACTGAACTACTAGTTCAGTTCAGAACTGCGAATGGATTTCATTTTACTAGTGAGGAAAAAATGGTTTGTTGAAGTGGATACAAAGTCATTGAAAACTATTTAAGATTAAATAGAATAGAAACAATAAAACAGAAAAAGGCTATTTCAACATAATTTAAATGGGACCAGGTTGTATTAAGCTGCTTCTGAGACTGACAGGTTCCACAAAATATTTTGCTTGTTTTTACAACACTAAGAGTTAGCACAGAATCTGTTCCACTGATTTATTTTTCCATCATGTTTCACTACAAATGCAGGACAAAAAGAAATAAAAGCAGAGACAGAAGTATAGCAATTAAATTCAGAGGAAGACTACAAGTACCAAAGTCTGAGTTAACTATGACAGAGGTGAAAGGTCTTATTCCTACACTCACAAATGTTTCCCTCAGGTTTCTCTCCCTAACTTTGTAGCACCAGCACAGTGGGAGGAAGAACACTCATTATGTACCAGTTCCCCACTGCTCTGTACTCTGTGGAATTACTTCCAAGTGCACAACTACACACCATAAAGAGCTGAGGTATTTTACAGCCACACTGCACAAGTGTAAATCACTGCACAAACTATGGAGAGGTGACTAATGGGGCACAGAGTGATACCCAAGGTACAGAACATGAGAGCTGTATTTTTGGGTGATGTCAGCTCAGAGAGGTAGAGCACTGGGATGCAGCGGTTGCCCAGCTCTCAGCAGGGCACTCAGGGCAGCACTGGTGTGTGCCCTCAGCCAGCACTGCTTCTGCCACCTGCCGAGCTTAACTCTTGCTCCCCTAAAGATATATGGCAGATCCAAGTCTTTAATAATTCTAAAAAGATAAGGAAATTCATAAACTGCAGGCTCTGGAGCAGATCCTGCTCTGTGTCAGTCAAATCCTGACAGATGGTGAGCCATTAGATTCCCTGGAAGTTCAGCAGCCCCTGGAACAAGCCCTGAGTGAGCACCAGAGGCTTTAACTGAACATGCATTCAATACTTTTTATTTAACTGAACGCATTGCTAATGAAGGAACATTTAGGGAATGAGCTAATTTATATGTTTATTGCAGCACTGAGCAGAGCAAAAAGCCCGGGATTTATCACAGCAACCCATGGGTTCATTTGAACTAAGAGACCAAAACCTAAACAGCTGTTCTGAAACCAGGGTAAATCTAACCCCGTGCCTGCTTTCCTGAATGCTCATTAGCTTCCTTTCTTCAGCCAAACACAGTATAGGTAAAGCTTGCTTTCCTCCCCTGCCTCCTGTGTGAAAGCTCTGGAAAAGGAGCTACCTCTCACTTGTAGGGAAATCATATCTGTTCCTGTCTTACTGTAAAACCAGGCTGCTCTGAAATCCCTTGTACATCGCCCACAAAACCCAAATATTCTCTGCCACTTAAGCTGCCATCCTAACTCAGTAGGCAGCCTCGAACACACCCAGAGAGATTTTTGAGGAATTTTTAGCCACTGGAAGAAAACACCCAATTTGTTTCTTTTCACATAAATTATGTATTATTTATCTAAATATTTCAATCACCCACACTCCTAAAACTCCCCCCTTCTTCCAGAGCTCACCATTCCCACTTAAAAATTGGTGATTACATTTTCCTGCTTTAAATTCTCTCCCCGTTCTCAGTGAGCACCATCTCTTGCTTCCCCTTCAAGCACTCTCAGGCAGAATTGTTAATGCCCCATGACAACATCCCATGCCAGAAGCAGCACTGGGGTTTTGTACATATCCCAACACCAGGCTCCATCAGCTTGATGGGAGGATATAACAATTTACAAACTCCCTATAACTAATCAAATCCTGTAAGGCAGATTGAATCCTCTTAGAAATGCTCATCAGGAAGCCCCTCTCCTTCCCGTGTATTTGGCACATCAGTAGGAGGGCTAAACCTGAGGAGGCAAATGAGTGTCATGTAGCTATTTTGCATTCCATATTCAGGCTTCCTGTACACAGGAGATACCCCTGAAGTCCGACCTGAAGGCAGCAGGGGTCACACTTCCCTTTCCCATCCCAGAGCTGGCTTTAGCAGGGTCCATAACCTTTAACACGGGGTCTGTAACTCCAGCACTGACTGAGGGAAATGCTGTTCACCCCACCGTGAGAAAACTCTCTGCTACCTGTCTGAACAGGGTAGAAAAGTGCGGGGACAAAGCTGCATGGCAGGATCCAGGGCAGCTCCAGCCACAGTGTGTCCTTGGGGCTGGGTAAAGTCCTCACATAAGCGGTCTCCGTTAATCCCTTATCAGACTGTTACAGCAATGCTGAAGAAGAGCTCTCTGTGGCTTCCAGAAAAATGCTTTAATTATCTTTGGCTTGTACCTTTGAATGCCTTTTGGGCAATCACTAAAAGATTGCAGCCCCCTTCAGGTGAGGTCCATGTGCCGAACCACGGCAGCCGTCCCTAACCCCCAACAGGGAGAGCTGAGCAGGCTCTCTGCTCATCCTCCCTCAGTATTTACAGCAGAGGGGGCAAAAGGGACACTTGCTCTGTGAGATGCACATTGACACTGAAGGGAAGTTCAAGCCAGGAAAGCTACCCTGTGGAAGCTGGACAGGCAGAAATCCCTGCCTGGTGCAGGCTCCACGCCACAGTGATTCACTCTCTGCACTCCTGTCAGCAGGATGGGATGCCCAAGGCACAACTATGCCCCAGTCAGATCTACCTCTTCCTTCTGTGGCTCATGCAGATCACAAACTGAGCTTAACTATTACAAACTAATGAGCTGTTTCTTTTGCTATATCCGAATCCCTCCACTCTGCTCTGGTGAGACTCTACCTGGAGTGCTGTATCCAGCTCTGGGGTCCCCAGCACAGGAAGGGCACTGACTGTTGGAGTGAGTCCAGAGGAGGGTCATCAAGATAATCAGAGGAGAGGCTGAGAGAATTGGGATTATTCAACCTGGAGAAGTCTCCAGGATGACCCAATTGTGGCCTTCCAGTACCTGAAAGGAACCTACAAGAAAGATGGAGAGAGACTATTTACAAGGGCCCGACTGACAGAACATAGGGGAACGGCCTAAAATTGAAAGAGAGTAGGTTTAGATAGATATTAGGAAGAAATGCTTCCCTGTGAGGATGGTAAGGCCCTGGCACATATTGCCCAGAGAAGCTGTGGCTGCCTCATCCTTGGGAGTGTCCAAGTCCAGGCTGGATGGGACTTCGAGCAACCTGGTCTAGTGGAAGGTGTCCCTGCCCACGGGGGCTGGAACAAGCTGATCTTCAAGGTCTCGACCAACTCAAACCAATCTATGATCAAGTGTATCAAAGATGACATCAGAGAAAAAAACAGAAGAGAGGAACAGACAGGGCAAGAATACCAAATCTATGACTAGAACAGCTGTTTGAAAAAGAAAACCAGAGTTTCACTTTATTTTTAAGTTTGCAAGCTAGTATGCCCACTATTAAATTAAACATGGGACTTGAATTAAAAACACACTTCTTTGAGTGTGTTCCCTCTCAAAAATAGAATATCCCAGAGTAAGTATACAAGTATATAAGTAAGTATACAAGTATATAAGATTATACAAACAGTTTTCTGCAAAACAAAACAAAACAAGTATAACGTATTCAGCAAAATGCTGTAAGATGCAACAGGAGCTATGTTCAGAGATTCCTGGATCTTCCCAAGTGGGGCGAGAAAGGAAAAGGAGAAGTACATAACATCCTAATGACTGCTCACATCACACTCCTGCAGCACTGTGGGAACATCCCAGCTCACAGAACTGAAGAAGAGAGGCTGTTTACATCCTACACCAAGTACAGGCTGATGAATAGTTAGAACAAAGGAAAACATTGCTTTGAGAATAACCCTTCAGCATGCTGGGAACAAAATCCCGGTTTGGAAGGGTTATCACCTCACTCTAGGGCAAAGCTGTTTGTGAGATTCAAGTCAGCTCTGTAAAATTCCATATAATTAAGCATAGGATTGATTTAATTGGTAGAATAGCCACATGTCCCTACCAGCAGAGCTTGCCAGTGGGAAACTTCCCCCATGGCCATGTTCACTGGGTGTTAAACACAGGCTTTCAAGTAACACTATAATGAGCACAATCATGAGTGTGAAGTGAAACCCAGTAACGAGAGAACAAATTTTAATGACAGTCCTTTTTAGAGCTGCATAAAGAAGCTTCACCTGTTGAGATGTCCAGCAGTCCCTGTTAGTTTGGCCTTAGGCTGCTGGCACCTCCCAGGGCTCTTCCTCAGGTGTTCTGGCAGCTCCAGAGCTGTCACTGCTTGTGGTTTTCCTGCTACAGACTTCTCCAAAAAGGAAGTGATGGAGCAATGAAGGAATGAGACTGAAGCAGTAAAGCACTCCTTGTTTAGGCTACTGGAAAGCTCCTCACTGGTCCTAAGCAGGGGAAAGTCCTCACAATGAGGACTCACATTTCTCTCTCTTAACAAAGGTTAGTTTTCTTTATTGTACTTTATCAGCTTTTCATCCCTATGGGTTCTAAAATTGCCCAGCAAAGAGTTCAGTGCTTCCCAGGAATCCATTTACAGAGACAGTAGTTCTCACCATGAGCAAATTTCACCCAAAATGCTGTACCTGGCTTCATTTCATCCCATTATTTTGGCTGTAGCCAAAGAAATCAATCCTTTATCTCTATTCCACTTACTGTTTGTAACACATGGGTTCTTTCATTACCTTCCAATTTGTGTCAGACTCCACCTTGTTTGCCAAAAATCTGTCCTAATGACATCTACAATCCAGTCTTCTAAATTATAAAGATGTATCAGTAGAAAAAGAGCTTATAACTTGTTCCTGTTTAGTAACAAGGATCCCAGACTACTCAGAACAGCTTTTGCTGCTGTTACAAGACACTGCACCTGCCATCTACTCTCCTATCCTTGAGTTTTTATTTTACAACTCTCTGCCCCAAATCAATCTCCTCACTTGGGTCATTTTTTTTCTTTTCACGTGGTAGTTTGCACTTTCCCAAGTCAATGTAAAATTTTCTGACCACATAGCCAGACCTCCAGCCCTGAGCTATTACTCTTGTCTCTAGCAGTGACTCTCTTACACATAAATTAGCTTTGCAAACTGGCAGTCCCCCCAGGGCCACAAGCATATACACATCTCTTATCAGTAAGCAGTAAATTAGATAGTCAAAAGTTTCGTATTTTCAATATCACAAGTAGAGTTTTTTATATTTCACTGAGTCAACCAAATAGAGACGATGATTCTTTCTCATTAAAAAAGTGAAGTACTTCTTGCTGAGACAACGTCTTTTGTTTCAAAGTTCCTCACGTTTCTCTAACACATTAAATGAGACAGTAAAGCAGGATAAGAAGATCCTAACACATAAGGAAATGCTGAATATTGTACATCCCACTGCAATTTAAGCATGTGTGAGTGGGTACTAGAGGATTCCTTACTGCTCCCCAAATCATTCCTCCAAACCAAGAGCACACTCACTCTGACTCAGTGACATGGCAGCAGGCTGCTCTCTAGTCACAAAGGACTTCATTATTTCTTTTCACTAAAGAAAATCCCCCCATTCCATCTGAATTCAGAAAGCCTGGGAGGTCCTGAGGAACCTGTATTTATCCACTCTGATAATCAGAGACGTTTTCTTGCAAGAGCAGAACAGCTGAGGAGAATAAGCTCAATTGTCCCTCCAGCCCCTATGACAGCTGGGAGCCTGAAGTAATTGCTAAACATGATCAAATGCCATTAGATATACAAAACCAAAAGAAAATCCACCAGCCTCCTGCAGCATGATAACAGTAGTGAAAATAAGCTTCTTTACACTTACACCTTACTTCGATGTGCTACACAGTTTATTCATTCTCGGGACACATTAGTTGTCACGTGTGGATATATCAGTCATTTATCATAATCACTGAATTCAGAGATTATGAAAATAATCCTGAAAAAGATCTTATGAAGCCCCAGCTTCAGGGCAGGACCAGCTAAAATGTCTCATTTCTGATATATTTTAAGCTATTGTTAAAAACCCTCCAGTCATGCCGGCCAGGCCCACAACCTTCCTGTCGGTCACATATGCCAGTAGGTTCTCCCTCCCACCACCAGTAGGGTTTAGACAGCCCAGTAAAAAGCAGAACTGGCTTTCTGTTGGAAATGGAGTGAGATCTGCAGCTCAAGGAAACATAAAACACGTTAGGAAAGAAGAGTAACACGCTCTGGTAGAAAGTGTCGGTTCAATTTCTTTGTTGTAAGTCACAGCACAGTGTTCCTTTAAAACACTGTCACTGGGCAGCAAAATAAGCTGTGCTTTGCCCAGCCCTGGCTAAAGCTGTGGATCCTCCAGAAGGACCTGGGATTACACACATGGCTTTTGGTGGGATCTGGGGAAGTACTGGAGGGAAAAGGTTGTAAAGACCAGAACAGGCTGGGAAAGAGACTGAAATCCAGCCAGCAGCACAAGTGGAGCCTGGGAAACAGAGAGGCACACACAGGATCAGGGGTCTGAAGGGACAGAGATTACAGGGAGCTGAAGGGGACTGGGTGGGGTTTGTCAGCAAAAAGGGCTCAGAGCAAGCCCAGAACCGCCACTGTGGTAGGACACAGGGAAGACTGTACCGTAATTCCTGCTCTGCTCTTTTTACCTGCCACTGAACTTTTCCAGGTCTCATTCCACATGCACAAATACAGCCCCACAACCCCAGAGCACACCCTGGTGTGCCAGCACTACATCCAAGCAATTATCCCAGTACGGCAGAACATGGCTGTGAGAAAAGCTGTTTGTTGTGCAGAGCCTGGAACTCCAGGGCTGCACTTGCACTTGAGCAGCAGTGACCACTCAGCTCCCTCCACCCAGATCCTCAGTGTGCCATGCTTGGTTTCCCAAAGGCTGGAGGAAAACTTGCTGTGTTTTCCTATTGTTCTCCAAAGGGATGGCAGCCCAGAGGTCATGAACCAGAATGAAAACCAAAGCCCACTTCAGAGTGTTACACAGGAGAACATCTTGCAGCCCAGCTTCCAGGGTTGCAGAGCTTTCCTGAGGCTCACATATTAGATCCCAAATGCTGCTGAGTGACACTCACCAGAATGCCAAGGGTCGCTGATCCCTGAGCAGCTGCTGGAGGAATGGCAAAGGAGCAGGTTAAAGGATGTGTAGATCATGACAGTCCAACAAACCCCACTTTGGCCAGGCCAGGTAATTCCAGAGCAGACAGCTGCTAGGGATGGCATGGCAACAAGTTACCCAGAGCACATTCATGCCAAGCTCGTTTAAACCTGCACAGGCACAAGAGAGAGAGTGATGCAGATCATAAAGCTGAAAAGGGACCTGCATCTATATTCTGATTGCCACTGTACATGAAAATCTGTAATGTATTTTCTCTTGCTTTGTGGGTATCCCTTAATAGGAGGGGTTACAGGGTATGGCTTTAGTGCCACACTGCCATTCAGGTGGGAGAGAAATCTCACCTCTAACTAAGATACACAGGTAGGAACAGTTGGGATTTTTTTTCTTCATGTAAGCCAGTCTAAAATGGCACCACTGCTTTACACCAACGCACTTTTGCTTCATTGTGCATGACAGCAGATAATTAGAGCCACGGGGCAAGAAACAAAATCTTTGTTTACAATACCAAGCATCTGCAGCTTAGATCACACCCAGGGGACAGTGATTTGTGCAATCATTAGGATTTTGAATGTTGCTCTGACAGATGTTTCAAGGACAATAGTTTGAAAAATCCTAGAAAGATGTTTAAGCAATAAAGCTTATGCCCATTTTTTTCCCACCTTATAATTGTTCCTTGAAGGCATAAGAACTTGTATCCACGAGCCTGGAGTTTGGCCTCTAATTCCACGCTTCACTGACAGGGCCTTTAAAGAGTAAAAAACACGTAAAATACTCCAACATTCAGACTTTCCATTAGGTTAATCTCTCATTAGCCCAAGTTTCATCCTATTTTGCAAAGTTTTATGCTTGGAGTGTTTTTAAACAAGCAATCTCATAACCAACCCTGTGACTTTGTTCTCATTAGGCCATGGATTTTCACCATGCTGGTGTCATTGGGAAAAAGATCTCAGCCAGGATATGACATTCCAAAATGTGCAGAGTTACATTTTTGTATTTCTCCTGGTCTGCACTGTTTTCTCTAAGGCACAGAGCAGTTGAGAACTGCTGTACTAGACCTCTGTAGCACAATACAATTTCTGGTACAAATAATTTCTTAGTTTTGACTGCTTTTGTTCAGATCTTTACTTGTTCTTAATACCTTCAAATACCCCATTTCTCTGCAACATTTCTCACTGTCTCCCAATCCCTTGATCCCCACAAGATTAAACAGAGATCATGCAGGTAACACTGCGAGATTATTCCAGCCAGTGTCCCCAGATTTGGGCCAAGAAGGCCATTTTGCCAGACCCCAGGTGCTTCCATGCAGGGAAGATCAGTCTCCTGGAGCCACCTCACTGAACACAGCAAGCTGACATAATTTTTCCTTTCAGAAACCAGCAGTTCCCACCTATGGACGTCTGCCTGCTTCCAACATTCTGCTCTCCTTTAGAGATTTACTCAGACTGTTCCTGGAGGTAACTGAGCCATGTAAGTCACTTATCGAATTACAGAAGGAGCTCAGGAGTGCTCTGATGCAAATTCCAGGGGCCCACTTAAACTGCAGAGCCACTCTCCTTTCCTTCTGTGGTGCTGACAAACCAGTTGTCTTTGTAGTGTTTGATCACAGCTTTCTAAAGGCTCAGGAAACATCTTCACTTTATAATGCAGCCACAAAATAATTTATTGCAGTCTTATTTTTAACCATATACAAAACAGAGGCCTGCCAGAGATCCAAAAGTCTCTTCTTTCCATATTAGAAAGCACGATTAGGATACAGAAAGCATCTAAATTAGAGAGAGGCAGTTGACTCCCCAGTAGTTTCACACCAGCTGGGGTGACATTTTCAGTAAGCCAGCAAGGCCAACACAATGTGCACTCCAGAAAATCGCTTTGCTTAAATAACTCTGTTCCACATCATCTTTCTTTAAAATCATGCCCCAGAATACAAATGCCAGGGAAAACAAAAACCCCCATGTATATTGGGGTTTGCTGATTAAGAACCAAAGATATGCACACGGTGTGCAGGACTTAAGCCAATGTTGTCTTTGTGCAAAACTGAAAGAGCTTCTACCCAAAGCCTGTGGCAAGGGAGAGGAGCACCAGGGAAAACCTGCACTTCTCCCAGCAGGTGTGAGCACACAGATAACTGCTCAGGCTGCTCCTTGCTCTGGGAAATGTTGGGAGTTTGTGTGACGTCCTTTCACAACATTAAATCCTGCAGATTCCCCCAGACCTCTTCTATTCTCAGCCTGTCCTGTGCCAGCCATCAAATTCCAAAATTAATTCCCTACAGTGTGGTTCCTTAAATGAACCACCAAAACAGCTGCCTTTACACAAAGATGTCTTTGCCTGGAATTTAATTTTGGATTATTCATTACAATCCAGGCAGGAGTTGCCAGCAGCACACCAAGAAAAAGAGAACTGGGCATGGCATGGCATTACATGTTGCTGGGGGACAGCTACAGAAAAGAAAAACAGTGGGTAGGTCTTCTGCAGCTGTCCTTGGAATTTGAGTGATACAGGTTTGAAAGGACAGTTCAAGAAATAACCTGGAATTCCAAAAATTGTTGTTAGGGCACAGTGTCTGTCTGTTAGAGCTGTATGGTGGTTACTGCCCTTACACCCTCCACATTGGCAGCCTGCATTATGATCCCTAAGAATTTGCATCCTCTGGGTTCAGTTTCATTATAGGAATCAGCACAAATCTGTGAAAAGTTGTTTAATGAAATTTGAGTGGAAAAAAATAAAATAAAATGCTCCCTATTATTTGTAATCTGCTTTGGACACACACCAAGCAGGAAGTCATGTCTGCCTATTCATTAGGAAGGCTCACTGAAGCTTGGCTTAGAAATAGTTGTGACATGAAGCAATAGAAACAACTTATTGACATTCATGTGTTTGACATCCTTGTTCACACAGATTAAAATAAAGAGCCAGCCAGGCCTTTTTGAAGATGTCAGACACTGATGATGGTAAAAACCCAGCTTTTTCTGTTCTTACAGTGGGAGGTTTTTCAGAATGCACATTTAATTGTTACCACCATACCTCTCACCACTTTCTCCTACTCTGCCATTACCACAATATTACTCATTCCTTTATGTGGCATCCCTGACACTAAGACAGCTGAGAAACCCAGGGGTAGTTTATAACAGTTAAGAGTATGGAGTGCTTTGTTTTCCTCTAAGCAGTTACAAACCCATATATAAAATCCTCACAGCAGCAGGGAGAACACTGGAGAAATGGGATGGATTCCCTTTTCTTCAGTTTTAAGCTCTCCCTGTTTCCATTCTCTTTCAGAAAGCTTGGAGTCAAAACTGCCTTGAAGACAACTCAAAGCTACCATTCAAAGTGACTTTAGATGTAAATTATATAAAGACTGTGCATCATAACCCAACACAAAGGGCCAGAGATGAGAGCAGTGGAGACAGAGCGTGCAAATGTGAGTGCAGGATGGTACCTCACAGACCTCATCCCAGTTTTACAGCCTCATTTCCTGCTCATTTCCTACTCTTCTTTTCCTTAATCAAATCTATCTGCTTATGCATTTTTAAGCAAAACACTCAGATTGTTTCACTTTTCACTAGAAACAAGCCATTTTTTTTCCGAGCATTTGCTCACAGCCAATGAAGTGTTTTTACATTCTTATTTGTCATTGCATAACAAAGAATCCAAAGTTAGAGCTGGCTCTCCTGCCCTTCATCTGCTTCTGCTTGGAATGTAATCATGGGTTTGGGAGTAAAAGAGATTAATAGTAATTGGCACAAGCTGCAGAGAGGGAATCTTTGACTAGCAATAAGAAAAGGAAATATTTACAGCAACAACAGCTCAGCACTGGGGCAGACTGTTCAGCAAAGCTGTAAGATATTCCTGGAGACACTCAAAACTCAGCTGGACAAGTCCCTAAACAACTGGACCTAACTTTAAAGCTAGTATTGAGTTGGACTATGACCTCCAGTACAATAGTATTTCTAAATGTTTCAAAATGAATACAAACATTGACACACACAGAGCAGTCCCACAGCTGGAAGCAACCAGGGCACACAGTTTGTAGATGGCTCTGCCATCAAACATTTTACATTTCTCTCTCCCTGCCTGAGGGCTCCAGCCCCAATGAAAAGCAGCCATAAAGGGACTGGCAGAGCAGGTCGGCTGCAGCACTGAGGGGAAATGTGAGACCAAGAGGATAAGAGTTTACCTGAGTGTGTCAAAGGAGTCCAAGGGAAAATATGAGGCAGGAGAAGGTGGATTTAGTCCATGTATATATGGATTTGAATCCTCACATGTCAACTTGCTTTACGACTCTCTATGTCTCGGTAAAAGCCTAATATTTTATAAAATAGAAAAAAAAAACACTTTAGAAAGAGCCCTGCCCAATGGAATAAGAAAAACAAATAACTCTGCAATGCACCTATGATCTGTCAGCAGGACAGGTCCCTCCTCATCCTCAGGAGGGTCACACCTGGTGGGCTATTGCTGATTTTCTGTGTGCTCCAGACTGGAGACAGAAATAGTACTTCAAACAAGATGTCTAAAAGGAAATCTTCAGGGTTCCTGCTCCTTCATGAGAGACTCATTCATTCAACAGGGGGCCACAGTGCAGGTCACTGAAACAGCAACTGAAAAGCAGCTCAGGAGCACATTAGAGATGCAAGGAGCACAGACAAGAGGCATTTACTGTGCCTCTGCTTTTAAAGCTCCAAAACCTGAAGTGTTTCTGATGTTGTATCCAACAGCCAATTTTTTTACAGAATATACTGGCAAAATGCAAAAGCTCCAGGAGTCTTTAGCCCACATGTAGCTGCAGGAAGCACTTTCCACAGGAAACAAGAGAGTCCCACATAAATCAAACAGCTGGACCTGTTTCACTGCTGTTGAGAAGAGAGATGCTCTGGGGTTCACACCTTACAAAACAAATATATCTGCACAAACAAGAAACTGGGCAAAGGTTTGCCTTCTGCTGCACAAAATTTTTAAGTACTTCAAGGTCATGTAAATGAGAAATCTTCTTTCAAACAGGGATGTGTCTGGTTTTCAACAAAACTGTGACTGGAGTCCCCACTTGGAAGCGGGGTTCCAAGGTGTGCGTGGTACTTCAGTGGTGAGATGTGGGCAATTTTAGATGCATTTTCTCATGGCTTTTCTGCTTAATTATTCCATTTTCTGCCTTTTGGACTCTCAAATTATAATCTTGTGAACCAGCTGGTATTGAGTATCTCTGCTAAAGGTCATAAAGTCATTTTGCATCTATGCCATTACCACAAGCAAGTTCTTACTGTGCAAAATGATTGCTTGAAGTCTTCTTTTACAGAGACTGTGAGCTCAGCCTTCAGCAAGTGTTAACAACTAATTAACTCGGCATTAGTTTACCATACAGACAGGTCAAAAACATCTAAGAATTGTCCATTCAGATATATGCAAACTAACAAACTAATTTGCTCTGGTCTACTGAGTGCCTAATTTACCAGTTACATTCTGCTTCAGACTAATTTGAGCCAGCAACAGAGTTCTGGTTTTATTTCCATGTGACTTCTATTTGTCTCATCTAAATTGAGGGAAGAAAAAAACATCACCCTCCAACATCCAGCCCCACAAAAAAACCCCACCACTTTCTTTAAGGAATGTAAATTAAGACAGACCAAAAAAATGGCAAACAAAAAAAAGGTCTTTTCTCAAACATCAATAGAAAGAAGAAATTAAATAGCCCAAGGGTACCATGTTCTGTCTTTTTTTAACATTGTGAAAGAAAATTTCAGTTCTTTATTTCCAGGGGCTTTCTTAATATATACTGCATTAATTCATCCAAGTTTAATCACAAAATCTAATTTAATCTCGCTTATTATGCCAGCATGTTAGCATTTCACTTTCTGAGTGTTTGTTTCAGCTGGTTTTATGAAACCATCTAGAAAAACCAATACCTCCTAACATTTTTCTAACACTTCTCATTCAAAACACCATCACATTTCCTTAGTCCCCCACTGAAGTCTCCCTCTCAATTTTCTCTAGACTTATTTATTGAGCCAGGCTAAATATCTGTCACTCATTAAATAATTTTTTTTTTTTTTCAAAGTTCCAGAGGGCTGTGAGCTCAAGAATATAAGTCTCTTGTGGTACCACCAGACAGCCTCATGTATTTCACTGGGACTTGTAGAGATTACTAGGGTGGAAAACATTACAAACATCAAAACAAACAAACAAAAGACAATTTTAATTTATTGCTCCACCATGTCATGTAAATGCATTAAGTTTTTTCTACCTGTTCACCAGAAAGCTTTTTACCTCTGCTCTCAAAATAATTCAACCATCAGCCAAGAAAGGCTTTACTGATTATCTGCATTTACCTTTTCAAGAAAAGCCACCCTTGCATTTCATGGGATTATTTAAATGTAAATTCACCATGATGAGGGTCTCTTGGGCTAAATCATGAGGAACTGCACCTGCTACAGGCTAAATTCCTGCCCTCAGTTACTGTGAGGAAGCCACTGGTGCAGACAGCCACAGATTCACACAGATTTTAAAACTCGTCATCGCGTTTGAGATCGTTTGCCTGGCTGTTCAGTGCTCTGATACCAAAAACCACCCAAAGCAGGGAGTACTGTCCCTGAACTCACAGTAGGCAAAGTAAAATAGAGGGTGCAATTCTGGGCAGAGAGGAAGGTCCCACATATCCTACAGAGCAGAGATGGCTCCAGAGATGGCTCCAGAGTGGGAAGGACAAGGCTGGAAGACTCAGTGCAGCCCTGAAGGAGGAGCCAAGGGGCAGCCCCTTGGTGGGCCTGAGTGGAGGAAGTAGAAGGAAAGCAGCAGTTATTTTTAATTCTGGAACAAAATTCATACCCAAATGGCCACAGTATCTAATGACAGAGTAATTCTAAGATAGTTTGCAAAAAGGCTTTACTGAAGTGGTCTGTTCAAGCCTGTTAGAAGCCACACATTTATCCCACGCGATCCCAAGGTCCCAGCAATCTCCATGCCATTAAAAGGGTGCATAATCTTGTTAGATGGGATCTCTCAGAGTCCACACCTGAACAGGTCCCTGTGTAACACACAGTATTCATATAAGGCATCTGGTGCTCTGTCCAGGTCTGATTTCCAGCTATCAGTGCACAACTAAAATCTCCTGGGAGATCTTCTGGCAATTTCTGAAGCCTGAAAAAGTTAAAGTGCAAGATTTCTTGTTGGACCACACCTGTCTTACAGCTTCAGAGCTCACTATCAATCCCAAGTCCAAGAGAACCTTTACCCTCCATGCAGGCAGTGACCCTGTGGTGGTGCAGGTCCCTGGAAGAGACAAGGAAGGCTCTTCTCTGCCTCTCTGCTATTTCTCCACATTAAGCACAGAGGGACTTTTACCAATCAGCAATTCCCTAAGGAAACTGTCACTATGCCAGTGCCCTGTTTTCAATACCCCCCTCTAACAATGTGAGCATGTACAGAATTTGCTGTTGGGGGATTTGAGTCTATTCAACACTCGGCAAAGATCTCTCTCCAGTTGTACTCAGCTGAGATCCATAAAGCAGAGTATCCATTTAGCTTTATCAAGTACATTACACGGAAGGAGCTAAATTACAGATAATAATAAAGCCAGATGAACTGATGACAAAAGTGAGTCAACAGCTCAATTCGGCTTCATGGAGAAAAATTATCAGTTCATTGTATTTTCCAGCTCAGTAGGTTTGGTTTTTTTCTCAACTATGTATAAGTGTTGCCATTAAAATGATGGATATGACAACAAAACTTTCCAACTCCCATATATCCAATCAGAATTCCCACGTGGCACATGACCTTCAGCAAGTCTCAGGCAATACTGGCATGCCAGGAGTCAGCAATTAACATTCCTGGAGCTCTCTGAGCATTCTGTTGTTTTAACAACATTGATGCCAGAAAAGGGGAAATTGTCACTGACTTGCTGTGTTGAACCTGGGCAAGATATTTCAGCTTTTGCTTCCACTTTCACACCCTCAAAAATGTCAAAATTCAATTTTCATTTGTGAAAGGCTGGCTCATGGGTTATGCAGGTGGATAATGAAGCAGCTCAAAATCTTGGCTGCATATTCCATCTGGGTTTTGGTGGGAGAGCTGACAGAGCTCTGACAGGAGCAGTGCCTTCCTGGGCATGCTTTAACTCAGATATTAAGCACACCAGTAAACCAGTACTTTTCTGAAGGATTGACAGTTGGGAATGGATGTTGTTTCTCCCTGTTGCCATCTGTGAACTTCAATAACATACCCTCTGTTACTGTGACTCATGCTAGGAAAAAAAAAGGATGAGGAAAAAAAATAAGCTTACAGAGTCTGAGACTGAAAGCAAATTTTTTAGGCCAGCCATGGAGTTCTGCAAGGTTTTCATTATATGAGCAATGAATGAGACTGAAAGGCAATCAAAAACTGCTCTGAAAGTGCCACAAAGTCTTGATTTGTTCCCAAGCCCCTGTTCCCAAGGAACTTGCCCACACTGCAGCTTTTAGTGGCTGACTTGACACCCTTTAATGCTAATCACATCTCTCTCCCTGTAAGCTCTTTGCCACAAGGCTTTCCCCAGGACCAACAGCGTGTTTATGGAGTAAAACCCACCTCCCTTCATCTGTCCCAGCTCCCCATGCAAACCAGCAAGGAATGGTCACACTGCTCCCTGGAGTGGAGACATCAGGGAAGGAATGAAATGTCACCAAGCCAGTGTTCCCCAGGATACTTCAGGGCACCACAATACCCTGAATACCCTGATTGCTCTAAGGTCCAAATCAAATCATACCCCTAGAATTTAGAGAGAGATAATCCTTTACTACATATTGCTCTGTTCATTCAACTTCTTACAAATAGCTGGTCAAGCACTGACAGTATTGGAAGTGATGTTCTTTTTATATGTAAGACCTCATCTTCCAGGAAATTTTAGGGGAAAAAAGAGTGTAGTTAAGCATGTTCAAAGGTCCTTTCATGGACAAAGGCCACTTCTGAATCTGCAGAAAAGGTTTAGAGTTTCCTATTACCAGAGGAGCAAAGAGCAAAATTTCTGAAAAGCAAATTGGCAAGTCACTTCTTTCTTGCCTCCCCACCTGTAACTGCTGTGAAAGCCAGTTACACTTGCACTCGGGGAATGCAGAGCCTACAGCTCCCATGGAAAAGAACATCCAGACATTTTCAAATGGAATAAATGTAACAATTACAGTCTCTGTCTGTAGAGGTCGTCAATCGATTGCAGTCGCACTCTGAGTCCCCAGAGCCTCTCTGGCAGAGTGCTCTGACCAAAGCTCAAACTGGTCCATGCCATATGTTTAATCCTAACTACTATTTCTAATATAGGACTCTCTAACAAGGTGCCTTAAAGGCTAAACCACATCCAAGTATTCCAGTGTAGTTCTTGTGTGCTTAAATCCACCAGGACTACAAGCCAGACAGCGTAAGTACAGGTTTTGTGAAAGTTCCCCCAGCCAGTGTTCCTCCTCTTACACAAGTCTCATGTGTGGCAGTTTAATGTCCCCATTTTCAAAAGAACAACTCCTCCAATGAGGCTTGGAAAGCTCTGTGCTGGGGACTATCTGACCTTTCCCTCACTGTTGCTGGGGAAGTTGAGTTGACAAACTTGAAGAAGGGAGTTCAAAGCACAAACTGTTCAATTGTCAGGCCTTCACAAAAAGGAAATTTGTCCCGAGCAAGCAACCTGTGGAGAAAGAAGGGAATGCAGCTGGAGAGGAGGAGTTGCAGCTTTTCACATGTATGGACAGAACTAAATGCAGCTATTCCCATTGGCAGCTGCAAATAGAATTTAGCCTGCTCATTTCTCACCCCAATGTGGTTGGTACAGGCCAGCCCATGAGATGCTGGGCAGGTTCAGTGTTGGGCACTGAGAGCTGTGGGCACCCTGAAATGTATCAACAGGAACAAAGAGACAGACCTTATGTCAGATCTTCGCTGTCCGTCGGCTTGGCATTGCTCCAGGCAAGTGCAAGCCCAGGAAGCCTCTCCCCATCCATCATTTCCAAGACTAGGAACTGGCAGGAATCTGCTGAAAACAAAACTCCTTAAGAACACAGTCTAACAAACCATTGCAAGCACTTACTAGAGAGGTCTTGTTCACCTACACACACACACAAACCTCACGTGAATGAATGAAATGGGAGAGGACCAGGGAAAAACAGGTGCATGTTCCAAATTTTCCTTCATTTTTGTTGATTTGTTTTTCAAATAGCTTTAGGTGAGTCTTCAACTAAAATAGGTTGAGAAACACTGTCCTCTCTTCTCCCCTCCCCAAGGCAGGAACAGCCACATCTCCAACACTCCTTCCAGACTGTTGTCTCCTCTGAATCACTTCAGCTCAGCTCGGAATTCATCAAGGTCACTCCCCAGAGGCTATAAATTAACAACCTTATAATGCAGCACTTTCTTGTGTGGAGAAAGTCTTATAGGAATATTTTAACATTTTTAACACATGACTTAGCAGGCAGTCAAGGGGAAGGTAAATTAATTGCTAGCCAAGCATTAAGAGGGGAAAAATAAAACCTGGTACCTCTCTCAGAGGGTGGGCAATTTAATCCAAGAACTGGTTGTCAGCAGCGACAGCGCTCCCTGCTACATCCCAGAAAAAGCAGCTGGGAACAGTGTGAGCTACACACTGTATCTGCTGTAAAACCCACCAAAGAACCTGTTTGCATGAACTGGTCTTTTTATCTTACCAGTGTCACTTGTAGTCACGGTCTCCATAGTGCCACGTAACAGCAGGGTCTATAATTTAATCACGTCGTGACGCACTTTTCCTTTCATTTTGTTTCCAAGCTTCCTACCTGGCAGTGTTGCTGGGGGGCCCTTCTAGTCTGAGAGCAGTAAATGACTCTCCTCTTCTCCTGGTCATGCATCAATTGCAAGTCTTCTCTCTTCCCTTCTTCCCACCAGTCAACTCCCAGTCCCTGAGCAGCTCACAGGTCACAGTAACATCAGGGGTCTGCCTGCACAAGCACTGAAGCAAACTGTGAGGAGGGACCTTTGGTGTAAATGTGGCGTTAACCTGAGCCATGAGTGCTGCGAGGGCTGCTTGAATCCCACCCTGCAACACAAGAGCCCAGTAAGACAGACTGAGACAAACAGCAAGAGGCTTCAGATAAATACACATCATGATCCATCAGCCTCGAGTGGAGGGGACACAGTGGGTCCTGAGCCAAGGCAAACCACAAAGTAAACGGGTTAAATAATCAGGCAATCATTTTGCCTGGGTTTTGTTTCCTGTAGCCAGAGGATGTCTTTGATGGATGGCAGTGTGTTTTTACCCACTGTAAATGGCACCACAGGGTGGTTGCTGTATTATACCCTTAAGGTTAACAGATGTTTTATACCAGCTGTGTGGGAGAATCACTGTGATGCTCTTCATGGAGCAGCAAGCTACATTACCTGGAGATAAGATTTTAAAACATTTTATAGATCCTGTTAACATAAAGCATGAAGGAAAAGGAGAGGGAGTGTAGGTAAAAAAATCCCACAGGAGCAAAAAAACCAGTCTCATTCTTCCTTCCAAGTCTGTATCATCTGATACCACATCTGTATCATCATTAAAGGAAAATTTTGGCTGCGTCCAGTAAGGAACAACCTGGGAGAGACCTGTTTCAAGTGAAGCCCACATGGGGTCTGCATGTAATATATAATGCAAGCACTGCTACTAAGATGGTGAATACAATAGAAGTGTAAGCTGTGACTGAACACTGGCTCACTTCTTTGTTAGCAGCAGTGGATGGCAATGGTGGAAAGTCAGTTTTAAACACTAAGCTGCCAGTGCTGAAACACACCAAAAATGAATGCACTTCTTTTCCCTTTATTTTAGCATTCATAGTCACTTGGTGCCAGCACAATCATGATCTATAAACTCTTAATTTCCTCCATTCATCCTTATCATCAGAGAATCGTTTTCTGAAAGTAAACATAAAGTGCCAGAAGGATGAGCACGGATAAACAGGCAAAATAACTAATGAAGTTTTAGAGGCATCCAGAGTAAATTCCCTGATTTAATATTTCTGCATACAAAGACAAAGCAGTCAGCACGAAAGAACACAACATGTGCTGAATACACAGAGTAAGGCTTCTAATGATATTTTCACTGGATTTCAGAGGTACTGTTGTGCCTTTTAGGCCTCATTATATGCAGCTTGTAGCCTGTTATTGAAGGAGGCTTTGAGAATAGAAGGGTATGAGGGAAGCACATTTACTGCAAAGTGTGCAGAAATAAAAAGCCAACCAGTGTAGGTGGGACTTTTTTCCTTCATAGATGTGTGTAAAAGAAAGACCAAGACCAGGACCTCTTGTTTTACCATTGTGCTACCTACTGAAATTAAGGCTAGAAGTAGCCAAAAGTTAAAACCATGAGACTACTCTGTGGATGGAATTCTATGTGCATATGCTCTAGATCCAGGAGGATTGATGAGCCCATTTCCCACAGACACCAATGGAAGATTACTTTGGCCCTTTCCTCTTGTAGTAGCAGACTAGATTAGTGTCTTACACCATCCTTCCTCTTTCCTGCTCTCAGTTTGTTATCCCATCATACACAACTGGTTGAAAAAAAAAATTAAAAATATCATCTTTCCTGTCCTTTCTGCTCCATGAGAGTGATGAGTTTTTCCTGCTAATTACTCAGTTACTTCCTAAAATATCAGATCTTCCACAGCCTTTCCATTTCTTTACACAGTGCAGGGCAGTCATGCTGTTGCTTGAATGATATGAAATAACCTCCCAGGCTCACTAAAACATGGTAATAATTCAGGGACTGCAGGTGAGAAATCTCTGTATATGAAATAATACTGGCACAGCAAAATCTGTTCCACTAAACTCACAAGTTGTAAATGTATGAGTTTAACAAAAACAGATTTTCTAATTTTTCCTAACTGAGACTGGGGTGGAATACTGGAGGTTGGCTGTGCTCAGACTGCAGAAGGGAAATGCTTAACATTAATAAAAATGTCATGTGTGTAAACCCAGCTTCTGTTTCCAATAAAGTTCACTAGTCTCTCTCATTTCATAGTGCACAAAAAATTATATTAAAGGATCCTGAAAATATAATAACAAAAAATTCCATTGTCTGACTCATGCTTTAGGTTGAGGAAAGCCATCTGAAAGAGGCACAAAAAAACCCCAAAATATTAAGCAAGTGATTCAAGAGAGAAGTGGAATCTCGAGCAGCACCGTGACAAGGTTATTTGGAACAACAGCACCATCCCCTGCCTGCACAGCGAATGGCACAGGCACTGTCTGGAGAACGTGAGTCCCGTCCCATTTGGGAAATGGGAATTCCACTCACTCTCACTCACCCTATCGACACCCAGAGGAACTCGAGCTGTAACTGCAGACACCAAAAGACTGGAAGCAAATCTCTCCACTCAGCTCTTTTTGCTGATTACAGCAAAGCTTCTTGAAGGCACGACTAGAAAAAACCCTTGCGGTTTATTTGCTTTATTTGCAGCCACTCTGTGAGGTTGCAACGTTTCTGTAGATGCTTCGTTGGACAGGGACAAAACAACCACGTGACTGAAAGCTTTACTGAGACAAAGAGATAAAGTCAGAAATGCAACATCAGGAGCAATGACCTGCAGGTACCTGACAGGTGACTTACCTACAAAGTGCTTTTGAGTCACAAAGTGCATTTTGAGTCACTCCAGGCTCCAGATTCTTTTTCAACAACATCATTTTTTATACCATAGTCTTTCTGAGGAATTTTTTTTAAATTTCAAACTTGCAAGACACGGAAAGGGTTAATTACAGAGGAGAAAGTTGCTATTTCTGATGAAAGCCATCCAGGGCAGCTCCATGTTCTGCACCAGCCACCTCACCTTTCCTTGAATGCCAAATGGAGGCAGATAAAGCCTGCCTGTTACAAATGTATAGCTATGGATACATGTGGATAAGTTGGCTGATGTTTGACTTTTAGATGTATTGAACAGTAAATCAAAAAGGAGTTACTGCTTAGAGCTCCTCATGCATAATATTGCCTTGTTCATAAATTATTGCTTTCAAGACAGGTTTGAGTAAATAAATGCCCACAGCAATTCCAGCTGTCAGTGTGGAAGTGCGATAAAGAAACAATAAGAAAATAGCACTTCTCAGGAATATAAATAAAGCAAAATCATAATTTCATATGCATCAGTAGAAAACTGAGGGAAAAATCAAGTAAAGAAGTTAATAAAGATCACTTTTTCCCCCCAATACACTATGTCTGCAATAGTGCAAAGATAAAGGTGTGATGAAAGCAAATAAAGAGTTTAATATTTCTCATGGTAAAATAGTAGGTCCTAAAACACTTTCTCCTGTGGGAGGAAGAAGGACGAAGGAAGGGCAGCAGGCTCTTCAGGCAAAACAATATTTGATTTACTGAAGTTTGCTTTAAAACAGATTCTTCAAGGATAGCAAGGGCTGATTTCAGTGCTCATGCTCCAATTGGCTCCTGACTTAGCAAAGAGCTTGATAGGATTTCTCAACACAAAGTTGTGCCAGAAACCAATAGAATACAGATTTTCATGAATCAAAATCAGAAGATGGAGAGGGAAAAAAAACCCAAACACACCAATGATTAACTATTGCCAAAGGAAGTAATTAATTCATTGGCAGCTGTAGCTTAAAGCTCTCTTAGGAACGTGCTGTACTGGAAATACCAAATTCTGTATTCATAAAAGGGCGTGACATACTAGATACTAGAAATATTATAATTCAATAACATTCCTTCTATTTTAATTAGACTTCTTAAAGAAAGCTTAATTACTTCAAAAGGGAATTTCAAACACTTCTGCTCATTTGCATCCTAAAACTTTCTGTAGATGTCTGATATGATACTGACCCCAACAACTTCTGTTCAGAGTTACTACTTACAAATTCTGGCAGTAATTTAGATCATTCCATTCAAGCCGCAAGCATCAGGTTTGTGACAATGTTCAACCCTTGTTGGAAGAGCTTCACCAAAATCTATAAGAGGACTGATAACAAATCATGAAGATCAGATGCTACTTTCCTAAGAATTTCAAAGGACCTGAAAGAAGCTGAAAAATTAAATACAGTGTCTAATCTCTGAAGCAGTAGAAAGCAGTGCCTTAGCAAAAATTTCTGTGCATGATTTTGCCTTGGCAAATATTAAATCATCTTAAAAAATTACTAAAAAAAAGTAACCTACAAAACCCCAAATCCGTAAGTCTTAAATTAGGACAAAAAGAAGCAGAGTGGAGAAAGAATGAAAGTGAGAGTGCATGAGCAGGAAAGAGGGAGTGCATGTCTGTGACAGAATGGAAAACAAAGCAAGTTTGAGAGTGGATAAGGCCTTAGTTGACATATTTACTTCTAAAAAGAGCTTTCACATTATACATTGAAAACCAAGTACTTCAGTAGCAGGAGATCATGACAGTACTAATTCAGAATTACAATACAGAAATTAAAACTTTATGTTTATTCAATAGGAAAGTTTTAAAGGCCTTAATAACCTATGAAGAATCAATTTGAACAGGACTATTAGAAAGTGCAGTTTCCACAGCTGATGTATGGGACTAACTGACAAGCTCAGTTTAGAACCAGGGTGTTCAGCCCTTATAAAGCATGAGACAGAAGCCTCTTTCTTCTCCTTCACATGTGTCAATTTAATTTTCAGCGCCAGTCACAGACGATGAACTAAAGCAGAGAATTTAAGGCAGCCCATGTGACAGGCTGATGCTTCTCTGAGCCTGTGCTTTGCTCCCTGCTAACCTGGTGAGAGTGGTGCTGCAGCCATCCTCTTGTCATCTAAGATCCCTGAAGGACTCATCACTATCTTCCCATCTCTTCTTCACTTGCTTCCATCCCAGAAATCTTTGGCTGGTCCTACAACGCAGCATCTGCTCTACTCTGGCACTGTGCAACAGCTTCCCTTCCTTCCCCCAGCTTTGGAGAAGAGAGAGACAAAGCAGCACAAAATGAGAATGCAATGCCCAGCAATCACCAGTAATTTGGTTTCCCAGCTACACTGAACAGCAGCACCACCATATACTAGGCTAGACAGGAAGATGAAGAGTTGCAAAACATCATATATCCTTAGAAGCCTGAAAACCAGTAGGAAATATTTACCAACAATTTGGAGCAGTGATATCATATGAAAGGGAAAATAGATTTAAAACCACATACAACTGTGATAAGAGGGGAAAAATTTATTGGTCCTTTAGATTTCCAATGATTGCTTGTATTATGTTCAGCAAACTCATTCAGACATTACATACAAAGGATATCTTTGCTTTGTTTGTCATGTTAGAACCGGCTTAACATTTGGTGGAAATGTATGCAAAAAAGGATAATCTTCAAACGATTAGTGCAATACATGATTGCTTTTTCCTATTACAGCAAAAACACTTGCAAAGAAATTGGTCGTCAGCATCCATCTTCCATGAAGATGACTCTCATATCACCAAAGGCACTTGAAACTCCTGTAAGTTGGGATGTGGGGAAGAAGGGATCACTTGGCTAACAATATGCTCATTCCTAATAAGTGCAATGCCAGTATAAATTCAAGCAGCCACAAAGCATTAAGGTATAAAAACTTAGGTAGACATGCCAACTATGGGGTGCAAAGCTGGAGTACAAGAGATCCTGGGTGTCCCCGTTACTCATCATCGCCACCACAGAGCAGCAGCAGGGCTTTCCTGTAGTCCCCAGACGTGTCTTTCTGTGAACACACAGAGCAGTCACTGTGAGTCACCAACACACACACCAGCCAAGGAGGGCCCCAGCACAGCACACCCACAGGAAATCCACAGGGATGACTCTCCACTCAGGAATGACACGAGGAAATCCTCTGCCTCTCGTACATTTACACGGACAGACTTTCAGAAACATAAAAACCTCCAAAAGCTTTACTGTGACTGAGCTGCCCAGGGTTTATTCAAATGCATTTATCTGCAGGGAGGAAGTCCAAAGCAGAAGCCTCAAAGCAGCACCAAAAGCAACACATCTGATGAGCAAAGTGCACCTGTCGCGGCTTAGAAAGGCCCCAGCCCTGCTCCCGGCAATTGGGGGGAAGCTCTGATACAAAATCCACAGGGCAGCTGTGTGGGCAGGACTGGCAGTGCCAAAAGCAACTCCACCCAGCCTAATCAAGGGAGCATAATGATAACAGAAAATTGTAAAAAGTAGCATTTAAAAATAAAACAAGAAGAAAATCCTAGGGAAAAAAAGCATTTTGGCTTCAACTGCGCAGCAACAGCTGGCTCTGGATTCCTCGCTGGCTCTTTCCTTTCCTGCTCCTTTCCATCATTCAAAGGAGATTATGATTCAGACTGGTTCCACAGTGAAATGCTTTCCACTTGAAATGGTGTCAAAGGTTCCACACCACAACCCAAGATTTTAACTTCAACCTCACAATAATTCAGACTCCCAGCCCCAATGCCATTTTTCTGGAGCCAGCACCCTCTCTGAAGCACTGACTACAAGGCACCCATGCAAGAAAAAGGAAGTGAAGCAGTAGCTAAAAAGGGTGTATGAATAATTGTCATTTCAGAAACCCACAGCATCTGTCCTAGTGAACACTGGAAGGAAACCTTTAGCTTCCCATAGGAAGTGTCCCCTGCTTAAACAATGTAATGTGGTGCTTGCCAAAAGTGCAGACCCACCACATCACTCTGAGTTCACTCACTCACTCTCTCTCATCCAGCTCTCTCATCCAGCTCTACTCACATCCACCTCCTCCCAAGAAAATACACTGTGACAACAACGCCACCTCAATCACCCCTGTGTTCCCTGACAGCAGAACAATCATTTTACCTGAATCATCTGATACAAGGATTTTGCAAAGTTCTTCCTGAATTCCCGCCTAATATCCAACAGATCGATTTCACTCCTGGAAACCATGACTCTGATCAGGGTGTCATCATCAGTGCCAGCCCCCTGCAGAGAAGAGATTCAAGAAGATTCAAATATGAGTTTGCTCTGGGCAGCTGCAACAAAACAACAATTACAAACAACCAGGGTACAACAAGAAAGCAACAAGTGGCATCTCAAATCAAGCCCGTATTACATTCCAGCTCCAAAACAGTGAATACCGGGACAGTATCACAAGACATTCACACTGCAACGTGGAGAACAGAGGACTGACCCTGCAGGGTGCTCTAATCCCTGCAATTCTGTCAAGTGCCATGTGGTCAGACCTCTCATTTCATGTTTCATCTCACAGGCTTCAACTGTGAACGCCCAGATACATGCCAAATAACCCAGTCCCAAGGTTACACAGCAGGAGAACTGATCACCACAGTCAGCATCACATATAAATCAGCCTTCCAATGTACTCTGAGACTGCAGAACCGCAGCCAGTTCTGCAATGGGGCACAGAAATCCTAACAGTGACTAATACAAAACATGTAGCATCATACAGCAAGACACAGCAGAGCAACTTGTTCCATGGACCATTCAGCTGTTTATTATGAAGGCAAACTTTATAAACCTTTTCCAACCACACAAACATGCTCCACTCTTTTATTCATCTTGATTACTTCAAGCATTTCAAGTTCCTGTGCTGGCAGTCTGGGCAGACTAAATCCTGCCCCCTGTGCTCAGACAAGGCAGACTCCACACAAGCTGAAGCGATACAAATGTCCATGTGCTGACCTGCTCATGCACCTCAGGGAAGGACCTGGCAGAGCCCCCACGATCATCTTCAGGGTCACTCAATCCTTGGACTGGGTGCAATATTCTTGGGTTACACCTAAAAATGCCCTAAGGCTGCTCAGAAGTTATGCCATGAGTCCAGTGGTTTCTGAGTAGGATTTGACATTAGAATCCCGTAAAAGCCGAGCTCTGCCCCACCTAATCATGAAAGCAAACTCTGCTCAGTGCTGAACTTTGTCATGCCAAACCAATAAATTAGAAGTGCAAACTCCTCTGCCAAAGTAATAATTGATGAAGAGCCTTCTTATCTGAAGTGCTTAATGATTTTTATCATTTTAAAAAAATTAATTGGGGATCTCATCAGCAGACGTTCATCAGGCTCCTCATAATAAAAGTGTACAAGAATCTAAATCCTCCAGGAAAATTGCATTCTTTAAAAAATAAAAATTAATAAATAAGAAAAAAGCAATCCTCCTCATACAGCTCAGCATACTGGTATAATAGTTTGTATTTTTCACCTGAACCCTATTTTACATTGGTATCTATAAAAGCAGTAAAGCGACTTTTAAAAATTAAGCCATTTGTGTCTTATCACTAATTCTCATGCTGACACCTCATCAACACAACCATCTGGTTACAAACATACCTCAAGGCTTTCCAGCAAGGGGAAGGGAGGAATTCGTCAGGGGAGCTGGGAACTTGCCTGAAAACAACAGACTACCTACCTTAGCTTTAATTAATATTATCCACTGGGAGTTAAAAATACAGTTTTCCCTGCTTATCTCTTCCCATCCAAGAGAAGGTAAAGCCAACAGAAACACAGATGTGTTCCTAATGTGATTCCCCTGCATAAACTCTTGTAGCTGTTTAAGCCTCTTTCCTTTTCCCTGATGAGTTTTTTTGCCTTCTCAAAACAGGATGGGTAGTAATTAAAACATGTTTCAAAGCTAACTCTGCCTTCAGTCTGTAACTACCTCTGAAACAAAGAGCACTCATTTGCACAGTTTACAGTTTGGGTTTCGGTCGTCTTTACTTCCTCAGTACATCCACCACCTGAAGACATTGTAGTCTTTATTCAGCTGAAAGTGCCCAGTGATGCCACCAGCCATTCTCCAATGTAACAGCACCAAGAAACAGCTGATGAAACCATAAATGATTTACAGTCTGACATACCTATGAAGAATTCAAAGTAAACCTTATGAATTGTTTGTATCCTCTCTCAGATCTGCATGCCCTGAACCTTTTGCAGATACTTAGTTGCCAACAGCATCCTGTTGGCACTTACAGTGAAAGAAGAAGCTAAGAACAAGCAAAAGGGAGAGGAATTGTAGCTGGAGGAGATGGAAAACATGTACATACCTTCATGGAGTAATACAGAGTCTCAGCAAAATAGGCAGGCACACTTCGGATGCATTTCACTGAGAAAAAGGCAAATGATTGAATTACTGACTGTTATTCAATACAGGGCAACCCTCCACTGCCAAGGCAAGGTGTGTGTTACTGGGTCATTCTCTGCAGTGTGGACAATTAAGTGTCCAGTTGTCACCTGCTCTGTTCCTCTGTTACAGCTCTTTGGGTTCTGGGAGTTAGAATATACCATTTATTTCTAATGGAAAAGACACTTTCCTAGTCAAATTCTACTCCCTGATACAAATTACCACCACACTGTCCTAGATGAGCTGCCAGGAACCCTAAATTTTTGTCTGACATGCAATTCACCACCTCCCCTCCAGCCCCCCCTCTGATAAAGGAGGAATAAAGGCCTATTCTCTAGATACCAAAATAGACCCCAGGTGATTAACTTCCAAAAGGAACCATGTTTTCATGCCACTTCCTGTAACAACTGCCATTTAAAGAGGCCTGGCAGTAGGCAAAGAAGGCCAGTTCTAGATCTATTAAGACTTAATTACCAACTGCCAAAAGCAGCTTCTCCAAGTCACCAGAGGTTTCCCGGTCAATGGTCTCTTCAATTTGGAAGCCAGAAATAGTCATGTACTTGTCAAACACTGCAAAACACAAAGTGTCCTCAGTCAGGTGCATGGCCAGCATTCCCCCCTGTCCCTCCCCAGTGCAGGATAATGCCATCTAGGTGTCGTTATCCATCCACTCATTCTTCTCTCTGTCCCAGTTTCCTCCCAGATGGTTAGCACATGACACATCCCTGCACCTTTATTTCCAATGGCCTAAACATCCCAGTCAAACAGACTTATGAATGGATAAGGAGCAGGGGGAAAAAAAAGTATTGTCTCTTCATTAACAGCTAATAGAACTATGCACTTCTACGTGAGCTGGCTTTCAGGCAGAATTTTCCAGGCACACAGGAACCACACCACCTACCCCTCCTGAGGTGGGAAACGCTGCGGGTTCCCAAGATGGTGATGAACTTTTCTTCATCTGTTCCCCATTTCAGCTCCCCAGCTCTAAACAAGACCTGTTGGGAATTCAAGAGATCAAAACAGCAGTATTTGTCATGTGTCCACACACCCTGTGGAAAAGCTCCATTTGTCTCACTCTAAGGAGCATTAAACTTACTAACAAGCTATAGCTGGAGGGGAAAAAAAACAAAATAAAATTGCCAAGCACTGAACTCGTCTTAGAAATAAAAGAAATAATCTGGAATCGACTGTGAAAGCATTTACATGAGTAATGCTGCTTAAGGCCCTCAAACTGACTGCACAAAGCCCTGAAGTTTTCTGGAACTGGCATAATACAGCAGATAAAATCTATTCCCAATACTGCTTTTTCTGCCCTTTTTTTCCTTCCCTTTTTAAATCAGACTAGGAAAACTTAGTCACACATGGACTCTTCAATGGCAGATCCAGGCTAACTTGGCCCAGGAGGAAGTTTTCCAGCACGGAGGGGAAGATGGATTCAGAAACAGATTTGTGGGCTGATAATTCTTAGTCATATGAAGCCAGATTTTTATCATTTAATCATTTTAGCACATTCATTGCTCTGCAGGCAAGTAATTCTTGATGTAAAGACCAACCCTATTCAAACCACATTTGTGACTCTCCATGCTCTTTTTAATACCAATTGTACAGAGTAAAATAGGGTTGGAGGGGGAAAAGCTATTAAAGCCCTCACTGTAAGGATATTTAATTCAAAAAATATATGCTAAGTTCTCTAAATGAATACCAGCACTCTCCATCCAGTAGCAAATGAGCAGTCCCAGCACAGCATTTAGAAATTCCAGGAAAACATTTCTTTAGAGATACTACAAGTTGTAAATGACATTTCATGCGAACTTTAAGTTTTTACCTGCCTTGCCACTGGGCAATACCCAAAGGGTACTTCAACTGCATAACTTTAAAGAAGTGATATTCACAAAATCTTTTCCAAAAAGTTAAACTCTCCTTCAGGCATTCTCAGAAAAGTCCCCCAACTGCTTTGAATTAATATTTATTAATCACAGACTCAAAAAATTAAAAATCATCGCTGAGCTAAAATTTTGCCTTCTAATGTATCAATCCTTTCCAGAATATCACGTGACTCAAGAAAAACACTGAAAAGTCAAAAACAGTCTAACATTTGCACAGTCATGCACCTCAATTCTGACCATCTGTACCTGGCAACAGTAATTATAAAATTACTGAACCTCTTCCAGCTCTGTTGGATAGTAAATGTAAAGTCCATTGACTCAAGATCTCAGATCAAGCCAAATGTACACAGCAAACCACAGAGACCATTTAGAAACCCAGGACTCTTTCAACATTTGGGGTGGTGCTTCCTAAATTTAGATGCTCATTTCAACTCAATTAAAGAGGCCAAAAAGAATCTGCCTCCCAAGACTGACACTTTCATGAAGCCATCTAGTTCATGATTCAAACACTTGCCCCACTAATTTTCAAGCTGCAATTTCCACAGGAAATTAACTCTAATAGCAGGAGAACAATGCTTTCTGAATTTAAGTAACAAAGGACAGGCCTGTGCCAGCAAAACAGATTTTACCAGTCTGTCTCCCCATCTTGCTGTGCTATCAGGGGAATGCTTTATTGATCTGATATTCTGCTTTTCCCCCTTGTCACCTTGAACAACCTGTGTATTTTCTTCCACTTCAGCAGTCAATCTATGAGAGCAAAACGTCCACCCCAGAAATAACCGAGAAGAAACATGTATTAAGAGAGTTGTAACCAAATGGGTGAAATATTGACCATCACTACAACTAACAATAAACCAAGTGGCACCCAGCAAGAGACTGCACCAAGGACACCAATTAGCTGCTGGTGTTCCTTTTCATCCAGAGCACGGGTTTGGAGAGCAGTCACGGACAGTGAATTAAATTCAGAGAGCAGCTCAAGTCAGATATTAAGGAATGAGCTGTTCATGGCTTTGAGTTTTCCAGCAGTGGGTCCCTCAGCATCACAAAACCTCAGCAATTATAACTCTCCCTTTCCAGTGACCTAATCACTGTTTGATTCAGGCATCTCTTTAAATAGTAAGCAGAACAAGACGTGCCAAAAACTTTGATCCCATTGTTTCAGATTTTCACACTTCTTTTATCCAGAACTTATAAAAGCACAGGAAAACATATTAACAAACACACACAGAGAACCTTAATTTGTCTCTCACATTTGAATTCTAGCTGTATACCCTCTTTGCAAGATAACTTGTAGAAATGCCCCAAAACCAAAGTCATTCACCCACCTGAGCATCCTGCTCAACAAGACTCTCATCAACTCCAACATCAGGATCTCTGTTCGCCTGAAGAGAAATTTTAAAAGGTGTTAAATTGAGGAATTGAAAGTTAAGTCAGAAGCACACTTATCTGTTATATTCAGACTGTAAGAGTTACTGTGAGAAGTCAACCCCTAATCCAAAATCACCTTATTTCTCCCTTCTGCTTGCACAAGTCTGTAGGAAATAAATGTTCTCTTCCCATTTTGCCTTCAAAACCCCACGTAGCAGCATCTGCTACACCCCTGGGCATCAGTTCAGTTCTGTGGTATGGAAATGACTCATAACAGAGCTCAAGACTGACCCTGCGAGTCAGAGGAAGTGACTCAGCTCCAACCCTGCCTATCACCAGGCCTATCTAGAACCCAGCTTAGAAAGCACAAAGTGACATGTGTCCACAGAAGTGACAGTCACACACACAGCAAGACACTGACCTGCAGCAGGACCACCAGCATCCTCTGGAAATGGCCTGATGTTTCTCCTGTGATCTTGTCCTCCAGGTTGGCCTCATACTCTGCAAAAGAGCAATACCCATTCACCACCTCACAGGCTTCCTTGCTGTTTTGAGGAGAAAGCAAGGAAAAGCAAAAAGTTCATCTGACTCACAGCTTGTAGAATCATCTATCAGAAACATCTTTAACAGCCAGGACATATTCTGCTTTCACCTACAACCCTACTGTATCAGAGGTGAAAACAGAGCACCTCACCCCTAGTATCAGGAGCAGATTACTCAAAATATTTTAAAGTACAAGGTGACGCATAGATTCAGCTCTTGAGGATACAGATCTGAATTTAGGTCAATATATGGCAGTCTCAACTGCACAAAAACCATGAGCCCAGACAAGTCTAGTACTAATAAATTTTGCCCTCAGAGATTCTGAGTTTGGGCTCAAAATTTGTTAAGCCATGAGAATTTCTTGTGTGGCAGAAATCTGCATAAAGGTAAAAGAAATAAGTTGAATTAAACACTGCCTTAAAAAAAACAACCCCACAAACACAGGGTAAAAGCACTCCCGTGGGCAGCCAAATAGTTGCACCTGCTTTTGCACAAATGCATTTGAATAGAACACTGAGAAAAAGGCAAAAAATCACTTCTGTTTTTTTTATATAATCCCACTTTTCTGGTTTCCAATTACTAAAAATCACCTTTCAGTCAAAAGGATGAAAATAATGGGTAGAAGAAATGCATTTTGAAAGAATTCTAACTATAAAGCACAAAACACCATAACCTGCGCTCATAGCCCTGAAATAAAAACTATTTTAGTTTTACAATTTAATTTCTTTTAGTTTTCTCCTTAGTTTCTTTCAATATGAAGTTCTGCAACACAGCAGGAAGAATTCCCTCTTACTGAACACATCCATCTGTTCACAGACAGAACTTATGTGAAAGATGAGCTAAAATCATATTAGGAGGACTGAAGGGAGACCCTTTATTTTATACAGAAAATTACCTTGCAGATAAACCTGTTTAATCTGCTGCACTTCTGCGGGTGTTCTGGAGGCAAGAATTTCAGTCAACACTTTCTCATTGGTTCCTGCTCCCTGCAGGGGTGCAAGTATCAATCAGTTGATGGAATAGCAAAAGGGAAACACAAGTTTCCTTTGGCAATCAAAAGCAAGTATCAGTTCATGCACTTGGACCAAATAAAGAAAAAATATTTTCTTCTTTCTGGTATATCGTGGGTGTTTTGAAAATAATTTCTTCCAGTTGTGACTTGACTGTTTTCGAAGCCAACCCAACAATTAGCAAAGGCTCCCTGCTGCAGGACTCAGGTGGGCCCTTCCATGTTCAAGCACGGCCTCAGTTCTTTGCTGCCACAGTCAATGAGATCCAGAGAAGTGAGTGAAGAGAGTTAAGTTTCCATCTCAGCTCTAGTTCCTGTGCTGTCTGTCATCAGACATCTGTCATCAGGCAGTACAGATACACACAGAGCCACCCAGCAATGATCCCCACCCTTCTGGGAACTGTGCTGTTAAACAAACCCTCTCTTCCACTGTGAACACACAGAATTGGTAATCCAGATAGTTTAGGCTGCTGCACTCTAATTACAGCAGACACAACAGACACTCTCACTTTTACAAGGATAAAATCCACAAAAGCCAAGCCAATATCTTGTTTCCACAAGTCTGACTCTACTTTGTATGAATAAGCCATTGCTCTTTTGCTTACAAAGGAGTCATTTCACAAAAGCAACACTGAAATGCAATACCGAGCACTTTTTTGCTTCAGTGCATTATTTACAACCTTTCCTGTAAGAAAAGCATCAAATACTAACTGCATGCAAAGATATGTAACTGCACACAAAGCCATCCAAAATGCAAGCCTGCCAGGTTACATGGAATCATTTCCAAAACATAGACTATTTCAAGAATGAGCCTACTCACCAGGTGAGGCAGGCACAGTTACATCAGCTCTAATCTAAGGAGCAGCAGTGAAAATTGATGGTTCAACCTTCAGCACAGAGTTAATGCTCACAGTTATCCTGTACAAAAGTCCTCTGTCACATCTCCTTTTCTGTTATCCCCCCTTCGCTGAACTGCAGCCAATATTGACATCCTTTCCTGTGCAGGCACATTCTCTGTGTGATCCTGTGTTTAATATCTTTTTTTTTGTAAGTGACAAGAACAAAACCACTCTTGTTTCACTATCTCTGTTCTCCCTCCTACGCCCATCTGTTCTGTCATTTCCCTCTCAGTCTTTGACTCCTAGATCAATAAGGGGAACTTGGAAATACAATTTTTTTCCTTTTAATCGACAAGGCCCTTATCGGTTTCTTTGTCAGGTGTCATCCCCCCTTCCCCCAATGCACATAAAGACATCACAGAAATGTCCAGGACTGAAGTTTCTGTTTTCTGAGCTACTATTTGCTGGGTCACAGGTTCATGAGCACTTGCTTGCACAGTTGACTAAGGCCTACATATTAACCAGCTGGGCATCAAGGATCTCTGGAGTTCACGTGGAAGTGTCATTCAACAAAGCACTACCTTACACTAATCAAGTTCAACGGCCTCTACTTAGATTAATTCTGTGAATAATTCATGGACATGCAATTCCTGAAATTCCACAGGCTGATATCATACAGGGGAAAAGAAAAAGAAAAAGCACATGGAAGAAAATTTCTACACATCCATATTGTAAATTGTTTGTTTACCTGGCCTGCACAGAAAGGCACTAAAGGCATTCAGTCAAAGAGAAGTGTTAGAAGGGTAATCCTGACAGGGCTATCAACTCTTCCCTCTCTATTACTGAAGGCAGCTTTTAAAGCACATTCAATACTACAGATAATAACTGCTCACAATTTTGGTGGACACCAGTTTACACAAGTACACTGGCCCATCAATTTTGGAGTTGCACTGCAATCCACTGGGGCAAAACACTCTCTAGCTCTAAACTACCTCTGAGTTATTAGGATGAAAAAGAAACCAGGCCAACCCATGGCATTAGCAGGTGTTAGCATAACTTTCCTATTTTTTTTTAAAAAAGCTACTTCTATTAGCATTCCCCTTAGCAGACAGAAGTTCCTCCCCCAAAAAACCCCACAAACAAACAAACAAAAAAAATAACACCAACCCCCCAAAAAAAACCAGAAGAGCAACAAGCATTCCATGTAACATTAACTCCCCTCCCTCCTCTTACCTTGATGGCATGCTTCAGTGCATGAGCATCAAAAATATATGCTGGTCTCATCAAAGACACCATCAACGTTTCAAATTTGCCAGTAAGTTCCTTTTTCAGGTCATCTACGAGATCCTAGAGCAGAGCAAACAGTGCTGTAATGAAGAAGGACTAACCATTTTAAATGGGTGCACGTCAGTCTGCAAGCTAAGAGACTCTGGAGACACAGCAAAAAAAGCACAAGGGACACATTTTTGTTTTAATTGGTACCTCAACTGAAACAAATAAAGCAGAAGAAAAGGATACATGGGCATAGGGGAAACACAAAACACACTGTGATCCTTTTAAGGATATGGCAGGGTGGAGAAGAAGGGGAGACAGAAGCAAAACTATATTTGCTTTCAAGGAATGTTTTACTGTGTTACACATTCACATGATGAATGTGCCTCACAGCTTTAAGTAATCATCTTAAGCCACAACCAGCTCATTTCCAGAGGTATTTTCTTCATCTTACCCTGCCAAACAAGGTTTTAAAGGCAGATGCAATTTCTTGTCGCTGAGCATTGTTTCTGCTGGTCAGGATCTTTAGTACAGTTTCTTCATCAGTCCCTGAAGTTAAAAAGAACAAAGAGTTACAAACACACTCTAGAAAACAAACAGCAGTGGCACAAACTCCAAAGGCAATGGAAGATGCTGTGAAAGCAACAGCCTTCTGACAAACAGCAGAAGCATTTAAAATAACAAATGCCACCATAACCCAAGCTGAGCCACCAGGTTGAGTGTTCTGCTGTTGCAAAAATATGACTGGAGGACCTATGTGTTGTTTGTTCTCCATTGGTCTCTGTGTCAGATTGTGCTCCAGGCACTAACAGCAACATTTAGTCACAGTCTGTATTCCACACAGAAGCTTTGGGCTCACCAACAATCTGCCAGCTCCCAGCAAAACTCAGTCCAGTAACCCCAAACAGCCCAGAGTACAGAAGTGTGGAGCTATTACCCATTTTATATACAACAGCTTGCAAGGTAGTTCTCACTTTTGCCTGTAGGCTGAGGTGTATCACATGTATTTCCTTCCTTCACTTCCTTCCAGACGTGGCTCCAAAGAAAGCAGCAAATCAGGATTTGTTCTCACAGGGGAGTTTGGGGCCAGAAAGCTACAGTGTGAGTTTACAGACCAGTGGTTAGTCTGCATTCCTGCTGTGTGCTTGTATTCTTTTTCCTGGGATCTGTAATGTGCTCACACACTTCCAGACCGAGGAGGCTGTTGCAGATTTTCCAAGCAGTTTCTACCATACTGCCATAATTCTCCACAGCTGTTGCCTGTAAATCCACAGTCGAGCTACTGTGCTGTAAAACTCTGAGCTGAAAAGCCTACGGAGTATCCATTTTTTAATGGGGAATGTGCAAACCACCTTTTCCCCGCGTCATTCTAAGCTAAAAATAAACATCCTTGAGAGCAGCACAGTCAAAACCAGGACACGCCCAGACCAGTGCACTCCTGGGGTTGTCATTCCATGGCATGTAGACACAGGCCTCACTCTCATTTACTAAGATCAAAAAATGAGTTCAGAAAGGATGTTTGTGGAGGAGAAAGAGCCCTTTCCTTTTTGTAAAATACAAATTATCCTTACCCATTCCCTTCATGGCCTTACGAAGAGCTTCTGCATCAGCTCTGGCATCAAAAGGAGAGAAGGCTGTCACGGTGCCTCTCGTGTACTAGAGGGGGAAAAAGGGGTCAAGGGGGAGAGAGAAAAAGCCATGAAATAAAATATCACATCTTGCAGTTCTCCATACATGAGCTCAGACCAAATCTGAATCCACAGTCCAAAGCTGATAGCATTTTTGTTGCAATTATCTGGTCAAATTGCAGCCTGTGGGTATTTAAACACAGCTCCCTCAAAAGGTCCTACTACAGTTTTGCTCAGCAGTACCCCAGTTAAATTTGGGTATATTTACACGACAGTAGTTTGCAGAATTGGTATTTACAACACTGGAAACTGCGTGCAGGAAAATTACTAAGAAGTTATCATTTGCTGAAGTAGCTTGAAAAATTAGTTGCACAAATCACATATGCTAGGAAAGCTGCACGAAGATCCAAGACAGGTTTGGAAACAAGAACTTCCTGTCCACAAGAAAAACCTACTGGAACTTTCAAGCAGCATCACACTGACTTTTTCCACCACCTTGCAAATGAGACCTACTGAACTCTGCAGTGGCTTTCAATTTTTCATCATGTTGCTTTTGACACAAGCAACTTCTTATACAAGTGACTCAGCCACATTAGTTTACAGCTAAAGAGAAATAACAGTTCAAACATAAGGATCAGCTTGTCCAAACAAAAATAATTCCACTTGGTTTCCATGGAACATGGCTCCTCAGGGATTTTCTCTTTGGATTAAACACAAAAGGATGCTCATCACCCTTATGGAAAAGTTTTGCCTTTACTTAAACATGATAGTTCAGGAACCTATATACCATATGTATGTATATAGCACAGTAGTTAATTTATAAACTATATAGAGTCAGGCAGTGGTCAAAAGGGGAAACAGCTGGGCTTGGGGAACAGGAAGGTTTTTCCAACAGCTGAAGAAGGGAAATCTCCTGTAAGCATTGCTGTCCAAATGTAACAATCAGTACAGGCAGGGCACTTTTCCACTCTCTAGAAAGAGCATGAAAAGAAGTGCCAAGACACCTCCTGAGCCTGGCACTGAGCCACAGGCAGCAGAGCCATGTGGCCTCTGGGCTACAGCCCTTCCTGAAGTCAGCAATTTCAGGCACTCCTTGCCCTGCTCTCCAGTCAATGTACTCAGACAGGTCAGACAGAGGAGCAGAGAGAACAGAGCAGGGAGCACGAACCAGATGCTGCCCCGAGGTGCTCCTGCCTCTCAGGCCACCTCTGTGTCACTGCCAGCAGACTCCCCACCCCTCCCACTGCAGCAGAGTAATGAGTTACCTTTATTTCTGATGTATTTTGGCAGATCAGAACACAAAGTATCACAGTGTTTAACAGCAACAAGCTTCTTTTTGGTAGATGCTTTCCAATACCCAGTTTAACTCAGAGTGCAGCAATCCCACTGAAACATTCTGCTTTTCCCATTACAAGTGCAAGTTTTTAGGCAGCACTTCGAATTTAGGCAGAGCAGTATGTATTAATTGTCATCTTCCTAGCTAATTCCAAAGGCTACCGTGAAAAAAAATCTCAAGGATTTGGGATGCAGTTTTATAAATCGAATTTAATTTGGTAAATCAGCTAAAGACTGAAAAGCCTCTCCCTCCTCCTCCCTTATTACCCCACCAGCCAGCATGGGGTTATTTACAAGTGGATTTCCCACTGTTTTGTTTCATATCATCTTTACATAACTAATATTACAGAACTACCACGATTCTCCTTTGGAAATCACCAATGTCAACAAGCCTCAGAGGATGCAGAGGATCCTTAGCTTAAAGTTTTCCTTTGCTTATCTTGTTCCAAGCAAGTGGAATTCCTCTTCACAATTCCTAAGTCTTGTGACAACGGCCCAACATTCCTCTGTGGTCATTGTAGATGATGTATGTGTGAACACTAAATGCTCCATTAAATCTACCTCTGCACTACTATTCCCAATCCTTCATAATTCTCTTTTCAAAAGCACTGCATGGAAAGCCTCAACACACACCAAGCTTGATAAATAGCTCCTGAAAATCTTCTGGTGCAGCTGAAGTCTGAGAGACTTTCCTTGGTGCCTGAGCACTGTTTGCGTTCCGGGCATTCCCTTCTGATGAACAGCACTCGGCTGATTTTTCCCTACCTGCCACAATCTCCCTCAATCAGAACCTGAGCCATACCCCTCTTGCAAGCCAGAAGTAGTGCTGCAGCTCTGCCATCCAGCATAACAAGAATCCACATCACCTGGGTACCAGGAAGGAAGAGCCGTCTCCTCCTTCCCAAAAGTGGTACTTTTGGGCCAGAGAAAGAGAGGGCAAGCACCTGTTCTACACCATCACTGACTGAACCACTGAAGGCAAATCTGAAACAGGAGCTACAAACCAGACATTTATAGCAAAATAACAGATCCATACAAAAGAGTTTCTGACAAAAGCCAGACACTCATTTATCAAGACAACTCAGCCACAGTTTCAACACTAAGTAGAATATAAACTTTTCTTGAAGCAAACTGGCTCTTGCATATGGATTGCAGCATCACAACTGCTATGTTATCTAACCCAATATGAAAAATGATGAAATGAAAGACAACTATTTAACATTTATTTACAAACTTCATATTTTATTCACCTCTAGAAAAATCTATCTGGTTTTAGTATATCTAAAAATGCTCCTTGCCACCTATGTAAATAGATACACAATAACACTACTGCCTTATAAGTCCCTTTTCCTTTGGTTACCAAGTTTGCCATCCAAAAGAACTCAAAGCACATCAATGAAATGCGGAAAACACAAACAGTCTGATATAAATCCTTTTGTAATCTGGAGCCATCCTTTAATAAATCACAACACCCTACACTGGGCAGTTAAATACAAAGAAAAACACAACACACAAGATCTCCACAGAAAGTGTATCACAAGATTGTAACACCCAAAACTGACCCACATTCTTTTCTGTCTACATTCCCTCATACACTGACTGTTGTTAAGGAATCATGTGTAGTGCAAGTGCAAATTGTGATTTCAAAGTAGAAATCACAGCAGCTTATATGTTCTCCAGACACCTCCCAATGAGACCAACGAAGCCCCTAGACAGACCAAATTAGCATGAAGAGCAAAGGCAGAGGGGGAAAAAAAGAAGGAAAAGAAGACTTCAAAGCAAGAGATGATCTTGCTTTAGAATTTATGCCCGTTCAAATGAGTATATTCACTTTCTCTAGTATTTTTGTTTAATTCTATTCTAGCAAAAGTTTGCAGAAGGAGAAGATACCTCGTCAGGTGAACTGTTTCTAAGGAGCTCAGAGCTAGGTGAACTTCTCCCAAGAGACAATTTGATATGGCCACATAACCTGGCAACAGCATTATCTGCAAGATCAACAATAGCCACTTAACGAGGCTCCTTTTAGTTTTTCTCACCAAGCACACAAAATATTTCCCACCCACAAGATTCCACATTTAGCCACTGTTCAATACAAAGCATTCATATCAGCAAACAAAGGCCATACTTGAACTGATTCAGACTTCTTCCTCTATCCTTGCTCTGTACCCACCACAGCAAGATCTTATCAGTCAGACTTCTCACAGACAAAGAGATATCTCCTTTCACAAGGCTGTTCTGCAGCAACAAAAGCAGCATCTCAAAAATTTGCTGCTGCAAAGCCCAGTGTTCAGTGCAGACAATGTGTTATGAGAGTTTTGTGGGGTTTTTTTAAAGCAGCTCTCTGTTTACAAGATGGCACAGGAAAACTGTGGAATGGCAAGAAAGGAAAGGGAGAATATTTACCAGCACACAGGTTGACAAAGAGAGAAGGTGTGCTATTTTCAGCAGACAGAAGAGCCCACAAGGTCACATGCTAGAAGAAATGGAAGCTTGTCCCAAGATCTCTTGCACAAGAAGAGCCACCTTGCAGATAAACACAACGCAGTGTTCACTGCTGAGCTGAAAGCCTTTGCGGCCATTGGAGACCACACAGAGATCCCAGTTCAATCTGTGCTTTAAAACTCGCATCACAAAAGAAATATCCCATTATTTCATTATATTCTCACCCAAATTTCGAGGGCAGTACAATGCAAATTACATTGTGAGTGGATGCAAATGCACAGCTCTAAAGACATCTCTACAAAACACCTCTCTAAGTCCAGCAATGCTTCAGATTGTCCACTGAAACAGGAGGAGTAAGCTCTGGTCAGCAGACTATACTCACATCTGCCCCACTAAATTTAAACTCCTGAGAAAAAACGTAATTACACAACATCTGTGTTGAACTCTGAGTCAGTACACCATGGAGATACCACAGACAGGGAGGAGGGAAGCCAGAAACAAAAAAGGAAGGCAGGGGGTGGGAGAATGGGAGAAGAGAAGAGCAAGCAGCAGCAAGGTAGGAACCAATGGAGGGACATTTGCAAAATCACTCAAAGAACCTGTCCTCACAAATAACCTCAACAGAGCCAGAGAGCCGCTTAGGGCCCAGAGCTGAAAAAGTGTTTGTACTTTGGAATGTGAGACAATCCCCTGAAGCACTACTGGAGCTGGCAATACTATTCCTGTGCTCCCAAGTCACACGTGCACATTGGCAGAACAGGAACTCCAGATTTAGCACAGAGCGGCCACACCTTCACCAGCAATAAGGGATCCTTTCCTGGCAGTTCACAAATGGATACACAAAATACTCCCAAGACCACAGTCAGGAAAAAAAAATGGGAGTAGCAGACCAAAACAGATCAGCCCCCAGCACGCAAGCAGAAAATACGCTTGTTGCTCTTTTTCCAGATTTCTGAACTAGCAAACACAGGGTAGATTTCCCAGCTTTTCACTGAGCAGGAAGAGATGGTACCATGCTCATCTATACAGTAACAGAGCACTGCACATACAGATGTGAGAGAAAAGGCAGCTTGTTAGTGTTCCTTCAAAGAAAGCAGAAAAACATGGCCATGGAGAGACCAGTCTGTGCAGCACAGCACAGCATGCTGTAGTTTTCCTACAAAATGAATGACCCTTTTTGTTCTGGACATGGAACACACAAAGTTCCTCAGGTCTTCGGGGAAAAAAAAAAAAAAAAAACAACAAAAATCCTCCCAGAACTGAGCAAGAACAAGGACTTCAGTGACCAAGACTCCAAACATAACTCACCTTCTTCAAAGATTTTATTCTTCAGTGATGCATCTGGACTAAATTCGACTTCACTACTCCATGCTGTGCAGCCCTTTGTGAACTCTGAACCTTTAGTTGTGCACATAAAGGGCTTCTGTCAATTGACACTCAACATTTCATGATTAACGGGCATTTTCATTCTTGCCACTATTTCATGACGCAACAACATTTAGAAAGACACCTGCCATGAGGAGTAGAGTTTCCTCTTCACTTTGGTTTTTATAAAATTAGGCTAAAAAGCTTTAACACTCCCAGCCTTTCATGGCTGCCTAACTGCACAGGCAAAGAATACTACTGAAGTAAAAAACATCTCTGAATGTGGAAATTGGAGAACAAGGCCCACCTAGTACAAGACCTCAGGGTTCCAATGACTTTAACCTACCATCATCCACCACAGCTAAAAACCCAGCCTCAGGTGTCACCTCAGGCAATAGGAAATTCTACAATGTGAAGACAAGACTAACTGGTTTGCACTATTGAAGAATGAAATATTCCTTTTTAAAAGATTCAGAGTTAAAGTTGGAGTGTCTGTGGAACAGACAAGAGTATTGCAAATTTTCATACTTTTACTAAAAAGAAGTTACTTTCAAGTCTATAAGCAATGCTACATATTCTGTAATAAAAGGCTTATTGTCCAAGTATATCCATCTGGTCAGATGTCCTGCCCTGGCATGGGTAGGGGTCCCTGTCCTCTTAAGAGGCATCCTACAGACCAAGACTGTTGTTTAAAGAAAGAAAAATCCCTTCTTTGTCCCTCAAAAAAAAAAAAAAAAAATCACCAAAACTAAACTTTAAGGCTTTTTTTCTCTAGCAGTACCCTTTCTTTCTTCAGAACTATATCCAGAGTATGAGTTAACATTCATGGGGGCATTAAAACACCACTAATCACTCCACTCATTAAGTGAAATTACTCTGACCTTTGTGAAAGCACTCACACGCTTTAATTGCTTTCACTTCCTACAGCCCTCCTAAACCCGCAAACAAGCCATTAAACTCCTATTTTACTTTTCAGAGCGTATGCATTTGATGCAACTATAGAAAACAAACACTGGAGTCCGCATCATTTTCCACGCCTTCATCCAGGCTCAAACCACAGCAACGAAAGGAAAAAAATATCAAACGAAGAACTGCACGAGAGTTCCAAGGCTTCCGGAAAAATTAAAGTTAGGTATGGGAAAACTGGGGACGGGAATACCGAGCCCCGAGCCTCCGCTAGGCGCTGCCACGGCAGTATTTTTTTCTCCTTCCTCTTTCAGTGGAAGGAGCCTCCACCCAGGCGCGCTATAAACACAGGGTACCGAAAACTTGGCCAAATTAGTGGAAACTGGCGGAAAAAAAAAAAAAAAAAAAAAAAAAAGTTGTGTCTGACGCGCGCCTCACATGATCCCCGGCCCCCGCCCGCCCGCGTCTGCCCAGCTCGGGGATGGAGAGGTTCAAGGGAGCCCAAAAATTCAATCCGTGAGGAGTAAAAGGAGACGGACAAGACGAGGATGTCCCGGGAGCGGCAGGGCAGGGGCCGCCTTAGCCCGGGGCTGCCGCCCTCCTCACCTTCGCCATCTCTGGGATCCTCCGGGTGGGGCCGATCCGAATCTGCAAAGAGAGATGCGACAGTGAGGGACAGGGAGCGACAGGGAGGGACAGCGAGGGGCAGTGGGTGCCCGCCCGCCTCGCCTCCTCCGCCGGCGCCCCTCACCTCCTGCCGCTGCTTGAGCCGCTCCGAGCCAGCGGGAGCACCGAGTGAAGGAGGAGGGAGCAGGACCCGCTCCAGCCCCGGCTCTTGCCTCACCCGGGGGCCGGGCCAGGCCCCACCCGGGGCGGGAGCCGAGGCACGGCCGCCTCCCCGGGACCGCCTGGAGGCCGGGCAGCGGCACCCTGCACAGCCCCGGGGCTTGCTCCTCCATCCCTGCTGTGCCATGGACGGGTGTAATTACTGCTCTGTTTCTTAGTCGTCATAAACGTTTTAATAGAAAAATTACAATGTGGATAGATAGGCTTCAGCAGGTCCTCGAGGCCCCTCCTGATGAAATGGATATAGAAATGAGTTCCCGTTAATCTGAAGGGGATCATATCCCGGCACTAAAGGGCAACTCTGAAAAGAAGACATTTAGTAAAAAAAGCAGGCATTTCATTAGCTGACCTGGGTTAGCCTCCAAGTGAGCCAGGTTAGCACAACAAGCACAGCGCTGGAACAGAGTGTAAGGGCTGTAGCTCCAGACTATCAGCATGGCAAGAGTTTGGGGTGATGACAAGGTTTACTTTACGTCTTCCAGCAGGACCATTTCACCAACCCAGGTACTGAGAAGACATCCAGTTTGCGAGAGCAAGGAGGATCAGTCTGCATGGCCACTGAATGAGGTGTTTCATCTAAAGCTGCAGATCTGCTCCCTCAGCCATACAAGCACAGTCCAGCTGCGTGTCAGATGAAAGGAGGAAAAGTAACTGCAACGCAAATGGAATTTACTGTCTGTGCCAAAATAAAGCAGGAACATAATCCCGCTGTGTCAGCATTTTAACGTGTAACAGTCACTTCTGTCTTACAGTGAGTTGTGTCTACCTCAGAAAACACCGACAGAAATGCCACAGATCGTGGCATAAATTTAAATATTTTGTCCAGCATTTCTTGTTGTCCCAGAAGTGCACATTCAGTTCAGCAAAACCACAGGATCCACCCAGCTGGCTTCCTTTGCAGGACTGAGAATCAAATGGTTTGCTAAAATGTCCCAATTTATTTATTAAGGTCTGATTTGAATCTAATCCATTGAGGTAGCATTCCACACATGCTCAAAGGTGGATGAAGGGAATAGTGAGCTGCTCATAACATGCATGTGGAAATGCACCTATGGAATAGTGTAGAATAACAATATTAAAGAAAACATTAAGGATTATGCAGTGGTTTTAAAAAAGAGCAGTTGACATTGAAATGGGTTGCTTTTAGTTTAAGCACAATCTTGCTCAGACACACCCACCTCTTTCTGCAAAATGAAGTCTTTTTTTCCCCTTACACATTATATCCAGAGCCAGACACAGGCCACACTGAATCATATTCCAAGCTTTACCATCTAGAAAGGGCACACATAAGGAAATGCAGTGGGATCCAACTCTGCCCTGTTTAACACACTCCAAAATGCTGTCAGCCAGAATGAGGCACATAAACACGGCAATAACAAGGCCTCCAGTGTCACAGGTGTGAGCACAGCCAGCAGAAGCCAAGCCTCCTCAGTGACTCAGATGCCAGATAAGGAAAAGTTATTGGGTAATGTGAAAATTTGAAAAAAGCTGTACCAGTATCGCATGAACAATTAATAAGACTCTAGAAACTAATAAAGCTGTAGTCATTGCCACCTAGAAATAGGTAAATAGAATCTCTACTATAGTAAGTACGTTACTTTTCCTGATACAAACGTATTTATTAAACTGCACAAATGAAACAAACCCTTGCATAATTTGGAAAAAGGTGTCTATTTGTCTAACATTATTTAGCAGCTAGTATGTGACCACAGGGAATGTAACTGTACTGCCTCAGGAAGACAGCAGGCCTACCTCCCTCCCCTCCTTCTCCTTGCTGCAGCAAGCCCCTCCTGGATCCCAGCACTGCAATCCAAGCTTTGAACCCCTGGCTCCCTGTAATACTAAGTATAGTTTAAAGCAGGCACTGCAACACACAATTTCTGCTGTCCCAATGAAAATGCTGCAAGTGTGTCATGTGTATAATAGGACGTTAAGAGGTAAAGGGGAAAAGCTTGTTTTCTCACCACCTCTTCTCATACCTTCTGATTTAGGATGGGTTCTTCTGGATTGTAGGATTTTTGCCTCCAATGCCTTATTTAGTATCCTTTCTATTTTATAGCAACTCTCAAATTTAAGGAAATGGTCAAACAGATGTATTGAATTCCATTTTTCCCTTTAAACTTTGTGTTGGGAGTTGTGGATTTGTAATCAAATTAACACATGCCTTCTATTCCACAGTAAGTGTCCCTGTGTACACTTTGCTTCCCATTTCCAGCGGCAGAAGTCTACCTTATTTCAATTCAAGGTATTTGAAATGGTTTTCCACTCTTCTATCTTTGACCATCTTACACACAATAACTCACCATTTTAATCTCTGTGCACAGTCTTACTCTTAGCCAAGCATGAGGTAATGTTCAGTCAGTGGAAGATAACCTCGGGATTTCTAATCAGTGAAGGACAGAGGATCTTGGATGTGAGAACACAGAATATCTTCCTGCTCTGGAAGGGGTCTGAAACACACAATCCAAGATGAATTGCAACAGTAGGGAAAGGTTAATCAGATCTTCTTGCCAACATATGACGTTAGGAGTAAAAATCTACTCCAGTCAATATAAAATGTTATCAATGTGTGTTTAAGCAAGGAAATATTTGCATAACTTCATGAAACAAGGAGGCCTGAGGGAGCAGGGGGAAATGCTGGAGTGAAATCATGGGAAAGATTTACCAGAGCATTTGGGAAGAGCAGAGGTTTGAAAAGAAAACAAATCTGATCATCATAGCATTTCAGCCTTTGCATCGATTTGAGCACAAAGGGAAGAAGCAGGAGCAGCTCATGAGCAAATCCAGAATGAATCTGAAGACATGAACAAAACTAGAGGGAAATGCATTTTGCACTGACTGCCTTCAGTGGAAACAATTCAAGTTCAGCTAAAACAGTTAGAGATGGTGAGTCATAAGCACCAGATGACACGGTGCAAGTATTTAACCCGACAGCAGCTCTAGTGGTCAAGAGTGTTCAGCCACAAGCCAAAAGTCAGCCTTCTAGATTTAGTATAATTCTTTTTCTCGGTTTTTTTTTAAATGAAAATAAATTTTCACACAAGGAAAAAAAAACCCAAAACATAGCAGTCTTTTCACCTTCCAAGCCCCTCCCTGCTCTTTGTATCTTCAAACACTACTAAAACCATACCAGGATGTAACAGTCCGCTTCCCAGGGCTGCTGCTGGCACAGTGCACTTCCAATTCTTCTGTGACACAGAGCTGCAAACACCTGGAATGAGAAATAGCAATAAAATATGAGAAACAAAGTGGCAGTGCCTTGATGATGTATTTTGCTCTGGCACACACACTGTAACTTTGCAAGTAGGGCCCTGTCAGTTCCCAATCCACTTCAAGGCAAACTTCTTGTCCATACAGAATGAAATTCTGGGGCTGGTCCCAAAGTTACACTTTCAAAGGGAAAGGAAATGCCGAATCCAGGCTGAACAGGCCTGGATTAAGGGAGCAGGAGGTGTTCAGCAACCAGAAAGCTGAAAAGCCCAAAATCCCAAACCTCAGGATATCCCGCACCTCTTGGCCTCGGTTTAAGAGCCTGTGGGCAGGACTGCACGTTACAGAGGACAGAACGAGTGTGCACGTGCTGCCCAAAGCACCATGAGCTCAGCAAACCTTCTCACTGCTGTATGAAATTCAGATATGGGCAAGCAGGTCTAGGCATATTTATTTAAAGTAAACAAGCAAGTAAGTTTTCCCTGAGTGCTGATCATATTAGAGAGTCCAAAATTGCCATCACACAGCAGTTACCCGACACAGTTGTTACAGTTGGAACTGCACAGATATATGAAATAATTAACTTGATCTGGGCTTTCTAATAAGAGGCTGGAAAATGCTTTCAAAGTCTGGCTGTAGCACTAAAACACATCTGTATGTTTTTCCAGAAGCAACGTAAAAGTGTTAGGGGCTGAAAAGTTAGCACAGGAGCAGTCCATTTCAAAAGCATGCCCTCTTGCAGTTGCTGTCAGCAGCAGACTGCCAGATCATGGAAAGACCAATAACTTCAGGGTTTTTTAATAAATAGAGATGGATGGTTTGCGGTATCAAAACAGTCTTCCAGTGGGTGTGCTCGTCTCCTGCCCAAGTGCACCATACATCATGTTGCTATCAATACTATCTCAGAGCCATTATGTGACTCTACATCAGCCACCTTTAAATGCATTACAGAAGAGAATAAAAGAGCAAGGCCCATTTAAAGGCAACTTTGCTCTGCTGAAAAGGGAAAGGTCCTTCAATTTATCTGATAGAGCTGGAGCACAGGAATCGAGTTAGAGCACTCTTCACACGATATAGAAAGGCCAAGGCCTGTTGGTGTCCTACTTAAAATATTTTCTCTTAAAGGAAATCCTACTGCAAAATATTTTAAAAGCCTATTGTAGAGGCACTGAAGTGCAATAGGCTTACTGAGGGAGATTTTCAGGCTTGGGAAATTTCATGGAGCAGACAGTTTCCATATGGAATTATAACTGAAGATCAATCTGAAACGCTTTTCCACACTTTAATGTCTCTTTGGAATTGAAACAGTCAGAACTGCTTGATGAGCCACGAGTCAGAAGCAAAGGTGAAGGAGGGAAAAATAAAGCAATTTCAAGTTCATGCTTTGATTAACACTGACAGAGGAGAAATGGCTTTTGTTCCAGTCTGGTGCCAGTATATGGCAATTTCCCAGTGCCTCGTTTCCCTCTGCTCCTACTCAAGGAGAGCAAACAGTTCAGCACCAATGGAGAGCTTTGTGCTGCACTCCAGCACCTTGAGGGGAAGGTATGAGGAGAACAATAAGCAGTAACACTACTAAAATAAGAGAGGAGAGAGGAGGGTTTTGCTGCTTTACAGGCAGGGTAAAAAGTTCAGATTTTAATGCTGACAGAAAGTTTAGAAAATTCTTTCCATGCTGCACGTTCTGGCATCAGGGGGCTGCTGAAGGACAGGCCAAGAGTACAAAGTAGAAGAAGATTATCTTGTTTGGGGTTTTTTTAAAGCACTTTGAGAGTTGCTTTGGAGACTAAATATTGGTTTATATTCCAGCAAAGACAACTTCCTGTAAGTGATTCATTACTTCTAATCCACAACCCATTACAGAGCAGTGTTCTGTCAGATTCTTGATTTCTCCTGGGACACCAGTACAATGTGGGAAGGTTAATAGCAGGTAAGAGCATTCCTACCAGTTACAGCATCGGGCAGCTGAATTCGTCTTACTGGAAAACAGTGTTATTTTCATTTAGTCAGAGGAGGTGAAGGTTTCTTTGAAATTGTCTTTCGACTAAGACACATCACAAGGATGTCATCAATGCAATAATCTCAATTCAAGCAAAGACAAATCACTTGAGCCAGATTCTAGTCCATGCCTTAGGCCCTGGATGCCAATCTTGATTACAACACTACACTAAGGCAGGGCTTGATCTCCAGGCTGCCTAATCCGGCCTGAGAAACACAATTTACATCCCTAATGACCAGTGATAGGGACTCCTCCTCTGGGGCAAGGGGACAGAAAAAGAGCCAGGGGCTTTGGTTATTTTTCTGCACTTCCAGCTGTTCTGCACCACAGTTTATCTTGAGCACATCACTGAGGGTTTGTGCTCTACACACCTCCACACAGTGATGGTGTATGAGGGCACAGCCCATCAGTAATAGCAGAACACTTGTCCCCCATCCAGGAACTTGTGTGCAGATGTTAAGAGCCATTGCAAACCTTTGGGGGAGCACTAAGTAACTATCCAGAGTAAGAAATGCAAGTTCAGAAAGTAATTTCCTTTAAGCATTAGGCCATTACTTCTATTTAGGAAAGAGGAGCAGAGAGAAAAATAATTGAGTTATGTTAGCTTAATGGAAATTTGAAAAATCTGAGGGAAGAAAATAAAAATCATCCATGAGTGGTTGTCTCCCTCTCTGTGGAGGAGAGAAATAAGAAGTTTAGCTGAAATACTAAATACTAAATTCCTAAAATACTTCTAAGTGAGGTCCTGTAACAAGACCTTTCTCACGAAGGGGCCTCCCATTAGCACCCCCACGAGAGTCTTGAGATACAGGAACACCATTATCTTAATTTCCAAATGGAGAATCCAGGTAAGCTGAGGCTCAGTGGTTTCCCCAAGGTCAGAGCAGGTGCTGGTAACTGAGCCCAGGTTTCAAGTCACAAGCTACTGACTTTGCACTGCTTTGTTCTTTCTCCCTTTCCTTTGCCAAAGGACCTCAGTGTCACTGAAAACTGTCTCCTTGGTTTACATATTGACTGATGAAGAAGAAAAGAACCCATAAATTATTCTAAAGATGCCAGGAGAAGAAGCACCTCCACACTCTGCATGGCTGTTCTTATCTGAAACAGCACAAGGCTTGATTCCCATAAGTAAGAGCAGAATCAGGCCCACAAAATTTGAGTTTGATTATGAGGAAATAACCAAACACAGCCTACATGGACTTGTTTTCTCTTCAGCCTTTCATTAAATTTCTAAAACATGTTGATCTCAACCTTGCAAGCAACTAATTCAGCAAAACCCTGAGTAACAGAGTGCTTTGATTGCAGACTCTGTGGAGCCCACACCACCACCTAGATATCCCAAAGTTTTATCAGGAGGCACTAGTGTCTTACAGAGCTTTAATGATTTGTCTGTGAACATAATTTCATTCTTTCTGTCCATAACTTCCCATATATCCCCCAACATTGGATGCTCAGTGCTCCTGTAAACACAAGAAACACTTCTAGCACTTAGCTTGAGACCTCTAAAGCCCCTTTCCTGGTTTCTATGACATGTTTTGATACCTGAACTAGGACAAATCTACCTAAACTGCCAGCACATGAAATGTGTTTTACTTGCTCCTGATAAGTCACTGCCAATGCACACCCAGACAGAGACATTCCAGATTAAAATTGCTCCATCTCTTTATTTCATTTTGAAACCTTCAAAGGTGAGCAAGCCACTCAAAGGCTTAGGCACGGTCAAAGCCATACGAACATAAGACTTTGGGCATAATCCTGTATAAGGAAAAATTCCACAAACCTTCTCTCACTTGCTGCCACACAAGGTTGAAGGACCTGCCACAGTCTAAACCCCAACCCTGGCCTCAAGAAAATGTTCAGAGACATTTTTAAATAGCATTTCTTAGCATTCTCCTGTTCCTACTTTGATCATTGCCAGGCACGAGGTGTTTTTTTTCCTCCATGGATTGCTGGTCCTACTGTTCAAAAAAAAGGACATTGTCAGTAGTTTCAATTTCTCACTCCCATCATATTTTTAGGAGTTGGCTGTATGTAAAAATATTTGTTTTTCATAAACTAGCTGTTTGCCTGAAAATAAGCTATAAGTTTGGGAGAAATGTCTGTGGTACCGTTCCTCTAAAAAGCCTCTGTATCTTCTCTTTTGGTGGAGCTTTTGTTACCTTGATTCACATTTTCAAGCTTAAAATGACTTACAGCATCCCAAGAACTTTAAGTAGTGGTAATCACAGCAGAGCTTTAGGTGAACTAGAGCCAAGTTAGGGCCCAGGAACACAGCAACAAATGACATCCTGATGCAAACTGCAATTCCATTTACTGAAAGGCATTCCCACTCCCCACCCCCAGCAGTAACTTCTATTTAGCTGTTATTCAGGTATTCATAAAGGAAAATCTGGTTTTCTTGATCATATTGACAGCTTTTTGTAATGCTATTTCTTCCAGAGTAGAGGGATGAATTGATAGTCAGGGGCTGTGGGTCCTTATCAAGATTCACTATTAGGCTGCTATGAAACCCCAAATCTCTTTTGCCAGGAATGATACAGTTTAAATAATACTTACTCTTCATAAAAATGCCTTGATGCAAACCTCTACAGAAGAACTAATAACAAGCAGTAAATCCTACGCTATAGATTGAAATTGCCACATGTCCCCAACCCGTTACCAGACCAAAAACCAGAATGGTTTTTGGCATTCAGATGCAACAAGATAAGCACAACTAGAGACTGCCTGATGTTAAATGTCATTCCCTGCCTCCTGCTTGCATGTCTTCAGCTTGTCTTTTTGTTGTATCTGTTTCCAGTCAGTGGATTGAATGACTTCTCATGGATTGCCTGCTCACTTGACCATATCCCAGGTAACCAGAACACTAAAAATAAAATTTGCTCAAAAAAGACAACACCCAAATGCAAACATGGAGATAAGAAGGAATGAGATGTCACAAGCAAGCCAGTCAAATCATCTTCCCAGAGGGAGAAAAGAGAAATATCCAGACCTCACTATCCCCTGGGATATTTGCCTGCACATGTAGCATCAGATCAGTGAAGCTGAGGTTGGAGAGCACTAAAGTTGTGACACAGCTTTCCTAAACCAAGCAATTCTTGCTCCTCTCTAACTGCACACCTCCCAGTTCTGGACTGGGGAGAGGGAGGAAAAGGGGAGAAATTCCTGCCCTCATCCCTCCAACACTGTTAAAACCTCCAGGCCCTGCAGTGGCAGGATCTGCAGCAGCAGGCTGTAGGAAAAGGTGGCACAGTCACATCTGTGCAATGGCACCTGGCAAACCAGCACTATTAAACTTGGCATCCAAACTACCAGACAGGAGCAGATGCATTTTATTCCTTTAATAGCTATCCTTTTTGCTTTCCAGTGTTCTATTATTTGCTGAAGACAGCTGCAGACTTAAATTACCTTTTCTGCCTTCAGCCAAAATAAATAAATATTTATGGCTAATTAGGACTTCCTTTTCAGGGTTGTGAGTGTTCATCTGGCTGAGCTGCTGCAATAAGAGGCAACACCTCAGGTGCCAGAAGTGATCCCAGCTGCTGTGCCCCCAACACAGGGGGAAACCAGGAAACACAGACTTCACAGCACCACCAGCCTCCATCTGCAGCATCTGTGAGGGCAGGAATCCCATCCTGCCCCACATCATGGCTCTGGGGGGCAGAGCTGCACATACAGCTTCAGCACAAACTACAAGGGCTCTCAGGACAAACTTCCAGGGGCTCTTGGCAAAAGGATCAAGAAACAGTCCTTTGGTTTGTGCTGCCTATTTTTGGAGCCCTAGCGTATATAATCTGCATGAAGGCAGCACTGAGTGTCACCACCTGGTGGTATTTCGCAGCATAATTCCCAAGCCCTCTGCTCAGACCTGCACAGAGATGTGACATACGGCACGATTCAAGCATAGCTTTGCCTCAAAATTATTTTTAAACTAAAGGAACCCACAAAAAAACACTTCATGCCAAATACCTCCCACTGTTAGTAGCTACAGAGCCGAGGGCTTGGGTTTTGTCCAAGGTTTCATTAAGATGTGTATCCCAGTACAGCAGCCGTGCTATACAGCAGTTCAATACCAACTCACCGCAAGTTATTCTGCTGAGTACAGCGACAGAGAAGGATGGATGCCTGCAGTTCGTCAGACTCCCGTTCCCAGTCACCGTAGGAATTTCAGTTAAACCATGTTAAACCAGTCTTAGTAGCAAATTTTTCAAAAAGAGCTACGGTAATAGTCAAAGGGGAAGTGAAAACATAAATAATGTAAATTCTGACTTGCTGAAATCCCGTATTTCAAACACGAAATAGTTCCGGGGACTCTGAAAGCAGTATAAACCTTGTAGAAAAAGGGACATCTAGTGGCATTATCCGGGAATTGCAGGGGGAGAGGCGGGTCAAACACTCCGCGAACACTGTGACAAATCAGAGGGATAACAGTAACTGCACATAAGAGTCCTCCAAAATCCTGACACAGGATACAATTTTAACCCAGGAGTTCATGCGAAAATTACCCTTTCTAAGTAGTTAAAAAATACCATCAAGTGATCAGGCAGGTATTCCACTTGGTGGGTTCTTCTTTTATCCCGCTCTTGCACTTTCTTTCCCTTTTCCCCTCAAAACCAGCCAAAAAGTTTACATTATGCCATCCTGCTGCATCTGAATTATGGATTCACACTTGGAAACACGATGGTTTTGCAATTACTTTTGGTAAGTTAAAGGAGAGAGTTCTGGCATTGGGAAAATTTTTTATTTGATCCCAGAATACTTTTGCTAACTAAGCATTCCCAGCAGCTGGAGGCAGATCCCCCACCAGCTCTGTTCTGTGCAGGATGAAACTGTGAGCAGGTTTCTGCAAGTAGAATGCTCCATACTGATGGATAACCTCATGCCAAGAGTTTGTCTTTAATAGTGAGGAAAGCTCAGCGCTGAGCTGGAATCCAACACAGTTGCAGTAGGATCAATAAGGGGGAAAAAAAAGGTCCTGGAGATTTTTGGGGTTTTTTTGCCATCAATCCTTATTAAGATTTGCATTTAATTTTGGGTTAGGTGTTACTGTTGAGGAAATCAATGTCATGCCCAAGACACTGCAAATCCTACAGTTGTGATGAACAAATAAAGAGAAAAGGGATCAGTCAGATTATTTCAGTGGAACTGCAATCAAAGACATCACAATTCCTAGAAGCATTTCATTTTGTCCTCTATACCAGCACTGAATAGAGTTTCAGTACTTTCTAGTATTCAAATAACTCCTTTCAAAGGAAAGCTGAAAGGGGGAGGATTTTCACAACAGTGAACTATCTGTACAATCAAAGCCGATTTTGGTCAGGCAAACTTTTTTTTTAAAATTTGATATTCAAAAAAGACATCAAGCAAACAGCTTTCAATTGGCAAATGAGAAATCCAGCCAGGCCTTGACTGTGCTCCAAGGATTGGACACAAGTGAAGATATCAGACTTTCAAAAAAGAAAAAAATTACAATTTTTAACATAATTTCTCTTCAAACTAACAGTGCACAGTTCTGTGACTACACATTTACTTTAAAACTTGAAGGGATGATGAATTAGGTAAACAAGATTTTGCCAAAAACAGCTGCCAGGAGAGGAGCAGCAGTGCCCACACCGACCGGGTGCAGCACATCTCCCTCCCAGCTTTGTGAGCCAGGTACAAGGTGACTGATTTCAGCAGAGCTGGAATGAGTTACGTGAATGCAGGACTGGTGTAGAGCAGCGATGAATCATCTTTTCCTTCGTGCCTATTCTGTGCACAATAACGTATTGCAGAGCTCTAATTCCTCTGCTAAACATCCACAGTCTTCTGCCAGCTGATGAGTCTCCAGGGATTACATATTTGAATCAGGACAACTGACACAGACAAGTCCATGAAAGCAGACTTCAGTAACTTCAGAGTTAAAAAATTTAAAGACTTCTAATTCAGCCAAACGGTGGATTTTAACAAAGAAGTGGTTTATATAACTTCAACTACTGACAGATTACCATGTCACTGTTAACAAGATCATTTCATCAGGGGCTTGTGAAAAGACCATAAAGATATATTGTCTTTTTTGCCCAGTTTTAAAGCAGAAGAAAGCACCTGTCCCCAAGACAAGGTACAGCTCCCTCAGGCAAGAGGGTGCCAAGCTGTGCTCACAGACAGACTCTGACACCCCTGAGGAAGTGCTGGGGAGTGTGTTAAGAGAACCCTCCGTGGCTCCCCATGGCTTGGGCTGTCCTTGCTACATACGGGGGTGTCAAGGGCCTCCCTTTCATTCCTGGCACATGGTTACTGATCCCTCTTTGAGGGTCCAGAGGGGAAGATGAAGGCAGCAAGTCCCCTGCGTAGGCCCAGGGTCTGTCTCATGCCCAGCTTTGACAAAGCATGAGAGGTCTCATCATCTACTGCCTTGTCAAATGTCACTGTTCTCCTGGAAAGTATTTGGCTGAAGAAGGCAAAAAAAAGCCCCATAAACACATTTCCTTTCCCTCTGTAGGGAAAGGGCTTCTGTGCTCCTCTTTCCTACACAACAGAAACCAAGTATAGCAAAATACATAAACATGCCATCTACTTTCCTGGGGCCCCCCCATCTCCCTGCTTCCTTACCTGCTTCTCTTGGGACACCCACCAAGTTGCTCCAGAGGGTATTGCTACTGCCCAGGTCAGCAGGCAAGACCTGGGACATCCTTCCCCAGCCCTCACCTCTCTCCAGAAAACCCATGCAGCTGCCTGTCCCACTTCTCTTAACCTCTCTGTTTCCACCCCTCCTGCAAGTAAACCAGGCTCTACTGGCCACACCTGTGTGTTGTTCTGCTCCCTCTCCACCTCCTGCCCACTCCTTGCTCCCCACACAATTCCTGACTGGCAGAATCTGACAGGGCTCACAGAAGCAGCCTGAGTCTATCCCAAAGAATCAGCAAGCCAGCAACACTGTCCTAATATGAAGATCTGAGCTGGATTTGGGGAGGCTTTTATCAAATTCAGTATGGGAATATCAAGTTTTCATCACACGTCCGATGTTATATGGCATTCTCATCATGTGGAAAGAAACTGGTACATCAATCACCCCAAAGGAAGAGAAAACAAAAGAGGAAAAGTATACTCTAGTGATCCTTTCTTGCCAAGCAGAATAGTTAAACTTGTCTTCAGCAATCAATCAAGGCTCCAGCAAAACCAAAGACAGATGATCTTTTGTGAAAGAACAGATACCTCTGAAAACTTCATTACCATTCATTAAGACAAAGAGTTGCCTCTTGACAAGTGTCCTTAATGCAGCATAAATTTTAATAAGGCCTGCACAAACAGCTACAGTGCAGCTCACAGGCTCTGCTGAGCCTTAGGGAAACAGTTCTCTATGGCTCCTTTTCACCTCCTGTCCCAGGCCAGACACACTCTGGGGTCAGAAAAGCTAAAGATGAGAGAAAGACCCTTGGGTGAGACCAGTCCAAAGCACCAAGCAGGTGGTGGGAGACAGGCAATGAAAGAAGCCCTCACCTCGTGCTTACTGTTATTGTCTTTTAACAACCTTTCCAGTTCATATTCTGACTCCTGGATTCACTGTTAAAGTGAAATCAAAGGCAACTGAGTACTTTTCACTCTACATCCTTTTATCCTAAACAGAGCTTTCCTTGCTGACATGGGAACACGATGAGCTTGTGTTTGCAGCAGTCTGGAGAGAAAGGTTGTGTTAGGAGGTATTTCACTAACTGCTCTGGAAAACAAAAGCACAAGGAAAATAATATTTACAGCAAGGAAAGTGAGATTTCGTGCTCAGCAGGAGATGCATGTTAGCACACACCACTTCCCAGGTGTTAAATAGGTGTGAGTTTGCCCTGGTGATCGCAGCAGACTCACAGTTCATTCAGCATTTAAAGATATTGAAAACATTATATGGAATCTTCCCCGAAGAGCAGAAGGGCCACTTACTTAAATAGAATAAGTAAAGCCTTGTGTACAAAGGCTGGAATGAAAATTAATTTGTTTTTCTCTATCATCTGCCATCTCCAGCAAGCAGGGACTTGTCTTTTGCTGAGTGCTGTTTCTGTCAACACAGCTTCAGAAAAAGTACAAAACATTCTAAAAAGAACACCCTAATGACAGAGATAATGAACTAAATGGACTGAGGATGTACATTTTATGCCTGATTATTAAAAGTGATCAAGAAAAAGTGGAATATCATTTGAAGACCATTGCTATTGACATGATCTCTTCTGAAGATGTTTATTTTTCTGAAACCAAAAATAAAGTACATGCATTTCCATAGAAAAGTCACCTGGAGCATATGTTGTGGAATTTCACTAAAAGTCACACTGAAAGCATGGAACATTCTGATTTGTGAGGCTTTCCATAAACAATTCCTCCAATCATTATCTAGGTCTCTCATAGATCTGAATCATACTTCAGTTTTCGTAACTGCATCAAGCAATATATTCCCCATGTTCTAAAACTTTCAGTCACTACCATGTGAGAAGCTAAAATATCAATTTAATAATAAAAAAAAAATTTTCTGCAAGCCCAAATCAGGTGGACCATCATATTCTGCACTGAAAGCTTTGTCAGCTCAGATGTGCCTGTGCATCTGAACAGAAAAACTATTTGGCTGAAGTCCCCCCAAGGCACCTCAAAAGAGATCTTAAACGACTGTCAGAGTTTTGACAGCCCTCCATAGGGGTGGATTTTCAAAGTAAGATTTGAGAGATGGAACAACATTTGAAGGGAACCAAAACAGTAAAGAGTTTCTGGGGAATGCCAAGGAATTAAAGGTACTGAGCAGGTCTTGCACAGCTGTGGCTGTGAGTGGAGCTACACTGTCACTGTGAAAATACTCCAGGTGAACCATGAGGAAAGTAAAATGTTGCTGCATTTGTTTTAGAGTATTTTCAAATGCCCAAGTTAGGACATTTATGGCACAATTCTTTAGGCCTCACTGGAAACTATTCTGGTCCACTGAGCTTTCGTGTCTTTTAACCTGGAGATGGGAAAAGCAGTGATGACATAGTGCCTCTTCACAAAAGCACAGCATTATTCCCTCTCAGGCACTGATTTTCAACATACAAACATTGAGCTTTGTGCATCTTCTTTGGGAGGTTATTTCTTGATTTAACACACCATGTTGTCAAGTACTTTCTCCTGCTTTTCTTTTGACTAGTGTCTGTCTGTACTCTGTAGTTATGCCTAGTTACAGGTTATGCTAAATAAGTCATCTTCTCTCTCAGTGCTTATGTTTTTCAAGTATGGGCAGATAATTGTATTGCCCTATAGCTGCCAGGTAGCGAAAACATACATATTTAACCGTTTTGTTCTTTCCTTCTGAATTCCCCAAAGGCTTTTCACGGCTCTTATCTGAATTCCCTGTGGTTGCCAGCAATGGCCTAGTAATGAGATGTTCTAACAGGTGTCCCAACACCTTAGTGCTGAACAGAAGGAAAACCTCCCAGGAGAGGATACCCTCAGCAACACAGAGGACTCGGGATTAATTGACTACTAATGATTCCATCTTGTATTTCTCTCACCCTGCAGTTTGTTTCGATCTTTCCAAGATGATCCATCTGGCTAATCTTTTAGAGTTTTGGCTTACTTCTGACTGCTTAAAAGAAAGGATGCACATTTTGGGAATTTAGAAACTTCCTAGAAGATCTCTGAACAGTGGGAAGGGCACTCTGCACAAGGGGCCTGCCCTCCTCTGGACAAGGGGCTATTGACGGCATCAATCTTTATTTGGGAAAGCAATCAGATACAACATCAGCACAGAAGAGCCATCTTCATCCATCTCCTTCCACCTTCCTGCCCTGTGACAATACCAGCAGAGGGGAAGGTGCTGCCTTCACAGCTGTGCCCTAAAATACTTATCAAGAAACAGAAATTCATTTGAACAGTGCAGGTGTTTGATGCCACTTGGGGGTGTGATGCCAAAAAACTCCTCTGCTTGTCCTTCAAATCGTGCTGCTGGTGACAGCATTGAAACATGGGACTTACGTAAAAGGAGCACTCATCTTGGTCATTTGGGGTATTTATTCCTACACTGCAGGTCTTTGTGAAATTAGAACATTTGAGATGCATTACTAGTACCAAAACAAGACAAAGAGATTATAATCCTCTGACTTCCAGATATTTCACTGAGTAGCCCCCACAAAACTTTCTATTGTACTGCTGGTGTAAAATGCGTATTATGTCAGAGAAAAATCATGGTTTAGTTTTCATTTTCTAGAGAAAGGTAACTCAGCCTGTCAGTCACGCTTGTAAAGTCATTACAAAAACTGTTCCACACAATAAAGTAAGTATGAAGTGCTTCTGCAAAGCAAGTTATTAAAAGTGCCCCAACCATTCACAAGATTTTAAGCACTTCAGGGCTACTTATCTGTGAAGTCAGCTGGGTCTAAAGATAATCTCTCTGTGCTCATGCAGAATATGCTTCACAGTTTTATGGCTACTTATATTAATTGAGCAAAACCATTAGTCACCTTCTTTCTAATCACCGATGTGAGGCCGAAGTCACTCCCACCGTTTCCACAGAGAAAGAACAAGAAAACCATATAGATAAGAGGCTGATGGGTCGCTGGCAGGGAAACCTGTGCTGTATTGTTCTCTCATCATTTTCCCATGACTTTGAAAACAAACAGCCAAGAGTGCAGAAGGGCAATTGAGGCACCAGGAGGAGGCATGGCAGGACTAGAGAGAATTGGGGCTCTGGCTCTCACCTGCACCCCCACCTTCTGGGAATGTGACAGATACAGTTTCCCTCAACTGAGCTGAATTTGTCCGTGTCACCCTGCACACCGAATTCCCCCCGGTGCAGGAGCTGGCCATGGGGGAGCACAACTGTTCCTGCCTGCATGGCCCAGTTACAGCCCCAGGGTCCAAGAAGAGCTGCCATGGGCAGTGGAAGCCACAGTCCTGACTTCACCAGCTCCTGCCAGCTGGCTACAGACCCGAAATCCTCATGTCCTGAGGTATGTGAGGCAGGATGGCATCAGCTCCAAGACTCCCGTCCGAGTAGCCCAAATGTCCCATGTCTTGCAAATTCCCTGGAAAGCAGGACTGAGTGTTGGGACAGTTTGTATAAGAGATGACCGGGTCTATAATGACCAAATAACAGACTGACACAAATCACAGAGTGTGCACCAATTTCAAAAGCTTGCAATAAAAAGCCACAGTGAGCCATCCATGGGGAGAGGTCAGCCATGGGATGTTGCCATGGCTGTTTCCCCCCACAGGGAGCGAAGCCTGCTTAGCATTTTAGCTATATGAGAGAATAACTACTGCAGAAGAAAACTTAAGATGTGTTAGATGTGAGTTAGATGTGGTTAAAGTTAAGAAAAAAAGAGTTCTTTCAAAAGGTATCTCCTTCTGCACTGGAAAATGCTAAATTTAAAAATGCTCTACTAGTGTCAAATTCAGATCTTTGTATGCTAAAGTAAAGCCAATATAAATCCTCTCGGCAAAGAGGGACTGAGGGGAGTTCATAATACTTTGCTACAGAGTAAAAGCTGCAGGGCGAGCGCATCTTCAAATTTCCCCTGAATTTCTCAAGGCAAAGGTAGCCTCTCTAGAGGGAGCGGGGGACCGGAGCGCGGTCGCGGGCAGCGCTTGAGGGGGATGCTGGCGGAGCACGAGCCGATGCCCTTCCAGGGATAGCCCCCCGGCCCTCCCTACCTCCCGCGGACTCACCTGGAAGCGATGGGCGGCTCAGGGCTCCCGGCTCCCCGCAGGCAGCCCAGGGCTGGCGCGGCGGCGCGGGGCTGCTCCGGGGGCGCTGCCCGCCGAGCCCCGCAGCTGCCGGAGGAGCAGGCGCAGCAGGAGCAGCAGCAGCAGCAGCAGCAGGAGGAACAGCGCCAGGTAGAGGAGCAGGTTGAGCTCCCACTCCATGCCGCCCGCGGCTCGGCTCCCCGCGGACCGCCCGGTGCCGGAGCCGCCGCTGCTCTGGCCGGCCGCAGCCTCCTCCCCTGCGGCAGGGCGGCGGAGAGGGGCACCGGGAGCCCGCGGAGCCAGACCTCCTGCAACCCCCGCCTCTGCCGCACCTCCCGGCCCGGGGCAGCCCCGGCCCGAGCTGGGGCGCATTGGCCGCGCTCCTTGGGCACAGGTGCCTTGTCACAGAGCTGATGCTCCCAGACCACCCGTCACCGCCAAGAGAAGTTCGCCGGGCTCGCTGCGAGACCGAGCCTCCCATCGGAATCGAAGTGCCCATAGAGCGGTACCCACAGGCAGCATGCACCCTCCTGCCTCCCCACCTCACATTTCACACAGGCCAACCAGCTCTGAACTCCATGGGTGCCAGAAAATCTCTCTTCCCTTGAAGACATTTGAGAACCGTCCCCCGGACCAGAAGCGCAAACACTTGCCAGATATTGCCATGGCAACAGAAAAGTTACTTAGGTTTTTGGCCACTTGACTCAGATTTTGGTGAATGATACAACTGTAGTGGACCCACCATGACTTCGACTTTGAAGGGGATGAAAAAACAGACTTTTAAAATCCCAGCTGCCTTTTGTTGTACCACAGCACTCAGATCTGGCTGTCGGTCAGGTAACTGAGCCGAGGGGCACACTGGGGGGGATCTGGCATGGCCTGGTGGCTCCCACAGGTGCCTTTGGAAACACTCTGCTAAATGCATGAGCCTCCAGCCTTAACAGACAGGTTACTGAGAAGCACAGTCATATTTCACACTGTCAGACTATTGCACCTGATCTCCCTGCTCCCCAAAGAGCACTAATGCAATGGGGCTGTGGGAGAGCAGATGAGGTGAAGGGGTGGAGGGATGTCACCTTGCTGCCATCCTCAGGGAAAACTCTGCTTGTACTTTCATCTGTCCACTTGCCCACATGATTTGTCTCTGCTCAAGTCACATCCCAAATGCCTCCATGGATTTATAAGCAAGGGAAGTGAAATTTTACAGAGGAAACACAAGCCATTGATGCATATCTTGCAAATTTTGTCAAAGCCATACAAAGTGTGTTACTTCCTGAAGAAATACACCCAAAAATGCAAAAATTCTACTTCATCAAGCCTCCCAAATTCTTAACATAAGCATCACTGCAAATTTGAGATAAGGACACAACTACATATTGGGTTATTATTTTACACTGAATCTTCTTTCCTTATTGAACCTCTGAATAATGCCTCATAATAATGCTCAGTGTAACAACTGGAGGCAATCTGGGAGAGTGATCATTCACCTTTTCTTGAAGTAATGAAACTGAAATCATTCTGACAACTTCATCAATACTAAGGAAGACATTATCTGGTGGAAAAAGGAAAGGCCAGCATCCATCATTCTCCAGAGCCCACATATTCCATCCTGGTTCTGTGTTCTCTGACACAATAATTGGCACTTTCCTACTTTGCTTGTATTAATATGAGGAATTCAACTCCTCATAACACAGTTTTCTTACAAGCATTTCTTGATAAGGAATGAAGAACTGGGCTCTTTGAGAAATATGGAGAGATTAGCACTTGCATGGGATACACACAGAACTTGTCTCAGAAGCTCCACGGGAGACATATCTGCACGAAATACCGGTGATAAGTCACCTTGTGAGTGGCTGTTGTACACAACAGGAGGCACTTCTAAACCAGGCTTTTAACTTCTAACAATGCCTGTGTTTTAAAATACAACTGTAGATGGGAAATTGCATTTAAAAGCAGCTGAATCAACAAAAAGATACGTTGTTTGGGGGGTTGTTTGTGTTTTTTATGACAGAATTCTGAAATTTCTTAAAGTTGCACAGAAGAGAAATTGTTCATCTTCTTTTATTATTTAAATGTTTTGCTTTATCCTGTAACTAAATAATAAATAATCTTTCCTGTAAATAATGCAAGAAAGAACAATCCACAACCTAAGTAAGCAGGTATCCTAGAATTCCTCCTCAGTCCTTACTCCTCATATCAAGCAGCAGTCAGGCTCCACAGAACAATGTCAATAGAATTACTCAGAAGAGGCATAAGCAGAAATTTTCTAAACTGTATCTCCTGATTTAAAAGAAGCATTTTAGTATCAAGATTTATTAGTCTCAAAAGAGATTGTCCATGCAGAACAACAAAAAGACTTGATTGGAAAAGATTATGACTTTCAGCACTTCAAGGCAGTCAGGATTAATTTCAGCTCTGCAACAGAAGCTTGGAAGCTGAATAAGCTGGAGAAATAATTGAAAAAAGCCATTCAGATTTAATGGTTTAACTCGATTTTCTGTTTTTTATCCTGTTTATCCTGGGGCTGATACCACTTTTGCTGTGCTTGTCTCATGACACACTGCTCTGAGGTGGGGGCAGCAGCTCGTGCTGCACGTGCATAGTCAGCTTTTCCTTGCATGTTTGTAACCAAACACTTGGGTGTCACTCCTGGATTTCCTCTGAGTTGTAGGAGTACCAATATGTGGTATCAGCAAACATATTCTGTCACTTTTTCCAGTAGAAAAAAAATAGATATTCACTTCATTTTCACACTCCTGAGTCCTTGTATCAAGCCAGTATTTAACATGTCCACTAAGTAATATTTAAGACTAGGATATGAGAAAGTGCCTCTTTTTTTTTTACAACAATTTTGGTTTATTTTTGTCTATGCTACATGAAAAGAAGCATAGTTTTTACTCTAACATGGACATTTGTTACTTCTGAAGAGAATTTGAAGATGCTTCTAAAAGGTTTGAAAATCTTAACACTAAAATCTGAACCCAGTTTTGTGTGTTTAGAGCCTTCAACTATAGCTGTAACTATTTTGGCTTAATGTGGCACTTAACTCAGCAACTGGTTGCAATTGATGTAAATGAAATCATGGACACAGTTTGCCTGGAGACAGAGGAACTGCAGGATGTGGAGACAGTGGGGCTCTTGGTTTTTAGCTGTTGTGCTGAGACTCAAAGCTGCAGATTAATTAACTGCAGGGCAGCTCTGGCCAGTTCAGTAGCTCTTGGGAAGACTACAGGGTAAAACAGGCAGCAGCAGCAAAAAAGGAGGGAGTGTCGTTTCTCTCCCCCTGACTTTGTTGCTTGTCTAGAATGCAGCCTTGCAAATACTTCCCACTTGCCCAAAACGATTGCTGAGAGCTGAGACAGTGCTGAATGCAGCACTCCCTACGGGATTAGAACTTTTGGCAGGACTCTTTGGTGCAAAAAACTTGTTTCACAAGAGCAGTAAACACCAAGAGATGATGTGAAGACTAAACATGGGGGGAAACAGCAAGAATATTTTGGGGTTTACTCAGAAATCTTGCCTATGAAAGACGATTAAGAAAACATCCAACAAGTAGATGAAGCGGAAGTTATTACCAACTTTCCTTAAACTGGTGTTTGGATGATTTGCTGGCAGCTCTGGATCCCTTTTTTTGGAATAAAATTATTCGTACATATATGAATATATATGTATATATATATGAGCATATACACACCAGGCAACTACTTTCCTAAATTTTAGCCATGTAAGCTGTGACACCTTTCTTCTAATAAGTAAGGGACAAAGGTGCTTTATCTGTGCTTCAGATAAGCAGCTTGTTTAAGTGCTTCCCTGGATCCAGGCCAGAATACCCTATGCTTCACTACAGCAGTGCCTTGCTTGTGCCAGCAGCATTGCTTCCAAGGATTACCTGCCCTCCCACCCCTGTGGAACTGTACCTGCAAATTATAAATTAGATTATTACACCTATGCAGAGCCTTTCTTCCCAAACAACCTCATAAGCTGAAACACATATAAGTGTAGACATCATGCCACGCAGAGATGTGTAAATGGGTGCACTGGAGGCACCAGAGAGCAGGATGTGCAGCCTAACAGCGAAGGCACATTGCAGTCAAGGCTGCCGTGAAAGGAGGGGGTCCTTTTTTTATTTATTTTTATTAGGCCATAAAACCTGTTTGCTGGAAGGTTGCTGTCAAGATTCTGAGATTCTGATGCAGTTTGGTTTTCTTTTTCAGTCCCCCAATGCGATTTTCCCTCATGTCTCAGTTCGGGAAGATAATCCAATTCAAGCATTTCAGCCTACGGAGCATTCAACTCCAATGAAGAAACACTCCTGTGTGGGCACAATAGATCATTAGGACCTTCCTTCTGACGAGTCCTGCTTTAGCCTAAGTGCCTGTGATTTATTCACTCATTTATTCACTCTGCACTGGACGACAATCACTCCTTCTGAACACACGATTTCCATTATTTGATTACACCTGTAACTCTGCCTCTCACTGTACAGAAACGGAGCAGTTGCTCAACTTCTATTTCGTTAACCTTTCATATTGACCTTCTTTGCCACGTGTCCTCCTCCTACAGATTTCCAGTGCTGTGATTTTGTGCCTCCTTAATTTGTGCATGGAATTCTTTACCCTTCCTGGCACACGTGCACCACACAGAAGCTGCGAAGTAGACTTTGGATCAAAGGACACAGCTGATTTCCAGCCCCAACACACGACTCGGTTCTCCTGGAATCACATCCAGCTCCTCCTGAATTTCACCATCAACTTCTCTGTCTTGAATAGGACCAGTATCAGAAGCAAAAATCCAGACTCTCCAGCAAAAAAGGGTATAATTAACACCTCTGAAAGTGCTTCTGACAGAACATGTGTTAATACAAGAAAACCCTGCACAAATGAATGACAGGACTGTTGGATTTTCTGGCCTAGTTTAAAAAATACGATTCCTTTGAAAGTACTATGTCACCGAAGCAGTTGTAAAACAGTTCACCAGGAGAGCAGGTACAGGAATTTTTCCCAGTCTGTCCCAAGCATAAATCTCAGCATATGCCCAAGATGACATTTTTTGTAATTGTTGGAGACTAACATAGTTTGGAAGGCTCCCACAAACAACACAAACCTTTCCAAGGTTGCTGATTGTAACTGAAGAGTTTCAGAATTCAACTCCAAGGCTTCACTAATAATATTATCACTGAATTTACACAATTAAAAAAATTAAAATTGGACAGAATTTCTACCTAAAGACTGCCAGTAAGACTCCAAGGAAAATATCCAATCCACATATCCACACAGCTGTGATGAGAGAGCATGTTATACCAAATGTTATCCTATTTGTGGCTAAAGTTGCAAGTGTTACATAATTTTGTTTCTTATTGATGCTTCACACTTAGTGTCATTTGGGAAAACTATTTCCTTGTTTTTGTCCCTAGAGGAAGAGGATCTTTTGTAATCTCATCAATACTATTTACACTGAATATTTGTGATTCTATTTATTTATCCCAACCTGAAAATATAAAACCAGCATGGGAAAATCACATGGTGTTTGTCCTCACTTGCACAAAATTGGGAGTTTCCGAAACAGGACTCACTTTTTAGTTCGCACTAGAACTGGAGTGTGTTAGCAAGGTTTAAAAAGGCAGTGTGACACATTTGAAGTTTTGTGTGAAGCAAGTCGGAGTGCCTGGGGTTTAATGCTGGCGAGAAGATACAGTAAACGATCTTTTTAACTTAAAGTAAGCATAAAAGCCACTTGTAAGGGCCTTTTTACTTACGGCAACACCTCAGAACCCCAGGGAGGGGCGTTCTTCTGACAGATTTGACGCCGTAGCTCTGTTTTTGCCTGCACTGATTGTGCACCACGACAGCGTCAACCACGGGATAGGTCTGGGATATGTGTTTGGTTTCTTTTTTAATTAAGCTATTAGAGAGCGTCCAAAGGAGGGCCAAGGGCGTGGTGAAGGGTCTGGAGGGGGAGCCCTGTGAGGAGCGGCTGAGGGGACTTGCTTTGCTCTGCCTGGAGGAGACTGAGGGGAGACTTCATCGAGGTCTTCAACATTCTTGTGAGGGGAAGACGAGGGGCAGGCATTGCTCACTCTCATGACCATCGACAGGACTCAAGGGAACGGCATGAGGCCGAGTCGGGGGAGGTTTAAGTTGGACATGAGGAAAAGGTTCTTCCGACAGGGGACGGTCAGGCACTGGAAGGGGCTCCTCAAGGCAGTGGTCACAGTACCGAGCCTGAGAGCCCAAGAAGCGTGTGGACAACGCTCTCAGGCACACGGTGTGACTCCTGGGGTGTCCTGCGCAGCGCCAGGAGCCGCACTGGATGCTCCCGATGGTTCCCTCCCATCCCGGGACACCCCTTCGCTCCACAGCCCTCCCTGAGGGGGGACCCGCCCGCGCTCGAGCTCCCTGCGCGTGCGCGCTGAGCGCCCGCCGCCGCCGCGCGCCGATGACGCACGGGCGCGGCGCGCGGCACCCACGCTCTCCCCCCCCCGCCCTCTGCGGCCTTTCGGCCCTCACGCGCTGCCCCCTCACGGCGCCGCCATGAAGGCGACGCCGCTCTCCAACTGCGAGCGCCGCTTCCTCCTCCGCGCCATCCAGGAGAGGAAGGTGCGGCGCCGGCACCCCCTGCCCTGGACCTTCCCCCCTCCCCTTTCCCCGCACCCGGGCAGCGGGGACTGGCGTGGCTGTACCCCAGCGCCGCCCCGTCGCATCCCGTCCCATGCCGGGCGCGGCGCGTTAACCCCCTGTGTGTCTGTGTGTCTGTGTGCCTGTCTGTGTCTGTGTGCCTATCTGGTGTGTCTGTGTGTCTGTGTGCCTGTCTGTGTCTGTGTGCCTGTCTCTGTGTGTCTGTGTGTCCATGTGCCTGTCTGTGTGTCCCCGCAGCGCCTGGACGGGCGGCAGTGCTACGACTACCGGAACATCCGCGTGTCCTTCGGCGCCGACCGCGGCTGCTGCATCGTGGAGCTGGGCAAGACCAGGTGGGCGCGGGGGCTCGGCCGGGCCGCGGCTCCCGCGGGGCGATGGAGCCCCGGGTTCCCAAACCTGGCGGGGCGAACGGGGAATGTCCCGCCTGTGAGAGCCCGCGGGGATCGCTGTGCACGGATTTTTAACTCCCGAAGCCCAAAAGTCGTAGTAGTTCAAGGGTAGGGCCGTAGAGGAGTAGTGGTTTCCGTGTTGGTTGTGATTACAAGTAATTTACAAATGGCAGAATTACTCCAGTTTTTCGTCCCCTTATTCGCTGATTTTGCGTTCTTCCGCAAATCAAACGACTCTTTTTTTGCATGTGGAAAAGTGAAATATATCTCCTTATGTAAGTATTTCGTTACAGTTTCTCATGTGTTGGGAGTCAGTTTTTAATCCTAAAGGATAGGACTGTGTTCTAATTCCTACATTTGGTTCTTCCAGTTGTTGACCGGAGTTCAAATATGCATGGAAAGCTTTGAATGAGAAACTGTCAGGACTGAGAATTACAAACTAACACCCTAATTGTGTGCTTTTTTTCCAAGTATGCTATTTTGTTTCTAGTGGTAGGAGATTTTTTTTTTTCTTGGTAAATTCTGTGACCTGATGGTTTATTTACATTTGCAGGGTTCTTGCACAGGTCTCATGTGAACTTGTTTCCCCCAAGCCAAATCGGCCCACAGAAGGTGTGCTCTTCTTTAATCTGGAGCTCTCCCCCATGGCTGCACCCGGGCTGGAGCCTGGCAGGTAGGGAGCTGTCTTAAAATGACTAAACATGGGTGATAGAAGAGCCATTGTTTTGAAGCATGATCATATTCAACTTAATTTTGTTTTAACAGGCAATCTGAGTTACTGGTGTCACTGAACAGACTACTAGAGCGATGCCTGAGAGATTCCAAATGTATAGATACTGAATCTCTCTGTGTTGTTGCTGGTGAAAAGGTAGGAAAACCTACGAATTTGAAGTGTTTTTAAACTAATAGGTGCATGTAGCTCAAGTTTTAGGACGATTTCTGTCTTATTTTGGAAAGTAGAAATGCTGATTTTAGGTTGATGTAAAGTTCCACACACCTGACTTGACAGGTATTTTTAGCTTGCATATCTGCACAGGTTTTCTGAAGTGGTTGGGACCCTGCACACTCTAACATTTCTTTGCAGAATAAGGTGTAAATTGTACTTAAGTGTTCCCTATTTTGTCGCAATTAAATCTGGCCTACTGGGTATCTTGGGATATACCGAGGTTTTTCATCTTCTTAAGCAAAGACCTGAGCAATGTATGCTGGTTCTTTTTTATGGCACAAAAAATGAACTTGTTTTGAAGGACAGCAGCTTCTGTAGAATAATGTCTCGGATTGCCAAGCAGCTCTGTACTTTTCCCAGGTTTGGCAAATTCGCCTGGACATGCACCTGTTAAACCACGATGGGAACATCACTGATGCTGCCAGCATAGCAGGAATTGTAGCTCTGTGCCATTTTCGCAGGCCAGACGTGTCTGTGCAAGGAGAGGAAGTAACCGTGGTAAGTTTTATCTAATTCTTCTCAATATCTTTGTACAGTGTGACCTTTTAAAATTAAATGTGTTTCATAAATAACTGTATTCTGGGCCGATTCCTTTCAAAGTACACTCCTGAGGAACGTGATCCTGTCCCCCTGAGTATCCACCACATGCCCATTTGTGTCACTTTTGCCTTCTTCCATCAAGGGTAAGCTTTTGAAGTCTTTTGACACCAACAGCTTATTGTTAATTAAGCAGAATGTATTGCAAACGTAGAAAAGTCCTTAGAATACTTATATTGACAAGCTGATTTCTTAAAAGATTTTATCTGAGGTGAAATGCCAGGGGGAGATATTTCTTTGTTCTGCACAGTGGAACTAACCAGCAGCTTTCCACAGGTGATGTAGAAAACTTTCAGGGGGAGTATACCCATAGTTACTAATACATAAACCAACTCCTGTGTTTAATCAGTAGCAACTTGCCTCAAACTTTTACTGTTGCCTTCTGTTCCTGATTCTAGGACCTATTTGTTGGTGGATCCCAGTGAACGCGAGGAGCGTGTGATGGATGGGCTCCTCGTGATTGCCATGAACAAACACCGGGAAATTTGTACCATCCAGTCCAGTGGAGTGGTTATGCTGGTGCAAGACCAGGTAAACCTTTGCCTCGAGCAGTTCCTGTGCTGCAGTCTTGATATGGAAATATCCCTGACATTTGGAAGCTGAGAAATCAATCTTTTATTGGAAAAGATGATTTATTTTTAGTCCTAGTGGAAGAGCATAGCACTGTGTACCATGCTGTGGAAGAAGTGTTGAAAAGGCATAGTTTTTGGTCTGAGTTGCATCTTTTTTTTCCCCCCCCCTGTGATTTGGCTGAGGGAATCTGTAAATTTCCCATTGCACTCTGAGGAAAGGCTGCAGGGTGTGTATTAATCTTTTGCATAACTCTTAGTGAATCCAGTCCCTCATGCTGAGGTGCCATATTTTAAAGTGTTTTTAATTCCTGTGATTTAAGTGTTTGTGATTCCTACGATGTTCTACAGTTTTAGTTAAAAACACTTTGCTTTCGTGGTCTTAAACTGTTGTTGTGTGTATGACAAACAGATTCTGAGATGCAGTAAAATAACAGCTGTTAAAGTCGCAGAAATAACAGAACTCATTCAGAAAGCCTTGGAAAACGACCACAAAGCCAGGTGAGTGTTTTGGGAAGGGATGGAAATGGGTATTTTTAAGAAATGCACTAAAAAGTAACCTGTAGTTTGAACACCAAATTGTTTACACTTGCCTTTGATTTAAATAGCAAGTATATTTGAATTTGAAAATCAGAAACCATTTTTAGGTGTGGAACATCCTGAAATAATGCCTGTCCCTGAATGACTAGGAAAGAAGGTGGGAAGTTCGGCTTCGCGGAATCTATCCCGAACCAAAGGATCACTGCCTTCAAAATGGAGAGTGCTGCTGTTGACACCAACAACGTGGAAGAACAAGCAGGAGAGATCATCGCTAAAGCTGACCCTCCTTCTGAAGTGTATCTTTTCTGGGGTATTATCCAGGGGAAAACCAGGCTTCCCATCCTCTGTATTAACACTGCTACAAGCTAAACACACATCTGAGATTCCTCACAGATTCGGGAGCCTTCAGAGGAAACATCCTCAGCATCTTGGGTTTGGTTCTGACTGCTTTTAGGTACCTTAATTCCTTGTATAAAGTGTAAAAATGTGGTCGGAACTGTGATTATTACAATAACTGGAGAAGTGGCACTCTTAACTCCCTGCTAAGGCTGTTCTCCACCAGAGAGAAAAGATACACCTTAAAAATCAAACTGGTTTGTTCTCAGAATACAGAGTTTTACCAGCAAACACCAAGATTTTTCTTGACTCCTGCAGTTTTGCCAATCCAATATTGCACACTCCTGGGACAGCCCAAATTGGGGAAGGAATAGAGAACTCCTGGGGAGACCTTGAAGAATCTGAGAAGGAAGAAGCAGCAGAAGAGGAAGGTGAAAGTGAAGCAGCTGCTTTTGAATGTCAGAAGACAGAAACTGAGGATACAAATATGATGAAGGAAACTAAGGAGGGCAAGTATTTATTGATCTCAATATCAGACATGCCTATTATATCACTTTAAAAGTATAGAATTAAAATGTTAAGATTAAAATGCTAAGAAGTTCTTAGCAAGAAAAAGCCACTTCACACATTTGCTGTTTCTACTTCACCTGGTCACTTCTCTTCAAAGCTTGATTCCTGTAGTATAGGGAGGGCTCCAAATGAATCAGTAAGCCAGTCTGAATGTTTGTTACTTTGAAAGTGGTTATTAGTTACAGAAGTTGTTTGTACAAGACCGATCAGCAGTTTGTTTGATTGGGTTGTTTGTTTTTTTAGATGAACCTATTTTGCTGTCTGACAGCGAGGAGGAAGAAGTTGTCATTCTGGAACCACAGGAAGTACCAAGGAAAACAAGGTAACCATCCTGAGAAATTAGGAGGGAAGAGGAGTTTGTAAGGAGTATTTCCAGGAAGGACAGGATTTCAGCAAGGCCAGGGAAGGTTTCAATTGATCCACGGGACAACAGAGATAGCTGAGAGTGAGGAGGTTTAAATCTGGGCTAGTTCACTCCTGTCTGGGGAGGCCAGAGCCTGGCTGGCCTTCAGCTGCCTGGAATAGTTATAGACAGACTAATCTTAATCATTCCAAAGAGAGACTTCAGGGATTCTACATGCTACACTAGAGCTAAAGTTAAGCTTTATCTCCCAGAAGTGAGGTTTGGTGCTGTGTCCCTGCACTAGCCATGGAAAACCTCGTTGTTGTGTGCAGTGCACTTCCCAGAAATTAACTTAGACCTTGGCTCCAAGCGTGGTGGGTGGCTGCCCAGTTCTGGATGATCATCCTGTGTTCTTTTGAAATAGTAAAACTATTCAGTACATTCCTTTGATACAAATGTTGTTTGCTCACAGAACACAGACCAGCACGAAACCAGAAAATACAAGTAAGAAAGCATTTAACAAAAGGAGAAGAAAGAAGAGAACTTCCCGATAAAGCCGTCATCCCTCCTGCAGAAATGCTGTACAATATGGAATTTGGTGTATTGTTACTGAGATTATTTTTGTAGATAACTTTATTTTCTCCCCCCCATCTCTGGTTCTGCTGTTATGTTTATGTTAAAACTATTGTACACAGCTTTAAATAAAAAATTGCCTGTAACTGAAATTGCATGGTTGGCATCCAGCTGCAGTAAAAACTCTCTAGTTATCTTGAACTAACTTCCACAACCTGAAGATGCATCATTTTCTTAACAAAACAGCCTGTGCACAGTCAGAGTTCAGGTGGTAAAAGGAAAAGTTTCATACCAAGGTAAAGCTTCTCTTAAGGTAGCTATTGCCACTCCTTGGGAGTTTGTCATTCTTCACTGGGGTAGGTGATGTGCTGTGACTGAGATCATCTTGCCCATGTCCCTGCACGTGTTACCTTTTACTCAAACTGCTTTGTATAAAAAGCAATATAAACCCACGTACTTAACAAACTAGCATAGAACTTCTGCAAGGTAATAGAGAAGCAACTCATACTTCAGCAGTGGAGTTTCTTAAAAAGTTTAATTAAATATTACATGCAACAGACAGGAATGCTTCTTGAACTTCTAGGCAAAGAATTATGCTCTGAACTTAGAATTGGGCAAAACAAAGAGATGAGGAAGGTTCCAAAATATCTGATCTGGGCGCTTTGTTTGAAAACAAGTCACACTGGAAACACACACGTATTTACAAGAGCAAAGTAGGGCTATTTTACATGTGACCTCAGTGTTACATGAGCTGTGAACAGAAGTTACTGTTGCAGATGTTGCATTCCCCAAATGAAGTTAAGAATCTAATGTAAAAGAAAATATAAAATTGCTCCCAGCCATGCAAAGCTTTAGTCAAGTTGTGCTCTTTTAGAATGGGACCAACACACAAAACCTTTTCTCTTTCCTTGTTGCTAACCCAGTGCATTTTCTTAGTGTCAGTTCTTCCAACCCAAAGTCACTGTCCTGAGTACAAAAACGGGTGAAGATGCAGTTTCTTCTTAATTCCATGGTACCACTGGACTGTAAACTTCTTCAGAAAAAAGAACAGCCTTTGCACTGCTATTTCTCTCTTCACACACAACATCTCATCGCTACATTCCTTAGAGCCTTCTGTTTGAAAGGACTAGAAGTTAATGATTAGGCTTAACAGTAGTACAGTACAATTTGTTCAAAGCTTAGTAGCAAAAGCTGGAATTGTCCCATATTAACTTCAGAAAATGAGGCAGTGGAAAAAAGATAGTACTCACTGCAGCAGCAAGAGCTGCCAGTGAGGAAGGAGGAACATAGTCATGCTGGGCAGAGGTGCCAGCCCAGGACTAATGCTTTTTTTGTTAGGCTGTAGAGGAAGGCATGTTGGTATGGCAAAAGTAAAGCTGAGGGAGCATGGAAGAATTTTTCTCTGTGTTATCGGAACAGTAACAGAACAACTTCCTTGAAACTAGAGCAAAGGTGTTTCATTAGGCAGTAAATTAACACTGAAACCCCCTGAAGTCCGTTCACCTCAGTACTGCTACTTGCTCTGTTCTGGGGAAAATAATTGACCCTCTTTCCAATGTTGATATTTCTCAGTAGTCTTGGAATACACCACTAAAAGGAAAGGGAAGACAGAACCCAGTTTCTCAGGAAGAGTGCCGTGGCCTGTTGTCTTCAAGTAATAATTGCCAGTCAGCATTGTGAGTTATCTTTCCAAGGTCACGAGCGTGGAAAACACATTCCTGTATATACAAACTCTCACCCCTGCAAGGTTAGAGTGTTTCCAATCCTAAGCACCAGACATGATACACTGTGCAGGCTGCCCCCAGATAGTTTCAGCTTTTACAGTGGCAACCTACTGAAATTAGGCTAAATAAAGGCTAGTGACCAATGAAATACTGTTCTCCCATTAAAAATTAGAACATGCATAAAAGTCCAAGTGCATCTTAAGAAGCTCATATCGGCCAAAAAGGCCTCCTCTGCTGCATATTTTGACAGGATAAGCACCACTCGATAGTTTTGTACCTGAGGTGGTTCAGGAGGGCTCAGACTGCAGGGGTGGGGGCAGAACAGTACGTTTGTAGTTACTGTGAGATGAGACCTGTGAGTTGTCTCACATTAATGTGCTTGCCAGCTTGACAGAGGGCTGATGATTTAAAAAAATTTAAATAGCTCCCACCCTGACAGCTGTTGGACATCTCTGGAGAGTTTATACTGCTCACTACTGGGTGCCCAGATAAGCAGACAGACAGCGTTGAATCAGCTTCAAGTCAGAGGCAAAGGTTTCACCTTGCCAAAAAGCTTTAGAAATGAATGCCAGTTTAAGATGGCAGTACTTCTCCTCAGTGGTTTTAAGGTATTAGCAAGACCACTAACATCAGATACAAGAACTGTTTATTGGCCAACCTGGAAATGGCTTAATTCAACCCCACTTCTGTGCACTCACTGCTTTACATGCAGAGAACAGCAGGTACAGGGCAGCATCACTCCATTTACACAGGCTGAAGGTAAACATCCATTGGATCTAATGCTGATTATGTTTGCTCATGTAACAGAGTTCCAGAACTAAGGAAAAATACAACCAGTTGGTCTACATTTTTGCTGCGGAGGAGCTCTCTCCAAGCACGAGGGGTGTACAGAACCCATACAGTTCTGCACGTAGCCCATCCATGCCAGAAGACATTTCCTCCCCTTGAGGGCACAGAGCAGTAGTTCACCCTCCAGCAGTTTAATCCCTCCACCACCCTTAAAGAGGTACAAGGTAAGCAGACTGAAGACTCTTTTTTTTTTTAGTAGGTATTGATGGGCTTTGGGGACAGCTAACATGTCCCTGGGAACTCCGTGGGTTTATTAGTATCAGTTTTACACATGCACAAGAAAATACCTGTAGCAAGACCATTTTCTATGTAGTGGCAGTGAGAAGTATGAACTGGTGCAGGAGTTTTAACCGTGCAGCCCCTGCAGCAGAGCATTCAGCCTGATGAAGCTCTGGCACTAAATCACAAGGCACATCCTAAGAGAGGCTCACGAGTCCATTCCAGCAAGGTGTTCTCCTCACAGCCATACAGTTTCTTCCGGTATAACAGACATGAAGCCACACTTTGGATCTATGCTAAGTCTCAGTTTAAACTAGACAGTATAAAAATGCTACAAATACTGCTGTGGAGCCCAAGTCTTTCTTACCCAAAGGAGAAAAAGCCCCACTATAATAGTGCACCCCTAATATTAACTTTTAGGCTATAAGTAGTTAGGCAGTCTCAGACCTCACACAGTCTGCATGGTTAATTCTGTGCCTGAAGAAAACATTTGGATAAAAACACGGTTAAAACTCTTTAACAAGATTGCATGTACAAAAGATTTACATTAAACCCTCATAAAACTAACTTCATAATTAAAGTCATCAAAGCCTGTATTCTGAGTGATCACATCTAGAATTCTGAACCATGTTTAAAACTGTACATCATTTCCTGGTAATATACATCTGTTGAAAAGATCAGTCTCTTGATTATTACAATAAGTTTAGTGTGTCTGGCGGGTCAATAAGCGATACTTCATGGTACCTAGAGAGGGAAAGAAAGACGCAGGATGTCACCTTGCTCCAGTGCTGTCTGCCACAAAGAGCAGCACACACACTGCAGCAACATTGCCCACAAGGCTTGAAACACTTTGGGGCTTGTTGGTTGCCGTGCCCACAGAGATTTTTAGGAGCATCAGGTATCACCAACTGTAGGAACATCAAGAAAACTCCTCCAGTTTCCACCTGACGGTTCTGGCAGAGACAGAACACCAAGTATTGCTCAACAAACCACTGTGCAAAAACCTGGGGAAGTCTCATCACCATTTCACTGAAGTGGTGGGTTTGGTGAGCGGAGCCTGCCTGAAGGCTCAAGGTGCACCCCACACCCTGACAAGCAGTTACGTGTTAGCACAACTCAGGTGTAACACCCCTGGCTTCTCCCAGCATCTCTAGAGATACTCACTTTGTACTCTTGTACTTTTCCCTTATGGACTGTTGTGTGTGCTGGGCTGCTTTGAGGTAGGTGTTGTGTAGGTCCATGAGGCAAGGCTTGATGTCTTCAAGGGTGTAGCCAGTTACTTTGCACAGGGATTCAGGCTGAGGGAAAAAGGAAAGGAAGAGGGATATTGGAACAGTTCTGTTCGCTTATGCTGACAACCTCCAGTGGAGTTTTTGGTTTGTTGTTGAAACTATAATACCCCCCATCCCACTTTTCAAATACCAGAGGGAGCAATCCCTAATTAACAGCCCAGGAGCACGGAGGAGCTGCAACTCCTGCAGCCCAGCCTCAGCATTCAGAACCGTGTACAAATACACTAAACACACAGAGGCACATGAGGGCTCACATCTGAGTGCTACATACCCAAGTTCGTCCAGTGAGTGTGTAGTCTGCTAAAAGAAATGCTGCAGCAGCAATAACTGATGGCAAGTATTTCAGGTAAGGATCAGCATCAATTAGACTCAGCTCCCCAAGGTACTGCAAGGGAAACAAGAAAGGGAGTCATCTACTTCCAAAAGGAAGAGGAAGATCATTTAACAGTGGCACCAGAACCCTAATTTAAGCTTTACAATCCTACCATCAGTTGGAGCAACAGCTTTTATTAGTTTCTACTTACTTTCTCATTTATCATCTCCTGCTAAAGTGTTCCCAACACATGCTTTTCCAGCACATTTTATATTTAGGGATATATGAGAACTAGAGGAAAGAACGTAGTCAGGTCTGACCTTTGCACAATGAGACAAAGGCTGCTGTTTTAGGAGCTCTGGTAGCTACCATACAGCTAGGATTTATTAAAACTTTAGCTGAAATGTTATCTGTGCTCTGCTTTAGAAATTACCCTCTGGATTTAGAGCTTGCTGCTTGTTGAGGGGAAAACCAAAACAAAAGCCCTTTTTAGCCAAAGTGGGTGGGTATGTGTGGCAATTTTGGATAAGAGAGAGGGAAACTTCTATCTAGCAGTGAAACAACCCCCAGTTTAAAGTTCTTTAATCTCTGCCTGCTCTGAGTAAGTGTGCACGCTTGAGCCAGGCCAAGTGCCAGCCTCTGATAAGAATGGAGTATCCCAAACAGTAAGTGCAATAGGAGCATTAGCTCCCAGCAGTGTGGCACCACTCCCGGAGGAGCACACTTCCTAATGTATATATATATATCTCTGCAATAGAACACTCTAGTGACATGGGCTGAGCTAGTAATTCTTACTTACCATTGAGAGGCTCTCCATTTTAGCATCTGTCTGCTGATGTAAAAAGTACTGGGTGAGGAACTGGTTGATTGTTGGAGCTGCCAAGTCAAACGACAAAACCTTCAAAATTAAGTGCTCCATCCTTAGAACCTGCTTCTTGGTGTAGGTGTCATCTGTGATGTAGACAAACTCGGCTACTTCGGGAGGGTAGATTTCTTCAAACTTTCTGCCAGGAGAAATAGCTATGAGTAAATAATCGAGTGCTAGAAAACCAGATAACCAGCAACATTTAATGAAAGTGAGCACACTCATTTAAATTCTGACTTGGGAAGTAGCTGGGCAGTGGCACCAAACAAGTTTCCTGCACTTGGTTCAGTAGCTCTTGAATCAGCAGAACTTGAAATTAGAGAGCCACAACAGCCTGATATTTTAGGACTAAGCAGTTTGGGACTTGGAGTTACTGAAATTCCAGAAGAACCCACTAAACTAGTAATTGGTGCAAGCCAAACTTTCTTTTCACATGCCTTATGCATATGCATACTTCAAATACTCTTTAGATGCCTGCTGCTGAAGCTGGAAAGGATGAATCCTCACTCTAAGGCAATCTACAAAGACAACTGCCAAGCTTTTAGGTGCATAACTCCTGATTTTTATTCTAGTGTGAAGCCCTCCTGAGTCAGCCCGGCTATAGGCAGCAGAACAGTGATAGCCACAAGATTTCCAGGTGGAATTTGAAATGAAGTAATTTCACTTACGATGCAAGCAGCATGGCTGCAGTACCCACAAGCTGAAGTTTTCCTCTCAAAACAGACATTGAAGAAAGAAACCTATCAATGTAATTTACAGCTAAGTGCAGGGTTTCATTCTGTAGTTTGTATTCTTCTCCAACTTCCACCAGCCAGTCCACAAGAATAGCCCGCATGCTGTTTGTGATGTCAGGTTGCTTCCTCATGTAGCCTATTTTAGGCTTGCATTTCACCTGTAGATTTAGATGACAGACGAAGCTGAGTTTGGACTAAGCACTGGTAGGGAAGCAACTGTTTAAGCTCAATTTACCACAGTTTAAACAAATCAGAAGTAAACAATGGTACGTTCAGGATCAGTAAGTTATGTTTCTGTAATCTTGCTTTGCAGCTTCCGTTCAGTGCATGGCACAATAAACCGGTCTTATGCCTACAGCATCTTATTTCTTCCTTTCTAGCAAGCTTTAATTTAGTCACTATAGTAGTAACTCATGTTTAGATGCATTTCTCAAAGCCAACCCCCTCCCCCATAAGCTGTAAGCAAATTAGAAAAGAGACAGCAGCTCACCTCCATTTCCCTAAGGTACGTATGGATTTCGCTGATATAGTCTGGCACATTATTAACGTTTGGTTTTGTCTCTTCGGTTTCTGAGGTTATTGAAATATCCATAATACTTGGAGAGTCTAAGCAGAGGATAACAGCCATGTTAAAATGGGCATCATCAGAACACCCCCTCACAGCACAGGGAACCTTGTGCAGGCTCTCTCAAGTAGACTGGGAGCTGAGAAGGCTCTACGGAAGCCAAAATGTTACGGCAACAGGGATTTTTCCCCTTCCCCTTTCTCTTCTTCCCCCTAAGAATAAAGGGATGGAAAACTCTCTTGCAATTACGTAGTGCTCAGTCCATCCCGCGTTACCTTGCTACATAGATGTGGATCCTGCAACCTTAGAGTGTGGCTTAAAACAGGGCTGGAGTCCCAGAGCTTTTTGTAGACTGCAAAGTGGACTACAATGAAGTGACCCCTCAGATATTCACACAAGTCTTACAGAAGATGGATCTGGCAGTTCCTATCCTTTATGTAGTGGGAAGAAATACTTGCACCTCTACAGGGTATTTCCTGGGAGAAAAGTCTATTACACCTCAGGATCTGACTGAGTAAAGTCCCCTTTTAACTCTGTAGCGGTAGCAAAGGGCGAGGCCTTAAGGCCTGCTCTCGCCTTTAATCTGGTTTTCTCTCATGAGGTATTGATAGTTAAATTTACAGTATAAAACTTCCTGGGACAAAAGCGCAGAGGCTCAGGCAATGGACTGAAGAGCTGTTGTACCATGGTGACCAGCTCGAAGGAACCAAACTGGCTCCTGAGGCAAACCAGACCCGTCTGTGTCCCGAACTGCTCCGGGACCTGCAGCCTGTGTCCCGAACTGCTCCGGGACCTGCAGCCCCCCATTTCGCTCTGGAAACCATTTCCCGGGTAAGACCTCGGCACGACCCCCCACGCTTGCCGGGGGCAGGGCGCTGAGGAGAAAGCAGGTGGGAGCGCAGGGCACACCGAGGCAGCGCTGCCCTGCCCCGGGGCCGCGGGATGTCACGTACCGAAGCTCAGCTCCATGGCGTTGCCCAGGGGGGCCAGGGGCCGCCGCTCCCCCAGGACACACACGGCCGCACGCAGCCCCAGCGCCGCGTCCTCCTTGTGCCTCGCGCCCCGCGGCCGCCGCTCCCGCTCCCCATCGGGCTCGTCCACATGGATGGAGAAGGGCTGGTGCCTCCCCGCCGCCGCTCCATGGCCCTCGCAGCCGCCCCGCGCCGCCTGTGGGGAGAGCGGCCGTCACTGCCCGGGCCCTGACACCCCCCGCCGCCCCGGAGCCCCGCTCCCCTCCCTCCTCACATCCCGGCCCCCTCACCTGCAGGGAGAGCCCCGGGCGCTCCTGCGCGCCCCGCAGCACCCCCAGCGCCACGCGGGGGCCGGCGGGCGGCGGCGCCGCTTTGCCGCCCGGCGGGGGGATGTTCTCCTGGTTCTCCTGCTCCAGCATGGCGGCGGCGGCGGCGGGGGGGGCCGGGAGGGGCGTGCGGGGACACAGCGGGGAGAGAGCACGGCGGGGGGAACGCCGCGGCGGGGCCGGGGCCGGGGCGGCGGGGCCGGGACGGGCGCGCCTGGAGCCGCCCGCGCCGTTCAAGTAGCCCGCGACTATTGAACCGGCCAATGGGCGCGCCGGGCGTCACGGCCGCGCCGGATGGGGCGGGAGGGGCCGCGCAGGGAGGGACGGAGGGAAAGAGGGGGAAAAGAAAAAAAAGGGAAGGGAGCGGCCGTGACGGGGGAAGAGCCGGGGCTGAGCCGCTCCCCCGGCCCGCAGGAGAGGGAGGGAGGGAGGGGAGCGCCTCGGGCCTCGGCTCCGGGAAACGTGTGCGGGAAACGTGCGTGTCCAACGAAGGGCGACAAGGCTTGCGAAGGGTGTAGAGGACCGTGTCCCAGGAGGAGCGGCTGAGGGAGCTGGGGGTGTTTAAGCTGGAGAAAAGGGGGCTCGGGGGGGCCTTTTCGCGCTCTCTGCCGTTACCTAAAGGAAGGGTGTAGGGAGGTGCGGGTCGGTGCCCGCCACCGGGCCTGCGGTGAGGGCACAAGGGGAAATGGCCTTGAGCTGAGTCTCCCCGGTCTCAGCTTATCACAGAATCACGGGACGGTTTGGGCTGGAAGGGGACCTTAGAGACCAACCAGTTCCAACCTCCTGCCATGGGCAGGACACCTTCCACTAGCCCTGGTTGCTCCAAGCCCCGTCCAGTCTGGCCTTGGACACTTCCAAGGATGGGGCAGCCACAGCTTCTCTGGGCAACCTGTGCCAGGGCCTCACCACCCTCACATCTTAAAAATTTTCCCTGTTAGGATGGTCAGGCATTGGAATAGGTTGCCCAGAGAGGTAGTGGAGTCTCCGTCCAAGGTGGTGTTTAGCAGGCATCTGGACCTGGCGCTGGGTGACATGGCTTAGGGGTTACAGTGGTAGTGCTGGGTTGATGGTTCGACTTGATCGAGGATCTTAAAGGTCTCTTCCAACTTTGATGATTCTGTGATTCAAGGTCCCTTTAAGGAAGTTGGCCTTTTTTACTTGTGAACAGATCTCCATATTCACAGGCCGGTTCATCTCTTCTAATTTTAAATAAAACCAAGTGAGAAGTAATCGGGAGATTTGAAATGAACCACAGGGATGCTGAAGAAGTACAGAGGAAGTTTAATGCCATCCATTATTAAACAAGACTTAACGTTTGGCTTTAAATGGAGCTGTCTTCAGTCTAAAATTCAGAGTTCTCCCCCCTCTACCTCAGCTACATCAGATCTGGTGAGATCTGAGATTCTCAGGGCAGCAGGCAAATACTACCTATCTTAGGTATAGCTTACACACACAAATTTCTTCCATTCAAGTCTCTGGAAACCAGTTTCTTCATCCATTCTTGCAGCTGGAACAGAGACTACTCCATGTTGTCTTTAACAGTAGTGAAAACATTTTTGCCAAAAGGGTATTTGGTATTTACATCCGATTCTAAGTTTTCTTCAGCTATTAACACTGTACATGGAACCTCTGCGAGCATTTAACATACACAACAGTTTATATGAAATTTACTACTGTATCCAAAATGTAATAAATATGAATAAAAGCTAAGAGCTGACAGTACAACAAAAGCATAAAAGCGCTTTTCTTAAAAAGTGTTTTGGACTTAATATTGAAATGCCTTGATTAAAACCAGAAAAATTACTCTGCTTTTTCCTTGTCAGGCTGCAGCATCAAAAAAAGCAATTAATCCATCTTGATCACAGCCATCCAGAATTTCCAGGAGGAGAGGAACTTTAGTTTTCACATTGGTGCCTTTAAATTTAAATTTATCTATGAAGAGATCTGTGATCATACCTGCAAAGATAAAATTCCAGGAATTACTATTTGCCTTGTTTTCAGTAAGAGATATCCCTACTGTTAACTCATTATTATGTACTAACTATCCTAGTTGTTACAGGACTTCTTTAACTTCATGTTTTAAATAGTGGTTTGATTTTAAACAAACACAAACCACTGTGAGCCTGGATTCCAGATTCATTCCAAAGTGTGTATTTCTGCCTTAGAACTACCCAGAGCTGAAACACCAAAAAGGAAGGAACTATCACAGGACAGGTAACAAGGACTCTGCTTACACTGTACAAGCTTATTAAAGTGGGTGTCTGGCAGACATTCCCTGGGCTGAAAGATGTATGGGAAACAGCAAAGAATGTTACAGAATTTCCTTTACTAAACGAGATCATCTTCTGTGAGTCTCCCTTCCCACTCCTCGTGCATTTTTTTTCCTCTGATGTTTTGCAAAACTTCACCCCTCAGAAATGCTCATTTAACTGGTACCATTCTTAAATGCCATCCTGACTTTGAACGCGCTCCTTAACCACGTCCACAAAGACAAGGATCACCCAAATACAAGCAGCTGTCTATTAAAAATTTAAAAAGTGGACAAGTCAGTTGCAGCTAATCCTGGCATGTTCACTCTCAGCGATATGCTTGTGTGCTCCAAGCCCCACCCTTGAACACCTCCAGGAATGGGGAATCCAAAAAACCTCTTGCTGAAGCTTCCCATGTGTACCCACTCAAAGTATTTAAATTCTGCTAATCCTGACTTCTTAACTATTCCAGCCATGCCCAGCGTGCTCTCTGGACATGAAATTACATTTAAATAAAGTAGAATTATCGACAAACCATAAAGTCTCTCCAGATGTGCAGGTTGTCTCTTGTATTCCTCGAGCAGCTGATCTGCCTCTTCCAAAATGGTGCGGTATTTCGGGAGCAGGAAGTCCACATTCCCTTCGTGAACTTGTAATTCCTCAAAGACATTTTAAAATCGTAAGAACTAACAGCAGATAAGTATCATAAGAGCATAAAAGTAAGAAATTAAGCTTGGGTCTGACAGGAGGAAGTACTTCAAAGGGAACATAATCTCCTTTTACACTAGCAAAAGTTATTTTCAGAGTGCCTCATTTGCTAGTCTTCTAATGAAGTGTCAGATGTTACTTGTCACTTCATAGACTAGATTCTCAAAATCCTGTGTATTACAGCTTCCAGCTCCAAGTCCTGCCAGAACAGGATCACGCCACAGCCCTGCCCCTACAGACTCAAACCTTGACCATATCTTCATTTTCAGAATAAGTGAAGTCCTAAAAAATTGTAGCACATGCTGAAGTCTGAAGGTAAAAGTGGACTCTGAAAGTATCACTCAATCATGACAGCAAAAAGTTTTGAAGATCTGTTCTAAAATGCCTCAGTCTACCATCAGACCAATCTGAGGTGGTCGATAGTATAGATCTTTTTATCCTCCACAGAAAGACTTTTCTAGAGAAAAGTAATTATGTTGTGCACTGTGAGTCTGCTGGGATAACAGCTTTCATCAATCACTAGATTATTTTACTGCCTATCAATAAGTTATCATCCAAAAAAATGAGTGATTAAAAAAGTCGAAGATCTGCTGTCTAAAAAAAGCCTAAAACAATCAAGATATGCAATATCATTATTGCACAAACATAATATGCATTAAGAATAAATTCTCTATTATTGTTTACATCCCTGGTTTGCCAAACCCAGCCCAAGTAAAACACTTTCAGTGATAACAAAGATACACATTATTTTCATTGGTAGTCAGCTTTTCTACTACGTAGAGAGTTGTGACAACAAGTAGTTGATTCCCCCAAAGGACAAGAGAGAATTGGCTGTCCATTTTCATCTCCTCTCCACCTAAATAAAAAATACCCAATTGATCATAGCAAGTTTTTGACAGTAAAGTCCTGGTTGTTGGAAAAAAGTCCAAGAACTGAGACAAGCTAACTGTTGAGGAGGGTATTAAGCAAAAGACTGAAAAGCAGATAATGCAGAAATTATGAGACACTGGGATGAAGTTCCAAAGCAAGGAAGTTGCATCTGGCCTGGACGATCAACCCCAGATCTAAAAAACTTTTAAAGGTTTGTGGAAAGAGACACAGAAGGAACTGGAAAATAACAGCAGGCTAGAAGAGAACATTAGATGATAAAGCTGGCTGCCTTCTACTGTCCCATTTCAGCCTTCTCAACATCAGTCAGTAATCCTACGTGTTAATCACTAGTTATATAACAAAAATGGGAATTTTCCTTGAAAGAAACCTGTCCCCTGGACATTTAAAACACATGATTTAATTTAATTCAGGGGAACAGCAGTGGAACAGATCCCCACACGACACGCATCTGACTTGAGCCACCCAGCTTGGTATCTGACAGCATAATCCCCCATAAAAACCAAACCACGACAGTTCAGGTACTTACTCTCAAAGCATCTATTAAGTGAACCTTCTTGGCCAGCAGCTGCTGATACTCTAATTTAGGGTGGATGAGCTTCAGAGTGTGCCTCACAGATTCTTCACTGACATCTAGCAGAGAGTGAAAAGAACCCCAACAAGCAAATGAATACTCTTTCTTCCACTTACAGGAATATCAAATGAACTCAAGGACTAAACAGAGAAGAAATTTTTACCATACGATATGTTGAGATTAATCTTCCTTTTAGTGGCTTCTTTGGAAAGCACATCTTTGAGGATGGATATTGTAGAAATGTTGTCAGACTTAAAATATCCCTCACCTTTTCTAAAAAGGAAGAAAAACTTCAAATGAACAAACTTATAGATTTGTCCCTATGTTAAAAAATAAGGTCTGTAAATTAATGCCCATTTTTGTTTGCATGAGCATTAAATACCTTTGAAGTTATTTCTGCTCCTCAATACAAACAAATGGAAGTTGGAAAACAATAATATCACTATATTAGCCAGCCTTGCTCTTCATATTCTAAAAACCAAGCCTTTCCTACCTGGTAATTTTGGGTTTTTTGGACTAATTTCAAGAGAAACCATATCCAGGTTACAGATTGCATCATTACTGGATAGCTCTCACCTCTGGTAAAGTCTAAAAATCCTTTTTAAGAAAGATTCCTGCTCTCTTTAGGCGGAGTTTTGAAGGAGCTGAGGGTGGAAGGGTGAACAGCAGGATGAGTGTGAAGTGTCACACTGTGCTTTAGCAGTTGTATATACCTGTAAGTACTTTCAAGCTGCGTTCCCAGGAAGGTGTTCTGAAAATAAAAGGTGATACTGTCCCCAGCAGGAGTCTTTTCAGGCACCTCAGGCAAGCAAAACACAACCCAGGAGTGAATTTCAGCAAAGCTGAACTGGCCTTTGAGCATCAGGGTGTTCATGGGTCTGTGATATTATGAAATTAAAAGAAAAAGAGGACAGTTAATAGTTAAGAAGGAGGGACACTGTCCATATAAAATAGTTCCACGTGGTGTTTCCCTTTTAATCAAGACCTGTAAAATCAGATATCTCACTAAGCAGAGATTCATATTGCAGATTACAGCTACCAAGTTTTTGACAAGTTTCAAGTTGTTAAACCTGAGATTTAGGACAATGGTAAACAACTGACACCACAGCAAATATGACTAAGAGAGAGCCTCAACAGTCTCTCATGCTGTAAACCACCTTTATATCAAGAACAAGGCATAAAGGAACCCATTTGCACACTGAAGACTTTGGTATCTTCCCTTCAGTCTTTCAGGTTTCGTTTGAACAAGCAATTCCTTGGAGACAACACGTGATGTTGACTGAGGGTGGGCAAAAATCAATTAGAAATTGCACGAAATGCAGAATTCCTAACAGAAGGATAAGGGTAAAAAAAGTCTTGGCTCAGTTTGGGGGCCAAGTCAGCTATGAGAAAAATATTAGATGAAAAGGGTGGAGTGGAAAATTAGGCTGAAACTGAAAAGACTGTGGTTACTAAGACAGCAGAGTTTCCTTTCTACCACACCCTCAGGTCGACTAAGACATGGGGCTGCACTATAACCCAGGGAGAAAAATTAAAAATAACCTGAAAACAAGAATCAAGAATGGGAAGGAACCCATTTAATCCACATTTTCTATTAAGAAAGCCATAAAACAGAACTATAGGCTCAAAACTGTAGGTTAGGGGTTCAGAATTACTATTTAAGTTTACAGCGCAAATACTTCAACTGGATTGTGTCCCTTTTTCAAGAGAAAAAAAGGCATTGGATTTTCTTCACAAATACCTGTCATGGTCGATAGAATGAGTTCTCTGATGAAGGGAGAGTGGTTTAATTTGATATTGATGAACCTGACAGGTTTTTGGTTGAATTCTTGGCGTTACGTACGCTTGAAGTGTCCCGTACTGACCTTCGATGGAGCGAACCTGCAGAAAGGCACAACCCACAAAAAAAGGGAAAAGATTAATTCACCACAATTTGGTGAATATTTAACATATATTAAGGAACTGAAGGAATTTAATTAAGGAGTTCAAATACAGGTTTGCTTTATGAGCTGGATTATCTCTCCTATTTTATAGGGTCTCAGAGCTCAAAAAGCAATGTGTTGCAGGAAGACATCCATTTCAATATTTTTAATAAAAAAAAGTTAGTAAAGAGTTCTCTTTGGAAATAAAATCACCAAGACTTACATTGTCTGCATGTGCACAGACAAGATAAAAAAGAGAATAAACCCCAGTGGCAGGTGTAAGTCACTGGAGATCCTGAATGTACTGCAGCAAGGTGGCAGCAGAACCTGTGCAGATCAAATCCACCACACTGGGAGCCAAGTAAGAGTGATAACAGAGTGTTTGGATGACACACAACAGCAAGTTTATAAATGTTTTTGGTGGGAGTAAAAAACCCCTCTTTTTGTCTACTATGAATGCATTTGGTTAATTTTTCCTGTGTTATTTATTCTTTACCTGGTATTTTCAGTATTAAAGGTGGCCAGGGTCGTATCCCTCACCAAAAACCACATAACCACCCCCAACCTTCCTGCATTGGGTGCACCTTATACAGGCTTAAATTTCTGATGATCACCTTTTGACTGAGAGTTTTACACAAACACGTTATCAGATTAGGAGGCTGCAGTGAGAGAGAGAAAACTTAATGCCTGTGTGCACATTGAGGATTTTCCTATTCATGATTTCCTTCCTTATTTCCCCTGGTGGTTGCCATAAAACATGTGAATTTGGTGGATCATTAAAAATAAACTCCAAACCACCCACATGCCTTTAGTATAATAAGCTGGAATGATCGGATTTGCTTCCTCTGCGAAATACAAATCCAGTCTCTATTCCCTGGTTAGTTCCCAGTGGAACTGCCTTCAAACGGAGGATTAGCAGTGCCAGCGCTTTAAGATCTACACACTGCCTCCAGAATCCAGTCCTTTCCTGATCTCTGATGTCCCCACTGCTTCCATCTGAGGGACACTCAAGGAGGACCTTTGAGGTAACATGTTTTTATAAAGAAATATAAACCCTATATTAGAAGGTTCTCATGAAACAACCAGCAGCAGACATTGGACTGATCATTTCCTTAGGCTGAACACTCAGTCCAGGTAGAGAACTCTCCACTCCTAAGCAGGAATAACCATTAATTTATTGTGGAAAATATTTTGGAGCATTTTACCTTAAGTTCAAGTCTTGTGGTGTTTGCTTGGCATCGGTAAGTTGCAAGAAGAAAGTTGCTATTTGGCTGTAAACAGAAAAAAAATAATACAAAATAGGTCTGTGGACTCACAAAATTTCCAACTGGTGTGTTGACTGTAGACTTGTACAGTAAAGTTTTTGATTATGTATGTACAGCTATTTACAACAATTAAATAAAAAAAGTCATCTTTGGTTCCCTTGAATATTTTAATAATTTTAAGTATGGCAGAGTTCAAAAAAAGTTCTCTATATAAGGAGAAAACAACCAAAGCCTTTTATATTCTTTAATATCACCATAAAGATTACCACATATACCTTCCTTTCATCTAAAAAATGCATGTCAGCCTGCCCCTGCAATATCAGTTCAACTTCCAAAAAGTAAAGCAAGATCAGTAAGAAAACACACCAAAAAAAGTGCTAAATTGATCATCATAAATGACCAGAAACTTAAAATTAAAAGTTGATTTCTAAAAACTTCAGGTCACACCAGTGATGGGCAAATTTAGTTCTTAAAACTAAAACAGAGGAATATTACAAGGAAAAAGATTTCACAGAAGATTTTCATAATCCTAAGGTGGTGTCTGGATTTTTTCCCCAGAAAATCCCTCGGCATCATTAGTAATTCTATAACTACTGAAGTCTGTAATTATTATATAAAAAAATGCACTAAACATTTGACTCTCCACACAGAGGAACTTTCACATTCTAAAGAGATTTTCAAGAAATGAACCAAGGAAGAAATATAACATTCTTCACCTAAATTACCCTGAAGTAAATATTTGCTTCGATGACATCCAGAAAAGAGAGCAATAGCGAATGTGTCCCTTATCAGGCTGGAAAAAAAAGCAAGAGGGCAGCTTCTCCTGGATCCTTTTGTACATATTTAGCTGTGCCTTATGTCAGGACCTGCTGCTAACTCCTAATTCTGCAGTATCTCTAAAGAAGCTGAGCTCTCCAAAATTACCAAATGAGTAGTTAAAATCAATATATTTGAAATCACAAAAATATAAATCCAAGTCCTATTTCTACTACTCAATATTAAGAGTTTTCATCAGGTGATCCCCATAAATATCATCTCCTCTGTTTCACTTACCTCAGAATCACAGCTGCTAAAACTAACAACGGCAGAATTTTTATCCACATCCAGCAAGTCTATTGGGACATCACTCTGCAGAGCACAGGGGGAAGGAAAAATAAAGAGCTTAAGTTCCTGAGGAGCTTCTAGTGCATTTATCCTCCAACTGTCACCAATCTTTTTAATAGGCAGAGGCAATGATTGCTTCATCCAAGGGGTAAAAGCCTAACAGACATGCAGCTTACTACTTAATCCTGGAGTAACATCATGATCTTCCTCTTATTTTCTTACAGAGTCCTGAACTCTTGTGAGGTTGGCTTACAACAGTGTCAGTGTAAGGTATGTAACTGTCTTCAGACAGAAAGGGGAGATTAAACAATTTATTTAAATTAATTTATTCTTCACTTAGCTACGGAAACATCAGATAATATAGAGCTGCAAATCAGCTGTAGCTTAGCATTGTTCTGTAACATCCTTAATAAAAGTAAGATTTTTATTAAGAAGTGAAAAATAAAATCCTGCAGTAGTTCTCTCACCTCACAAATTCCTCCTTGTCACATTTTTCTCCCCAAGCACTTCCCAAAAGAAGGTAGTTCAGTACCACAACTCTTTCTGAGTCATCTACCAAAGATAACATTAATTTCAGCTGATGCAGTAGGAGGAACAATTAATTAAGGTTGCTCTACTGGGCAGCAGTATTTATCCCCAGCTGCACACAAATCAGATGCTGTTCCACTCTGAAAGTGCACAGGTGGCCCATAACATTCTAAAATTAATTTTCCACTACAGAGGGTACTTAACTGGCGAATGACGACCTGCACCTCACTGAAGATTTAACTGGTGTTTAAATAAGGACGTGCAAAAGCAAACACAAAGTTGCAAAGAGACCTTCTGGCACAGCAGGCACTTTGGTCTGTTTTGGCAGTGTAATGCTGCTCTGCTCAAGCCACCAAGAAGAAACCCACACCCACCTGCACCAGGACATTATCTATGGCTGTCTGCACCTCCAAGATGAGGCTGTAGCTGGCATCCTCCTTGTTTAATGTGAACTTCTCATTCACACTGAAGGCAGGTACTGAGGAGACAGCAGTGCTGGACTGAGAGGACTGCTGGTATTTCTCCCTTTCCTGAAGTACTTTCATCTGTAAGTGTTCCAGTTCATTCCTAGAAAAGGGAAACAATTCATAATGTCTTTAAAACGGCAGCTAGAAAAGCTACCATAGAAATTATGCAAATTAAGCTTGCAAGGCAATCACGTTTATCTCCTGTCCTCAGGTTTTCAGCCAGAAGTGACTGGTGACTCCCCTTCCACATACTGAACAAAGACAAAATATAAACTATATCACCTGGAAATGTAGGTTCTACAGTTCCTCGTCAAAAGAGATTTCTCTGAGACACAGGAAAGGACAACTTTTTTTTCCTTCAAGAGTGCAATGCATTTTGAATAATATGCTACTTTCCTGCCATCATTTAGGAGCTATAAGGCAGCAGAGAAGAAGGGAATCTTATTTTGCTGATGCTGAGGAAGAAGGCATTAAGACATCATCATCACATTCATGACTGTGAAATGAGGCTGCTATTCATTTCTACTTTGAAAAGGCCTGATTCCACTTCTAGATATATTAATGATACAGAAAATCCAGCGAGATAGGAAGGGAAAAATGACATTTCAGCTTTTAACATTTCAATTCTTCCATTTAAATTTCTTTCTAGTGCAATTACCTTAAGGATGAAATCTTGTTCTGCATTTCTTGGCTTAATTTTAGTTCTTCACCTGATCCACCTTCTCTATGGACAGGTTCTGTAGTCAGTCCTGTCAGCCAGCCTAAACCAATATATGAAATTTATATTCCTTATAAGCTAAAAGGAAATTCTACACTCAGCTATTGTACATGTGGAGCTATGTTTGTTCCAGATATTGGGTGGAGAGAATAGAGCCTAATTTAATCCTTTTTTGGAGGATTAATCTAGACACTGAGCACGATTTTTTATGGGTTTCATTCTTAAAGTGGAAAACATTACTTATTCTTTTTCATTAAGTGCTTTGAGCAATAAATCCCTCTGTGACAGTTTTTAACTGAGCACTTGAATTTTTTCCCACCTCTGGTTTTCTGACAAAACCTCAAATAATTGTCAGGACTACAGCTGGAAACAAAACAAAAGCTGTGCAGCGTGTTTACAGCAAACTGTACCCTGCACAGTGGGCTTAGAGAGATTAAATGCTGCTGGTTGAAGTGAAAAAAATTATCTTTTTGCTCACCAAATTACATTTATTTATAAAAGCAAATGCCAATTGATTACATTCTGACACCTCAGGCATGATATGCAGACTTGAATGGGTGTTTATAGCTCTAGCTACCTGCCAAAATCAGTCTAGTACACATCCTACCAGAGTTTACCTTTGAAAACCTACAGGTGAATATGGGCTTGCCCTTTTTTCTGTCTCCTATGATTCATGAATCTTTATAACATTCCCACTGAAAGAAGCCTCAGATTACTTTGGCCACAGTACTGTTGCAGCCCATCATACCAAAACAATTCATATGAGGTCAGGTAGAAGAGTCTTTTGATCACTCAAAGACCACTTAAAAGAGGCACTTGAACACCATTACTTGGCAATAACAAGCTGAGAATTATATCTTGCCAAAGGACGTGATTTTGAATAGAAGGAGTTTCAGTTGGCTAAATTTTAGCCCTGAAGGTAACCCAAGATAGAGAATTAGCAATATTTTAGCCCCAGCAGTTGACATAGGCAGCTTGTTTACCATGACCTCTGTGACAGTCAGGCCAATGGCTCAAATCCTACAGAGGAGCTGCTGAAGTGCCTCACATGGGGGAGCTTTATTTTCTACTGAAAGCAAAATCAACCCCATTTAAAGCCCTGTGAAACTGCAAAGGAACGAAATTTTGTAAAAGACAGGGTAAAAAAAGAAAGCACATCTATCATTATTTTTAATCTAAAGAACTTATAAACAGTTCCTTTGGACATAACATATTCATTATTTCATCATAGTTAGGCAACAGTCTGCACCAAAACAAATTGCCAGCCAGAACACATGAAGAATATCTTCAAGTGTAAAACCCTCATAGTTTAATATTATTCTGGTTCCAATCAGAACAAAAAATTTCAGAGCTCTGAGCTTCACTAAAAACATAGCCTGCTTCATTTTATCACTTCACCACACATGGAATTTATTGAGTAAATAATATGAAGCTTACCTGAGTATGTGGCTGCTAAAATTTCATCATAGCCATCTTTTCCTACACAGCCACCCTGGATTGAGGCAATGCTCTCCGATAAAGCCTTCAAGTAAACACATTCAGGCAGAGGGAAATATCACTGCACTCAGTTTAGAAGTCTGGAGGGGGGTTTTGTGGGGGTTTTAAGGGTTGTGCTCCTCCTTCTACCTGCATCCCAAAATACTTACAGAGATGCACAATATCTAGACCTACAAAAGAGTGGCTGAAGACTATCACAGCTAAATCTTGGTGTTTTAATAAATACATTCCAATTCTACTCCACTTAAGAAATATATTAGAAAGTTTAAAGCAAAACACTGATAGACAATATTTTTCCATCGGGAATTAGCAATCTGACTGAAGGCTGAAATGATCTCTGTGGATCCAATCTGCTCCTTTAAACAATTGATAACCAAATTCATTATGCTCAGTAAAGTCCTGACAGCTGACATTTATTATTTTGCATGTAAAACAAACTATACACAACATGGGGTTGTTTGTTTTTTCACTGAATACTGTATTAGGTTACACCAGGAGAGACTTCAGCAGTCAGTAGAGCCAGACCTTCAACATACCCTCTACACTATTTTGATTTGTGCTCATATCAGGACTGTTTCACTGTCTGGTTCTTAAGTATTAGAATACTGATTTCGAATTCATACTGTCAACACTTTCAAATTAAAAACAAACCGCATATTTTAGTGGTAATGATCATGTAAATTTTGAAGCACAGATAACACTGTAAAAATGAATTCTTTCCCAGCAGAGTATGAGGAATGTGGGCTCACATAATCATGTCGAAGGACAGGCTCATCCGCGCTCTCAAAGGCATAGATTTCTATCATTCCATCATCTCGCCCAACAAGTAATTCCTTAACTCCATCTCCCAGAATGTCAAAGCTGTCAAGACATAAGATACCTAAAGAAGAAGAAAACGAAGCTGTTTGCTTCATCTTTATTTGTTTAAGATACAGTAACACACAGGCCACGCTCAGTTACACGGAAAGAGACTCTCGGTCGGCTTTTGAGGTGTAATTAAAGATATTTCTGGACGAGTCCTCTAGAGGGCTCAAGTCCCTCACCCGTGCCAGGCTGTACAGTGGATTTTACAGCAACCAATTCCAAATAGAAACTGCTGAATAGACACCCCTTCTGATGTTCAGATCACTTACTTTTGAGAGGTTTAACCCTCCCTCATCAAACATTTCCCCAGACGAACTATTTGTCTGCCCTCACTACCGTAACTTTGCCAGCTGAAGAAGCAAGTATTCTTTATTTCCTAGAATTGACTTGAAGCTATTGGTAAATGGAATATGAATTCTGGGTAAGATGACAGAAAGAGGGTTCTGACTGTGCCAGGCCTGGACTAGGTACTGCTGCTTGACACGTACTCAGTACTTGCACATGTGGAGGCAGCCTATGACAACTAATCATCTCTGGACAGGAAAGAGAGTTAGGGTCTGGAAGAAGGAAAAAGCACTGAGAGAGTCTGTACAAGAATTAATATGAAAATAGAGATGGAATTTAACTTTCAGGACTCCTTCATATTTCATAGGAAGAGTGAGGACATACTAGAAAGCATGAAACTAAGAAACCAAAAACAAAAGCACGCTAAAGTACTGAAAATAAAATGAACACAAAACAGAAAGCAAGACAAACTCATTGGAATAATTTGCAAGAAAATCAGAAGAATGAAAGAGACCTTAGTCATATTAATATCACATGCTGACATAGTTAAGATATTCCTCCAAAGTAACTGTGAATAAGATTTCTTGAGTTTTCTACTTGTAATAAAGCCTCAAATATGCTGGAAAGCTAAAGAGTGAGAGATTGAGATACGTACCTCCTCTCTTTTTTTCATTTCCAATTTCCCACTTGTGTACAGGCTTGGTACCAGTGATCTGGGTAACACCCAGTTTGCCATCAGAAGTTCCATACACAATTTCTTCCCCAGAGTCACCTAAACACAAACTGCACTTAGAATCCACACAATCAAGTACGCCAATTTAAAAAGGCTGTGTAGTTACATTCTACAGTCCAAGGGAAAATACTAAATTAGTGTTGTGTAACAGAACTGTTAGGCTTCCAAACAAAAATCAAATACATGAAAACTGAACCCATTCTGGTAATTTCTTCATGACCATCACTATTCTGCCATGACTGCCCACCCTGCACTGGAATTCTGCCTAAAACCCATTCAGAATCCAATACTTTAAATTTCAGCAAAGGTAGGCTACTCAGTTGTTTTTACAGAAGAGAAACAGAGAGATCCATTGAGAACACACCTCCAATGCTCAGTGTTGTGCCAAAACTTCAGTAATTAAGAACTATTTTCCAAACAGCTCTCAGTGTTGTTGTGACACAATCTAACAAACTAAATTAAGCACCAGATTAACACACTAAAGCGATTTCTATTAGGTTAGAACAGATTAGCAAGAAGGATGATCACACTATTTTAAGCTTGATCCTTCCAGTCTTAGTTCAATATTCCTAGCCATCCATGGATCCCAGCTATGGAATTCCATGTGTTAGAGAAACCCAACCCCAAAATTTTGACAAGGCCCCTGAAAGTCCAGTTTGTATTTACACAATGAGATCACTTTATATGTCACTGCTCTTGTAAATGGCTTTCAATTAAATGTGAATATAATTTAAAACTGTCTAAAACACTTTTGTATGTGTGTGTGTATTTACTTGTCTCTAAGAAATGACTTCACACAGTTAATTTTATGCTGCATTTTTTACATCAGCTTAAAATCGTGACAAAGTAATCCACTAATACAAGCAATAAAAACTTCTAAACGTAGTAAAATAGCATTAGTTAGTTATGTGTGTATTCAAAATCTTGTTACCCCCATTTCCATTGCTCAGAGCAAGAACAGTAGGTGGTCCAGGAACTTCTATTTCATACAGTAAATCAGATCCCTAAAGACAAAGAGAACTATTTTGAATGAATTTGATAAAAAAAAAAACCAAACCAAAACCAAAACTAAGAACAACCCCAAAACACCAACCACAAACCAAACCAAACCTTGCAAGGATAAACTTATTATGGATCATAGTAACATAAGCTTCACCTTTACAATCTCCCAACACCTGTGGGAGAACCATTTCTAAGCCAAAACAGAGTAAAGTTTACAGAAATAAAACCTATGACTCTTGAAATGTGTTGTTATTATTAAAAACAATCCATGAATTTGGCATATAAATTTATCTAAGCACTTAATATCACTCAGACTTGTCACAACAGTAATTTGCGAGAGCAAGAATTTCCAAACTGATAAAGATTTGAGGAAATTAAATGTTTATGTGAGCACGTTTAGTTAGAAGGGACTAATTTGTCATCTACTTCCACCTATGAATTCCAAAGTCTATTTATAGTAGTTTTATCGATCCTCAGGCAGCAAGTTTATAACCATGATTTTCCTTTAAAATAAAAGGCATGTACCAGCATTACAGCCATCAACACTGCCAAGAAAGACACAATACACTTATCCTTCTGGTGTTTAAAACATGCTGATTACTGATTCCCTTAAGAATTAGCAGAATTCTGTAGCATCAGCACATCAAACATAAAGAAACAAGTAAATTAACCTGTAAAACCCTGAGGAGTCTATCCTGACATGCAAGCACGGGTGTAATGCACTTCACTTTGTCCACAGGAAGGCAGAGAACATCATTGATCTTATCTCCTGATAGGAAGTAGTGCTGGTCCTTGCAGTCACAGTAATGGTTATAGATGTAGCTTGCACAGAGGAAGAGATCTGCTCCTGAAATATGCCTGAGGAAAAGAAAACACTTCCTGGAGCATTTTCCCAGTACTCTTACCCTTACTACATGCTTGTAGCTTCAAGGTATTATGGGGCCCTGCAAGCTGTTCCAGTTTCAAAAGTTCCCTGTAAATGTTAAAACCACATGATTTCTGTAGCTCTCAAACTTCCTGTTCTGTCTTCAGGTCTCCTTATAAAAATTTCATCACTGTATTTTTTACATTCATTCTTCCCCAGCTGATTTGTCTGTGGCAGCATCTTACAATGTGATCCAAAGAGAAAAACAAAAACATTGTTCCTGTTCTGCTACAGGAAGGGTATAAGGACATGACACACTGTGGCAATAACCCCAGCCCTGCTCATCTGCATTTGCACTGTGTGAGTGCCTCCAGACCCATCCCAATACCTCTCCCAAGCCCCTCTAAACTTCCTAAACTTCACCATGATTTTCCAAGTTCATTCCTACATCTCAGTGTTACCTACAAGTACACAATACAGTGAGAAATAATTTAATACAATCATAAACTAACAATCTGCTATGAAAAAAAAGCAAAGTATCATACATACATAGCTTTGATGCTTTCAGTAAGGTTAGTTTCAAAGGAAAGAAACTGCTTCCCTCTTTTTGTGAAACCTCTAACTTCAGGTCCTATAGCCACAAAAATTTTCTCCTGTGGTGTGTTAAGAGCTCCTCCCAGCTCCAATCTTGCAATTTTTTGGCCTGGTAGTGTCTTGAACACTGGCTGTAAACAGAAAAGCAATTTTCATCATCATCAAATTGTATTTATGGTAATCTTTTAACACAATGGATAATTAATTTGCTTTACAACTTCTGGAAAAACTAAGATACTATGGATTATGTGCAGAGGAAAAACAATCTGCACAACTGCCTTCGGAATCCCAGAGCAATCAAGCATTTTATAAATCAATAAATATAAAAATCTTTAATAAATTAAGACTTCATTACCTCAGTGTTATTCATCCACATAAAAAAATTCACTGCTGTCAGCTGATTTTGTTTGTGAATCTTGTTTTTTTAAAGAAAAACCTACACACACATTCCCTCTTACATATTGCATTCTTATGCCAGAATACTACACAGATTTATTTGTATGGCTGTATAACCCTTATGAGCTAACCATGAACTTCCTAAAGGAGAAAACAAAACCCATAAAACAAAATAATTTTATTTTTTTTTAAGCTGGGCACAAAAAGCAATCAGTTTGTCAAAATCCCTCATGTGGTTTAATGACTCTCTGCAGGTTTTTGTTCCAGCACAGTAACTGTGTCAGTGTACAGGCCTGAGCCCAACTTAACTGCAGAAGAAAAGGTGTGGAACTGACTTTCTTTGTGATGATCCACACGTAGTGTCTGACTCCAGAACTGTGGATGTGCTTGACCAGCCATGAAATCCTCTTGCCCCCACCACAGTATGAGGGAACAGTCCACAGCTCTACCTCGACACCTTCCACGGGTATCTTATTTGTCACGTCAGTAAAAAGGGACTTTCAAAGTTCACTGGGGAGAATACTTCAAAAATAAAATTTTAAATGGAACATTCCCACTTACCACAGCTTCTCCTTTTTTTATGCCAAAGCATGTAACGACCCCATCCTGATCTCCAACAACCACCTTCAAAAGTATAATATGGAGTTATTTTTTTATTACACACACAACTATGTTCTTAAATAATGCTTTTTCTATATTCACAGAATGCTATGGGTTGGAAAGGAACTTAAAGATCCTCTCATTCTGACCCCCCTGCCCTGGGCAGGACACCTTCCACTATCCCAGGTTGCTCAGAGTCCCATCCAGCCTGGCCTTGAACACTTCCAGGGATGGGGCAGCCACAGCTTCTCTGGACTACCTGTGGCAGTGCCTCCCCACCCTCACAGGGAAGAATTTTTTCCTAGTATCTAATCTGTGCTTTAGCAGTTTGAGGCCATTCCCTCTCGTCCTGTCACTACATGCCCTTGTAAATAATCTATTATAACATTAATGATATTTCCATATACTTAAGGACTTTAAATTCCAGAGTACTTAATTCCACAGCCACAGGGGACTATGCTTTACAAATCTATATGAAGTGCTCTGGATGGGACACTGAAGCCTAAGAACAGTAGTTCAAGTCAAAGCATTTACAATCCTTTTCCTGCTTCTAAGCCAGCAACCACGAGGTGAAGATGCATTGGGGAAGAGCTGTATTTTCACACTGAGACTTTACTATTGAAGCAAAAAAAATGCACTGTTGTTTTTATTGAGTTTTCCTAACCAGGTTTCCTTAATTTGAATTTATGTTAAGGAAAACTTAAAAAGAAATATTTCATAGAATCATCAAGGTTGGAAGAGAACTTTAAAGTCACCAAGTCCAACCACCAACCAAGCACTGCCACGGTAACCCTTAAACCACATCACCCAGCGCCAGATCCAGATGCCTCTTAAACACCTCCAGGGATGGTGACTCCACCACCTCCCTGGGCAACCAATTCCTGACCATCCTAACCGTGAAAAAGTCTTTTCTAGTATCTAATCTCAATCTCCCCTGTCTCAGTTTAAGGCTGTTATAAACACAGAAATAAGAGAAGTATGCAAGAACTCCCTTGTTGTTTCAGCAACGCCTTCCTCATTCCGAAATCTTTCCAAGCACCAACTTAGGTATTTTTTTTCCAAATAAATAAAAGTTTTCCAAAGCTGGGTTCCGCAGTCGTTCCCCAAGGAAACCCGGGGGGATAATTAAGGATATTCTCGGGACGCGCTCCCCAGTCCGAAAAGCCTTGAGCTGGAGCCCGCAGCCCCAGGCGGTACCTTCTGCGTGGCCTTTTTCCCCGAGGCGGGCAGGAGCCTCATGGTCTTCTGGGCCGTGACTCCCACCTGTGGAAGAGACGCTCCTGAGCGGGCACGGCCGGCGCCGGGACCCGGCACCGGGCACCTCGCAGGCCCCGCCGCACGGCTCCCCCTCCCCGCCCAGGCCACCCTCGCTCGCCCGGAGCCCTGCCCGCTGCCGGGAAGATCCCGAGCCCACCTGTAAGTAATCCACGCGCGCCAGGCCCGGCTCCATCGCTCCCGTGGGATGCGGGTCCGCCCGTCCCTCCCGCGGGCACAGCGCGCCCCGCGCCCCGTCACCGCGGCAACCCCCGCGCCCAGCCCGCCTCCCATTGGCTGGGCGGGCGGCCGGGGGGCGGGACCTCGGCCGACCGGGCGCTGCGATTGGCCAGAACGCTCCGGCGTGGGCGGGGCCCAGGCCAAGTGGGCGGAGCGTCTCGCCGGGGAGCGGAGCCGGGATCATATCCGTGCGGATTTTCCAGGCTCCGGGTGCCGAACCACGGAGGGAGCGGTAGAGTAGGAATGTTTTATTTTAACAACGAAGCGTCCTTAGGAACGGTGTAACAAAACGCCAGCCCCGCACGGAGTACCGAGTTATTTGTTGGTTTTGTTTTTGTGGTTTTTTTTTTAAAAATCGTTTCACCCACGTAACGAGGAGCTTTGGACCGAGTTCACGTGAGGTCCACATGGCGGGGTTTGTAAAAAAAAAAAAAGAAAAAAAAAAGTCTAGTCCTTACTCTGCTAAGTAAATACGCTGAGTTAGGAAACGTAGCTGTGGGTACGTGTATATACAGACATGTCGAACAGTGCTGCTACAATTAACATCCGCACTTACCTGGCTTTTATTAACTCCTTGCGGTCATACCACGAGTTCTGGGCTTACACACATTGCTAATAAAGAACAAATATTTCAAGTAATCCTCCACTGATCTCTAGTTGGTTTATTGTATGACGAGAAATTCCTATTTGTACCTGGTCACTGCAAGGAACAGAGTATTACGCTGCATCTGTTAATTTTTTTCTTGCAAATTTAGTGCAAAGAACTCTCCATATGTACTCATAAACCTGTTAAAATATCAGCAAATCGATACCATTATACCTTTTTTTAATGCATAAATGCAAAAAAAAAATATTATGATAGTTCTTGCTTTTAGACAAGTAAAATGAAGAGAGCAATCCTTTTGTGGTGAGTTAATAAAATTTCCTAAGACTAAATTCCATAGAAGCTGTACATAAAGTTATTTAGTGCTAAAAATCTACAATACATTTTTTCAAGTATAAGATACTGAAATATTATTGCCAATAAATAGTTGTGCTGTAGTCAAAGCCACGGTTCCTTTGTCGAATCATTCACATCTCAACATATTAGGGTTTAGTTTCTCACTGAGTTTATGTATTAAAATTGCCAACTCTTCTGTTGCTTGGGATTTATCCTCCAAAAGTTCATAGCGAAGACTAGAGATGTCCTGTTTGATTTCCTTTAATTCACCTGTATTAATAATGGAAAGAAGCATTTGTTAGCAAAGTTTAACATTCATTCAGTACTCTTCTGTTAAGTCCCATCAGCATCTGTTTCAGATTATTATCCCAAAATGTTTGTGAGATCAGATATAAAATGGGGCAGGAGGATTTACCTCTTCTTCATTCTCAATGAGATGTGGGTGTCCCCCCAACCCTAAATAGCACCAAAGGTATTTTAAAAGTCCATTGAACATTAATGTTATGCTCCAGGTGTACACACAACACCAAATATTCACAAAGTGCTGTACACAGGTTAATGAATTAATCACAGCAACACTGCTGAACAGCTGGTAAATATTAGTATCCCCTTTTTAGAGAGAAAAGGCAGAGATTTATTTTTTTTCTGAAGGAATGTGCCAAGATCACACAGGAAAAGTGTGGCAGAGCTGGCAGTGAAACTCACAGCTTCTGAGTCTCTCTCCTCTTCCTTACCAACATCCTTGGAATTAGAAAAAGTCAACCAATTTAAAATTACATTACAAATTTGGCACGAATATAAAAAATACATTTAAAAGAAACCAACTGTCAAGGCCAGGCTCATAACAGCATGTTTTCCATCACAGGGTGTTCAGTTCAAGAGCAGAAGATTTTTAAAACTTTCAAATACCGTTCTTCCAGCAAGAGTGAGGCCTGTGAATTCTCACACAGTATCTGCCTCAGGAAATGATTTGTCATGTGTGAAATAAAAGACTCTGGAAATGCACCTGAATTCTCTAGTGATGCAAACCAGGGGAAAGTCCCTAGATATGTTAAAATAGCTGCAGTACATAACAATTCAGATGTTTCCTATTTAGAATGTAGCAGACTTCAAAAATTGTGTCTTCAAAGGTTGGATCTGTCCTTTGGGTACCAATGAGATGCTCACAACACAGAGCATTAGCTTTGCCGTGCAGCTCAAGAGTGAGGTTCAGGGGTTGCCTGCCTTGCTCAAAGTGGACCTTCCTCTACAAAAATGGGTGACAAAACATGAACCATCATGTCAGTAAACCCTGATTCTTCTGCACTGTCTTCCTTATCTAGACACACATTTATACCCACAGCAAAGTGGCATCAGGGCACTGGAAAGACCTGTTGGGGACAGAACACTCTTTTCATCACTCACTTGGTAGATGATTTCCCACATCACGGAGCAGGAACAGGAGGAAAGCAATGGGAATCAGGAGAAGGGCACACTGAGAGGAAGACACTTTTAGGAGTTTCTCTGCTTTTGTCACTCACAAGCACAGCTCTGTGCAGCCAACACAGGATGGGGACCCATCAGGATAACAGTCTGCACAGTGCTGCCTTTCGAAGGCGCAGAGTGGGATTTAATTGAATCCTTTTTTGCTCCCTGCTTCTCACTGCAGAGAGTAACTAAGAAGCAAAATAGAAGCTGTGCTGTCCTAGCTGAGGGAGCAGCCCATTCAGGTCCCTCACATACAGCTGCCTGATGCTTCCATGTAAAAGCTCTTCTGATCCCACATTGTCCATCACTACATCACTCTATTGCCTGATATTTAGCTAGAGTGCAGAGTAAATACACTCCATGTTGCACACACCTCTTTTATTTTGTTTGGGGAACTGCTTAGAGCACAAGGGTTTCTTTGCTGAACTGTAGGCCTGTATTTAATTCCTGGATGGCTGGAGGAAGGAGGACAGCATTTGTCTTAACCTCATCTCAATGGGAGCTGGGGCTGTGCCTGGAGCACACACCCCTCACAGCCACCAGGGAAGTTGTGCACTGTCAACAGACACCAAGCTCAGATCCATCACTTCTCAAAAGGTCTCTGGTCACACACTAAAAGAGTGGCTACAGGTTTTCCCCACCATGCAGCTGACTATGGAGCTCTGTTTAATGATATGTGGCTTCAGAGGTGACTATTTCTCACAGCTTTATAAAGGAAGGCAAAACAAGTTATTCACAGTGTAAAGTGGTAAATTGTGTGTTCAACTGAAGGAAACAGAGAGAAAGTTGTCCTGCAGCTCTGACTAAAAGTGTGAGTACAGTTAGTGGCTTCCTCACAGATTTCCTCTGTAGCTGTGCATCATGTCTGTGCTCTCAACTTGTACCTGTAAAAGGGGGCCCATAATATTTCTCAGTTCTACTTCTTTGGTCCACCTCTTCCATTTTTTTGACATCACAGGCATCCTTCTACTACTGTCTGAGCTTCAGTGCATGTGAAATAGAAATAATCCCTCTTTTTACTCAAAACCTCCATGCATCACTGTAATACTGCTTCCAAAATTGGCTGTGAATATTGCAAAGAGAGTCTTTCTTACCTTCATTTACTTCATCGTTTTCTTTGTCCACTTGTGCTTTCAGAACGTAACGTTTTATCAGTCTTTTCATTATTTGCTGCCAGATTAAAGCAGTTATATAATCAGGTGAGCATATATAATTAAATACTATTCATTTTTCTTTCTTAACTATCTCTGTCACATCTGTGTAAGTGAAAGAATGAACAGCCCCAGATCAAGCAGTTGCCTCACATGGGCTTTTCTGGTGGGACGCTGAGAAAGAAAGGGAACTAGCCAACACAGTCAGCTTCCACATCCCTTCCCCAGAAACCAGTTTCAGATGTTTCATTCTCATGCTTTCCAAACTGGGACATCGAATTAAGATTTTAAGTAATGGATGGGCTGGTTTTGAAGCACTTCAAATAATGGGGCTTCAACAATAATTGTCTTTTTTTCCAGTAGCACCCTAGAGTTTGTTTTCTACAGGAGGTTTTCTTTATTGGGTGAAGGCAAAACGTACTTGAAACACAAAATTCTGGTAGTACCTTCACACAGTTCTGTTACTCAGAACAGTGATCTGTACTTACCTGATAGCGTGTCGGCTGATTGAGAATGCTGTTAAAACTGTGGGATTCAAAAACTCTGGAGTTGGACTGGGTGAAAAGGTTTAACTGGGAAGAAATAAGACAAAATTAATATATATAATAGATATATATACATAATATTTAATTATCTATTGAAATACATTCTATCTATTATATAATTATATTATAATTCCCAGTTAGAATTCAGCTCCATTTTTTTTCTTTAGACATGTTGGGGATGTTTCTATTGTCACTGTATCAGAATATTATTTTTTAAAATGAGATTGCCTTGAATTATTTCTTGGTTTTGTTTTGTTGGGTATTTTTTTTTTTAGCATTGACAATTTTAGGAAATAGTGAATTTGGAGGCAGGGATGTACATGCCCCAAAGCAGTTCTGCTTAGTTGAAAGGGGTTTTCCAAAGAACCACTTTCAGGAATAGCAATACATTTTTTAAAATGGTTGTACAATGACTCAAGGATGACAAAGCCAAGAAGGTTCAACCTCCTAGTCTGCATCTGTCATCAATCTTCTGTGTGGCCAATTAAAAGTCACTGAATCAGTGACATTTCTGTTAATTTACAGTACAACAAATACAAATTCTTTTCAAAGTATTGCTTTTGGACTTTGTAATACACAGGGCCGTGAGCCTGTCTTATAAAAAAAGCCACATGTGTCCTCTTTAACCCATCTGTGCCCCATTTTGCCATCAGTGAAATGAGGGGAACTGTTATCTAATTCTCACAAGGGCATTGGGACACTGCATGGCATTAATATTTGCAAAAAACACTTAGATACCCAAATTTAGAATGTCATGGAATACTCAAGATTATTATTACCAATCCTGCCTCTTTCCACTTTTCTTCTGCTAAGAACAAGCTTTGACAGCAGCAAGTAAATTATCCTACTGACCACATTTTTCCTTTCCCTAAGACAGGAAAAGGATAAAGTTTTCTCTCTTTAACCCTCCCCCTTTTTTTATCCTGAACTAAAAATTTTTCTACTGAAGGCTTAAAGCATCTTTATTCAAGTAACTGCTTGTGGGAATTATCTGCATCTTTGAATACGCAGTAATTTTTGTTTTATTTGTGGTTTTCCAGTCATTGGATTTTGCTGTCCCAATAAAATTTATAGCTATTTTACACAGTATGTTTAGGCAGTCTGAAATACGGACTAATATTATTATACTAATAATTACATTAATACATATAAAATAATAATATAAATTATTAATTACTGTACTCTCATCAGAAGCACAGATAATACCCTAAAACTTAAAGAAAAGCAGAATGCTGGAATGGACACATAATTCTTCAATGCAATGAAAAGACTTCAGTACCCACCCTAGATTTGGAATTGCCCATTCCCATCTCAATGTCCTTCTGCAGCCGCCTCCTCCTGCACTTAGAAAAGTTAATGATCCTCATGATGAAATAGAAAAAAGATTTGGGGCTTGGTACAAGACTGAAGGGTGGAGGTAACGTTTTTCCATCATCAAAATACGACAACCAGAGTTTAGAACGAGCAAATTTCCACTCCACATCACTGTCATCCTGTGTTAAGAAACAAAACCAGGTATGTGCTTGGTTTTTATGAAATCCCAAACTTTTTTTGCAAATGAAACTTCTTTTAAATATTGACCCTTTCTGGTTTTACATAAGATGTTATTTGCTTGCTAGTAAGACTTGCAGGAGTTCTGCAGAAATGCAACCACTTTATTGAGTTTGTTTTAACCAAATTTCACTTGTCTCTTTATGGCAACATTTCATTGATAATACTTAGTTCAAGCATGTGAAGCATTTAAACAAGCATTATATTTGCACTGAGTGCAAGCCAACATATAAACTCCTTGCTATTTAAAGTGGAACTTTTGGTGGGGTTTAAGGCTTTGTTTTTTTTATTGGAAAGGTCACATGAGTTTGGTACTCACACAAGTGTTGGAGTATTAGATTCAAGGCAGACATGGCTTAAAATGGTTGTACTTACAGCTCTTTACATAACCATGATTAATAACTCTGATTTATAACAGAGCACAGAAAATATAAACTTTGTTGTCATAAAGAAATCATTACATACTGACAAACTTATTTTGTCCTAATAGATTCTTACTGCAGTATTCCAAAGCTGAACCTGGATGATTCCAAAGGTGAAATGTTTGTTTATTATAATATATATATTTATTATCATATATATATTCCTGCTGAAATCTCTGACATTTCCCAGAACTCACTGAAAGTACTGGCAATTATATATCCATTTGTACACTGTGTCTTAGTCCTTTTCCTGTTTGTGTGGGTGTGTGCCTGCATCTGTGTGAATGTAATACTCTTTGAACTCATGGTCTGGAAAGCTGGCTCTATAAATATACTTTTACTTTTATTTCAGCAACTTAATTTAATTTTTAAACCCAAGGACCGTCATTACTTTAAATTTTCTGTTTGTTTGTTTTTTTAATTGGCCTTGGATGCTAAATATACTATTTAATTATCTTTAAAAATGAACATACTTTGTCATCATACTGAAACTCAAAATATATCTCTTTTAATAAGCAATGCAGCCAATAACATTTTGTGAAATTTAAATTATTTGTTCAGCTGAGCCATTTGGCAAATTTGAAGAAATACTGTGGTTTTGAGGCATATGGCAAAGCTCAGTAAATCTTTAAAATCAAGTTTGAATATTGTACCTGAAGTGGAAAAAAGCACATATCACAAAGAAAGTGTGTCAGCATTGAAAAGCATGGCTCAGTCATAACAGTCCTGAAGAGAATCACCTGCATCATACTCCAGGTACAGAGGCATAGAAATGGTCATGAACTACATCCAGTGTATCACTGCTGTACATAAGTGCCTAACTCATTTGAGGATTAGAACTAAACCCCAGATTTCCATTAAAGAACATGTCAAAATACATTTAATCCATAACCTAGTGATCTTTCAAATACTGAAGCACACTCTGTTAAAAGGAAACATGCAATAAGAATTCTAAGGAAATTGGGAATGAACCACCCACGTCTCAAATTTACACCCCAGTTCCTTTGTTTCCTACTTCCCAGCAGCTTTCATTTCAGTATTACTTTAGATTTTAAGATTTCTGGAAGGATGACATCTCCTTAGATGCATATACACAGCACAAGAACTACTTGTTTAGATCCTGTAAGGTTCTGCAGCTTGGCTGGGTTGTTAAAATCAGCCCTGTTTTATATCTCTTCTGATATCCTTTACTGAGGTAATCTCTTCTTTGTACTTTTGCCTATCGAGATGTGCTCATGGAAGTAATTCCTGGTAATTCTACCCCTTTTTCAACATAACGAAAGAGAACAAGTGGAGAACAGAGCCCACCTCAATTTCTTGATAGGAACTATTGATCATAGCAATGAGCATGTTGAGCAGAACTACCACCATTGTCACATTGTATATGCCATAAAGAACGTAACCAATGTTCTCTATGAACTTATGATCGTATTTGAGGACAACAGAGGTGACTTCAGACAAGCCAAATATTGACCAAAATAAGGTCTTGAAACTTTCTTCCACTCTGTAGGGAAAAAAAGAGGAGGAAGGCATTATTACTAACTACACAAATAAATATAAGTTGTGTTTGCAGTGACTGATAAACAACTTCAATTAATTTGTCTGTGAATCAGGTTTGCAGAGCACTGATCAACAAACAGGCAAGGAAGCTTTTTTCCAGTATATTTGATTTCTCCTCTGTGCTTCACCTATCCATCAGAGCTAATCTAGTTGTAACAATACATGCAGAACAACAGGCCAAGAACTAGAAAGGTATTTCATATCTAGGTTTTGAGATGAACCATAATTGCATCTCATTATTTTCCAGTCTAACTCTGCAGGGGCAGACTGTCCCTGTCCTAATAAAGTTAAAATGGGGCTGATGGGAACGAAACCACTGCTCTCCTTTCAAGAGCTTCTGGTTAAACCTTGCATTAGGTCATTCAGAAGATATCAGGTAATATTTTCTTACAATTTGTTGCTCACATCTGTGTGATTAATATAAAGGTAAAATTATTTTAGACTGCAGTGAAAGCTTCCATTATACAAACAGGAAACAACTGGTCTTTTGTATTCTGTTTCTAAGGTTCTGAGACACCTGATTTCCTGCTGACTGCAACTGTCTTCAGTTTTATCTTAGTGCTAGGAGAGAGCATACAGTATCTCACAGACTTTGTCACCTCAGTGAAAAACCTGAAAATCTCATATTGGCTTTTTACTTAAAATAAACTTCAGGCTTACGTTGTAAAGGCCGGGTTTAGTTTAGCTCCAAGGTAGTAGGAATATAGTATGAACATCCCAATCATGAATGCAAGGAAGACCATAATGAAAAGGACCATAAACTTGAAGATGTCCTTAACAGTCCTTCCCAGTGAAATCTGCAGGGGCCCAAAGCTCTCATTTGCAGGCAGGATGTAGGCGATCCGAGAAAAGCTCAGGACGACAGCAATGGCATAAAGGCCTTCAGATATTATCTGAGGATCAGATGGGAGCCATTTATCTCTGGCTGGAAGATACAAAACACAGGGGTTACCCATTTATCACAATGTTGGGAAATAGGTCCTGACAGGATTTTTCCATTAACGTGTCTGAATTTAGTTGAGACAAATATTTGAGGAGTCTGATAGTTGCTATTCTGTTCCTATTTCATTTAAGTCACAAATGATGAAAATAAGTTACATTACCTTCTGCTGGAAGAAAAAGAGACTTGAAGAAACATGACATTCTCTTCTACAGTTTGCATTTTAACTGAACTAAATAACAATAACTGATTCCTTATTGCTTTTCTCAACATGCCTGTATTATTAGCTGTCTTAATAAGCAGTATGCTAACCGGAAATTTATTCCTCTTTGATGTTTTATTGATGGGAAGTTAACATTGTTGGTTGATGAACAATTTCCTTTAATAATCACACCAAGCCTTTGCCATTGTTACAGGTTCAGGATATAACCCTGTTCCCATAGTGATCATAAAGACTTTTGCCAATCACCTCAAAAGAAATTGGATCGTGGGTTTTACACACAATGTGCACAGAAACCACTGAGTTGTGTAGAAATTCCTATATTACTATGTGAATTCATGCACCATCTTAGCAAAATAACACTGTATTAAAATGTGCTTCATATCAAAATACCATGTGTTTCTAAATGTGTGTTTACATATTCACAAATTCAGATTGGTTACAAAGCAATTAAGTTAAATAACAAAACCAAGTCTGCTGTTATAATCTATTGAAGTTCATAAAGCACATGCTAAAATACACTGTCAGCAGCAAATACAGCATTTGCTTGTGTTGCAAATACAGATTCATCACACCTTTAATGACAATTTCTGCACTGCAATAAGTATTTAGCACTTTTATTCTATTTGAGCCGATCTTTACTTGGCCAGCATCCTTCCTTCAGGAGGAAATGCCAGTAGATGTTTATGAATATGAATAACTATCAAACAGCTGAACCAGGAAAAAAAATCACATCCAAATTTTATCTGCTGGGCAATAAGGCAAGAATAAAATGTGACTTGTGAATGTTTAAAATCAAGGGGGGGTCAAGTTTAGCTCTAGGATAAAGAGATACAACAAAATTATGGGCAGCTACATTGGAACCGATTTTCTCCTTATGCCTATTACTTGGATTTAATATTCTAGCAAACTTATTTGTCAAGCTAGCCTCATAAAAACTGTTGTTTAAATATCACAGAAACAAAAATATTGAGGCACAAGAGGTTACACAGTGTCACGAACACAAACCCATACAGATGTTAATCTCCGGGCTTCTAAATGCCAGTGCATCCATCAAGTTTTTCTACGTTCAGATCTGTTTTACAGAAAAGTTAAACTCACCATAAGTGAAATATTCTATTTCTGGAGGCAGTGTGACCTCAGAGAGGTCATTCTCCTCGATGTAGTTGTCCACATACTGCTGTGCTTTCGTGGCCTGCAGGAACGCCAGAAGCCTCGCTGTGAAAGCGGCAATGAAAATGGACAGCATCCCAAAATCCAACACGTTCCATAACTGCAGGATGTATTCCCTGGGTCCTTCCAGCCACAGCTCTTTGCATTCTGACCACATCATACCTGCAACAAGAAGTTAAAAAGCATAGTGATGTTTGCCAAACTCTTTTCGTTTAAATTCTCTGCATTCTCCCATTTCATGAAACTGAGCAAAAATTCGCTCTTTTTTCTTGTCACAGCATCATCATCACCTTGACCTTTGATCAATAGGCTTGATCAAATAGAAAGGTATTAATTGAGAATAATTAGTGGGGATAAAGCTCAGGCACCTCCACAAAGGGTAGCATAGAGCCATGACTTTGCAGTGGAAGTATTATGGCCTAACAACATAACTTCCGTACTTCTAAAGGAGGAAAAATGTAAAATGTGGGAAAAACCCTTCCTCTCACTTTCTCACCATTTACATTCATAAACCACTTCTGAATCAGGTTGAATTTTTCCACAGGGACACAACTACCCAACAACACAGATGAGCAAATATACATGGCACAATTTACACTACTGATTCTCCACTTCACAGAATAAGATGCTTTTCAGCATAGAAAGTGGAATTTGGCTCTGTGTAGTTCAGATTTCTTACTCAAACATCTCCTCAGAAGTTAATTGACATGGATTTAATCCAGATCACAGCCTCACAGAATCTACATTTTTTTATATAATTTATATTTTAGAATTTATATCTGCATGAAAACAATTTATATAAAGATGAAGGGGCCTTATACCTACCGAGTACCCATACCATGATCAGCATTTCTGTCCAGGTGAACTGGGTGGTCTTCACCCTAAAGATCTGCTTGGGGTAATCAGTAACAGTGACATTGGGTAGTGTTGATATACCCTCAAATCTGTCTGAAGCATTGAACACCAGCAGGCCTAGGAAAATAATGAAGGATGCTGCATGTGCCACAAATTTCATAAATGGGCTTCGAAGAATTCTTCCAAGCTGCAAAGGCAGAATGAAAGCAGTCACTCAGTTTTCTCGAAGGAACATCAGGCATTCCAGAAGCATAAACGGGCTCAGGACAGTCAGCAAGCTCATTTTTAAAGGATACTCTTGCAAGTGCACTGAGCTGTGATGCTTCACTGTTTCAAAAGAAAGCCTCCCACAGGGAGCCTCATGGAATATACTGTCCTGTTACTGAGTGTGCATGTCATTCCATACACTCTAGATGGCAGTGTTTGAGGGGAAACACTCCAAGGAATTACAAATGTACAACGGCAGTGACCAGAAGGAGTTCATAAAGCAAGTCCAGGGAAAGATAAATTATTAAAATCTTCAAGTAGCAAAATGTTTTCTCTACCAACAAGAGTGTACTATTAGTTTGTCTGTGACTATAGCTCTAGGAAAAATTACAGTTGTCTGTCTCTGGCTACTGTACTCCATCCTCAGAACATATGTTCAGATATAGAAGTACCAAATAAATACCTGTACCTACTAAAAATAATTAATTGTTCCACAAAATAGACTAAGAAAAATAAGGTCAGAAATATTAATGATTTTCAAATAAATTCAGCAGGTTCAGTTCACATCTGCACCTGGTAAAAGAACAGAGCAGCAGCAGGGGCAGTCTGTCTGTACCAAAGGAGAGGACCTGCAGAATATCAGACTCTTACTTCAAGGAATGGTTTTCCTGGAATTTGGGTCAGATGCTGGGAACTAGGCAGACCAGCACACACTAAACTGCATTTACTACCTGTGCAAACAGTCCCAGGTTCCTTTCCTGCTCCTGACCTTTAGAAAGCATTCTGTAATTGCAGTATCAAACAACTGACCTGAATGTATAGCACTTTATTTGACATGAGCACTAGGAAAAACATCAGGTGTCTCTGGTACTGGAAATTAGAGCTCAAGGACAAATGTCACTTTGCCGTGTTGGACACCAGCTAAAAATATACTAATATGTTTCTATGATATGGAGCTGTGAGTGAGGGATATATTTACTGAAGATATTAATGGAAAGTGACATTTCAGAGAATAATGAGAGTAACAATTACACTATTTCCGTAAAGGTTTATCTTTAAAGCAAATAAATATTTAACCCAGAGAAAAGATCAGGTTCCCTTCAAATATGTAGAAGCAGAGGAAAATTGTATCCTTCCTGAGATGAATTACAAGAGTGAAATATAAATGAAACTCGCATTTCTTTGCTGTACACTTGTTAAGGAAATAAAATCGAAAGACCACATTCAGCACAGAAGTAAATTTACACTAACATTTCAAAAAAAATTTAAGGAACAGATTTACCAAAGATCTACCAAATATACTTCATTTGCAAACAATTCACGTGCCACAGACTACCAGGATTCCAAAGAAACTACTGCTATTACTTTCCTTGGGAGATCATCAGGAAAGCTGAAAGCAGCCTTACACTTTCCCATCATTTTAAGAAGCTAGGAGTTTACACTTATGTTCTTTTATAAATATATCCTATCTCGTGGTTGGAATACTGCATTTAGTTTAATTTCTGCTCTATGGTTCAGCTGGTAAACAGACCTCCTAGGGCAGGAATAACAAATATTTTACTTAAGATTAAGTTCTGCATCAGTGAAGTCAACAGATGTTCTGCTAATGGTTTATGTGGGAACAGCATGAGACCTTAAGATGCCATCAGAGGAGACTTAATAAAGAATCTGAGTGGTGACTTTCAAAAAACCCACGTTACTACTACAGATATAATTACATAGCAGAGACCGTGAGGTGAGCACATTCTGCAGAAATTTAAAAAAGAAAAAAAAAAAAGCTTCCAAAGAAGAGAGAGCTTTTCTTTCTTTAAACTTAACATCAGTTTATTTTCATGCTTCATCGCTGTGGTCCCCCCTCTTCACAGTGCAAATAAAACAAGTAGCATCTTTTGGCTCAAGATTAGAGAACGCTAAAAATATCATCAATTAATTAAAATTTGGAAGCAGCAGAACTGGAGGTGCAATACTGCATGTTAACTGCCAGAAATTGAAAACCAGCTCCCAGAACGTTACAAGAGAGGTAATTTATAAAATTCAGTACCCTGCTACACGGCGCAATCCAATAACCAATGGCTAGGAATGGAAGGCCCAGTGCCACAACCAGCACAACCAGACACTTGATAGCGATGGTCTGCTCCCGTAATCCTGAGAGGTTTTCATACCAGATAGTCAGGAGCTGTTGCTGACAGTTTGGATGGGCCACAAACTGCAAGGAAAAAGAAACAAACCATGTTATCATTAATAAGAAGAGTTACGTAACTCCTACATACACAACCACGATCACCATGCTAGGTGTTACACAGAAAGGATTGGAAAATAATCCTGGCAACACTGATAATTTGGGTTGAGTGAGATTTGATATCAGCTGGTTATACTTTGGAAAAAATACTTAAAATACTGTAAATCTTGGATACCCATTTTATTATCCCTTGTACTCAGTAGAGATCATTATGTACTATACACACTGTTGTTTGCCAGGTCTTGCCTGCAAAACTCCATTAATATTCCAAATCTCATTAAAAAGTGCATAGAGTAGTACAACAGGACCGACTTCTTAAAGAAAATCAAATTAAATCACTGGCAATGAAAACAGGGAACTTTAAAGCTCTCAAGAAGAGAAATCTGAAGCTGTTGCATGAACTTTAAAAAGGGAAGCAATCTTCATACTTTAATCTACTTTGCTCTAAAATTAAAGTCCCTAAGCATTTTGGTGTGTGATTCATTAGCCAGTTCACATATTAATGCGGCTTCTACATAGAGTGGATTGGCCAACAGAAATAAATAAAAAGATTGTAAAAGTCTTTTAAGAAATTAATGTCAACTCAAACTACGTTTCTATTCTTTTTTCCTAGGCTGTCACCTTCGAAGCTTATGCAGCACAAAACCTGCCAGCCTGGCCCATTTGAGAAGAGGAGATTGGTTTTTTGTGTGCTTGTGCATTCTGACATATGCCCCCAGCCTCTTCTTTCAGTAAGATAAATTTCATTGTCAACTCAGGACATCAAAGGGACAAATCCCACAGCAGATTAACTGCGGACAAAGGCAGGAAAGTAAATAATTATTTCAAATTACAAAGACATTTTTAAAATCAGGCTTAAAACCGTAGGGAAGAGGGGAGAAGAAACACCCACATCATTCCTTCTGTTACCAGAGGGAACGGGAAGAAACAGTAAAGGAGCTTTAAGGGAGCTCTGGCATCTCACCCAGAGCTCTGTGCTGGTTTATTCCTCCTGTTCTATCAACATTTGGATCTGACACTAAGAGGAGATCTGCCTGGCTATAATTTTCCACAGAAAAGGGAAGATTTAGTGAATAAGACGCCAAGAGTTATGGGCAAGTTCTTCTCGGGCAGTGAGTCTGAGGGCTCTTGAGAAGATCTCAGCGACTCATTTAACTGTTGGCAACTGCACAACGTGCAGCACTCCCAAGCCCTCGGAGCAAGTTGTGTCACTTCTCAGCCATAAAAGCTCTGAAATTCATCCTTCTTCTCTCTGTGTCTACTGAAATATTTCAATTTATGATTGTGTTGGGTTTATTTTCGGCAACTGTAAACTCTTCCATGCCCATCAGTCTTCTGTGTCTGTGTGTTCCTGTATTATCTGTCTCCCCCCACAGCTTCATCTCCTCCAAGGACAGTAGGTCCCCATCACATTTTAAGGACTTTTTTTACCTATTGATCATCCTACAACCTTTCTGCATTTCTCTTCTCTCGTTTTACTTTCCATGCAGCATCATACTTTTCATTACATATGTTGATCTTATTATCACATTGATCTAATATTTTCAGATCCAGTCCAAACCACCCCAGTGAACAAAAAAGGTGCATGAGGACAGTATCTGGTAACTAAAAGAAATTAAAAAACCCCCAATTTTAATGTAGTTGCTTTTCTGAGCACAATTGACTGTAACATTTCTGATGTTTTCAGTTTCATGACCATGAACCAAGTCATCAGTATGTAAATATTTTTCTCTGTGACTAAGAGTGATTATAATGTTATTTATTCCTACCATCCTAATGGCTGAGTTTAGATGTACCAAGAGCAGATCCTGGCACGCTCTGATACACAAGCACACAAAGAGAATTCTGTATCTTCTTTCTTATCTATCAATTCAAAACTTCAGTGTTTGAAAATTAAATCCTGTGATTTTACTCCAACCTTTATTGATTTCACTCAGAAATTCCATTCTGATTTTTTTATCCTGGCAAGAACTGCAGAACTTGGCCCAGTGTCAGCTCTTCTCTGAAATTTTATTGGCAATCTAAAGACAGAGTTGAGACACAAAACTAAAAGCACTGCTGCAGCAGCAATTCAGCATACAAAGCAAGACTACTTGTTCTAACTCCTTTTTTTTTTCTCTCTCCTTAATTCCCTCAGTCCTTCACTATTGGGTCTGCAGGTTCAGTCTGAACCTTACCTTCAAAATCATATCATGTTTAAAAGATGGGTTAAACTCTGATGCAGTACCTGGGGTATTAAGTGCAAGAGTTTCATTACTAATAGAATTAAAACCTCCATTTCCCTGGCAGCGAACTTCTGAGCACATTTGCTCACTTGTCATATGCTTTTTCCTCCCTCTGAAAAGGGCATATGGCTCATTAACTATTTCATGGACCTGTAGTTCTGTTTGCACAAGGGAACTGACCTTAATGTAGCTGACCCAGAAGCACAGCTAGAAATATGGAAAGCTAAGGAACACAACCACAGCCTTGTCTGCTTCCTACAGTTAGAGGGCTGAAATAATCCCGTGTGGAGTTCCCACATCTGAATCCGTTCTAGTCAGAATATCACTGTCACCTGTCCCATCTGTGATGGAGCAAAGCCCAGCAAATCAAAGGACCACCATGCCAGAGACATTTCCTGGCTCAATCCTTGTCATGCCCTCTGTAATGGCCACTTACAGGGAACATGTATCAATATGGTAACAACTCTGCACCATCTATTTCCTTTCACCAAGATCATTAGTCTTGTAGGTCCTGAACTGTATTTGTCATTTGTCAACACTTTATCTCTTGCAAGAGAAGAGAACAAGTTTGCTATGTGGAATTGTCTTTTTTTTTTTTCCCCCCACTATGCAGATCTTCGTTATTCTTAACAGATCTGTGTGGCCCTTTGCTCAGCAATTAATTTCATCAGTGACAATAACCTCTTAAAAGAAACCCACAGTCTACAGCAAGAAAGCTGAGACACGAGTCTCAACATTTATACACATTAAAATGCAACAGCATAAAGAATTTATGTGATATTTAGACACTTAACATGCTTATGCACTTTGATTTTCCCCCCCATTCCATTCTTTTTAATTAATTTAATGCTTGTATATATTTACCTTGAATTTTGGTAATTAATGTGCATTTATCTGCTGTAGATCAATTCTGCATTGGAAATGGTGATTCGCTGCTTGGGATCTGTGTTGAGAATGTTTGTTACCAATCTTTTGGGGACATGATAAACACCAGCATTTCCCAGTTGTTCTGGCAGGGTGCTCACAACCCATTTTATGTGGCAGATTGGCTCAAGAGGTTGCCACAGAATACAGGGTTATTTACTCTGAGAAACACAAGGCTTCTTGTGGAGATGATGAAACCATAATGGCTGTAAAGAATGGAAATTATGCTAATCATGTAAATAGGTAGCTGTAAATAATATATAGGCACTGCTGTATTTCCTGGGTCCTCTCACAGCAGGACTCAGTATTAACTATTCTCTGCACTAGGGTAGTGTGGGATCTTGAGGAGAACAACATAGCAATACAATAAAAGCTGCTATGGATATGTATTATGTCAAATTTGCAATACACAGCTCCATTTTTCAGTGCATAACATTCATTCACAACATAACTGTTCATTAAAAATTTCTTTGAGAGGGGCATCAACCGAAAACACATTGTACTTTCCAAAACACTAATCAACCCAAGTGCAAAGATGAACTGATTAACCAGCCACAGACATATTCCATACATTTTCAGGGCTGAATTTTAAAATATTTTTAAAGGAACACACAGAGTAAATTTCTCACTACGACTCACATAGTTGCAGATGAGCTGATTTACTGTCATACTTTGAAATGAATTCATAAATAATACACTTAATGTCAACTTAAATGTTCTCTCTCCTTTTTTTGAAGTAGTGAAAGGGAGACTTTTCTTTGAAAAAAAACCAACAAAACAAAAAAAAACCCCATGTGTTGATAGGAACACTATTAGAAGGCTGCAAGACTTCCCAGAATTTTCTTGCTGAATCAAGTTATTTAACGTAGGTAAAAGTAATAAAAATAAATAATGAACAGAACAGATATTTTCATGGGTTTTCACCAACAGTTTCACCTAGACAGTCTTCTCTTTGGATTAGATATTATTACAGAAACTGGCATAAAGACACATCCTTACTTTTTCCTGATGAAAATCTGGCTCCACTGAAATGTCTGCTTTTGGACTGATCGGGAGAAGGATCTGACCAACTGTCACAGCCTTGCCAGCACACCTGATCTATGTCATTAAAACCTCCTGCCACTTCTCAGCTGTGGGAAGTAGATTAAACTGAACTCCTTCATTACAGTCCCCTTCTGCCAGCTCCTGCCTTGTGAGAGTCTTGATTGCACACACCCTGCCTCAGTAAGCGATCCGACCTGCGGAACGACGGGATGGCACCTCTCCTGCAAGCGCCGGCTGCGAGGAGTTAGTTACCTTTTTGACCTCGTACTTGATGGCCAGTTTGACACGGCTCAGGGAGGCTCTGTGCCTCTGCGCTTCCACCGGCTCCGAGTTTAAATCCCCGTTCAGGATGGCCTCCACTTCCTCCGAGTCCCGGCAGAGGTCGAGGACGCCGACCACAAAGTCCTTGCACTGCATGGACAGCTTGCGATAGTCATTCTGAAACGGGAGGGAGACAGAAGACGGCCCGTGACAAACACTTAGGAGCCAGCAGGGAGGAGAGAAGAACCTGTACAAGTCACTGAAAATTAACAGTGCTTGACTTGCACTACGTCAAGTTGGGAGCGCATCACAGAATTTTCATACGGCAGAACCAATTATTCTGTGACACGAGGTGGACACTCGAACAGCAGATGGTGGCAGCTGTTTAACAGAGCATGGGAACACGACACAACAGAGTAATAAAATAAGCTGGATGGGCAACAGGGGAAAGCTGAATGGACAAATAAGTATTGCACAGACAAACCAGGACTTGAAAAAGTAATCTCGCTGTTGCAAAAATTTTGCAGACAACTAACGAAATCATTCTTACAGTGTTGCCTCCCAGGCTATGAATATGTTTTAGCTCTTCCTACGCTGCTGAAATGGCTGCTTACTCTTTACTCTGATGTATCCTGGATTAATTTCCCCCTTTTTTCCCCCCTCTCTCTGCTTCCGACTTACCCTTGGAAAGGCTCACACCCAACAATGTGTACAGTGGGTTACAAAGTAACTGCACAGAACAACTGTGGCATGAATTTGGACACCAGTATTGTGGGCAAAACACCCCAAAATTCCTGTTTAGGCAGTACAGAAACCAGCTTCTTCAAAGGACAGCTCAAAGGTATCAGGCTCCTTGGTCATTCTCTAAGAGACAACCTGTCCTCTGACAACACTGCTGAACTACAGAGACATTTCTGAAAACCTCAACCCTTTTATCTAAGAGCTCTGTCCATCTTTCCCTTCCTCCCCTTCACCTCCCTGTCTATACCTCTCACACATCATTCCTTTTATGACTATTTCTTTAATCTCCATCGTGTTTTCTCTCTCTCCATCAGCTTTTCCTTCCATTACTGCTGGAATCGACAGCTCTTCTTGCACTACCTTCTGAAAGTATATGAAGCCAATACTTGCTTTCTGTTATTAGAAACATCTCCCTCCTCCAGTTCAGAGTCTTTTCATAACCCCTCAGCACTCAACATAGCTTATGTCTCTTTCTTGAGGTGCTACCTTTAAACTCCTCAGTTGCTTCTGTATGGCAACATCACAAAGATTTGCTTCTTTTTCATCTCCTCCCTCTTCTGACACAACATCTGTGGCTCCATTTCAAAATTTTTAGATTAGCTCTGTAAGGCACGTCTGAATCTTTGCTTGCACTTTGGTTTATATCTGTATATGCCTCCCACCATCTCTGTGACATCCCCTATAAGGTCTCATCTGATCTCTACTTCAGCAGAAACCTTGGTCTTCGTTTTTGTGTCCATGTCCTCTCAGACAGATTTCCAGAGCTTCCAGATCTGAGATGCAGCCTCTGATTTCCTCAAGTGAGCTGGAGAAGGAAACTTGACTGAACCTGCCAATTTTACCTTGTTGTATCAAGTGCTTCAGTGCCCAAGTAGAAACAGCACAGCCTTCTTTTTCAATGACTCCACAGTTTTTCTACTCTCTATTTTTTTCCCCACTAGGCCATCAAAACACTAGTTTGAGTCCTCTGTTTCTTCATTTGTGTGTGTTTACTGTTCATTTCCAGACACTGCCTTTTTAAAATCACTTTTTGGGGGTATAGATTTTCCCTTTGAGGTGCCTGTCTTCTAAAAAATGCTTCCTTATTGCTTCCACCCTCATAATTTTCTCATTTAATCTCAATTTTTTTCCTGAAACCCTCACTTTTTCCTCCTTTCCTAAGTAATTTTACTTCCTTCTACTGCTAGTTTTGCTAAATTCTCAACTTTGGATCTATATAATGGGACAAACTAATGTGCTCTCAGTAGTTTCAAATTATTTTGGGAAATGATGGGAAAAGAGACTGCATAGGATAACTGCAAGATTCAACCATCGATCCCATAGGTCAGATTCAGATATGAATCAAAATGAAACACTACTGGAGACAAACAAATACTACTAGGAATTGTGTTATTGCATAAGACTAACATCCCAGATACAGATTTGGAAACAACCAGTCCTAATCATAGACCTAAACAGGAGCCAGTTATTTCCTTTGGTCACAGAGGACAAATTAATTCAGTTGTCAGTGAACCAACAGGATGTAAGGTTATTTTAGATTTGTTTTTGGTAACCGAGGAGAACAGTACAGAAGAGCCAATTATAAAAATAATACTGGGATGCATGATTAAACTCAGGGAAGGGATCCTACGAAGATAAAACACGTGCAAAGGAAGACTCCAGGATGGTGGCTAGAACAGCAGCAGTCATTAAAAAAAAAAAAAAAAGATAAAAGAGGAACAGTCTTTCTTGACAGTCTGGTCAAGGAAGAGTTTCATCACAGGGGCCAAAAATTGTAAGTATGAACTGCTAGAATTCAGGTTAGAGAGGATATTCAGCAAAGCACAAAGAGGTAAGACAATGTAAAAAGAAGATGGGGATTTTCTGAAGCGAAAACAAAGGAGTGACTAAAGTCAATCTAGTAAAGCCAAAACCAAAACCAAGCCTTCAGTTTACTGAAGCCCTGTGTCCTTAAAACTCTTTATATTGTTTTTACAACAGAGTTATTATGTATCTGTGAGAACCTGAACATCCTTAAACATCCAATTTCAAGCAAGAGTTGCTTACACTTTTCACTACAGCTGAAGGCAGAGTTTGTATTTTTACATTTACAGAGATGGCTGAGCAAAAACCATACTAATCATCAGATACAGCTTAACATGAATTCAACAGGAAAAAAACTGGTAATCACATTTTCTTTAACACTGTGAAGTAACTATGCAGTGCATGGGAAGATACACTAATTTTTCACTGATTTCAGTAGTAGTACAATATGGCTAAAAGAGAAACTACATTCTTTCTGCCTGACTTTGCAGGCACCTGTAGCTTTTTTTTTATTTTAAAGTACCTGTTTTGGTGTTATTTCTATCTACCCTACACTTCAAGGTATCTCATTAAAGTTTAATATGGTTTAGTTTAGCTGGTTTTGGATTATTCAAGTGTTTCATAACCAAATTTTGTTCTTGTATGAATGAACATGGACTTGTTCTTGTATGAATGTCCAGTTGCAGGGAGAGGCTTCATTTACACAGTCTTTTCTTAATCCTTTGTTAAATGTGAAGAGAAAGAAGGAGAAATAATGGGCTTCTAATAGTTAGGAAATAACAGTAGTTATTCTTGCTAAAGGTTCACTCATTTTTCTTTACTATTTAACTTTTTTCCTTAAAATAACACAAATGTAAAGCCAAAAGGTACATTACTGAGAAGTTACTTTCTTTCTCAGTTAGTACAGACCAAGCAAGAACATATTTTCACTTGCAATTACAACTGTGAAACCTTGCCTACAAATGGCAAAAGGGGGACGAACTGCAGCTCCAGTAGTATCTCATGAAGACTGTTAATTCAATAGACCACAGATGGTTTCATTTTGCTGTTCTCTCATGGATGGAGACTCATCCCCTCAAGTGTGTCAAAGCTCCTGCCTGATCCTGGCAGAGGGTGCAAAGCTTCTGCTCTCACAGCTCACACTGTGTTAACTGGCATCCCAAAATATACACCCATTCAGTCTAGAATAGCCCTGCTGGTTCCAGAAGGACAGACTGCTTTGCATGGGCTATTTGCCTACAACACAAAGTTACCCACATTTCCACTGAATAACAGTGCTACGTTTTTCTTTGATAGGTGGATGGGCCGCTTGCTTATGAAAGTTATGCTTATTGCCAGATAAGATTAAAGATATGATGGATTAAGTTTTCTTGTATCAAACTTAGGGATTAAATACAGGCTATGTTACTTACAAATGCTGTCATGAGAACTGAAAACCGGTATGTGCATTCCTAATATCCAACTCCGGCTTTGAACCTTATGCTAGGAAAACTTGTCAGATTTCCCTCTCCAGGTCTTTACTTACTTATGTATTAGCAAATCAAATTTATCCCAGTCTATCTGATTGCTTTACAGAATTAAACAGACAAACACTACCCACATTGTGACCGTGGGATCCAATTCTTAAACAATCTTCTACCTCCGGGGTGTTGTGCAAATCTCAGAAACCTGAATCTGTGGTCTCGGTCATACACATCCACTTGTGTTTACTCCTGAGAACATACAAACACAGCCACCAGACCACTCACCTCTTCCATGTCCTAAACAAGGCTACGAGAACTCCCTGTGTGGAGGTGAAAGGACCTGTGCAAGCTGACAGCTAGGTGACGTGAAGCTGATCTTCAGGAGAACACCAAACAGAGTAGGCACCGGTATTATACAGCAGGGCTCTTGGCCTAATTTCCATCATAACACAGGGACTCTGATTCCTTAATCAACAAAGTGCTTCTCCAATTAATTCACAGCCTAACTCAGCTGGTTTTACTACTTATAGCATCTTACATGTTATCTCTCAAAAAAAAATAAAATTAACAGTTACACGAAGATCTTTGTAACCTCAGAAATATCAGCCTACAATCACAGACACTGTGGGTGATATTGGTACGTATAAAGGACAACTGATGATGACTGGGATTGCAGAGCTGTGTCTCATGAGCAATTTTGGAGAACTCTGGCCCACATCAATGTTTGGATCTCAGGCTGCCCAACTCTGCCTGTTCTGTTCTCACTCCTCACATCAAAAACTACCTCCTGAATTCATCTAGAATTTTTACAAAGAACACATCAATGCATGCAAAGAATGAAGGACACGAACAGAAAGCCTTTGGCTGATTTCACCCATAGGATTTTTTAAACTATTCCAAAGAAACTGTACACTGAGCAATCCCATGCAGTCAGATGAGATGTAGAGATGTTTTCTGTTACATTCCTCTAAGCACCACATTTCACAAGTATTCACAACCACATAACTAGTTCACACAGCCATTATAAGCGATCATAAATTTATGCTATTAAATGTACTGTGTATTAAATGGCCACTTGGAGATCACATATATCCTCAGTTTGCACACACAACTGTATATGCAAATCAAGCACGTAACTGCACTGCTCATTATGGATCTGGGCCCTGTCCTTCCAAAAGCTGGACCTGAACGTAGATCAAGCTTGAACATTCTTTGTTAGTTCAGCTGAGATAACACTATGTAAATTTACTTGGAACAGGGACAGATTCCGCTTTTGGATGCACGTCCACATCTTCCGTCGGTTCCAGGAGGAGCTTTTAGCAAAACTGGGAACAGGGATTTATCCTATATAAAGCAGGATTATGATCTTTTTGATCCTTGCTAGAGCAATTCCAGCTGGAGAATCGAGCTTGCTTACACAGGACAGTATTTAGTTGAAAGCTGGTAAAAAGAGATTATCTGTGGCTTTTTAGCTACCTTTTTTCCTGTGGTGACTCCAAAGGAAAGTTCCATCAGCTGTTCTGACTACTAGGAATTCTCCCATCCCTGTGCAGTAACAGTTTTAAAGTTCTCAGGGAAGAGGATAAATATCAATTAACTTTAGTAACCCACAGCAGCCACAGTGGCCAGGGGCTGCTAAAAATAGAAGAACAAGAAAACATAAAAATTGGGAATATTTTGTATTGCAAACTGCTGCTGGGACCAGAAAACACAATCCTCCAACTATGGTAATGAACACTTATTTACATTAAGACAAGATACAGTTCCAGGCTGAGCTTCCCTGGACAGTCTGTCAGGTACAAAGCAATGCACCTCAGAGATCTCCAACCACTCATAAAGACAGATGCCATTAGAACAGCCTTCCATAACTTTCTCTACCTTAAACAGGTATTGTCCTTTTCAATAAAAGAAAGGAATTGGACCAGCAAATTTGATATCCTTGGAAAACACTTTCTGATCAGGCACATTGGTAATAAAAGTCCTTATAAATATCAGAATTGGTGAATGAGCCCAGAGCAAAGCAGAATTCTGGTTTTGCATCTCATGCCCAGAACTTAGTCAACAATGTTGCTTTCTTTCTAATTATGTAGTAGAAACTCAGGTGAGCACTTAGAAGGGAGGCAAGAAAAAGGAAAATCCAGAGAGGGAACAGAATAGAAGAAAGTAAGGGAAAAAGACAAATGGATGCAAAGAACAAAAAGGAGTAAAAGCACCAAGAAGAAACTAAACAAACAAAATACATGAAGAAGAGCAAAAGGACCAACAGCAGCTTGGAACAAGGATTTCACAAACAAGTAGGAAGTAAGGAGGCTTGAAGATGGAAGAAGTGGAGTGCAATTGTCTTTAGGGCTTCAGTTTCCTCATCTATTGTTACTCATTTTCAGTCCTTATTTTTGGCCGCTTGTCTTGTATCTCCCAAGAAAAATGAGTGTTCACTGGTTTCTTTGAATCCTTTCTCCTTTCTTCTGAAGGGAAAATGAAAAAAAAAAACCAAAACAAAATCAGTGTAATTAATCAGGTTTTCTTCAATATTCATAGGGAGCTGACTATCATGAGCGAAGGTTCTAAGCCACCTTCCCACATTTCTAATACTCTTGTGCAAACCCCAGTTTGTTCATTAGAATTTGTCAGTATAAATCATAAGCGACAGAGGCAGACGGGACTTTGCATATGCAAAAGATACAAGGTTCAATTTAACAAGCATTTGCCAGGAAACTTTACCCTCAGGTGTTTTTAAACAGGTTCAACCCATATTCTTTGTCTGTGGGAAAACCACCCAGAACAGTAGTTTTTTGTATGACTGCTCTGAGTCCTGGAAGTGGAGCATGTACAGGAAACTTTGTGGGACTTAACAGACCACAGGTATTAAGAATAAATCATGAATATTATCAAAAGTCCCTTTAAACAGATCTGTCCTTTTTTTTTTTTTTTTTTTTTTGTGGGAGACAAACTGTTCTGCCCATTTTTCTTCACCCTGAAACAAAGGTGCTCAGTGCTGTGCTACAGATCGAATTTGATGGGAATACTTGAGCATTTCCCAGTGATGATCCTAGAGAAGAACACAGCAGAAGTCTGTCAGTCATTCTGCTTCACAGGGAGGGTCAATGTTGGACTAGAAGCCTTCTCCTCTGGGATGGGAGCACGTTCAGATGACATATCTGTGGGAAAGAAAGCCCTGAACACACAGTTACAGATGGGACTCCAGGCAAACAGTCAACTCTCCTGCCAGGCTTGGTAGAAACAGAAAAAAACGCCCTGAGATGTGTAGGAATCAGAAGGGAAAAAGAAGAGACAGATGTGATGTCAATGAGGAGAGTAATTATTTCACTGGAATTTTTTGATGTTGATGAGAAGCTGGAAATTCCATGCTAGCAAGGAGCCAGGAACAACTTCTACTACAGGTGCCTAAAACTGAATTATCTTATACACCTGGCAAGGTCAGCAGCCATGTAAGTGCTATCCAACAATACTGAAAACTGTGAGAATAGTGAATTTCTTGGGGTTTTAGGCATCCCAAAATATCAGGGAATTAACATTTTAAAAACTGAAGTAATTTTTTTTAAGTTCTGGTTTGAAATGAGAAGCCCCATCAAAAAACGTTGCTTTTCCCTCCTCCAAAATTTCAAGCTGATTTATTTTTCTGATGCAACTTCTATTCATGGTATTAGTACTTATGATATGGGAGCCTCCCATGAATTTCTATCTTTACTGAAATTTTTCCATGCAGTTCTAATCATCTGCATCCTCACCTAACAAAAGCATGATGCAGCTTCACTTAATTTAGCTTTTGGTGACAGAGATTGTATTTTAGGTTCCTGGAAAGTTGTATAATGCTTACATTGAATCCCTAAGCCCACCAGTGAGCACAGGTATAATAACAAAATCTGTATGCAGTATCACAGAGATAAAGATGGATGGTAGAGTTTCTGAGGAGCCAATCCAGAAGAAAAGTTCTCTCTAAGAAACTACAGGAGAAAAAGGAGGGGGAAAAAAAAAAAAAAAAGGTTTGTATCCACAACCACCAAAGCATTTTTCAGAAAACCCATAAATCTCCATCTTGGGCATATGATTCTGGAGCCCCTGTGGCTCTCAGGTTGTTGGCCTAGTTGAAAAGGAATCAGTGATAAAGAGACTAAATTACACACATGAGAGATTTAACCCTCTAGAATGCTCTCTAAATGAGGCACATAACTAATTCATTGTGTGCAGCACACAAGCTGACAGGCTCTGTGCACATGATAAAATCCTCTAATTCTTCAGGTTTTTGTTCACAAAGAGCTTGCCCAGATTTCAGTACCTCTTCAGCAGAGGGAAAAAAACCCAGCATTTTTCCTATATCCCTGAATAAATACATAGAGGAAGTACTCAATTAATTTGCCGGATTACACAATACACAGCATGGTATGAGTGGGTTCCTTCAGCAAAGGAAGGAAAGGTTGAAGCTGAATTTTACACTTTATTAGTGCGTGGTATAATACATGAATTCTTCTCACCCCTGAAAACTTTATTTTTAAATTATGTTTTAACTCATTTAGCTATATCTGGAGCTATTCTTTCTCAGGAGTCTAAAATGGTTTCTTCCTCTTCTGGCAGAGTTCACTTGATTAATTTCTGCCTGTTTTTCTCCAGGTTGTTATATATTCCTTCTGAGCACTCCGCAGTGATAACAGTGCTTGCTGTTGTTTGGGAAGGTTATTGGTTATTTTTGCCTCTCTCAGATCGTTTTTGAAGGCACTAAACAAACAAGTGGTACCCAACACTGACCTTGTAGAACCCCGATGAACTCGTTATTAAAACTAGAGGCAATGCTGTTAACATCACCACTCAGTGAGAACAACCTGTCATCCCCTAAGCTGAGCTTTTCTTATAGCACAATCTAGCAGGGTTGGATGTTTTGGTGGGATTTGGTTGGGGGAAGAGGAGGGCAGGCAAGAGGGGAGGTGGGTGTTACTGTACTTTTCAGGGAAAAATCATTAAGAAAAGTACTGTGCAACAGTTAATTAAGTCATTAATTGTCTGATGGAGGAGCTGAAACATATAAAAAAGTCAGGGCACTGAGAAACAAAAGCAGACACAGCTCAAAATGAGGCAACAGGACCTACATCTGTGATTAGTCTAGCAGCTGGTTTTGAAGAAGTGACATTTCTAAAAGGTGTGTCAAAAAAATTACCCACTTTCGGTATTCTTAACAATTTGGAGGCATCAATCACCATCAGTACAAATTAAAAAGAGGGAATAAGGTCAATGCTACAGTTGCTCAAGAAAAGCATAACATTTCTGCTTTTTGGACTTACTTCACTCAGAATTTGTAATTAAAACGAATCCTTGTCTGCTACTGCAACCAAAATTGTTTTCCGTCTGCTGCAAGGTTATCAGAACACACACTTTTTCCAGTTCCCAATTTTCTCTGTACACAGGAAGTGCAAAAGCAATTTCGTTTCATTAAAAATTCTTATTAAAGGTTTATGTATTGAAAACTCAAAATCGAGAATAAAAGAGACAATAAATAACATGAAAGTATTTGTTACTGAAAAAAGTAAAGACATGGGAAATAATTTCAGCATCCAAGGACAGCCTGAAGTAGCAGCAACTTTAAAACAATAACAAAGACAGAGAAACACAAAACCACTCTTACCTTGAATTCTTTTTCAATGTTGGCCAACTTGGCAAGTTCATTGCTGAGTTCTAGAGCAGTGAGTACTGGATCTTCACTGGAGAGGGAGAGATAGGCCGGGCTCGCCAGTCCCTTGTAAGCGTTTATCCTCGACCTAGAGTGACTGAAAGAATCATGTTTTTGCTTCTCTGTACAGTCATTACATTTGCAGAAATAATCGTGAGGTCTCTCTATCCTCGCTCCTTTCATCAACAGCATGTGCACGACTTCGTATTTTTGGCAGTGGGCAGCTAAAATGATGGGAGTGATGTCTGGAGAAAAGCGGGTTCCGTCTTCGTCGTAGGAATAAAAATCATCATCCTGGAGCTCCTGCTCGCAAGGGCTCAGAGTCAGTCGCTTGTTTACTGCAAACCCAGGATGATTCAGGATTGCTTCCACTATCCTGATGTAGCCCTTGCTGATTGCGAGCAGCAGGGCATCTCCGATCCGTGCCAAGTTCTCTTTTTTTAACAGGAGTTCTGTCACCTCCAAATGTTCGTTCCCCACAGCAAGCTGCAAGGCGTTTTGGCCCATGTAGTCAACGCAGTTGACATTCAGGGTTTTGGACTCCTCCAGCATTTTGCGCACCACGGGGATGTTCCCGTACTCGGCCGCGTCCAGGAAACGCTCCTCCTCAGCTGTCAGGCTGGTGCCCCTGTTGTTGAACATGAAGGCCGGGCCTCGGATGGCCTGGCGCCTTCCCTTTTCCCTCATCATGGTCATCCGTCTCAGGGACGGACTTTCCTCAATGTACCTAATTGAAAAACAAACAAACAAACAAAAAGTAACAGAAATTCACTGTGTTGGTTATTTGCAGCTTCCACTTCTCCCGTGGCTAAATCAGTGACAACTAATTTGCCCTTGTCATTTGCCCATCTATTGACAACCAGTGTCCTGTATTGTGATCACTCTGCCTTCACTCTTGCTTGTCTGCAACCTACAGGTTCAACGCCACAGGCTATTTGTGTTTTCTCAGCATGGTCCAAATTTATTAATATTTTTTATTTTATCTAAGATATCACTTCTCTTCAGAAACCCCTCTCACCTCAGTGCATATATAAAATGAAAACACATCTACTACACTACTCTCAGTAGTAATTAAAACTATCCATCACAGGTATTCAAGCTGATGGTATAAGGCAGGTAACATTTGTGCTTACTATATTGTAGATCACACAAAATGGAGGTGAAAACACATTTTCTTCATGATGTCTTGCCAAGCAACACATAATGAAGCTGATCTCACACCTACTGTTACTACTAGAAACATTTAAACCTGGAAGCTTCTACTCACAAGTCAATTTGATCAAACTACAAGCCTTTGAAAAACAACAGTACATACACATCCAGCAGACTTCCTAACTAAACTGCTCACAGATTCCAGACCTCAGGAGTCATCCAGCATAGACTGGGAGTGGCTCTCACTCCACTTAGGACTCCTGCAATGTTGTGGATTTTGTTCGTCCTATTTCTACATCTGCCATTCCAGCAGCTGAAAGAAGAGAGCTAAAATCATTACATGAGTGTATGTATATATATTTTAGTTAGTTATAGAAGTTCCCATGCATTCTTGCAATATAATCAAGAAAAAAGGGAAAGCCAAAGAGCTAATGAATGAAAATGAAAACTGGGGTGAGAGGCTGCACTGGGAAGACAAAACCTGAGTGTAGGAAAGTGAGATTGTTTAGGAAACGACACTGGGAACCAGGGAGCCTGTGAACTCTCTGCAAAAAAATGGTTGCAAAAGCAGAAAGAGGGAGAAAAGAGAAGGGGAACACAAGAAAAGAAAGGGTGAGCAAGCTAATTTGGAAAACACAGAAACTGGAATTATGAACCAGTGAAGGTATTGGCTGGGAGAACAGGCAGATGGGATGTTGAGCTGGATCTAGCTAGGTAAGGAAGCTAGAGACAGGACAGGAGGTTCAGAGCACTGAGACCAGATAGGAATTACAAAGAAAATGGGCTAAAGGATGAGAGGTTGAGGAGCAGACACTGCCTAACTGGAGAAAACAACAGGAGACAACTGCCTGGCAAGGTCCGAAACAACAGAATAAATGGAATCAGGCTAAAGAGGTCACAGCTGGGGGAAGAACAGAAGCATTTACACCTGCCAGAGCAGAGGCCAAAGGCCTGGAAAGGTCCTCAGGATACTGTAACCTTCCTTCACCACCATCTGCAAACAAATGTGGAACCCATCAGCAATCTCCCTTTGCTTTCTAGTGCAGTTCAATAGTGAGAAAGAGTCTCCAGCTGCTATCAGCTAATCCACTGATACAGATCCCTATGAAGGGATAGGATCACTTGAGATGATCTGATGGGCACAGGAACACCAAATGCAGCTGATAAACAATGTAAGAGTTAATGGAAGGTGTGCTTTGAATACACATAACACTATGTATATATATATTTATATGCTACATAGAGACAAACAGGCCTCATAATTACAAATTTGGTCCTTAAGTCCTATATGCCTCTGTTTCTCATCTTTAGAAAAAGAACAGCTGGCTTATATTTTGCAGGAGCATTGTGAAAATTAATTTATTCACTTTGGTGAAAAACTCAGACACAGGAGTAAAAGGCTAGACAGAAAAACCGAAGAGGAAATTAATCCTTCTACCCTCAGTGCATGAGAAGAGATGTGGGTCCGTGTAATGAATGCTGAGGGCAAACCAAAATATTAAACTGCCCTTTTTAAGCAAACCCTGTCAGTCTGAGAAAGGACAGAACCAAGGCAAAAATGCCACATGCACCTTTGGGCACACAAAGATTACCCACTGAAGTGGGCAGAGTGCAATCTGCATGGGCAGCTGCAAAAGCTAAATATCCTGATGACCTCAAGTTCATACTCACAGCCAGAGGAACAGCCTCCTAAAGGCTGTTTGGTTGGTTTTTGTGAGTGTGATCTTTCAATAGCAAGCTCTGCTGTATTAATACCCCACAGAATACACCCCTTGACATCACTGGATGCAGCAATGTCAGCCCTAAGAGTTTTCACTGGGCATAACTAATTCCATCCAGGTTGGGAGAATATGTCTGGCCTCCCAGCTATCTGCATCAGCTGCAATAAATTCAGCAAAATGTAAAATCTTAATCACTTTATCACAGCTACAAATATCCTAAAACCCAGTCAAACAAATGGGCAGCTCCACTGCACACCAAGTGAAGAGATTGTGATGCTCGTTATCAAGGGCAGGTCTCTTGTGGGATGAACCATTTGATTTTTCACATTTTCAGCTGTGAAAATGGTATTTTTGGACTACCTGAAACAGCCCGAGTGGCACTGCAGTACAAGCAATGCTAACTGCTATTTACTTTTTGAAATATGTGGCAAAAGTGCTTTGGCAAACATGACAGGATCCATTTTTCATTTTCTTTCTCTTCTGTACCACTTTCTTTAAATCTATGAAAAAGGCAGCATAACAGAGAGGATTTGGGACTCTTAAACATAGAATTGATTTGGTGTCTTAAAGCTCAGGCATATTTCCAATTTAGGAGTACTCAGACAAAGATTTGAGTGCACATGGTGAACAGCCACATTATGCTATTACCTTATTCCCCAACAAAACCAGAAGTAAAATCACTTTTTTTTCCCTCATAGTTTCCTTTTAAACAAGATCTTATTGCTTGCTATGCTGTTACATTTCTATTCTTCCTCCACAACCAAAACCATATAGGAATAGAAACGTAGCTGTTTACTGTGATGTTATGAAGAAAAAAATTAAAAATGCAAAAAAGACAAATAGACTCATGCTCACTTCTTGATTTAAGGCTCTAAACTGCCACTCCGAATCTCATTTATCTTTCATGAAATACATAACAATAGATTTTCCCCTATATATTCTGTTTAATTTTTCAGCATATTTTGAAATATGACATTTATTTTCATTTTATCTTTCTTTCAAAACCCACTGTCAGACTGAGGTGATTCATCTGACTTCCATAAAGAGAGCTATATCCTTTCCAAAGTGTTGCATCAGAGCATCTTCCCAATAAGGAAGATATCCTTAACTATAAATCTTGTGACAAAAATGATATATTTGAAGTGACTGCAATATCTTCTCAAAATCAAGATGAACGTTGCTTGGTATTTCAATGACTAAAATATTGCCAAGACATCCCCCCCCCCCAAAAAAAAAGTAAAAAGCAAAAAATCTTTTACAGCACCACACAGCCAGAAGGCTTTTAGGTTCATCCACACCTCTCTCCTCTCTTCCTCCACTTTTCCCTCAGCAAATTCAAAGACTTCAAAGCCAGCACAGCTCTGGTCAGAGTACTGTATGCAAGAAGCATCAGGTACAAGGTCTCCTATTCCATTTTCTGCTTTCCTCTTCATCATCTAATATTTTTAAGCTATCTCAAAGCATTAAGAAAATACTTAAAACTTTAACTTTAAGTGTTTAATCATTATCAGAGAATTTTATGTGTAATATTTGCCAACTGAAATAATCAAACCAACAAAATCTCAAGTTGTGTCTCTAAATATCATTAGACTGGCTTAAAAATATGATTAAAATAGAACTAAGTGTGCATTAATTACTCGTGTTCTATTTCCAAAGCCTTTTAAGTTCAGATTGTCAACCCTGTCTCTGTAAAGAGCTGACAAGTGACATTAAAGGAAGGAAGGAGAGATGGAAATCATGATGCTTCTCTTCCCAACTGTTCCAAATAGTTGAAAGAACGCACAAAAAAAAAAAAATACATCTGTAGGATGCATGGCAAAAACCCCACGAAAACACCAAGTAAGAAAAATGCCCAGTTATTCTATTTTAATTATTCAGTAGAGATAAGGAAGGCTGGAATCTGAGATCAGTCATGTTAACTGACCTGTTTCACCACATCTGGACACGTTTTACCTGGATTTATTTCCTAAAGGATCATATCACCTTTCAAGACCTTTACCGAGTGATAAGTGTCACAAGCTCTCAGACAGAGCAACATCACGTACACTCTGAACAACCAACTGGTTCATTACATAGCAGGTAAATAAGACACAAAGAACTATCCTACATTATAACATATTTCTGTTTACCTTAAATATTTCGTACGGGAAATAAAAAATTACTTCAAAGAATTTTCCGCTGAACAAGCGATGCCCCCTCGCCTCTTGTGCTTTGAGCAAATCACATTTACTATGAACTTACATTGCATCATATCATTGCCTACGTACAGGGCAAGATATTTGAGCAACACAGCAACTGCTAAAGGCTGCAGAAAGCCTGATGATCCCTCTGCTTCTTCCATGGGCTGTTTCCATGACAGAATCCTTCTCTGTTCCCTGCCTACCCCTTTTCACGTTCAAACTTCTAGAACTGCAGCAGAACAGAAAAGTGGGACAAATAAATGACACAAGAGTTCCTTACTCCTTATCCTGCTCATTATCTCATCTACAGCAATCCAAAAGATTTATAATCTTGTTTCTAAGTCTATTCTTTGAACACTGCAAACCACATAAGTAATTCTAAAAGAAAAGGAGAGTAGCTGGAGAAACAGGAGGTTTCATTCTGGGCCTTCCCAGATCCATAGAGCAATTTTCTAACGTTTGTGCTGAAGAACAGGCTGTTATTCTCCATGAACTATTAAATGCAATAAAAGATGGCATCAACAATTTAGAAGCAGTTTACCCCACTGCTGAACTACAGTACATTAGTGATCCTGATTCTACTCTGTCTCTGAAAAGGAAATGCAGTCCAGTGATTACAGAAAGATCAGATAAGTCCATCATGCCCACGGCACTTAAAAGCAACACCACCCAAGTCAGCCACAAAGGAGACAAGGATTGTGAGTCTTGGTCTGCTAAAAGTAACCTCTAAGGCCCCAGTTTTAAAATTAAAGATAATTGCCTTAAAAAGTGAGTGCTCAGAGATGCACATACATAAGAGCAGCATTGTAGCTCGTGACATCTGAGATCGCTTAAACTAAGCAACTTCAAAAGTCTTGTTACTATCCCAGGACAAGACTGTGCAGTTCCATGTGAGGAAGCAGCTCCTTGCTCGGTGCAGGGCCACAGGCAGTGTTGGAGGGGCAATCCCCCAGCCTCATTCCCTCTCCCAAACAAAGGCTTTCCCATCCCTCCAAGCTCTGCTACAGCCATGTGCCAGAAGAGGCCGCTGGTTAAATTCGTTTCTTCACCAGTAAAAACGGTGTCACCTTCATCTCTTGTTTTGCATGGAAGCCTGCACTTGTTCCACACAATTTGGGAGTCCCTGCAGCAAATCCAAAATGCATTAAATGAGAGGTTCCTTCTCCCTTCTGTGAACTACTGCCTGGGCTTTCCAGAAGAGGGAGGTGAATTGAGCTAACAGCAGAACATAAATCAGGCCAGCTGCGAGATCTGACTTAGGTCTGTACTCTCCCACTGGTCTGAAACGACACAATCCATCATCCAAAATGCCCTCGTGTCAGCTCGCAGAAGTTCTGGCTCCAAAATGGAAAGAATTAGTCAAAAAACAAATGGAACAAAATACAGTGAGATATCAGGAGGAGGTGTACACACACTTAGTTTGTTCCATCCCCTCCCGCCCCACAAACTATGCAGAGCTTTTTCCTACCATTACTCTTCACTAACTCCTCAAGGGAAAATACCATCCTTCTGAATTCCTGTGGGAAAAGAGGACTAGATCTTGATGACAGGAGGGCATCTATACACACACAGAGCAAGGAAAATACCTCACCAGGAAAGAACCAAGTTAACAGGGCTGCAGCAACAAAGAATTTTAAAGCTCCTTTGGAACTCAGTCCTTTATTTGTGTTCTGTTGTTCCAGTCACAAAACTCTGCTGTGATTTTCAGAGATACTCAGAATATAATTCAGATACTCAGAAAATCAGGCATCTAATGCCTAGAACATTTAATTTACAGTTTTCATCCACTTTTTTCCCACTGGGACATATAGTACCTCATGAAACAAGGAAACAAGTACTACATCCAGTCTGCAATCTTGGTGGGAATCTGAGGTTAATTACTTTTTTCCAGCAATATTTGGCACAGGAGGGAGCCAGTTGTACACTGACAGGTACCTTGCACAGGTTGCAGCTTCCAGAAAGAAGACATTTCAAACACCAACTAAGTCTGTCTGCTTGTGCAAACTACTTCACATCCTCCTGCCTCTTTCCCCTCACACCTTGTACTGAATATTTAGACTACAAATTCTTCCAGAAGGATTCTCACCCTGGCTTTGTGTACACTAAAGCTTTACATGTGTCAGTATGAGTGCATTTTGAGCAAATTCATGCTCAGAAATAAACTCATCTTTATTTCATTAGCATACCCTCTGATTTTAGGCATTAGCACCAAACACAAAATGTTACCCCAGGAGAAAAATCCCAGTGCCATACCGAGGATGACCACGGGCACATAACAGGGAAAATGTTAGTTCTGGGTCTTTACCTCTGTGCCCCAATAGTTCAGTAGACTCCTACTCCATAAATCAATGTCAGCCCTTTTGCCAGTCCATCTGAAGCACTGCCAGACTCCCAGGACAGGACCACAAGAATTATACAGCAGGAAGCAATTCCAAGAGATGGACCTTGCTCCAGGCTCAAATACCTACAACTGTGTGAAGTGAATTCCAGTTTGATCCCTTGGTGGCATAATACCCATTTCTTAAAGAAAGGAACGTGCCAACTATTCTAGAAGGACACTGGGGATCCAGGAGTTTAGGACTCATACCTTATAATTCATCTGAGCTAGCTTCAACTGTCTAAAAATAAAGTGTCCAAGTCTAAACTAATCCTCCAGGCTCTTTTTATGGTGGATAAAGACAGGCACCTCAAAAAAGAAGACAAATGACTATGCTGCCTTTCCCACTGCTATTTCCTCTCCCATTCCATCAACTATAAGGGAGCCTAGACAAGCAACTCAAGCACAACTAACTTTCTGACAGGTAAAGACACGCGAAAGGTCAATTCACTTGAAGTCCAGATTGCTGGGCACAGGGTACTTGTGAAGAATTTCTGCACTGGGATGGTAAAAATCACTTTTATTTGTGATTATCCTATTGTATGCACTATCCTAATTATTTCTGTACTTTACAGTTGTCTCTAGGGTGATTTTAATTAAGGCTTCTTCTATAAATGCTGAATATCTTATCTTAAAACTCAGCGTGTTTGCTATCTGGTAATTAAAGTATTTAATTAAAAACTAAATATTGTCCTGAAAGCATAAAATACTCAAGCAATCCTCAGAGGTATATCTATCTAAACTGCAGCATGCTATAAAAATAAGTGAATAATTCATGGACAACCTACATTTTACAAGTCAAGGAAAAGAAAGTTAACATCCCTACTAGTAAAACTGAATATACCTGTCTTGCAGTAAATCTAATCATGGTCAAGATCTTTATATATATATATATATATCATATATATATATGACTGCATCTTAGAAAATGAACTTAAATTTTGGAAGAGCACATCAAACAGGATAAAACAGGATAAGATGCATCCCAAGAAACAAGGATTTTCTGCACAGGTGTCCTAGATTTCCGTGGGGAATCTGTCTTTACCACAGCATAGACTTGCAACAAATACACAGATCTAAAAGGGATGCATTAGCACCGCGAGTACAAAAGGGTGCAATGGGTTCGCTAGACCTCAGCTGAACCAATAATCAGGCAATTTCTCGGCAGCTACACTTGTATCCGGGGGGGGGAAAGGGAGAAGAGCAAGAGATGGAATCTCTTGTGCCCCGGCACACGGGGCAAAGGCAAAGCCCAGGGGCTGGGGAGGGGCGCCGAGGGCAGGCAGGGAGCGGGCGATGCCCCGAGGGCACTTTTCCCGGTGTCCCGGCGGTCGGACGGCGCGGTCCAGCCCCTCTCCCGGACCGCGGGGCCGGCGGCGCCTCCTGGCCCCGAGCGCCGCAACTTCCCGGGAGCCGCATCCCCGCGGCCGCTCCGGGGAAGTTGCCGGCCGGCACCCTCCGAACAACCCCCCCCCGGGCCCCACTTACATGGTGCTGGCAAAAGGGGGGGGCGGGTAGTAGCCGTAGGGCTCTCGGAGGGTTTTGACAGCCCTTTGGGGTGGCGGAGGGGGCTCCGGCCCCCCATTGACGCCTCTCCAGCCGCGGCGCCGGCGCTGCTGCTCCTCTTCCTCTGCCCCCTCCTCCTCCTCCTCCTGCTGCGGGGGGAAGGTCACTCTCCCCTGCTCCTTGCTCTTCCTGCTCTTGCTCGACATGGTCAGGGGCTCCTCAGGCGGCGGTGCTGGCGGCGGCTTCTCCCGCTCCCGGCCGGCCTCGTCCTGCGGCGTGTGCGGCGGGGAAGGAGGCGGGAGAAAGAGGAGGAGAAGGAGGCAAGCCCTGCCCGGTGGGGGACAGAGCACCTGGAGAGGACAAACTCCTCGCCACAAAGCCGCGGCCGCCCCTCCGCCCTGTGCTCCCGCCGCCCGTCGGGAAGGCGGCGCGATGCGCAGCCCGGCAGCGGGAGCCGGGAAGTGCCGGGGAGGCGAGCGAGACACAGGGCTCCCGGCGGCGGCTCTGCCCCGCTCCTCCTCTCCCTGTCATCATCCCTCGCTAGGACAGCATCGTCACGGAGGCAGCGGGGCCGGGGACGGCACGGCCGCCTCCCGCAGCGGGCGCTCCGGAGAGGAGGGGACGCCCCCACCCCACCTCCATCACGGCTCGGGGGGCGGGAGGGGGAGGCGCGTTATCCCGGGACCGCTACAAATGTCCCTCGGCCGCCCCCGCCTTCCCGCCCACCTGAGGTACATCCTTTTCCCGCCACGCCTGGGCTCCAGGTGTCGGTAGGGATGCCTTAGGATGTTCTCGCTGTCGGAGAGTCCCTGCAAAGCCGGCACCGAATCCTGAGGGAGCCGGGGCTGCTCAGCTCCAGTAACAACGTGAGGCGGTGGGCTGCCGGCAGCAAGGTAATTATTATTAAAATGGCCCGAAAGCTGTGCCCAGCCCGATCAAACCCTCACAAAGCTCGGTCGTTACTTAGAGAAATACTCAGCCCCACAGTGAAAACAGTGAAGTTGAAATTTTCAGGTAAAAAGAGATACTTTTGACTGACTTACCGAGGGTAAAAGCGAGCCAAGGTTCCCAAGGTGTTCCAGATGTCTCTGCCTTAGACTTGACTGATTTGCGTGGTGCCAAGCTGCAAAACAGTGGGAGGATGCTGAGACACCCATGGCATGTAATCAGAACTAATTATGCTCTATAGATACCAGTCACAAAGATTCCTGCTGTACAGAGATGTGCTACCTCTTCTCTTCTTATGAGGGGTTTTTGGTGTGTTATGCCATGGGGAAAATTATTCTGTGACAAGACTTGCAACCCTGTTAAAATCAAGACAGAGCATGTGTGTTTTTATACCCAGAGCACCCAGAACAGTACGTACACACAGACCACATGTGTCAAATTATATATAATAAAGATATTTCTTTGTCTATGCACTACTGAGATGCCATTTTTCTCTTGCTTTAAACTTTTTTGTAGCATTATGTGACTATCAGTATAAATTTGCATCAACCTGGATTCAGATTCTGTATTCAGGTCCTGCTGACATTGATACCTAGATGAGTTTTCCAATAGCTTCAAAGTGGACTTTAAATCCACATATGGCTGCTTAGATGGAATTCTCACCTGCGAGCATCATGAAGTCTCTTAGCATAATTAAATAATAACTCATTAGTTCACACTAGTATCAGTATCATCCATGGTTTTATCTTTGTTGTTTCCCTGTGTATGAAAGTTGTCCTCCTGAGGCACGGGAAAAGCCAAACAAGAGTTTCACGGAGATAATTTGCTCAGCTACAGCTTTGAAGAAAGAATTGGGTTTTGTTGTTATCAGTTTAATTAATTTGCATCTTGAACTGCTTGGGGAAGTGGCTTTTTATGTCTTTTGTCACATGCAAAAGCCCTTTGAGGCCTTTGAGTGGAATTATGTACATAATAGAGCAAATTTTGCTCTCTAAGAAACTAATATATTGTGTAGCTACTGTAACTTTGAAGTGCTTGGGGTTATTCATTTAGGACAGTCTAGGTGTCTAACCTAATTATACACACTGTATCGGTGTTATACATTTCAGAGCAAAGCCATGCAGCAGTCTGCATCAAACCTTGCATTCTTCCAGGGTCTTATGATAGTGCCCATATCCTTTTTTAAAAAAAAAAATCCCCTGTTATTGCAGTGGGCTACAGGAATGGACTTCCAATTGCCTTGAGAATTTCCCTTGAGAACAGAACACAGAAGTCGATGAGAAATGCTCTTGCTTCCCAAATGTATGCTCAGAGCAAGGGTTCCACATATCAAGATTTATTTTCTTTTCGGAAGCAGACAGAAAAGGGGTTTAATATCGGTTCTTTGTTTTAAGAAATTTATGTTTTTGCTTTTTCCACTATGCTTCCCATCAATAGTTTGACTTATGTGTTCTGTGGGCTGTGTTTTTCATAATTTGAGTATTGTGTAAGTAGAGATTAGTTTGCTGTTTCTACAAGGAAAGGTAATGTCCGCTATCTATTCTGTTGTCCAAGTGTCACTGATAACACTTGACTTGGCAGTCATCCTTCCAGAAGCCTTCATGACACATCCCTCCATTTCAAGGGGTAAAATGATGATATATCCCTAAGTAATTACAATGCTATACATTACAGTTTATATTTCATGCCACAGAACATTCACCTAAACTGTTTCTGTATTTTACTTCTGAGAATGCCCTGTGAGACAGTGGCAAAAAACCTTATTCAAGTCATGGTATATATTCCTTCATCCTGCTCTGCCTGCTTTACTTGCAGGAAATTACCAGAGGTCAATTTTGGCCAGCACTTGTTTGCATTTGAACTCTACAGCAAAATAATAGTGGAGAAATTTTCCGGAGCTCCGCCCTGAAAACCAGCCAGGATGGCAACAAAACAATCCATTACAAATCTCAAATGAGCTTTGTGTGGTTACAGTCTTAGACTATTTCATATTTCTAGTTGAAATGGGCAGGGTAACAATCTCAGTCACTGTAAAATGATGTCTAGAAAATTCAGCCCAGTTTGTAGTATCAGGCTGCTACCAAAACACAGGATGGGAACAGGGATTGGAGAATCTTTATGAGATCAAACTTCAGCCATCGCTGCCTTACCTGACAGTAAGAATTTAAAAATCATCGCTAAGGCCAATTTCTAACATGACAATGCTCCAAATCATGACTCTTCTCAAATATATCTAGTGTAATCAAAGTATCAGATAGTTGTCAACATATCTCAGCTGCAGAAAGAGAGGGAGAAAGGATGAGTGGATTGGAAATAGCAAGCAGAGCAATGCAGGCAATCTTGTGCTGGCTGTTGATTCAGGTGGGTAAAGACTTCACAAAGGCTGCCAATCTGGTACATTTTGTGAAAGCTGACTTGACTTTACAGGGTTTGGAAGTGATGTCATTTTAATTTTGAAAACTGCTTCCTGGAAGTTGCTTAGGCAGGAGTAAAATAATGAAAGGAGTACCACTTTGAGGACAGACACTGAACAGAAAGGCCCAAAAGATTTACAGCAAACAGTGAAACATATGGTATTATATTACTGAAGGTACTAGATTATTCATCATACTCTTTGTCTTTTAGAACATGGATTTAATGTCATAACTGTCCTATGTTTGAATTGGAATTGCAGTAAGAATACAATCCCTCTTTTTTTTTTTTTTTCACCAGACTGACTTGACCAAGACAGCATGGAATTAGAGTGGAATAGGGTTTTGTTTATATGGATCAACTACTCTCTGGTAATATTTTTCTGTCCTCCTCAAAATTATGAGAATTATACAATTCAGATTTTAAAATTGCTATTGGCAATATTCTTCAGCTGGAAGGGAGTGATCAAAAAATTGCTTTTCTAAACTGAAATAAAGTCCCTCTTAAGAACCCCCAGCAACAAATTTCCTTGAAATATTGTCAAAAACACGAGTTCTGTATTTCTCTCTCACATTTTTCTTTCAGCATTCAGAATGAATGAAGTAAAGATCTGAAATATGAAAACAAATAGCACAGCTGGCATTCAGTATAAAAAAATATCAGGAAATATATTCAGATTCTCAGACTGAACTAGCACAGCAGTAAGGCCTTCCAGGTCTATGAAGCACCTAAAAGAGTGGATATGCACTTCAGTAAGGCTGGGAAAAGTGATGGGGAAAAAAAATAATTCAGTGAATTGTGCCCTGGGGTTTTCCTTCTCTGAGAGCTACATTAACAGTGTTAATTTGAAAATAAATCTAACCTCCTTGTTGAAAATTGGGTTGTCAACACTAAGACCTTCTGTTGAAGCTAAGTGATTTAGAATTAAGAATGAGCAAGATCCAAGAAACTTCTAGTAACAATTTCCCTTGCAGAACAACTTTGTATGTAATGTATGCCAAATTATTATTTTCCTGCTTTATTTAAAAAAAAAAAAAATCAAAACCAGTAAGAGTATCTTCCCTCAAGAAACAAAACTGGTTTTTATTTGCTTGAAGTGATGGGTGAAGAGAAGCAAAAAGACACTCCTGGTAATGCTAGAAATAGAATCCAGGTCGTGCAGTACATTGAACCCTTCTCTAAGTGTGTGTGCACTACTTTCATAAAAATTGGGAAGTTGGTGGGAATAGCAACAGTGTAATGAAAGCAAAATTGGCCTTCTTTGCCTCATACTGGGAATTTGCCTACTTGACAAGAACCCAGTGTTTTCAAGGACATTTAGCTCCTACATCAAGGACTTCTATGAAAGTCTAAACAGGTTAATCAGCGTGAAGAAAAAAGAAGGAGTGATGTGATGTCAGTGCTCTGTAAGCAGATCTCAGCCTCAGAACTAATATTATGGTTTAAGGCTTTAAAATGAGATGAAAAGACACATTCCTGAGACTCGAGCCTGTAATTCCAGGCACACTGTGCAGCCATTCAGGCCCATGTGAAGTGAGTGGGTACAAAATCACCTGCTGCAAAGCAGGCCCTCAGAGCTGTGTGCTGCACTTGTATTATGTGATCTGCTTTATGGTATTAAAAGGCTACTGAAGTCTCCTGCCAATGAAGCCACTAGATAGACAGCCACATTTTCAAAGGGCTGCAAAATATCTACCAGACAAAATGGACTTAGTCCTCTTTCTTTTGGGCATTAAGTGGCAACTGTATGTACATTTACATACTTGCATCTCTTAGCTCTTTTTTTTTTTTCCTAAGGCAAGACAGGTATGTCTTTAGACAAACCCAATGTCTCTGTGAACATTTGAGCGAATCCACAGGACCCTGAGCCTATTCCAATTAAGTCTTATTCCTTGCTTTTCACTCATACCAGTAGAAATGAGAAGCTAACAAAACTGCTGCTAGGGAAGGGACTACAGAATCCATTCCCTTATCTCTGCGTTGCCCTGGGGATTGTGTGTAGCTCATAACCTTTAAAAATTATACTTTTATAAGATTTGCTTATCACTTATATGTAAGGCTGGATTTTCTTCCTTCAGTTGGTTTCCATATCCCTGTGTCAGTCTATACTCCTTGAAAATGTAAACATGAACCTTCACCTATTGCTGAGTGCTGGGAACCATGTGATAAATAAATTTATTGTCACAAGACACCATCTTTAACAAGTAAGTTTTCTTTTTGACAGTGGTTCAGATATGGGTGGATAAATGCAACGTGCCCTGCTGTCCCCTTGCTGGTTGATAGCAAAAATTATTGCATGGATAATATCCAGTGTTTCAGCTAATGAGCTTGAGAGTTGCAATGGATGTATGGAGTGCAGAGTAGCTCTTATTTTAGAAAGTTATCAATGATTTCCATCCTGTGCAAGTAATTAAGTCTGAGTATTTTTGGACACAGTTTGATCTTTCTTTAATTGGGGGAGCAGGATTTGAGTCACTGTGGGGATCAGAATAGGGGAAGAGGACATAAAAATAATAGCAAGAAGCAAACAGGTCAAGTGATGAATTAAAACAATTCACAGTGAGTTTTAAACCCAGAAACAAGTGGATTTTTCATGTTGTTTTGTGAATTTATACTGTAATATATTTTAATTTGTAGACACATTCTCACTTGTGGCACCTTAGCAGAAAGAAATTTAAACAGCAGCTTACTGGTATAAAAAACAAATCTGAGTGACAAGCACGGCTCCCTGAGGAGGACAAAATCCTTCATCCTGCTTTGCACCATTCAAAGCTCCCTGGTCCAGGATTTCTGGTGATTTTGACTGAAAGTTTGCCTGATTCTGTCATAGTTCAGAGCCTACTTAAATTTTAAATCTTAAATATACATATTCTGTGTGTTACATGTAGGGGGTTTTTAATTATTATTTCATACTTTCCTTGCAATTTTCCTACATTGTATGTAAGAAAAACAGCTTTTCAGAAAAAGGAGTGAGGAAATGCCAATGTCTCTAGCAACTGAGAGGTGTTCAATAACAGAAAGAAAGGAAAACCCCCAAACAAACAGAATATTTCTTTGAAAGACACTATTTCTGTTGCACTTGCTGGTAGCAATCTTCAAAGCAACTGAGAGGGAAGATGAGTAAGTGTGGAAAAAGGGACATGTGACAGTAGTTGTGAATTATTCCCTGCAGGCAATTTAAAATATACTGAAGATACAATATCTTTTGCCATGAAAATTAGAATAACTCTGCTGTTGTCAGTAACAGGTAGATGTGCCATTGAATTAATGTGTGTTTTGGGGAGGAAGGTGGTTGTAGAGGTGAAAGGGTAAAGAACCTCAGCAGTCCTGTCTTTCACCACTCCCTGTGGTACCCTGGCATGTGTGACCAGGTACTGACACAAAGGTGTGGGGGTCACCTTTCCCACTTCACTGTCCAAATTAAGGAAAGCAAGAAAACCTTTAAGGATATTGTCACTTTTTTTTTTTTTTGGTGAGTTCAGGTCAATCCCATCAATCACGTTGCAATCGCTTTCCATGAAGTTTGAGATTCATATTTGGCTTTTGATAAAAACAGGAACCCATGAAAAGCTGGGAGAAATTTTCCCAGGGTTTCAGGACACAGCCAAATCTAGCTGGACTGGTGCCTCAGACAAACTAAGGAGAAAAGGTAAATCTCAGGAGACCCTCATAGGCTGCATTAATTTTTAAAACACCCATGTCCTGGTTTTTAGGAGCAACTACAGCTCCCATTAAAACTCAGAAAATGAGACCAGAGGTGCTTATTCAGCAGAAGGTAAAGTATTTTGTGATAACATGACAGACAGACACAGGGAAATGTCTTTCATGCAGAAAGCATTTCTATGACTATAATAGAGGTATTTCCATCTCCCTCAATATTTTTTCATTACATTGCCACAGCTGCTGAGTGGAAACTGCCTGCAACAATGAAATCTTTGTCCAGGAATCCCACCCCCTCTGCTTTTAGGTTCAGCTAACCTAGGGATTTGATACCAATAGAGAGCACAAAGAAAATTCATCTTAATAAGAAGAGGTAGAATAAGCCCTGAAAACTTGAAATACTGAGAATCAAAATTAGTCTGTAAGGGAAAAGTGATACAAATGGTCTCCTTATCAGATGAAACAGCTGTTGACAGAAATATGTGCCTGCCAAGTTGAGATTTTGGAAAGTTAGGAATCTGCACATTGTGGACTTTGATGTGAGTGTGGAATTAATTTGAAGAGCTCTGAAGGTTATTCAAGGGCTTGTTAAAAACTGGTTTGTAAATATACATCCTGTGTGTAAAACCAGTGTGTTAAAAGACCTACAGAGCCATTTTAAAAAGCTGCAAAAATAAAACTGTGGCCAAAATTGGGTACTCAAATTAATAACATCCCTTTTACATAGGTTATAATCAAAAAATAAGTAACCTGCGGCATTAGATAAAAAAATTTCAAGAGCCTCACACAATTAAACTTTCTGTTTTTGAAATTACATCATAAACCATAGAAGGGGAACCCTTTAACTGCCACTTTAAAACAGGCTATTAGCTTTGGCCATTTTTGAACAGTGCATTTTCAGATTCAGATAGTGCTGGACATAATTCAGCATAATTTCAGCAAACCTTTTAGCAAGAGTGACTCTGTTACACTGCCCATTCTGTCCAACACTCAGAAATGGAGAGGACTGACTGCACGTGACTGTCTGATAGAAATGGGTGTCTCTGTCATACATGAGGGACAGAAATGCAGCTTGAGAGAACTGTTCTTTCCTCTTGACACTTTGTAAGGAAGATCCTTGTATTGGGTAAAATACACCCAGAATTACATGCATTATAGAAAGGGGAGGGTGAAAATTATTTAGAACACAAGCAAAGTTCTGAAAAGGCCAACAGTGATACACTGACTTGTCCCAAACCAGTGAGATAAACAGGAGAAAACTGAAAATATTTCTGAGGTTATTTTTGGCCATCTTCAGAGGTGACATCCCCAGAGAAACGAGGTGTAGATATTGAGGTGGAAGGGAAGGAAGAAAGCACGAGTGCATCAGCATTTTTGTCCTTTTTTCCCTGTGACACCCCCCCAATTACCAAAACATAGCTCATTAGATCCTAAAAGGACTGCCAGACACTTTCCTGAACAGTGTCTCCCTGTAGCCCTATTAAGTTAGATATGCTGAGCCAATTAAATCATCAGCATCCAGTTTTGTGGAATCTAGGAATAAAATCCAGATAAAAGGCACTAGCATGCCCTTGACTTCTGCAGGAACTGAAAGATCCATGTGACAAACTGAGATGTTAGACCTAACTCTACATCCCATGAAGAAAAATAAGCAGGAAATTTTGTGTACCAAGGCACATAAATGTTGCTTGTTCCCATACAAGTTCCCTACTTATATTCCTTTACCTGGCCCATCTTTCCTCTCTTCCCTCTGCTGCCATCCCTGCACAATGGAACAACAACTATCAGAAGTTCTCACTGAGGCATTTGGAGCCAGTTCAGCAGCAAAGCTCTGGCAGAGAGTTACCTGTCACCACCATGGGCTCTGTGAAACTGGGGAAGGAAACTTCGAGAGAAATGTTACCTGGGCATTTTGGATCAATCCCTGCTGCATTTGAGGTACTATTTTACTGGCCTTCAGTCAGAGATTGTTCTCTTTTGTCTTCTCAGCCCTTCTGTGTTCTGCATAAACTTTTTCTTCCATTTGTCTCCTCTACATTTTCTCTCCCTTTTATTTTATTCCTATATTTATTTGCCCTCTTATATTTATTACTCTCTGTCATGCAGTGCAGAAAAACAGAAGCTCTACCCAAATTAGCCCAGATAAGAAAAGAAAAATCTGCATTTTATAATATCCATTGCTTGTCTCTTTTCATGTACTTATTTTAAAAGTTTTTTCCTTCTGATTTTTATATAGATATACAGTCCCTATGTCAGAGAGTCCACTTTCCCGTGTTGCAGGGCACAACAGCACAGAACATACAATATAATCCTAGACTATAAATATATATATATAAAACATACCAGTCACTGTAGTGCTGCTTCTGCCTTTATTTTCCAGTTGTCTCCCACTAGTCTGGCTTTTGAGGCATTTTCTGTGCATTGCCCAGAAAATACTTGGATACTCTTGATGCCCAGGATACTCTTGATGTGGGAGGGTGGGCCTAACCAATGAGCCTGAGGTGGTTTGGCAAACACCTCAGAAAATAAAAGATCCTCCTGTGCAGCAACGGAGTAGGATTCAAATGAAGGAAATTCAGCACCACTGTAATGCTCTGATCAGTGGGTGCTGTTTGTTACACCAAGTAGCTGTTTAATAGAAATATCCTCTAGCATCTATTTAAAATCATAACTGATTTTTTAATACTGACACAAAATTGTGGGGATTTGTGAATGCTATTGATTTATTTGGCTGCTGAATTGAAGGAGAAACAGGAGACATAATGAGAATGAATGTGAGGGGCATTGTGCACAGAAACAATTGACAGCTCAAGAGAAACAGACCCAAGCAGAGCATAAACGCAGCCTTAAATGTTATTAAAACGGTACATTGGGTCATTCATGCCATTTGATTACTTTAACATTTGTAACCACATGGGACAAGGACCTGACATGAAGAATGGACTATTCAAAGTGAAGAATTGGCCAAGTGCATGACGGGCAATTTGCCTTCCTTTGAAGCATCTTGCGTTTGCCAAGCAAAGTGGAGAATATTGGACCTGATGGATCGTTGGCTTAATGGAGCGTGGCAGATCCTATGTTCCTATTAAAACTGACTGGCAGAGGGCATTGTTCCAAACACAGATTTGGGATTAAAAGTAAATGTATATATTCCTCCGACCTTTTCCTATATTAAAAAATTACAAGTTGCATGATTTCTGTTAAAACTTACTAATTGTACGTAGCTTGACTTCTTAGTCCCGCAGTCTGATTTACAGATTTATTTATGAAACATATAATTTATTATTATTATTATTATATTATAATAATGTAAGGTGCAAAAATTTGTGTGGCTGAGAAATGTGGTGGTCTTGTGACAGAAGTATCTCTGGGTAAAACAAAGAGAATAGGCTTGGGAAACCAGAGATACAATCCAGTGATCTCTGCCTTTCTTCCCTTTCAGCCAGTAAAACGCAACAAACCTACTTAGCCCACAGCCATCAAACCTTTTATCAGAATTAACCCAGAATTAAGAAATAAAAAAAAAACAAACCACATTTAAACCTTTTTTACAGGCAAAAGCAGGGCTGGAATGGATAAGTATCTCAGAATTACATCATTCTCTGCTGCCTTCTTTGTGGCAAGTCCACACCCTTAGGAAAAGGGCAAAGCAGGGCATCTACTGTGGTTGCCTGGCTGCCCACTAGTGCTACAAAACCTTCTCCCTAAGTTTAAAGGGACTTGTCTTGAAAGTAATTAGGTGTTTTACCTGCTTCTCTCTTGTCCTTTGCTAGAAAGCTATTGTAGAACCTTTCCACAGTGATAAAGGAAAAGAGCTTTTAAAATCCATCTACCTCCAAGTCGTTTACTTCATAATTATTAAATTACTTCGGGGTGAACATCCTCCAGTGAGCAGTAATAGGAGCAAAGGAGGCTATCACACTATCTAACTTCTAAATTAAGTAATGAATTAAGAGTCTTCCTGGTGTCTTTATGTATCAATGGAGAAAAGGAGCAGCTCTTCCAAACAGTCATTCTAAATGCCTGCATTAGGGAACGTAACAAGGGCTTTCCAATTTAGCCACCTACATTTGGTCCCTAAAGTCAGGTGGTGCCTTGGAGTCAGAAAGGAGAAGCCCTAAAAGGAATTGCTAGGGCAGAGGATATTTTATGTCAGCAACAAAATGGAGATGGGGGAATTCCAGAATTTTGGGAAACACAGAAGAGCCAAGGTTGCTGTATTTTAACATGGATTTTATGTGATGGCAGAACTGGACTGACAGAGGTCATTCAGAACTGCTAACACGCAACTTACAATTGCAACTTGGTCCTTTTACTAACAAATAACATTTTAAAACCTTGAAATAGAGACAGAAATAAAGCCATAACTGAAAGACTGAGGCTATTCTTTAGGTCCAGAGCTCACTTAGCAAACATTTGATTTCTCTTCTCTGAAAACATGATTGGCATTGCTAACCACCTTTTGATTTTTAGCAAGATAAAATGAAGAAACAAATTTCAACAAAATATATATATTACTCTTGAATACTTCCCATTTCCTCTCTGCTTTCCTTTTTTTCTTTCTTTAAAAAAAAGTATATATATGCTTTTTTCACATATATACCACATATGTATAAACTTATGCAGAGGTTTTAAAAGAACAGTTCTGCCTGACAGCCTCTGAACTGCTTCACAACATCCTTGCTGGGATGAGGAGCAATTAAATTTGGTAACTCCTTTTTGGTTTTGGTTTGTTTGTTTGTTGTCAAAATGAGTTGGTGAAGTTTTTATTGAAACTGAAGAGAAGAATTTACAAACATGGAGAGAAAGAGGTGAAAGGCTCTCAGGAGTGAATTAAAAACAGCTACTGCCAGTGGACATGAACTTGCTAAGTCCTACAGAACACAAGAATAGAGGATTTGCTTTACCACCTTTATCTTCTTCTGTATTATCACAGGCACATTACAGGCATGTTAAGCACTTTGAGAAACCAGCTCCACTAGAATCCATTGCTGGAAATGGGCATTTAAGTGCCAAATGGGTTACTGCAACATTTGTTCTGGCTCCTGTCAGATTTGGACACTTCCCTGGGAGAAGGATGCAAGGAAAACACAGGTGGAGGACGTGAGGAAGAAGGTGAAAAGGTCCCAAGTACAAAAGCTATTCTGGCTTTCTATTCAAAGCTTGCAGGGTTCAGCTTCCTCTGTCCTGGTAATCCCACACTTGTCCAGAGAGCTCCACTTGTGAGCAGTGATGTGAACGTGACAACTGGGCATTGCTTTGCAAGGCCATGAGCAAAATTCAAAAAGAAGACCTGATGTTACCTGAATTTTGTGCTTCTTAAAAGTGTTTTCATTTCAGACCTTCCAACATTGTGCAAGTACTCGCTTGGGAATGGTTATGTGGCCGTATGAACAGATGTTTAATGCTCACAGAGTGCTTTATTTTTTCAAAGAGCTTAAAGAACATAAATAATTGCTGTGGTGTAGCCACTACTCGAAAGGTTAAGCAGAATCTAAACTCATAACAAGCTGAGGGCCAGATCATCTGCCTCCACCTCAGGAAAGGCTTGGAAGTGCTTTGCAAAGCAGTCATAGCTGGCAGCTGGAAAGAGGTGATGATAATTTCTTCTCTTTGCAGCAGCCAGAGAAGACACCGAAAAGGCATAAGCTGTCACAAATAACAACTTCCCTGTCACAAGGTTTTGGGAGAGGTGGAAAATGATATGCAAAGCAGTGGCTTTTCACACCCATGACAGCTTGGGCACAAACTGAAATTGTTCCTGAGAGGCCTGAAAGTGGAGATAACAAGGAAGATTGTGGGTAACAACCCAAGACAAGACAGTTACATGCAGAGGTTCCTGGTGTGATGATTCCTGCTGTTTTCTGAAGGTATTTCTTTGGATCATGTAGGCAAACAGTTACATCCCTGGATGCTGAGGATGCCTGCAAATGCCTCCCGGCTTCCAGAACACAGTGAAACCTGAGTTTTACTCCATCTTTCAGGTTGAAGGGATTTATGAGAAGCTTGCCCTCATCTGTGCAGCTCTGTGCAGCCAGGGAATATAAGGTCTCAAGGGATTTCCTTTTTATTAGAACAAACCCATTAGTTTTATGAGCTTTTAAGTAAAGCGTTGGCAAAAAGCAAAAAATAGTAGTTGATATAAAACATGCATACATCTTTATCTGTGCATGAGAAATGAAATAATTTTCATTAATTTTCAAGGATAAAAAATAACTTTGACACACATTTGAAATCAGGACAGGCTGGAGATAAGGAAAATAAAACATTCTGGGTGAGAGCTGCTCTCAAACAACCAAAATGTTGGTTTCTCATTCGCTAAGTCGCAGCTCAGGCAAATATTTTTGGGTCATTGCCCAGCTCCTTTGCCCTGAATTTGGACTGGCCATTTTGCTGCTGTATTAGCAGTCACCGTGCTCTATTCTAGAGAATGCTTCTGGGAATACATCTTTGTGTTGTGATTGCAATAACAGTAAATACAACTGGTCTTTCAGATTATGAAATACTGAATGTGTACAGGTCACTCCACTTAGTCTGGCTGCTTTTTAAGTGCATTTTCTCTCCTGCCTTTTTAGACAGTGAGGTCAATAGGTTGGCCAAATGTGATGAGAGTTTCTTAGTCAGGCTGGGGAAAATGTTTATTAATTTACATCCATTAGAAGTGTACAAAACAACTTATAAATTATGCATTGAGCTTTCTTACCTAAAAAACTATTCAGTGACCAATGTAAGGTATTATTGTGTAGCAGGGGTTGAGTATAGATAATTATAGGATACCACATTTAAATGAAGATCTACTCTGCTCTAACAGAGGTCTCAGAAACCACAGATATGTAGAACTGAGTATAATCCCAGCCATCAATTCCATTCTCTGGGATCAAGTGTATTGGCTCTCACAGATATTTGTATAGCCTGTCCTGAGGCGTGCCCAGCAATGCAGATTCCACGAATTCTGCAAATTATCTCTTTATTGATAAAATGTTGTTAGAAAGTTGTTCCTTTAAATATTTAAAAATTATTTTTCCCTCACCACGAAAGAGTAAATTTAGTTTACAAAATGAGCACTTCATAATTTGTTTTCTTGGTGCACTCAGGGCCCTGGCTCTCACTAGGTTGTTTCCCTCCTCTTCTTTCCCCTTATTATTTTAATTTTTAATTTCATTGTACAATGTATAGCTTGAAAATGGATTCTTTCACTGAAACCATTCTAACCTAATTTGGCCTAGTCTGAGTGCAGCCATGGCACCTTAATATCACAGTTTTCTGGAGTCACAGGCTTCAAGGACAGCTTTGTTACAAAGAGCTCCCACTGTTAGTGCTTATCCATTTATTTCCATAGGCTGGTATATACATAATTACATTCACTCTGGATGGACAATTATACTTTTATTATCCAACTACAGTGATACAGCTTTTACATGTAAAAAAAATTTTTTTTTCATAGAACCACAGTAATTTTCATAGAATTGGGTTGGAAGGGACCTTAAAGATCATCTTGTTCCAACTCCCTGCCATGGGCAGGAACACCTTCCACCAGACCAGGTTGCTCAGAGCCCCATCCAACCTGGCTTTGGACACTGCCAAGGATGTGGCATCCATGTTTAAGCCTCCTTTTTTTCCCCAGATACCTCTTGCCTGCAACTCATCTCCTAAGGAAGGGAAGTGTCAGGCTGCTTCAGTATCTCTAGACAGATACTGCAAACAGAGATGTTGTACGTGTTCTTAAGAACAATGAAACAATTTTTGTAGCCATTAATAATAATAACAATGATGTTGATTTGATAAAAATAGAAGATCTAGCTTATTCAAGCACTATTTTTAAGTGATCACAGTTCTAGCAGCATGGTACTGGACTGCTTTGCTTTTGTATATGGATTTATCAACACTTTTGGAGGTAATATCACTGTTTTAGTAAGAAAAACATTGTGAGTTTTCACTGGCAGGCATGCAACATTTTTTCACTAAAGATGTGAGGACCACATTACCAGGCATGGGGTTCAATGCAGAAACTAAGATTAACAGTACAACTTTACCACCTAATAAAGCTTGCAAGCCCTCATATTCTAACCAGCCAGCTGAAGGAGATGCAAAATACTTGGCCAGATAAATGTGTGCACACCCTTTATAGAAACACATAAAAGAAACTCTTATTAAAACAACATTTCTTCACAATCTGGTGTGGAAGAAGAGATTGCCTCAACAGACTGATAGACAGAAAGAGGGAGGCATGTGAAGTGCTGTCACCTGCTCCACCTTGGCTGAAGTCATCAGTGCCAAAAAGTTTCAAGTGGTTGTTTAATCCTCCACGCAAAACGACCCTGACTTAGGGTATCCACTTCTTCCCATTTCTGAGAAAAAGGCCTTGCTGGGGAATTGCAGCTTTGCCTCATTTTTTCTTCCTGTTCTGCCACAAGTCTTAGGGATGGGCTGGAATAATGTCAGTTGTCCTGATAATGAGAAATGCTTATTTCCTTGCTACTGTGAAATAAAACAATAAGTTGCTTTACGATAATATTTGCCTCTAACCACACTTAGACAATGCTCTGAATTTCCACTGAGAAGCTAAACCAACGCTTTAAACTCAGCTCTGTGGGTTATTTATAGATCTCTGCTGGCTGGTGATAATGATCCTCCTCAGGCTTAAGTCACAGGCAGAATAATCCCCTGAATTGGAGACCTTTTATTAATTGTTCTTGTGTTTTTGCTTTGTGGGAGGAAAGCTCCATCCTACCTGTGTGCTTGGATGCTGTTAACAAAACACCTCAAACAGTGCAATGTTCTTTTGCAAAGGAGTTTTGCCTCAGAGAACAGGGACCTGCAAACATAATCCCAAAGAACTGCACAAGCCATGGGTTTTATCCCGAGAATATGCTTGCCCAGAACCACCATTGCTGCCCTCCACCTGCCCACAGCTGCCACAGCCAAGAGGAGTTGTCCCAAACATACAGTCAAGCAGCTGTGTTGTCCAAGGCATTCAACACTGTGGAATACTAAAATAATTATTTTCCTCCTTTTTTTTTTTTAAATTTTTAATTAATTTGGACTGTAGCAAGCCCTAATCAGATAATAGAAAGGATTGCTCATTATTCAGAAAGAAACAGACACAGAACAAATGCTCCCTCTTCTCTAATATGCCTTTGGGAACAAAGAAGCAGGAAAATCAGTCTCCATAAGGGAGGAATGATGAAGCCTTTCTACAGTTTCTTTTACTGGCCTCACTCATAGAATCATAGAAGGGTTTGGCTTGGAAGGGACTTTAAAGATCATCTTGTCCCAACCCCCTGCCATGGGCAGGGACACTTTACACTAGACCAGGTTGCTCAGAGCCCCATCCAACCTGGCCTTGGAACACCTCCAGGGATGGAGCATCCACAACTTCTCTTGGCATCCTGTTCCAGTGTCTCACCACCCTCGCAGCAAAGAACTTCCTCCTAATATTTAGTCTAAAGCTACTCTCTGTCAGTTTGAAGCCATTCCCCCTTGTCCTGTCACTACATGCTCTTGTAAAAAGTCCCTCTGCATCTTTCCTGTAGGCTCACTCGAGTCTCTTCCATGATGTCCCACTAACAATGCAGGTCCTACACAGGAACCTGGGAGCAGGAGTGGTTAATAAAGTAATTCTCCACTGTTACTCATTCCCCTAAGGCATGTGCAAATCCTAGGAGGAAAAGCCCACGCATGGAAAGAGGATGCTTTCTTTGGGGATTGTTATAATTCTTCACAAGCTTTTATTTCCATGTGAATTCCAGCACATGGGAAAACAGGGATTTTCCCAAGTGATAATTTTTTTTTTTAATCATAATTTTATTTCCTTCACCAGATTTTACCCAGTTCCCTGTGCATAAATGTATGGGAAAAGAAAATTAATTCCATGAAAATTTTGAAAAAGGTAGGAGCACTTGAAAAATCATTGGCATCAGGGATTTCCTACTGGCAATTCCACTTAAGAGTGCAATGAGAAAGCAAATGGCAGATTATTTCCCCTCCCCTTTTAAGCTTTCAAACCTCACTGAGAGTTACAGGTGAGAAGTGATATAATAAAGTCAGTAAAGACAATTCTTATCCTACCCCACAAATTAAGAAGGGTCAAAACGTTGTTAGAGGATGAGGTCCTAAAGGTAGGAAAACACTACAGGGAGGAAACAAAGTATGTTTAATTTAAGGAATTTCTCCACTTGTGAACATCTCAAATTCTGTAATCAGACAATTCATTGGTGGCACACTGGAGTATTACTTGCACCACCAACAGCTGCTGGAATGCAGCTCCATTCAGGAAAATATGTTTTAAATTAATTTCTAATAGACCTTCCCTGCAATACAAGAACAGACAAAAAGTTCTCATGAGATTCCTTCAGAGAAACATCTCAGTAAGGGACCTGGGGAGAAATTTCTCTGGGAAAACTCTTTAAAATTGCTTTTAAAATTAGAATGCTGCATTACCAAGTTTAATAGAATTATACACGGTTGAAAATGGAATTTTCTGATAAGAACTGATGGATATTCTTTATAAAAGTGCTGCTGTTGGTCTTCCAAGTAGCACTTACCTGTCGAGGTGTGTGCACAAATGCACACGTGTTTTTGCCTAAACTAAACACACTTTCTCTTGTTTTAATTCTGCTTCCTGCAGAATGGAAGATGGTGGTTTCCAATGGGAATAACTTTTAAGAGCAGAGAACAGGAGGAATATTTAGAATAACTAAACAAGGGATACTGGTAGTGTGTGAGTAGGTGATCCATTCCAAATATTTTGTATAGACTACACAGTACAGCACTGCACAGAAACGTGCATCAGTTGATCAGACACTTTGCTTAGCAATTCATGTAATAAAAGATAATACAAAAATCATACTTTTAACCACATCTGCTGTATCCATGTTAGTTTGCTGAGGCTCTGCTGGTAAATATGAAAAGGAATCACATAACCAGCCACCTCATTTGATTTCAAAGAATTAAGCCAGTAGCAATACAGTGAACACAAAATGTATTATTTCAGCATAGTTTTGCATAGCATCTGCAAAATAAGTAAATAAATAAAACCTCAGAGATTTTTAAAACATTCTTCAAATGAGCCTACAAAACAACACTTAGCACAGAACTTCATTAAAGAGAACTAATGACATAATCTCTCTATGTGTTTACTTCTTCAGAACAATTACTCGAGGCAGGAAATCTTTAGATAAAAACCTCTAATGATGCTAAGTCTCCTATCTAACCTCCTTCCCGAAAACATTACAGTTAATGATGACAAATTCTTTCCTTTTCTATCATAATAAAATTCAGTCTTTGTATGTGGTTCAATAAGAACGAGAGACAATTTGCCTTCCTTCTTTCTGATTATAGATTTAAACTAGTAATTAACTTATGAGAAGTTTAAAAAGGTGGAAAAATGTTTTTCTTCTCTTGTCACTGTAGCTTGTATTTGTTCTGAACTTGCAATAAATAACAGATGAATTTAAAAAAAGATCAGCAAATTCAGAAGTTCTGAGACAGAATAAATGAGGGACTCTGCATGTGCTCTTCTCTTTCCCAGGCTGCAGAGAAAATAAGATGAACCTACAAGACACAGTCAGATCAGGTTAGAAGGACAAAAGTGCAGCTACAGATGGAAGAAAAACTATGAACTTCTGAGAGTCAGGAGCTACAAGAAGAATTTACAAACCAGTAAAATGGAAGGGAAAACAAAGACTGGAAGTCTAGACTGTGGTATGTAAGTACTGAGGGGGGAGAGCTCATTTCCAGATAATAGTATCTGAGGGCCACATGCTGCTTGGAAGCACAACAGTGCCAGCTGACCTGCTTACCTACTGATACTGCCAAATACATTGTGAGTTTATCACAAGTTTTCAGTTACTGAGCAAAAAATTAAAATTTGGCCAGTTCTGCTTGTATTTACTGAGAAAAGAGTTTTGCAGGAGAAATTCTGGTGATAAGGATTATGCACACGAGTAAGGCTTGCAGTGTTGTTCTTCAGTTTAATCATGACTTTGCATCTGAGTCTACAATAGGGACTATCAGTGGTGTTAATGGCAGTGAGTCCTCTGCTACTTAGAGTAACCTTTTGCCCTTTAAAGTACCCACCATTAGGGACATGAATGTAGAGCAGGCTCTGGAAAATGCTGGTGCAGTGCAACGATTTGAATGAAGTACTCCTGAGAAGATGCTCCTGCTGACAAATAGGAGAGACTTTCTGCATAGATCATGTGAAGGTCGCCTGCCAGTGCTACCTTTGGCAGGCTGGAATCAATACCAGTTGCTGCAAAAACTCCTTATCAGTCTGGATAAAGCCAGAGACTCTGCAGAAACAGCATAAAGCTGATGTTTGAGGCAATGTAGGTGCACTGATACTGGGATTTATTACAAAAGCTCTTACTGAAACAGTCAATGAAATTGTCTGAGAATGCCCCTTAGCACTGCACATGCAAAGGGAAAAGAAGCACATTTAATTCAATATCTCATGTTCTTTTACGGGAACTGGTAACAGGAGGGCATTGACAAAGTTCCAATAAGGTCATCAGGAAGTTGTTATCTGAACAGAAGGTTGTGGTAGTCACTTTGTTACTGGCGCTGAGCCGTGGGGGGGCTGAGGAAGGATTTGCACAGCTCAGAGAATTGCTGATACTTTCTTATAAGTCCAGCACAGAATGTAAAAGAATACATGATAAGTGTAAAAGAATACATGATGATCTTTTGAATTACTTGCAGGAGCTTTCTTATTTCTGAAGTTAAAACACACAGCACTGCAGTTCAAGCAAGAACAAAATAGCACACACAAGAATGGACTCTCTTGCTTGAGTCTAAAATGTAAACAAAGCATACCCACACCCCCCAAACAAATACCCCCCATACCCGACCCTACACAGCACCCCTCCTGAATGTAATGAGTTCTGCTGTTCTCTACAGATATTATCTGTAGCTTTAATTACCTCCTTCTCACACTCAAAAGTAAAGATGAGGCTTAATTTCAGCTCTCAGATCACTGTCTTTCCGAGGCAGAAAGAAAACACCTTTCCCAGAGAGAAACACCCACAGAACTAATTATTGCTCTAAAACACAGGAGCTCTGTTTTAAAGTAATTTCCCATCTCCATGTGGTTTCCTACCCTGTTTGAAAGTGTGGGTGCCAGGGCTGGCCTGAGGCAGAGATGGCCATCAGAGGTGGCTGGGGAAGCAGGAAAGAAGCTGGATGCTCATCTGCTCGCAGTGATTAGGTCTCAACTACGGGATCAAGGGCTCACGGTGATACCCTCAGTTGGGACTGGCAGATCAGAGCTGGAAGTTTTCCCCACGTGCACCTGCTGGGCAGAGCAGGCATCACCTCTAAATCCCAGGCAGACCCAGACTGAGGCAAGTGTGTCCCGAGAGCTGGAAAACTGTTAGTGGCACCAAAAGGCTGTGTCAAGGTCCCAGGCTGGGATTGTTTGTTCGGAAGATAGATCAACAACACAGCTGGAAAACATCCAGGATGCAGCTTCCAAGCCCTTTATGAGCTCCCTGCCCCCATCACAACCCTTCTCATCCTCTCTCTTGGTTCTGCAGAAGATGTATCTGCTTAGCAGTGCTTGGAAGGGGAGCAAGGGCTGCCAGGTCACCCCATCAGAAGGGTTTCATATTTGCAGATAGTTACACCAAATCCATCACTTCTGTCATCACCACCAGAGCCCTGACAGAGCCTGTCCTCACTGGTTTTAGTGGGCTTTGGATTAGATCTGGAATCAATATAAAGTATTAAAAGAGCTGATTAAAAAGCAGTAACAAGTCCAGGAACTCAGCCAGTCAAAAGCCACCTTGGTGCCTGAATGATGCACCTGCTGAGCAGTCAGCTGCATCCCTCCTGGGCTCTTAGTGTTCAGAGGATGTGTCTGTGGTGACAGTGACAAAGGCAAACACACCTAAGGGACACCATCTAATCCAGGGCTGCTCCCTGCCAGCAGGACCTGACTCTGGACTGACAAAGATGCTTGTTCTTAGGTTGAAATACTAAGCTGGCACCTACATTGCAGAAGGCCAAAAGAGAGAAGCCTTGCTTTTTTGTGGAAGTGCTGGTGCTAAAGTAAGCAGTTTTCCTTTTTGCTAAGTCTGCAAAAGCTATGACTATTGTGGCCAAAGTCAAAGGAATACTGTCAGTTTAGCAGAAGCCCTGTTTCTAAAGGTTTTCAAGTTGTACTTGCAAAATTTGGTAAGATCAGAGTTGCTTATATTGCACAGTTAATGCTGAAAACAGTTTCCATAGTAAGTTTGATTTTCAATTTCCTTCCCCATCCCTTGCAAATGTAAATCGAATAATAATAAAATGCAAACACCAGGAACACATTTCAAAGCAAAAACCTAAAATCCTCCCGCATTCCCTAAAACCTCATGGCACATCTTTTCCTCTGATAGCATCCCTAAGGGAAGCTTGCTTTAGTAACTCATCAAACATACAGTGGTTAGGAAATAAATCTGTAGACTTTTGAACAGTTTTCTACCATTTTTTGACTCATGGAAAACAGAGTATTTGTTGGCACTTGTCTGAAAAACCAAAGTTTTCCTTTTTTTGCCTCACAAATTAGTAAAAGCTCTTCTTTAGCCAACTATTGGGCATCTGGGTGAAGATGTGTTAGTGTTTGCCACATGTCTGTCACATTTGGCACAATGCTGTGTTGGCTACAGCTCAAAGAAAATCTCTCTGGAAAGAATATTCTGATTTACTGGTATGCAGGGGCAGGTAGATCTGCTCGTGAGAACTCATAGGTGTTTCTGAGGAATTCTTGGGAAAGAGGAATGCCTAAACACCGGGGAAAGAAAACAACTCACAGATCCCTCTCCTTTTACAAACTCCCTGGGTTGATGCTGTGCCAGGTTCACAAAACATTCTGTGTATTTCTGTGAAAAAAAAGCAGCAATATTTCCTGAAAAGCCTCTTATAACAACACTTCCCAGAGTGTTACTGGCTCTTTCCTTGTTTAAAAAAAGCTTCCTAGTCATCGCAAGGAGGGTGGAAGGGAGGAAGTCTATCAACAAACCCTTTCCTCAGCACGTGGTGAGCCTGGGAAGCAGACTAACCACAGGCTGAAAGGGAAACTGCAGCTCCTTCTGCTACAAGATAGGCAGTGCTTCCCTATCTCCCCCATTTTCCCCACTGCCATAGGAAGCATCCAGCATTTCAGATATCAGCTGATGAAACAGCACAGAAGTGGCAACAAGTTTTCTCTTTTTACCACCAACACTTTCAATAACTTTGACCCTCGATCCAAGGATACTTGCTGGTGTAAACTGTTTTCAAGGGTGGTTCAGGTAGACGGAGAGGACACACTGTGCAAACAGAAAATGTTGAGCTGTTGTTTGCCAGCTACCCATGAGACAGGAGCAATGAAGAGCTGATTTTTTAAAGGCAAAACCCACCTCAGTCTTGCAGAGTGGCAAACAGCAGAACAGAACAGCCAGAATACAATCAGGGGAGCTGTGTGGTTTAACAAATGCAAACGTGATAAATTGCTTTTTTATAAATTACTTACTGCTTGTAAATATAATTTGTGAAGTGTTTAGTAGTTGAATCAGAACCAGCATCAGAATTATATGTCTCCAAGGTTGTGATCTGTGTATTAGCAATGACACACAGATTATTTTTGAATGTTTCCACCAGCCAGTTTTCATCATATTTTATTACCACTAACAATGTACTGCTTTGTGCACTAAGTGTGATCTGCAATGATTACACTGTGAAAGTGTCAGCAGCATTTCCTCTGGGTCTCTCGGGAACATTGAGGCCATGCACCCATGGATATCATGGTCCAAACTTTCAGTAATTTCACTGAGAACAGGACCAAGCCTTGCACATGCTGCTCTCCTCTCTCCTGGCATGATCCCACTGCATCACTCTCCCAGGTGAGGGCTTGAGAGCTTTCCATGGGTCAGAGCTCTATGGTCAGTCTTGACTCCTCATTGATTAATTCCCTGAACACTGTACATCTTGAAGTGATTCCTCTTCTATTTCTACTGCTGCTTGTTACTTTAAGTAACATTTTTAAAGTCACCTTGCTCATCCTTAAGTGTTGTAAGCCAGGAAGGTAAGATGCAGTATCTTTGCAATTTGACACTGTGGCCTTTAGATGTGAGGTATCCACGGTGAATTAAGACACTGTCCTTACAGCTTCGTCAATGCTTCACCTGTATTTCTCTTATTTATCCTGGAAGGCTCTCAGAAGACATGGAAAACATGGATAAAGCAGTTGCTTCACACGCTCGTAGGAGCAGTCACTGCTCTCACTGAGTTTGGTCACCTCTGTAGTAACACTGCCAAGCAGCTCTCCACAAGACTGGGTGACATTACAGATGTGTAACGTGTCAGAGGATCTCCTACACAACTTCCAAAGCCCTTGGTCACGTAGGGCACAAGCATTTCAAGTGCTGAACACAGGTAAGCTGCACTGCACGGTAATTTGCTGCACAGCTGACTATCACCGTTTCCTCTGTTAAATGGTTCTCCACAAGCACAATTTTAATAGCCTTTGGTCTTGTTTTCTGTGCCACAATTATAACCTTTAGATCTCTTCTTTCACCTCTAAGTCATTTTCCTAAAAAACTGCACTTAAGCGGCATTAGTCCCTCAGTTGCACAATTACATCACCCCTTAAAATCCATGTTATATTTGTGCATGAAGAATTCACTGTTGGATTCCTCCACCCTTTTTGCTTTTAAGCAAAAAAATGAACAAGTAATGAAAGGAATAAGCCCCCACAAAGTCTCAGTATTGTCCTGCTACACAGCAGTCATTGAGACACTAAGTGAAAAGTTAGCTTCTCCAACAAAAACGCTGGAGGAGGTTAAAAGAAATGTAGGTGGGTATTTGTTATTACAAAAGGGGTTTTACAGAGCTGGTATTAAACATGGGGTGATATCCCGTGTCTGTCTTTATACACCCAAACTTCAAGACTGTGGGAATTTCCAGAGTGCAAGGAACATAGAGTATAAGCCAGAATTATTTGTAAACATGGGATAGATGGGATTTATATAACAGGCTACTGCAGATTTATGAATCCAGGAAAGGAAATAATTACAAAGGAAATTAAAGTTAAAAATAGTCATGAACCACGAAAAAGACTGTGCTTTCACCTCTTTCTCTGGCAACAGAGTGTTACACCCACTTGCTGTGTGCCAGTTCATTCTTCTAGATAATTAGTAGGGCCGGGAATGGGGTCTCCAGTTTAAAAAAGAAACTTTACTTGGTAAATACTTCTCATTGTATGTTCAAAATAGGTTTTAGATTGCCTAGACAAAAGGCTTATACAATTTGCCTATACATCTAGCACAAAAATTCTTCTAATAGTGCGTTTCTGTACAATGCACTCCTTTTGAGAGCCGGAATAACTAAAAATAAGAGAAATTTTAAAGCCTAAAGCTAACCTACCATCTGATGGCATTTATCAGCAGCAGAACACCACAAAATGTAGTGTGTGAAACATAAGACGTGAACACTGAAGGAATGGGCATAACTGCTTCTAGTTATTCTACAGATAGTTATTTATAGGGCCACAGACACACAGTAAAATCCAGTAGAAATCAATAGTGCAACTAGATAGAAAAAAAAATGGAGAGAAAGAGTCAAGATGGAGCTCTACAATGCTGGATGTTGCTGTTACCTGTGGCACACGCATGTCAGAGAGCAGGGAGGATATCCAGGATCTTTAGGGGCTTCCAAATACTCACCTGAAGCCAAGCACAGGTTTTTAATGGTTTCAGTGAACAGATCATAGGAAAACACAAGAGCAACCATTTTCTTAATAATAAGGAAGTTATAATCCACCCCAAAAAAAATCCATGCCTGAAAAGGAAGCAGTGACACAATGAAGCTTCATGTGTGCACATCCAGCAAGTGATGTGGGGGACAGGTGAGAAAGGTGGGGTTTTAAAATAATAAGTTAAGGATTTTGTGAAAAAACATGTGCAGGTGCAACACAAGGACACTTAAGTGCGTTTTAGTGATTGCCAAAGATACATTGGTGGGATCTCACAAAATCCCTACCTGTTTCTTGTTTTCACCTGTCATTTTCTGAAATTAAAAGTACTACTTTTTCACAGAAATGGGATTTTTAGTGCTGTTTGGAAACATCTTTAATAGATGAATTTTAACAAGCTGCCAGTTAAAGCTTTTGGCATCTACCAGCTAAACCCTGGGCTTGCTGAAATCAACATTCATTTTAAGTGGTTTGATGCCTGTTTCCTCACGGGATCACCTGTATGCAGTAGCTCTGAATGAGATGCACAAGAACATTCCTGTGAATTTGGCTAAACAGCACCTGTTTATAAAACGCAGTTATATTTTCCTTTACATTTTTTTGTAGGGATTTAATGAAAAATAGCTTGATCCTTCTACATTTTTCCTGCATTCACTTAGGGTCCGGGTGTACAGATCCAGACACCAGTAAACTACTTTCAGAGCAAGGAGGATTTCTTCCAGCTCAGAAGGAACCTGTTGGGGAATCAGTTTTTGGGTACACCCTGAGATGGACAATTTCCTTTGAAAGACAGAGAGTGTTCAGTGAAATTCCCTGAATAAATATGCTTTGGAAGGAAAAAAAAGACATTGTGAGAACTGAAAGGTCAAGTATGGAATAAATTAATTCTGTAATTGATAACAAGTGACTTCCAGCTCTGGCAAAATTATGTACTTAATACAAGTTATTAGTATTTGTTTGTTTTCTGAACTGAGTGTCTGTGATTTTATCCTCAGATGAAAAGAACCAAAGAATTTAAGATTTTGCCCCTAAGCTAAAGGACATGGGTGTTTCGACCCAGCAGCTTCTGGCTTATTGTAGTGAGTTTTTGCAGTGCTGTAAATACTTTGCATAAGGAATATTTATATTTATTTATGTCTCAGCTCAGTGTTTGTTTGTTTTTAATGTAATCTAGAATGAACTCTTATAGTAAACACTGATGTTATTTAGAGAAAGAGTAAACCAAGCAGTACTTTCATTGATATAGTCACAGCTCCAGCAACTTCAAACCCCTCACTAAAGCACAGCTGAAGACAGAATTTGTTTTTTTGATACACAGAATGGCAGTAATGTGGGTTTTTCTATTTATTTTTGATTGTTTTCTCTGAGGTGGGAGAAAGAGCGAAATATTTCAAATTCTGAGATGATTACCATGCAGATCTTGATCCATCCAAGCCAGAGCCCAGCCCAAAGTCTGAGACACTCTGCAGCCTCCTGGGATACCCAATGCAGCATCAGGAAAACAATTCCCCAGTGGCATTGTTAGAGAACTCCCTGCAAGAGGATTGCCTGACAAGGGCTTTTCAATCTGATAAGGGCTATGAGAGGGCTCCTCACAGTTTCCTGATTAAATGAATTGTCTCATAAAGTAACTGATGCCGGTGAATCAGCTTCCAGCTTCACGATGGTGAATGTCTGATTCCGCTCACTGGGCTGTCGCAGGATTTTTAGAGGAGTTATGCCCATGAGTATCAGGAATGTCAGTTGGGGCAGTGACTGCTCTGTTCCCCTGGAGAATGCCAGGGCTGCCCTAATGAAGTAAATTTTTTAAGTCCAAGAAGTGAGTATGAATATCCACAATCACGTTTTTGCTTCTATCTTAAATAGTGTCATGTACCCAGCAGCTTCTGGTTCTGTATAAATAAATTCTGGCAGCCTCAACATCAGCTTAACTTTGACCATTGGATGGCATCGACCAGAGGTAAAGCCTATGATCTAAACGACTTGGGAGCTTTTAGTGTTCAGAGAAGCATCTTCCACTGCAAAGCAGAAAAGGGATAAATAATTTAAAGACAGTGCTTTTACTCAACTACTCCTCTTTGCTTACAAAGTAAATCTCAGAGTTCTAGGCGTAAAAATAAATATATATATATATTGCAGTCATTATGTTGCTCTGCTTTTAAGGTACTGAATCTTATTGCAGTGGGTTATAGTTCACCTGCTAATCTTGAGCTGCCTCCAGAATGGCTTGATGTGTTGGGAGAGGCTTTCTCGGTACTTCAGATCTGAATCATCAGCTGGATTACAGAAGACAAAGGTAATTCATCAACTCATTTCTCTTATTACCTGAGCTTTTAGGTTTGCGTGGATAACACATCTTGAAGCTTTGATTATTAGTTTACCCTTCTAAAAGTAGTTTCTACAAATCAGTTTCAAATGTCAAATATATTTTATTTTCTGGCATCGGTGTTCAGAAGGAAGGGCTGAGGACAGCAATCCAGCATCATTCCTTCTTGGTAAGAAAATGAAGGAAAAACTCCTTTAAGAAGAGAGAGAAGGAAAAGAAAGCAGGGGGGAAATATCAGGAGCTTATTTGTAGACACTCCCCCAAAAGGTCATGGGAGGCAATGGAAGGAATGAAAGCGGTGATGGAAATCAGCAACACGGGCAAACATCTCAAAAATGCAATCTTCAAAAAAAGCAGCAGGCAATCAGGCAGGGCTGCTGTGAGAGTCCACAAACCTCACGTCAGCACTAACCTACAGCAACCACCAGCTCCAGTCCCCGGCACACCCATGCGACACCCCTGCCTTCAAGGGGCTGCAGTCATGGGGTCAGAAACTTTGACATAACACCAAGGGCCCACCTAAAAAATAGAAAAGCCTGGCACCCACTCCCCATGGCCCCAGGCTGCGAGGCAGCGACTCATGGCATTGTCCAGGTGCAAGGCTTGGTGAGAGCCTGAGAAGAACTAATTTGTTTAGACCAAGTCAGAGAATGCTGACAAAATAACTCTCAGGTGTAAAACCAGAGATGTCTGAAAACTGAACATATCTAAATCTAAAAATGGTATAAAGCTGTTGCCACTAATTTTTAAAATTACTCTTTGCTGTTGGTTTTGGAAGCAGTTCTTGTTATTGCTGCATTAGCAAAGCAAGGGACCAAGGACATATAAAAGAGCAGTGGTGCTGTCTGTCCCAAGGCAAAGAGAAACTGTTGGATTGCAGGCTACAAATACACACAGGTACTAATATTTTATATAAACACAGCGGCATGTTGGACTTTAGCTGAACTTTAGTTAAAAATACTGCATGGAATAACTGCAGTGTCTGATTTTATCTGTTGCACAAGTAGACTTGAAGTCTCTGCATTTCCTGCCCACCACTGATATTGGGTTAAGACCCAGAATTTCAGCTATCCCAGCTTTTCTATTTCAATCCTGGTAACTTTAAATAGTGGTATTAGACTAAGATTCTCCCTCTGCCTTATTTTGGTTGTTCTGGGACACATTCTGCCCTGTATTGATAAGAGTTTAAAAATAAATCTAGTTTGGCCTTTGGAAACATAAAAATATTTTTGTGAGAAGAGAGTGCACGTTTCTTTTACAGAGTAGGTAAATATTAGTGCCCTTTATGAAACAAATAAGTTCAAAGTCATAGAGGGGTAAATATTTTTCCTTGTGTTAACTCCGTATTTCAATTTTCTAGCCAGGCTTGTATCAGCATTAAAGCTTTCCCTTCCATCTCTTACACCAGGCAAAGGCCCACCTTCCCCAGGCTCTAGTGATGGCTTTGAGCTAAAATTTCTTCACGTGGCTTAGCTGAGTATACCTCATTGAAGCCTTCAGGCACCATGTGGATAAAAACATTTGGAAGAGCCTCCCGAGACCCTGAGCATCCATCCCCTGGGCACAGCAGGTCAGAGCATCGCTGGGCTGCACAGCTCCAGCACCAGCGGGGAAGGAGGTGGGAAGGGGGGGCTTCAATATGAAACCCAGGAATGTTTAAACAATATTTTTCTTACTATGTTTAGTATGACGGGAATGTAATTAGAAAACATGAAGGATAAACCTTTTTAGAAAACACTTGCTTTGATGGTGGTTCGCGTGCTGGGTGGAGGGCGCCTGGAGCTGCTCTGAGCACGGCACTGTCCAGCAGAGCTGCTCAGGACGCCCAGGGGCAGCCGGGGTGAGGGGTCACCTCTGGTTTATGGTGCTGCTCAAGGGATAATCCTGCCTTTCTGTACCAGGTTAAGAGCTCCTGCCCGGCCCCCAGGGGCATCCCTGCCCTTGAGCAGCGAGCGGGTTCGCGCTTCGCTGTTTGCTGATCCAGTGGAAAGTTGGATCTGCAGGGAAAACCATGCGGTGTTCCTGAGGCAATAAGAGGCAAGAGGCAAGAACACTCGGAGAGAGGAGCCACGAGCCCTCTGTTCAGCTGGGCTCAGTTTCACTTTCATCCAGGCAGCTCATAGATAGTTCTCACTGTCAGGATCCTGGCTTAGGGAATCTGTGTTTCTCATCCATGGGATTGATTCCGTAGGTACAAAGTGGCACGAACAGCCTTGTAATCCAGGCTCTCAAGGCTGGGTACCCCTCGCCCTGCTGCTCACTGTCCAGGGAGACGTGGAATACTGCAGCTTCTGGGAGCCTTGAGGGCATCGAGGGAGCGTGGAGCTCAGCACCAGTCTTGTGCAAGGGCCATATGGAAAGAGGTACAGACACACACAGACGCTCATTGCTTTGGTTTTCTCTGATGCTCTGCTGAAGCCTGTAGGATTCACGCCTGGGTGATTTCAAAGCCGTAAAGAAATCCATGTGTTTATCGTATCTGGCTACACCTGGCAGTCAAGCCACGGCCACACGTGCTCAAAAACCGCCCGACGGTTCAGTTCCTATCCGATTTTTGGGGGCGGGTTTTTCTCCACCTGCTTGGGGGGTGGGGAGGAGGGGGGGCGCAAACAACGGGCAGGCAAACGAGCCGCTGCAGGGAAGCAGCGGTTCGGCCAACTAATCTCTCACTCAAGAGCTGCGAGGGCAGGGCAGCGCGAGGGCAGGGCAGCTGCGAGGGCAGGGCAGGTGCTCGGTCCCTCTCCCGGGCGCAACGCTCCGAACGGCCGCGGTCACCGGGCCGAGCCCGGTGCGGGGTCCACTGAACGAGACTACAATTTACGGGCCGCGCCCCCTTCCCCCCCCAGTACAGGGGGGCGGCCACACGCGCGGCCCCGGCCCCTCCGCGCACACCTGGGCGCGGGGCCGCGCACATCTGGCGGGGCCGCGCCCGCCGTGCCCGCGCCTGCGCGCGCCGCCGCCGCCGCCGAGGGGGCGGGAGCGGCGCTGCCCGCGCGCACACACACACAGACACACAGACACACACACAGGGGCAGGCGCCGCCTGCCGCCATTGGCCGAGCGGCCCCTCCGTCCCGCCCCCCCGGAGGGCGGACGGCCCCGCTATTGGCCGGGAGGGCGGGCGGCGCGGCGCGGTTGGCTGCGGGCGGCGCGGGGGGCGGGCCCGCGCCGTGGCCGTGCGGTGCGGGAGGGCCCCAGGCGCCGCCGCCGCCGCCGGTTCCGGGTGCGCGGGGGAGCAGCCGCCGAGGGCGATGGCGTAAGTGCGGGGGGGGACACCGGGGGACGGGGCTGCGCTCCCCTGCCCGCCGGGAGCGGCCCGGAGCGGAGCGGTCGGCCCCGCCGCGCTGCCTGGGCCTGCCGGCAGCAGGGCTCACGCAGCCGCCCCCGCGCCGGGAGGAGCCGGGGAAGGGGCCGGGGGCCGCGCCCGGGGACCCCTGGGGCCTGTCCCGCCGTGCTTCCCGTGGGAGCGGGGCCAGGGGCCGGGGGCAGCCCCCCCGGTGCCGGGGCTTCCCTGCTTTCCCCCTCGGTGCGGGAAGGGTGTGAGCCCGCGGGACGGGAGCTCCGGCGCCTCCCGTGCTGTTCGGCCTGCCGGGGAAGTTTCCCCGTGCTGTTCCCTGAGATGGGGGGAGGCGTTCGGTGCCTGTGGCCCTGAGAGGGTTTAACACACGATAGGGGGGTTTAACACACGATACGGGGGTTTAAGGCCAGGTGCACCTGCTTTCTGGCGTGTCCTAAGCTGTAATGATAATGCTACATAGTGCTGTGTAACGATAACATGATTGCACTTTGCATTAACAATAAAAAACCTGGTGTAATTTATCGATATAACATGCACATAACATATATAATGTCTAACTTAGCACTGTTATGGTGGAGGTGTGTTTTGGAGGTTAGATATGGCCAATATCCCAGTCATAACCTGTGCCTGGATGGGTTTCCCATCTTCAGACACATCTCCACAGCAGCCCTCGCTCAACTTTGTGAGCACTTCCAAAGTTGGGAGTTTGCTGCAACATATTATCAGGTTTAATACTGAAAAGGCCACAGTTGTTTCCATGTGAGTCCTTCTATTGTGTCATTTAATCCATTAATTCTGCTTTTCTGGCAATTTTTTTTTTTTTTTTAATGTTATTGCGGCCGTGCAGGATTTTTGTTTCTACTTTTTTATGTGTAACAATTGGGCCAGAAAGGGGGTAAACTGAGAAGAAAAACTGGAGTGTGGGAGGGAGGAGTATTGCTCTTGTTTGTAAAAGTATGTCAATAGGTTATTCAAACAGTCATTGATAAAACCAGTATTGAGGGAATGGGTGTTCAGGGATGTTTCTTTTAGGATTGCACCATTTGACAGTGGTCAGGAGTAGATGTTGCTCATGGTGGATTGCCTGGGGTCAATTGGGTGGAGGTATGGACATGTTCAGGGGGAGCTCTCATCCTCGTGTGTGGCATGCTGGAGTCACTCACCCTTTTGGGAGTGCTGTTAGAAAACTTTGGCATGTGAAATGTGCATCAGCTGCTCTTTGGTAATTGCTCTTTTGCATAACTTTATCCTGGGGGAAATAGGCGAGAGTTTAGTGCTCTTAGTTGGCAGTGTGCAGAATTATGCTGTGTTTACTGTGAAATGTAATACCTTCTCCTGGTAACTCCTTATCTCCTTACGTAACTGATTATAGCACTTGTTGCAGTGCCAAAATCTTTGTGTTGACTTCAAGCTGGGACAGACACTGATGAAGATCATCCCTTAAGGATGATGGCATACGTAGCCACAAGATTGATTTTTTTTTAGTTTGATTTATGGCAGACTTCCCCTTTCCCCAAATTGTGGTGATATGTCAGGGGAGAAATTTAGAGGAAGTGTAGTTCTGGAAAAATTTATAGGTAAGGAGCAGACGACTCAGTTTCATGGAGTATTTCAGCGGTACAGAGCTGTACTTCAAATCAGCAAGTGGGAGGGAAAAGAAGGCATTGCCTTGGTGTTGAGACCAGCCCCAAAAAGGAGTATTTTTGTTTTTTTCCCTAAGTAGAGGAGTGTGCATAAGGGAAGTTCTGAATTATTTCTACTGTTGTGAGCCTTTAGGTTCTGATGTTTGTGGGTTTTTTTTTTGATTTTGTCCTTTTTCCCTCTGCAGCATCAAAAGCTGGCAATGTAAGCAGGAAAAGAACCCTCTCTCCTGAGCAAACCCGGGAGGTGAAGTTAAACAATATGTATTTAGTTTTTGAAAACTAAAATAAAGTGAAACATCATCCAGGGTTGGATTAGGCACTCCTAGGCTCACAGTGGAGTGATGCAGTGGAGTACTGTGTGTTGGTTGCCGTAGCAGGGGTTTGTTTTTGATGAAAACTCATGTCCTGTACTACTAAAAAAAGATAAAAGATATCACTTTTGCTGTGAAGTTCAGCCTCATTGGGTAGGCTGCTGTGAGAATGGCTTTTATCTTTTATCTCACAGTTCCTTTGGATATACTTTCATTTTGATTTAATTATTTTGGAGCAAAGGTGTTATTTACTAAGCCACTGTAGTGCAAATTTAGTTGAACTCGGGCTGTCCAAGCACCGGTTCAACCAGGTGTGGCTCTGCTGGGCTCTGTTTCCAGCTCAGCTGTTCCCACTGGAACAAGATTTCATTAGTGTAATTAAAGCACTAGTTTAGTTTGTTTACAGTTTACTGCTAGTGTGACTTCAAGCAGCAGAAGACAGGGAGGAAAATAGGCCTTAGGTGTTTTTTTCTTTAAAAAAAGAACTGCTAATCTTTAATTTGGCGTCGGGTATGAAGGCAGTGCCACCTGTCACGTGGCCAAATTGCTGTGCAGGTGCTGTCACTCCACTTGGCTTTGTGTACATGTGTTTTTTGAGAAAGGCTTCCCTTCCCTTCCTTCCTCTTTCACTTGCTTGTTGATTGAAGAGTAGCTGAGCTTCCTAAGCGGTGCTGGGATGGGTTTGAAGTCTTAGGGCCTGCGTGGTGTGTTTTGGGAGAGGTGCCAAGGTTGGCAGCTTTTTGTTTAGTGAGATGTGCCTGATGTGTGTCTGGGTGCTGACAGTGTAAGGACACCCTTCGAGGAAAATTCAGCCCAGTTGTGATACGTTTGTGAGGCTCCTTTATAATATAATTTAAACCAAAGCTAAAGCTTTGATTTCTTAGCAGCTGTTGCTGGAGACCCTTTGAAAGACAGTGATGGAGTGGGTAAAATGCAAATATGGCTTTTATTTTTCCTTTTCTCTACGGAACCACCCTGGATACGGTTTCTTTACTGGGGATGTGAAGTATCCAGGCCTATTATGTATGTTCATTTATTTAGACCACAGGGATTTGCCTCCTCTTGTTTAATGTGTCATTTTGGGTGTAATTGTGACTCCACTGACTTGTAATTGCTGTGAAAGTTTGGAGCTGGGTATCCTTGGAATGGTAGTTAACCTCTAACAATGTCAATTAACATCCACTCAATAAGCACTTGATTTCTGTGAAGATCTGAGGAATATGTCTGACAAATTTAAACTCTTGGTTTATTCCCCACATGGATTCTAGCAATAATAAGGGAATTGTCAGTGTCCATTATGTCCCTCCCTGCTTCGTAACCATATACAAGTATTTCTTCTCAATATGAAATGCTAGTTTTTTCCCACCTTCAGACACTCATTTTATTCAGCTGTTGAGTGTGCCAGGAAAACAGTGTTACAAAGGATGTGATAAACAGACATTTCTTTTTCTCTCTGCTTTTGTTATGCAGCTCAAAACCCATGTTACCCTGATGCTCCCAGGCACTGAGTAAAACGTTTAGCGCCTCTGTCCTGAGCTGTAGGTACAGGACAGGCCTTTTCCAGGTGGGCTGTTCCTCCCCAGGCTGCAGCTGTCTCTGCCAAGCAACTGCACTCTGGTGACCCAGAGCCCGGTGACCGAGCCTCTGGTTTCTTTCCTGCCAGCTCTTACATATATTCATGCCTTCTGTAAATTTTTAATGGCTCAGTTCAAGCAGAGGTTTGTTCTTGGTGTTGTGTTAATTTGCCAGGCTGAGGTTAAAACTAGTTTGCCTGTTTGATGCAATTGAAACGGGTTTATAAAGATTTGGAGCAGCTGCTTGTGAGTATTTGGCTTTTTAGGGATGGAATAGTTGCAGTGAAAATTGGATTGAGTTTGTGATAGTGGAAGCAAGCTGGAAATGAAGTGCATCCCCCCAGGATTATAACTTCCCTTGCATCTTTTTAGTGCTGTGGAGAATGGATTAATGTGTGACACAAGTGATTAAAATTCATTCTAAAAGTTTGTAATGTGTGTCTCTGCTATAGAGGCAGCCTGGCTGACCAGGAGGTGTAACTCTATAGCGCTATTGAACCCTCACATCTTCAATCCAGTGTCTGCTTTGAGCCCACTGAGTGCTCCAAACGTGCACAACCTGAAAAGCAGGCCCTGAGTATTTCAGTCTGGGCATCAAAAATAAAGGATTTGGCCTTTGTCTCTCCTTGCTTCAGGGATTCCCTTGCAGAAAGGCGACTACATGACGCCCTAAGGGATTGCTGATAATAAATATGAGTATTGGGATTCTGTCACCTCAGTGCCACAGAATCTTCCTATTCTCTGTCCCCTTCCCAGGAGAAAGCTTATACATGTTCTATTTATTAATGTGGTGTGTGGTAAATGAGAGCCACAAGTGATGTACTGGATAGTCAAGATGTGCTTAAAAAATAAGGTGGGGGGAAGGCAAATAAATCCAAACATTTGTCATGGTTTTGGACTATATTTCAGCTCTTCATCACAAAATTGATTGAGCTCTTCATCACAAAACAGCAGAGACCTTGGGAAAAGATTATAAATAAATGCAGAGATGTAAATGGGAAATTCTGGGTTTCTCTTCCTCTTTGTTGCATTTTCTTTTGCGTACTAACATGGTTGGTAAGACTCAGTTTCACACCCAGACTTGGCTCTCATCCTTCTAAAAGTAGTTTCCAAAGTATACTGTTACTTCAGAAGAATACAGTAGTACCATGAAAGAAAATTACTGGCTCAGCAACCTATAGGGTCAGTGTTCCTGGAGGGTGGAACAGTTCCTCTTGGGTCTGATTGCAAAGTAAGTTTGCACTCAGGAATAAATGTAACAGACTTGAGGCAGTGAGAGGATTTAAATATGGTTACAGTATATAGGGTATGGAAGATGAAGGCTGGAAAGTGCAGGAGTCTCCACAGAAAGAAATGCTGGTTACTGAAAGTAGCAAATATCTGTCCTGATAAGGCTACATCTCTTCCTCTTAAGCATCATGATGATCCAGATCCTGCCTCTCCATCCTCCAGGCCATAGAAATGCACAGGGACATTATCAACAGTGTGTACTCCTACAGTCCCTGCTTGCATCCCCTTTCTATTACACCAGTTAATGTGGCCAAAATTACCTCATAATCTAAGTGGAGTAAGCACCTACTTCCTCTGAGAGCTCACATCTGGGGCAAGTGTTGCTGCTGCCTGGTTTTGGGTGGTTACACTTTCATTGCCGTCTTCCTCATGTGACTTGATCAAGGGCAAAGACTACCCAAACAAAAAATTAGTGGGGTGGGGTGTTAAAGGATCAGCTGTGAAGCTCTTAATATGATATATTGACACATGATGACTGATGGAGGATTCCTGAGTTTATTTGGATGCAAATAGCAAATGTATTCCTGAAAAAAAATGCAAAGGACGTCCAGCTTATGGTTATGGATAGTGATGACAAAACATGATGAACAGTGTCCTTGTTTAAGTAGCCAAATATCAGAGTCCAATACTTGCAGCCTCTGAGTTGTCTTGCCACAGTCCTATTTAATGATTTTTAAAGTCCTGTCTCAGTATCATGTAACTTTGGGTGATAATTTCTTAGGAAAAAGCCCCAGGTTGCTTCATGGAGGAATTAAATAATGGTGGTGTTTGAGGCAATAGATAGGCAGTCCTCACCTACTGACAGCAGTTCCATGATGGTCTTGATCACAACAGTGACCCTGTTGTCCCTTGGTAAGAAAGGGAGAAAACAAGTTGTTCTTCCTTCTTTCCTTCCTTAATGCTGGAAGTGCTGGTTTGGGTTTCTCCCGTTACCCAGTGATTCACGGGTTAAAGGCTCCCAGAGGCTGCCCACAGAGGCATCATCTGCTCCATAACACAAGCTGACATGTGGCTTTTTTATTAAGGTACTGTGGATGTCTTAAAGCAAATCACAGTGCCATTATGTGATTTAATTTGCTGTTGTTACATCCCTTCTAAAACAACAGCTTCTGTTTTCAAGTCTGTGTACGTGTGTGTGATACTTATTATCCTTCTTTGTCCGGGAGTAAGTAACTTCTTTATCATCACTGCTGGAAGCTGGGGTTGGTTGGGGTTTTGTTGTTGTTTCTTTGCTTCTGTTGACTGCTTTCATGTTCTTTTCTCCCTATTCTACTCCTTCTTACAGAAAGGGTAGTGGACAAATTAATAGCAATTATTCTTGGGACTCGTATTTTAGTTCAAAACACAGGCTCTTGGCTCAAGGTACAACAAGAGAAACAAGTGCATTAAAGGCATTTTTTTTCCAACCTCTTCCACATTTCGTTTTCCAATAATGAGAGTAGTGTGGATATTACAGGAAAAACTGGATAAGTTGTTACTTTTATTGGTAACATTTCTAAATACTGACTATTCCAAAGCTGTTACGCTGCTGAAAAACTAAGGATGTTACTTAGTTTCATGTTCTAGAGCCCTTGATGGAGAGCATCAGAGTCTTGATAAAGGAGGGGAATAAAATCTACTCATATCCTTTGAGGATGGAGTACTGACAGGAAGACAGACTGCCAGGAGCTGGAAGGTGTTAAAAAACCATAACAGAAAAGATAAAGCAGAATTAATGCTTTTCTTCCTGTAAGAAAGCTTGACAAGGGAAAAGAATTCCAATGAAACTAATGCAAGGAAAATACTGCTTTGTAATTATAGATGTTGCTGAGTTGAGCAACACCCTGTTAATCACATTTAATTAATATAACCCAGTTGCAAGGTGATTTATGGGTGGTTTGAATAAGTGTGTGAGATCAGAAGGACTGGTTTTCTGCTCTCTGTAACACAGACACCATGTAGTCACTTTTTATAACAAATCCATCTAAAGAAGAAGAATTAATGGACACAGTAGAGTAGAAGGTTATGGGAATTTTCCATAACTCCTGAAAGTGTCTGCTTTGGCCTTTTCTTGGCAGGAGTTTAGTCTCATATTACATTTTTGCATGTTAGGAGGTTTAACAGAGACTAATTTTCACTTGTATGTTCAGTTATCTTTTGACTTACTGCTATGGCACAACAGTGGTATACATTTATTTGCTTTTATATGCAGTACAGGACATTCATGGTGCTAAATTTGGAGAGCATATTCTGGCATTCTGTTGACCTGTGATTTGTTTTGGGGAGGCATGTGCCTGGAAACTGTTCCAGCAGAGATGAATGGAAGCACTTCTAGAGCAGGAGAAGAGGCAGCTGAGAATCATGAAGGTGTTATGAAAGGACTAAAAGAAGTTAATTCATAATTCTGCACTGTGCTTGTTACTCACTTTGATTTTGATGTGTGGGGTTTTTTTTCTCCTTCAGTTCTATAGGTGCTGGTGCAAAAACAGTGTAGCAATGGATCAAAGAAAAAATGATAGTTTTGTCCCAAGTATCACGCAGCTGGAAGACTTCCTAACAGAACATGACTCCAACGTGGTTTGGCTGTTAGTAGGTAAGGTTAATCTATCCTGTTCTGGTTAATTTTCTTTTGTAATACCATACCAAAGGATTAGCATGACAGACAGATACAAAAACAACGTTTACCAATCTGTACATACTTGCCATTTATTATGGTTTAGTTTGTAAAGTGATCTCAAGACTATTGTGTGTAATGACACAAGCTCAAGACTAATTTGTGTGCCACAAATAGCCTTTAAGCCAAACTATTGTGTAATCAGTTATGAGCTGGGTTTGTAAACATTCCTGATTGGGGTATGCTGAATTTTTTACAACACTAGTGCTGTTGCCTATATTTGTGTAGGTACTTTCATTTTCTGAATCTATGGGTAGGTGGATGAACGACAGCAAAATAAGTGTTAAGTTGTATTTGTGTCCAGGTGAGAGTCCTAAGGTGTGTAATGAATTTAGACTTTTCCAAAGGTAGGTAATGTCTGCTTTTCAGCCTTGACTCTGGGACCTGGAGTGAGGGGCAGCACAGGAAAAATACCTTTGTTTTTTCACTTCCAGCAGGTAAAAGCAGTCTATTGGCTATTGACGTACTGGAATTATTTTTCAGTAGGTCAAACTGAATGAAAAAGACATAGGCCAAAAAAGTTTGGACTCAACATAAAATTCTCAGTGTAATCAAGATGAAAATAAGGGAATTCACTGGTAAAACGTGGAACAAATGTGAACAGATCTGAAAAATTTGTCTCCAGAAGCTTTGACCTGCCTCCTGTTATTATAAGGTTTGGATAGAAATGTATTCAAGTGATGTTTATTAACTGACCTACTTCCAACCAGCCATTCCTCCTTTGCTTTCATCTGCTGACCTATGGCATCCTGTTATAAGAGAACATTAAAAAGACACCAGTAATTTCTTCTCCTGAATGCTGGAACAGCTATTGATCCCAGTAAAAGTGGGGATGAATTCCAGAAATGAACATGTTGTTCAATTCTAGAATAATTTCTGAAAAATCACATGCAGTGCAACTTTCCAGATATAATTTCCAAAACGTGGTTTCAGTAAAGAGGCTTTTAAAATCAAGAATACAGCCATGAAATGAATAGAATTTGTGGGATTTGTCACTTGAGAGTGGAGACTGAATTTGGTGAGGGGAAAAGAAAAGGCAGAGGTAGGTCTAGTGGTAAAGGCAGTGGATCAGAACTGTAGTGCCTGAAAACTGCACTAGTTTGCTGATTTTTCTCAGCATATGTCACCTCAAGAGGGCACCTTCTTGACCCCAGGTGTCTGGTTGACCTTTAATCTGAAATTAAGCTTTATTGCTGGAATGAACCCTCTGAGGGTGAGTCATTCCACCCTTTTCCCTACCCTGATAGAGGCCCTACAGTGAGTTACTCATCTGACAGTGAGGGAGGCAAACACTGTCCTTGGAGTGTGCCTTTCCTGAATGCCAAGAGCAGTTTCTCTCCTGGGATGTAGCTTTAACCCTCCCTGCTTTGTTCCTGTCTAATCACCCCTACAGATTAGTTTTGTTTTGACGAACTGCCCGAGGGTGTGAGCTACTTGAATTTTGGTCACACTTTTCCACTAAGGAAAAGACAAAGTTATTGTGCAAGGCTTTCTCTTCTCCCTTCACCTCATCTTTCAACAAGGCACAGGCATTGTTATGGAGCACTGCAAAAACTTAAGGGGCAGTAAAAGGACAGGTTGTTTTTATAAGTTTTTTGTAAGTTTGCTTGGGGGGTTTTCTTTGAGTGATCATCTGAACTCTCTGCAGAGTGAAGGCATCATACCCATATGCCTTTCTGTACTTCTTATTTCCCATAAAAGTCACAATAAATCTGAGTTTTTCAGCAGGCAGCATACACATAAATGAAAAATTTCTATTACAAAGTTCAGGGTTTTTTCCTACTCTACCTTGGATGAAATGGAATGGTAATTATCAGAAAAGTGAATTAGGACTAGTCCATTCCCTGACAGTGCCACTCCTTTTGGATTTGTCCTTCTGGAAGCTTTGAGAACCCTTGTAGTTAGAAATAGATTACTAGCTCTTAATCAACTAAAGTAAAAATTACTCTGGGGATTAGCAGACCTACTTTTTTCTCTTTTTTTTTTTACATTTTTCTCATTGGATTGCTATTTCCTTTTTTTCCTATCAAATTCCATGCTTGAGCTGCTGACAGATTTCTGCTAACCCAAGGACTGGTATGTTTGTCTCAGGATGCAGCAGCTCAGGAAAAGATTTCAGATGTGATAATATTGTTTCCTGTGATAAGATATGAAAGGCTAGGAGTTTGAGTTACAGTTCACAGTTTGGAGAAGAGTAGAGAAGGAATGTAGTATGACTTTTGTGGTGTTGGGTTTTCTTTTAAGGTGTTTTGAAATCAATGACCACATGGTTCAATCTATAAAACCTGACTTCTTAGATGATGAGTGATATAGTGAAATATGTGGTTTGTAATGATGTAATGAAATCTGCAAGTCCTCTGGGAGGACAGGTTTTTTATATTGGGGAATGGAAGAGCAGTGAAGAATGTATATTTTTCTGGACTTCCAGTTTTCTGTTCCTCCCCCCTGTCTCTTCACACCCTTCTCACACCCTCCCTCTGAAAACACTCATTAAAGGGTCCCATCATTATTTTGGAGATTAGGAAGAACACTGTTGTGCCTGATAGTCTGAATAGGTAAGGTTTTTATCTAGGTCAGTGTACTTTAAAAATGCTTTAATTAATTGTAATCTTTCAACAGCAACAATATTGTCCTGTGGATGGATTATCTACCTAACTTATTATAATTCCCGGAACATTGGACTCATTCTAACGCTGGTTCTTAACAGATTATATAAACATGGCTACATCCATATTGGTAAGTTGTGATTAATGTAGTGCCACTACTTGCATTATCACTGTAAGGCACTGTTTACTGCTTTTTATTATACCTTAACTTGTTAAAAACTTGAGGGAAAAATCAGTGTTCCTTTGTTATAGTCATTTGAAAATGTTCGCTGTGGAGTGGAGTCTCAAGCCTTGAGTCCCTGTTCCAGCACTGTCCTTGCTTTCTAAATAAGCTGTCAGAACAACTAACCATGTTAATCCATACTGGGACTGTGACATGTAGAATTGATACTGGCTAGAACATTTGCATCGAAATCCATTAACGTTTTATTAAAATATTTCAAACATTTTTGTATAAAACAGGTCAGTACAAATCCCTTGGGCACTCACCCACATTACAAAAATATCTGGTGCTGAGTCACAGAGGGCTATAGCCCACAACCTCACTCCAATCACACTTTGAATTTTCTTTCATTTACTCCTCTGCCTTCCTCTGTCTGCTTCACAGAACAGCAGTGACTTTAGTTCTGGACTTTATCTGCAAGGACTGACCATAAATGTAGTGAAAACTTAAAACCAAAAAATCCCACCCACACTTGCCTGCCAAAGACACCCCTGCAATTCATTTGCTTGTATCCTCAAGAGTCTAAGAGCTGTATTCCAAACCATCTTCAAATCCAGCTTTTTGAAGAGCAATATAGATGAAATACTTATTGGCTGCTGCACTTGATCTATAGGCTTTTATTAAAATTTCTCTGTGAAACTGCCATTAAGTAAAGACAGCTGATATAGCTGGCCAAAGATATGGTATTCTTTATAAACTTAATCAGTAAGTAGAACATAACATTAATTAAATGCAATGATTTACTGCTTAGTTTCAGTCGATTAATGTTGATTTTTAATTTTTTTTTTTTTAAATCATGGTTTACTTAACTTTCTGTGGGTGAGGTGAAAAGCCTTAGGAAAAATATGGGCTATTGCATTACCTGCTGGTCTTTTCATGCTTATTAATCCTTCCTGCTGTAAACACAATTTCTCATAATAATTGGACAGAAGTCCTTATAGCCATTTAAAATTTAAAAGATTAGTCTCTCAGGAATCTTTATTTCTCCAATTACAGTCTTGCAAACAGTGGCTTGAAACTATAAATGTTGAAAATAGCTTTTCTAACTCCTTTCACAAGCTTTGCAAGGCACCTGAATGTTTCTGGGTGACTAATGTGTCTCAGGGGGCTGGTTGTATTCTTGGGTAGTGCCAAACCCACCATCTTTTAGTTGTGTACTTTTTGTTCCTGATTTCTGACTTTGCTTCAAAGGGAAAACTCAAAATAACCAGTTAAACCATTTCAGATATTGAATACTTTAGTCTTCCTGCTCAGAATATAAAGGATCAACAGCTTCAGGCTAATGTCTGATAAACTTTTTTCCACATTAGGTTCCTTTTCGTTCTCTGTGCTCTCTGGAAAAGTCATGGTGCGTGAAATCTATTTCATCACAGAAGACATGTCCATCAGGTACAGATTTCCAAGGCAGTCCCTCTTCCAAATAACAATTTTCAATACAGTAAATGTATACATATAAATAACACATATCAAAATACAGCCTTACAAACGAGCAGTATATTTATAAATGTTAAACTGCCTCATTTGGTTATAGTATTTAACATTCCTGGATACTTGTTACTCGTCTGCTGCTTCAGCTTTATCATTTGGAAGTGAATACTGGATAAGATTGTAGTTGTGCTTAATATTTGCAAAAGAAAACACTTTGGAGTAGGAAAGAGAACTGTTTTTTCATTAATGTCTTTGACTCCCCTATGCTCCTGCTTTTCAGTGTGGAAGATACATCTTGGCCAAGTAGTTTGCATTTATTTACTGGAATTCAGAATGATTCGTTCCATGAACTGCACACTAGCAAATAGCTTGTAATTTTGATTCTTGCTGTCAAATTTGGAAAGCCTTGAGAAGGCAATGGAGTACTATACAAGTTTCAGCTAATGCAGTAGCTGTATAATATTACTCTGCATCCTTTATGATGTAACCATTTGTGCTTTAATATTGCTTATACACTTAATATTGCTTAATATTGCAGATCTCTGCACTCTGCATAAGGCAACATGTCATGCAGCTGCACAAAGGATGTTGGATTGTTACTCTCTTAACTTCTGTTTTATCTCATTTATTTGATTTAGGATTCAGGATGGATTTATCATATTTCGCTGGTGGAAGATGTACAACCCTAAGCAGAAACAGCATGGTAGGTTTCCCAAAAAGGTTTCAAAGTTTAAATTTACAGATGGCAAACAGAAAAATACTTTATTTACTCAATCACAAATGTGTAATTGATTTGTTAATATGTACCTAAAGTACATTGAATCATCAGAAGGTTCTTTTAACTGGTTGCAGACTAGAACACCACAATGAAATAAATACAGGATTCATTATCAGGGACATGAACCCTTCTTAAGACAAACCATTAATCTTAATAGCAGCCTTCATTAGCTGTAGTCCAAGCATAATTGCCTCTGTATTGAAGTTTATAACTATGATGAATAGAGACATCTTATGTTCTGGAAGTGATTTTAATTTCTCAGTTTTGATGTTGTACTTTCAGTATTTCAGCAAAAGTATTCTTTAGTATTTGATAAGCCCACTTCTTGATGACATCTGTGGGTGTAGAAGTGGGAAAGTGTGAAAAATTGATTTATTTTTCTTCCTTATCTCTGGCTGAAGAGGGATGATTAACCCCAGATGCAAGAGATTAAGTGTATCTGCAAAAAACACTGTGAGAAAGCATAAGTAGCCTAGGGATGTGCACTTAATCATTTATAGGATTAGAATCTTGTTGAATGAGTCTCGGGTCCTGCCTCTCTTGACTTTTGAAGCCATCACAACTCCATTGCTAATTCAAGGAGGTCCAGAAATGGCAGCTGTCTACAGCTGAGGACATTAGTTGAGAGGGTCATTGAACCTTGGAGGTGTTTTTTTTTTTTTTTGCTATCTTGCCTTTGGAAGTGGCTTCTGATGGTGTGAAGCCTCTTAGACTTGTCAGCAAGCTTGTACAGCTGTTGCTGTGTCAGTACCAACTCAGCAGCGCTGCAATTAATCAGGGGAATGTGAGACACCACTCTTATAGTGATAGGAGTTACTAAGAGCTGCTCACTCCTGTTTATTGAGGCACTACCAACCCTCTGAGGTGATAGGGCACGGTTCAAGTTCTTTATACCGTAAGAAAAATAATTCAAGAAATGGAACCTAGTCTTAGAGTTAATTAGATTTTTCCAACCACAGGTTATTGTCCAACAGGTTTTCATAGAATTGCCTTCATCTGCTAGTTAAAACAGATTTCTCTAGTGGCTCACAGAATGAAGAAATGAATTTAATGCAGTAAAGATAGTTGTGTCTGTCTTCTATGCTGTTATTTTTGCATGGCAATATTGCAAGGCTTTAAAGTTTTCTGATGGTATTTAAGACCACATCCAAGTAACCAAGGAAGTCAGAGGTGTACAGGTCTGACAACAAAGTAACGTGACTAAAATACTCTTCAGTGTTAAGTTAAATCATACTGGGACTGGAGAGTAGGTTTTGTACATACCTAAGAAATGAAAGTGGCTTAGGGACAAAAGCTGGAGGATCAGGTTGTGAATAGGGCACACCCAGATGTCTTGGCTTAGATGCCACAGCACATTATCAATTTTCACATTGTAAGACCCTATAGTGTAGGTCATGTTTTGAAGGGGAAATACTGTTTTTGAGAAGCAGTTGCTCTACTTTTTATTGTCAGGAGTGGCTTTTGTCATGTTCCCATCAGGTTTAATTAATACTTGAGTTGTTTGGGTGGGTATGATACAAACATTTGAATAAATAATAAATAAATAATGCATCTTGATTCAGCTCTGTAGGAGGCAATTTTCAAACCCTTAGTTACATTAGTCACCTGGATCAACAACTGTTGATAAAACTTCAGTATTTTGCTATCAATCTGGTAGTTACTTGTACATAACCTACATATATACTTCTTTGAATCATTCAATAAGATGATATTTAGATTTGCTTGTCTCTTTTTCCTTGCCTTTTTTCTGTTTTTCTTTTCCAAAAGTGTTTTGGGCAAATAGATGTGTGGAGGTCAAATCTCGTTTTTGTTATTAGGAGAAAGAGATATTTGTCTCTTTAAATCTCCTTTAAAGAAATGAATTACTACCTATGATTTCATTTAGTTAATGAAGTCTAATGCTTGTCTCCAGGAATTGAAAAATTATATTTATTTGTGTTCTTGATGATAGTTAGATCTCCCTGGTGAGCTGGTGTGTATCCCAATCCTTGTCCATGACATTCTTTGCCTGTGTTTTATTGATGCAAGTTAACATTGGGAACAAACGGATTTGATGGTGCTCTGATGAAAACAGGAAGGAACTGAAACTGGCTCATTAACTTTTCTCTGTCTCCTGTTCAAGAAAACTGTGATGTCAGTGCTTTCTGGAGATTTATTATACATTTACTTTTTTTTTTATAATGATATGGAAATTTCTGGTACTTTGGCTGCGAGAGGTCAAAGGTGGGTTGCTGTTGTTGGAACAGAGTGTTGTATAGATGTGTCATTTTGGGGGACAGATGAATTTGTTAGCAAAGAGAGTGCATTTAATCAAGCAGGTGTCTCTAAACTTTGGCTCTTGGGCAGCTGCATTCCTTCTCCTGACCCTGATCACAACAGTGTTTGCTCTGACTTTTTAATTTATATTGTCTTTGGGAAGTGTTGCCTTCAGTTTGTACCTCCTGAGTTACAGATTGCTGTGATAACCACACAGTTTCCTAAAGTCTATTTGACTTAGAAAGACCAGATGAGGTTTTTAGAGCAGCTCAGGTCTCTGGAGTGAATGTGTAATGGGCACTCTTTCAAGTGGGTAATTAGGGGGAAATGGTGCGAGCCTTTCCCTCACATTAACTCCATAATTAGGTCATACTATCTGAGGCAAAAGTATGTCGAAGTATGTCCCAACCAGCTCTGTATATGATCAGCAGATGTTAAACTAGGTTTTAAGTATCGGAGAGTCAAGCTGATATTAGTTAGAATTTTAAATTTGTGAAAATGTGGACTGATTGAGCAAAATGGGTATGATCTTGTTAGGTCTGCATATGAATATTTCCTGTTTCTCTGTACAAGAAAGCTTTTTCCCATTTCAGGCATGCTGTACCAGAGAGCTTGGCTAGAAAACCACATGAGTTTTTTAGATGGAATTGATCTCAAGTACTGATATCTGTACTAAAAAGAATTTTGCACTGAGGCTTCTATGTTGTGCATCAAAAGGGATTTTGTTTGTTTTCATAGACTTTGTTTACCATTTTGTGCAGTTCTTGCCTGGATTTATTTTTGGATTGTGACCTAAGGGTGAAATGCCTTTCAGGTTTTATATTTTGTATGCAACTGTCTTATTTGCCAAGTTTTACTGATTTGCTTGGGATGGTGTAATTATTTTGTAGAGTTTTTTACTGCTTTTTAATATTACTTCAGCAGCTTGTTCAGTACTCTGTGGATTGTTTTTGCAAAATGTGCATATGTGAGAAACTGCAAATATTCCAAGGGAATGTTGAAAAAGAATGAGAAACTCTTTTCCTGCTATTTGTTTAGATCCAAAGGCAGAAACACGACTGTATATTATGGTGAATGACTTCGAATTTCATGTGTACAACCGTTCCGAGCTTTACGGACAACTTCAGGAACTGTTTGGCTTGGATCCCACAATAATTCCAGCAAAGAAAGATGATGAAAGAGCACAAGTAAATGGGAGGCAGAGAACACATACCAATCTTGAAAGGTAAATTATTATTCATTTTGCTGTTCTGTTGATGCTTTGTTCTGCAAAGGCCTGAACTAATTGGGTAATGTTTTGTTCAACGTGTGCTCTGGAGGCCAAATGATCGAAGCACAGCAGAGAGAAATTGCACTGACAGGCCTGAAAGTCTAAATCTCTTCCCTTTCCTCAGACTTCCTACCATTATAATTAAAACTCACAACCAACCAAACCAAACACTCCTGTTTAATGATCAGAGACGGGCTGAAAAATCTGTTTGAAATACAGTGTAGAAAGGGAGCGTGTGTTGAAGAGGGTTGTGCTGGCAGAATAATGATGGGTTTGCTCAGTAGAAGTAACAGCTCCTCAAGACACTGAATGGGCAAAATGTGAGGATCTCTGTGGTATTGTGGGTAGCTACACAAACTTTCTTCTGTTAATTCCTCTTTATGGGGTACTCCAGAAAACATGGTGTGGGTACATAAGGAGTTTTTCCATGTGGCTTACGTGTAGTGGAGTCAGATGTTCAGTAGTAAGTCTCTCTCTGAGCAGAATCACACCGGACTGATTTATTGTCAGGAGCAGGGAAGATCTAATGAGACTTGGGTCCTTTCACTGCTGCTGGCCAGTTACTAAATTACCTAGTGGGCAGGTGCAGGATGCTGTGTCAATGCTGAGTTTGAGTAAGGACTGTGCCTCTGAGCCAGTCCCTTTGTGTTTCCATCTTAAGCTGACAGGCACAGGAAGGAGGAGGGAAATGTCCTGGGAAATGAAAAAGCCTCAATAGGAGTATTTAGAACAGACCAAGTTCCCCCGAGGAAGATTTATTTTATTGTTGCTCTGAGTTAACCATGGCAGCTTGCTTTCTACCTGTGCCAGCAGCCAAGGTGTAGCTCTGTGTGCTTCCTCCTGTTCTTCTAGGCTTGGAGGAGTTGGCAAGTAATCTGCTAGGGAAGAAGTGTTCCCCAAGATCTGTGCACTGAAGATCCCTAGAAGAATAATTTGGTTAGTTCTTCTGAAGAAAAGACAAAATAATAACCCCTCCTTTTTTTTTTTTCTTTAGTGTTAAAGTAAAAACAGAATCTCAAGACCCTTCTTCTTCGTGGAGGTCACTTATTCCAGTCATTAAAGTCAATGTGAGCACGGTAAGCGACAAGGTCCTTAAAAATTAAGCTTGCCATTCATTTTTCTTATCCATTCTATTTGAGGCTTTTGTTCTCCTTCGTGCTTTAATAAAGTTTTAAAATTACACCAGCAGCACTCCCCTGACAGAGTCACAAATCCTGCTGGTGCTGGTGGAAATGTGGTAATGTTCTCAGTATTTTGGGAAATACCAGTGCCTTAGACTTGTAAGGATTTCAAGAATATCACCAAGTAATTAAGTTAGGTAATGAATGTTGTTGTAGAAAGTGTGGGATGTTGGGCTTTTTAGAGGTTTTTGGAGTTGGTTTTTTCTTCTCTTTTCTTCCTGTATGTTTTAATAGAGATACTTGGAGAGAATACTGAGAGTTTAATGTACGAGGTAGTACTTTTAGATAATGCACAGATTATGGTCAGGATTTTTGTCCATGGTCTTTATTTGCATGTATCTGATTAAACTTCATTATTATAGGTAAATAGCTACATATATATAAAAGAGGAGTGCATAATGAGAAATTGGGTTTGCTTTTTGCTTTAGGGTCGCTTGGCATTTGGGAATCACTATCAGCCACAAACACTTTGCATTAACTTTGATGATGCCTTTCTGACATACACCACAAAACCACCTTCGAGCCACCTCGATCAGTTTATGCACATTGTGAAAGGAAAACTGGAAAATGTTAGAGTCATGCTGGTTCCAAGTCCAAGATATGTTGGTCTGCAAAACGATGAGTAAGTTTGGGGTATTTTTATATCCATGTTATTTTATTGTTTATTTTAGTACAAAGAAGACAATGTTGGTTGTCTTTCTGTATTTTACTTAGTGTGTTTAGACAGTTGCATTTTTACCACTCTGAAGGTTTTAAATTTTGGGTCTTTGAAACAATTTTATGTGTGGAGAATAGTACTGGTTTTCTGTCTCTATCTGAGTTTTTATTTGTGTGTGTGTGTGTTCTGCTCTGTGATTAAACATAGAATCATGGAGTAGTTTGGGCTGGGAAGGATCTTTAAAGGTCATCTAGTTCAACTCCTCTGCAATAAGTAGGGACATCTCCAACTAGATCAGGTTACTTAGAGCCCTCTCCAACCTGGCCTTGGATGTTTCCAGGGTTGAGGCATCCCACATTCAACTTGTATTTTCCTTCTTTCAGGTGTTACAACTGGTCACAGGCTTTGCCAGTGGTAAATATTCTAGTTGTGGGTTAAATGCAAGGTTTAAGGTCTTGACTTCCGTAAAGCTGATTCACATATGGTTTGGAAAATATTTTAAAAAAAATGGGCAAAAGCTGCATAATACTTGGTGGAGTGGAAATCATGTTATCTGTTGCAGGCAGATGGCTGATCCTTTTACCTCTGTGTATTCTGCATAAGTGGGGTTATGCAGCTTTAACAAGCTGAAGTAAGTCAAACACAAGCAAGAGGGCTTGCATGAAGTAATAAAATAAACTGTACATCATTTGACTGTACCTTAATTGGCTTTTTATCAGCCAAATACTGCTGTCTGTAATATGCCTCTATGTATTTTCCAAAGGGCATTTTGTGGATGTGCACAGAATCTTGCTCTTCCAACATGACGACAAAGGAAATTTCTCTAACTAATATTGAAAACAAACAAGATTAAAACAAAATAGGATTAAGATACTCAAACTATTAGCTTTTTCTCCTGCTTCCTCTAAGTATTTTCTTTTTGTGCTCTTACCATCCCTGCAGCTCCTGATGGCTGAAGGATGCACAAAATGTGCTCTAATTTACTGGGCAGATTCAACAAATTACCTAGTTCACTGGAAATGGAGAGTGTTTAACTCTTTAGACCCTGCCCTCTTATGCTTCTTTGGCTTAAAATTTAAACTGGGTGTTTTAAATTTCAGAATTTCCTGCAGGCAATGCAGGTATGACAAACAGCTGAGTGACTTGGTGAAGTTTGTAAGAGACTGCCTAATCAATACAAACATCAAAACCTCACCTTGAAAACTGTCCTGTTATCTTATAAACGCCCACCTCAGCATCTCCATCGCCCTTTGCAAATAAATCCTCCAAAATCCAAGGAAAAAAAAAAAAAAGAAACTGTGCTAGGAAAAGCAGGTCAAAGCAGAGCAAGTTTGGAGAGCAGCAACTAAGCCAGCAGGCTTGAAGTGGAAGTTCAGGATAGATATTAGGAAATACTTGAAAATGATGATGTAATGTCATTATCGTTCGTTGCCATTATCTAATTGCTGTTAAAGTATTTAGTCTTTCACTCGCAAGGTAAAATTGATTTCAAGGTTCCTGCTCTGTTGCTTTTGAAGAACTTCTGGCAGTGCATGGTCTCTGCATCTGCTGCCTTCTGTGTGTTTTCCAAGCTGTCCTGCCCTTGAAATGAGCTGTGGGGTAATGGGCAATGTGCTTCTTACACTGTGTGTTTCTGTCGTTGGAATTGGCTTTTTTTTTGTTAAGGAGTGACAACTTATGAAAGTGGCTGAAAAGCTGCAAAACCACGTTTTGCAGTAAAACCAGAATTTTCACATTACAATAGTATTACTACTATAGAATATATTAATATGTAAATTAACATGTGGTAGCACTATAAGAAAGGGATTGTAATATATCGATATAATAGTGTTAGGAGAAGTGTTTTGTCTATCAGTTTTATCACATCCTTTTATATTGAGGGAAGTGTTACTGAGGCAGAACAGCTTTTTTTCTCTTTTTTTTTTTTATTAACTAATGGTCTAATTACTGAATGTCTTGTCCCTTTGGTTTAGAGTGCTATTTTAGTAAGAAAACAATTAGCAGGTGAAAGAACAATATAGGACAAGGAGAAAGGAACTCTTGACAGAAAGAAACAATGAAAGTAAAACTTTGATAGTTACTTGTGGTTTATAATATCTGAGAAATGTCTTTGTGGAGAGGAACATGGTATTCTCATGCTTAAAATAACTAAACTTTAAGTTATTTGATGTAATAATTATAATAATAATAATAGCAACATAAGGAACAAGTATTTTTTTTGGCAAATCATTATGCAAATCCATTATACTTAATATGTTGCATTTCAAATTACTTGAATTCATAAAGCTTAATCTGAGCACGTGGATTTTTAACCTTTATCTTTGCACTTTTTCATTACAGACCACCAAGGCTGATGGGTGAAGGTTTTGTTGTGATGCAATCCAATGATGTTGACATCTATTACTATATGGATGAACCAGGTACCTTCTGTTAAATACAAACATAACATTTTAAGGGATTTTTGAAGGCTGCTGGACTTGCTAGACAATTTCTTCTTTGACTTCTTGAATTTTTATGATTAATTTTGGGTCTACTATAGTTAAGTCTTCCTTTTCATTTACTTGCATTGTCTGTAGAAATTATTTTAACCTAATCTTTCTTTCAAGGTTTGTAAGTAGGATTTGGAACTAAATGTGCATGTATTGGTAAAAAGCATCCTTAAAAACTGCTGTGTGTATCACTGACACTGGTGAGCTGTGTTTAAGATAATCCCAAGGATTTTTGGTCATATTTCTTAGCTTTCCACTGGGAGTCTGCACTGAATTATGTCTTTATATTTACATGCTATGGTGATCTCAAATAAAACTGACATCAGGACACTTCAATTGTCTTGTGCTTAGCAAACATTTTTCATGCTAATTTGAAGCAGCTTCCTTTAATAATCTGTTTATTATATTATGTGATATAGGTCTTGTACCAGAGGAGACAGAGGAAAGTAATGATGGAGAAGCCAGCAACGAAGACAGCAAATTGCAAGATCTACCACCCTGTTGGGGTTTGGACATTGTGTGTGGAAAAGGAACAGACTTCAACTACGGTCCTTGGGCTGATAGGCAAAGGTATTACCATCATCTACAGCTTTAGTTTTCATCTTTGATATCTAATATTGGTGAGAAAACATTAATTTCCATCGGGAGATTGCTCAGACTTCTAATTTGTGTGAGTTAGGGTAGACTGGACAGCCTGAAAGAGGAGTCCTGCCCCAGTGGTTTAAGATTAGAAAATTCCTTGCTGTTTATCTTGTTAGCCTTCCTAAATCCCCTCTGTGAATTTTTATTATTAAATTAATAAATTATGGTCCCCTTTTTTTGTGAGCAAAGTAGTTTTATTATTTATCAAGTTTTACATAGTAAGGGTTTAACTTTTTAATTGGTGATCTTTAGATTTATCAAGCTCTGTGGGTGGGAATACACTACATATTGGTGAGGAAATTGTAGAGAAGTAGAAATCTGGCTATGAAAATAATGAGGGGGGAATAATTCATCCCTGCTTAGGATAATCAATTCCTCGATGTGACCCGCAAAGTATTTATTATCTAGTTATTTTAGTGACAAAATATTAGGCCAGAGCTCTACTTCTCTCTTTTGCACATGAGTATTTGTGGTGAGGACAATGGGACTGTTGAGAGAATAAAGGACTATTAAGTAAAAGTGACATCATCAGTGCTTTCTCTCTTTTCCCCTATTAATTACAGGCTGATACTTCTCCTTGGCCTTCACTAATTCTCCTGTGAAACTACTATGATTAACTGTCCCTTAGGAGTGTGAGGATGGCAGACCAAAGAGTAGTCATTTTATATATATATATAAAAATAATCCTAGACGATTTAAGAGAAAATGTCAATTTCTAGAATTTTTTACTAGCAACATGAGGGCAGTGAGTCATTAATGATACTTTAAAGAAGGCCTGCCCTATAACAGTAGGCTTTTTAGAATCTTACCTGGCTTGGCAGAAGGCAGTTTGGTGCCTGTGCAGTGCATGTAGAGTTCAGAGATCCATACTGGGAATTTTTGCATCGTGCCATGGATAGAACATGGAGTTTTGGAAACTTTGAAGCTGCTACAATGGTCAGGTGCTTGGTGCAGGAGACTATTAACCCCCTCTAAAGGCTTTTTTCAATCCTCTTGAGACCTATGTAAGCTCTGCTGTCTGTGCTTCATTGCTGTGCCTTTCCTGTCATGTAATTGCATGTTCCTCTATAAATCTGTAGAAATTTGATTTTCATTCTGAGGTCCTAAAGTTTGTATTTTGTTTATTTCTGGGCATTACATCAATTATTAGTGCACAAACTGAAGCAAAATAGATAACTTCCTACTATGTTTTTGTAGCAGATTTGTAAACTGAGGATTAGAAATAGGAAGAAAAAAATACCTTGTTTGCCTTCTGAATTAAAATATTTCTGTTCTAATCCATTTATGACTTTTGTCCAAAAGTAACTTCTTGTCATTGAAACTTCTGGAAATTTCAGTCATGAATTGGAAGGCTCCCATGATGAAGATTTTAAACAAACATTCTTTCTTATCTCACCCGTTGGTTGTCTAAAAATTCAGCTAGAAGGAAAATAATTAAATGAACCAAACAGATGCATAAATATACATATGTTTTCTTCAGTGAATGAAAGACAACTTTTTTTTTTCTTTTCTTCTTCCCCACTAGGGATTGCTTGTGGAAGTTTTTCTTCCCACCAGACTACCAAGTTATGAAAGTCTCAGAAATTGCTCAACCTGGGAAGCCACGACAGATCCTTGCTTTTGAACTGCGGATGAATATTATTGCAGATGCCACCATTGATTTGCTTTTTACCAAAAATAGGGTAAATAATGAAACCTTATCAAGAAATTAACTTGTCTGCTGTGGTTCCACTCTGCTTTTTGGTTGTGCACAGTTTTACTTGTCTCAGGTGTTTATTGCAGGTTTTAAAAGCTGGGTGATGTTTACCTTAGTCTTCAGTAATTATGAGTAAAGCATTCAAAGAGTAGTATTTTCTGAGAGGCATTAATTTGTTGGCTTATTTAAAGTTTCTTTTAAGCCTTCAAGTTACATCTTAAACCATGCTGGCTCCTACAGTCTTTGGAATTCATGATCTGGACATTTCCTGGGCAGTCTTAAGCTATGATGAAGCTCATCATGATGAAAAGATAATAACTTCTGATATTGAATTTATATCTAATAGTACTGGAGAGGTGATGTTGGGGGAGACAAAACATGTATGTGTAGGGATTTGGATTTTTCTTTCCCCTGTTGCCACTCTTATAAATGGGATGTAGCATAACTTCACTGTATACCTGTTTTGTTCTTTTTTGAGGGACTGAACGGGTTAGAAATGTGATGTTAGAAATACATATTCATCTGCCCTCACATACCTTGGATCAGAGTATCTTATGCTGTTTGTAATAGTGGACCTGAGCATTTTTTAAGCCTAAAAATGGTGTTATTTGGTATCGATGCACACAGGTAGTTCGTCAGGAATTTTTCTAAAAGCAGGAAAGACTTGAATAATCAGGTGCCTTAATCCAGGTGTGGGTAATGAGAGCCAGAGGTATGAAGTACACTGGTTGATGCAGCAAACCTAGAAATAATGTTTGGATCATTTTCCTTTCTTGCAATGCAGGAAACTAATGCTGTACATGTAAATGTTGGTGCAGGATCATATTTGGAAATAAATATTCCCATGACAGTAGGTGAAAACGGTGAGTTAAGGCTAAGCCTGATTTTTTTTTTTCCTAATCTTATTTTCCTGAGCAGTTATCTTAATTCCTGTGTGTGTGAATGTCTCATAGTGTTCTTCCTTTGTGACTTGGAGATGTATATTCTTATGCAAAGGAATAAAAATACTGCCTTGCCCAGTTCACTGCAAGACATTAAGGTGTGAATCCATCAGGATACTTCTTGTTTGTTAGTGGCCTGCTGAAATCTCTGGTGAAGGATGTTTAAATATTGGTGTAACTCTTGTGTCTGAATGATTATTTGATAACTTTTGTTTGCCAGGCTATTCACCCACAATTAAAGGGCAGCTTCTGCACGTTGATGCCACGAGCAGTATGCAGTACAGGACTCTCCTGGAAGCAGAAATGCTGGCTGTAAGTTTGCATTAATAAACATAGAGCTTCAGTCTCTAGAGGATTTTTAATGAAGAATATAATTATTCTTCTATGGAGCAACCTTTAGGTTCTTAAACAGTAGAGAAAAATGCCTTTTGAATGTATTTTGCAAGACCAATATATGAATTTATATATACACACATAACTATGCATGCATGTAACTCCAGTGACTTACATAATTTATATACCAAGTTAGTGTTTTACATTTACAGATCTTGCCTCATTTGCTGTGTAGCCACATGTTCATACAGGCTTTGCCTTAATAAATGATTACACTCACTAGCTCTGCTATAGAATGTGTGCACATAAATACTTTAAAAGTACTTAAATGTGCCTGAACGACTTGAGACAGGTCTAATACTGTATTATTCTTTTGTTTGCCTAATATTTCACTTCTACAATACTATCATTCTGTAGATTACCCTTCTTATTGTTTTTTAAATGACCTTATTAGGGTCATATTTTTTAATGTTTGAATTTGAGAGTTGTATCAGTGGTTGAAAAATATTGTATTCTGAGGGATTTTCTTTGGTGTATTGATGAAAACTTTTATTTATAAATTGCTTGGTACATCTACTACAGCAGATTCATGATATACCATTCCAAATAAATTAATATACTAACACTTGACCTTCAAATGCAGAAAGAGAGATTAAATTATTAAGGAACTGGAGAGGCCTTCTGTTCATCCCAGCAGGAGAACAATTTTAATTATTCAGCAGGGTACATATGTGAAAACTGCTGAGCTACAGGGTCAAGCACTGTCATCTCTTGAGGTAATTCTGGTGCTTTAATATCTTGTTCACAGTTCCATATCAATGCCAGCTATCCCCGGATATGGAACATGCCCCAGACGTGGCAATGTGAGCTTGAGGTTTATAAAGCAACCTATCATTTCATCTTTGCTCAGAAAAGCTTCTTTACAGGTAACCTCTTTACTAAATAAGTTACATATCAAATTAAATATTCTTTCTTTGGGATTTCTTGTCAAATTTTGCTGAGTTGTGCAAGGTCAGGTTGTCTGGTTTCTCATATTTAGGACAACAAATTGTTTCTGAGAACAAAGTTCCTGATGCTTCTATGTGTCTAAGTTCATAATATTCTTACTTTTCAGTAGAGATACACATAATTTAATTTTCTGATATCTGAACTAAATTTGATCTGCATTTATGTTAAGTGATCTTAAATTTGTTTCTTATCAGATCTCTTATCACAGTTATTGATTTGTTTAATGTTGTTTGCTGATGTGTTCAGGGCAATCATGAACTTCTACAACACTAAAATCTTAAAAGAAGAAATCTCTCACTTGACTGCTACTAACTTGCCTTTTATTACTTTGTGTGGGTTTAGATTTGATCCAAGACTGGTCCAGTGATAGTGCACCTGATATTTTTTCATTTGTTCCATATATGTGGAACTTCAAAGTCATGTTTCATCAATTTGAAATGATTTGGGCAGCAAATCAACATAATTGGATTGACTGTTCCACCAAACAACAAGAGAATGGTGAGATCATTTTTTTATTTGGAAGAAGTAGTACATACTGCAAAATTATTACAAAATATACAGTGTATATTTATATATATATATAGAGAGAGTAATAGAATTCAAATATTTCAGTAGTTTACACTGTGCTCAAATCTTATAATTTCAACATAGAAAGAAGATGATTAAAAATCATTAAATTGTGTTCTAGTTACAAATGAGCTCAACAGTTCATCAGAAACCGGAGGAACTTTCAATGTGTGTTTTCTTGTCCAAAGACTGATGTCTGAAGCAATAAAGAAAAGCATCAGATACTACAGATATTTTTGCTGTTTGCCTGCAATTTCATAGTGCTAAGTACAGTGTCTTTCTAGAAAGGACAAGCTGTGGGGAGTAAATAGTTTGAGAATAAGTTATAGCAGTAATTTATTACTGTAAGTACACTGTAGTTAAAATGGCAATTTCCTCTGAGTTCTTTAATATATTTTCATTATTTTTACCTGTGTGTTTGATAACTTGTGTAAGAACAAAATAGGCAGTAATTTTGACAGATTTTTTTTGTTGTTTGTTTTTCCTCTTCTCTCCCAGTTTATCTGGCAGCTTGTGGAGAAACACTGAACATTGTTTTTAGTCTGCCTTTCACTGATTTTGTTCCAACCACATGCAATACTAGATTCTCTTTAAGGGTAAGTTCTTTTTTCTTCTAAATATGAGATAGCTTCTTGAATCAGGACATTTTCAATTCTCTCTTTCCTGAAAGAAAAATACTCTATTTCACTTCATTTAAGTTCATAGAATTTTTCTTTGAGTAACACAGAGGCAAATGGTTTCAGTTTGCTTGTATGAAGCATTTAATCATGGACTGTTTTTATTTATATATATATAAAAATAAAAATCTTTCTTAAAATATATGCAAGCATGTGCTTCACACATACATATATACACACATTTAATATGTGTATTTATTACCTATACTTAGGCTGTTAGTCAGTGTGTGTATTTTATCACTTGAAATTCTGCTTCCTTTCATTTATGAAATGTGAAAATCTAATGTATGTTCAATGATAGAATCAAATACTGGCGCAGGCCCCCCCAAACTGTTTTGCAGAGCCATGTTCCAGATTTTTAAGAGGTTCTGTAGAATAGATAATGATGATAAAGTGTTTTTAACAGACACAGATAATTCTTTGAAAGACTGTACTTCTTGTCTTCCCTGAAATAGAAGCTATCTGCTGCTACTAAAAATAAAAAACTAGTTGATGGGGATGTTGATAATTTTATATAATTTTATAGCAAAGAAAGCACTGATTTATGGTTTTTTTCTTTTTAAAGTGTGATTTAGCTGAGATGTAGGGTAGCCTTGGGCCTGCTACATGACTTTATCAGTATGGTTTGAACAACAAAAGAACAGGAATCACTGAAAGCTGTGCCCCTGTGTTTTACAGATTGTTTGGTGTGTTTTTATGTGTAAGTTACTGGAGTTGTAAGTGTTCAGAACTATAGAGCTCTTGAGTTTGTAGTAGAGATTGGTGGGAAAACAAAGATTTCTTGCCTAACTTTGCCTGTAAAGTGGAGATGATGACACATACATATGCAAATAGCCTGAGCACTGTGCATAAAGTGAATGAAAGTGAACTTCTCTGTTCTTAATGTTTGATTTTAGGGAGAAGATGTTGATCTTCATTTGTACCTACCAGATTGTCATCCTAGTAAATACTCCCTCTTTATGCTGGTGAAAGACTGTCAGCCTAATAAAATAAATTCTGAGTCTTGTATGTCCTCAGAATGTCAAAGTGGTCAGAAAACAGGCAAACCCAAATGGAGGAACATTACTCAAGAAGAGTGAGTTTTTGTTTGGATTTATGTTTATATTGGCTCATCATGTTTGCCTCTTTCATTTGTGATTAAAGCAACTTCATAAGTTCATGAAAGATATTTAATGGAAGTATTGGACTTCAAATAAAAGCGTGCTGTCTCTTTTTGAAAGGGCTGGATGGGTTGAATGCTGGACAGTCCCGAGTGTGATGTTTACAATTGACTACTCATGGCACCCAATTTATCCTCAGAAGGCAGATGAGCAGCTAAAGCAGTCCTGTAAGTGTCACTATCTTTTTCTTGTTAACATGTTTCGTTTTGGAAGCTGCTGTGAGCTTGGATCACATTTGCAGGAATGAATTTGGAACTCCACTGCTGTTGTATGTCTCGTGGGACTGTGCTGATCTTTAGAATGCACCAGGTTTGATTTAAAAACTGACAACATTTCATGCTGCCAAATTTCAGACTGTGTCCCAGTTCCTTGTGGAAAAAAGAGGATACTGTCTGCAGTTCCTTTCTCCTTGTCCTTAACAAAGTGGATCTCTTAAATGGGTTGTTGCTCAAGACAAAATACCACTTGGTATATTAAATATCGGTATATTCAATAGGAAGTACGATATTTTTGGCAATATCACGTTTCTTAGCTTTTCTAAGCTTTTTTTCCCTTCAGATATAGTCATGTTGTCTTAGGATTTAAATGTTTGAACACATTATATATGATATATAATCACTTTGTCTTCCACTTATGGATATGAAACTCTGAGATTTCACTGTAGCCCTGTTGAAGTGAAGAACCATGGCCACCAGATATGAGAGTTAAACTGGTCAGTCTGACACTAATATCAAAGAATTTTCTAAATTTGACTGTCTAAATATTTCTAAATAACAAATATCCTCTAAGCATGTGCTTGCAAAAAAAGTTATAAAACATTAAACACAGATACAAGTAAGTTAATTTAAATGCAGAGGGAGGTATGCAGGAAGTTATGGGGTGACATAAAACTCTTTCAAGTTGAGACGGTAGAAGGAGAACTGATGAAGGAGAGGTATTAGAAGAATAATGAGGGCTAATTTGAATGGGCCTCAATCAGCAGGTGTTAGAAGACATGCTGGAGAGCATTTTTAGGTTTTGAGTTCCAACAATTCACATCTAAAAGAACTGAAATTTTAGAGGACGAAGCAGAAAAAGGTAAGATTGATTTTGCAGATGTTCATTCAGTGCTCTTGTGAGACTGCCAGCTCGTGTCAAATGTGCATTCTTCACATTTTGAAAACATTTACTCAGAATGGTAGCAATTGAAACCTGCACTTGAAAGTTGGTGCATACACAGGTAATTTTGCAGCTTCCTTCACTGAATAATCCAGCACAGTCCAGTTTCCTTCTAATCTGTGCTGCTCATAGAACGTGTTTGTTGTGGTAGCAACATCTGGTTCTGTTTTTTTTGAGTCAATTTTTTAATACAACTTTTGCACTTTTCATGTTTATTCCCTTTTGTTTACTCTGCAGTAGATGTGGGTTGTGGGAAATCTTCTACGCTGCTGAAATAAAAGCATGTCTCTATTTAACTTCAAAAGCAAGATAAATAAATGGAATATTTTTTCAGAACTCGAGGGATTGTTTTTCTCTTGCATAATTAACATGGACTAAAATATTCTATATTTTCTTGCCTTCCCATAGTTACAAGAGATGAGAAACCAGTTCTGTAGCATAGACACGTTCACATAATTGCACAATACAAGCTATATCTTTAATACACATTTATATTCACCGAATTTTGTCCAGCAGAAGCCTGATTTGTGATCTAAATCTGTTTTCTGCTTTATTTTGCTCCAAAGTGTCAGAAATGGAAGAAACAATGTTGTCTGTGCTCAGGCCGTCGCAGAAAACAACCGACAGTGTGATTTCATCTCCCACAGCTTCCACCCGCCTGCCCCTCGACCCCTCCGAGCTGCCCCCGGATAAGCTCCACGTGGAACTGGAACTCTCCCCAGATTCCCAGATAACCCTCTATGGACCCCTGCTCAAAGCCTTTCTGTCCATAAAGGTAGGCACGGGAACACAGTTGTGAATGGCCACACGTAGGAAAGGGAAACGATGAGTTTGAAATGGAAAACTGGAATTCCGCAGAAGACGTGAATTTGGAGGGAAACTTTCTGTAAGCACTAGTTTGGAATGACTTTGATAGGGATGAATTCAATTGGCACAGGCTTATGAGAAAAATTCATATACATATATATATATGTAGACCCACATCAGCATAATTTTCCTTTCAAGGCATAGTGTGTGCTCTGGACATGTGCCGAAAATTTCTTCTTGGAGTTTTGCAGCAGTAAAATAAAACATAAAATCACAATTATAACTAGAGCTTATATAAACAACCCTTTTTATGCCAAGTTATAGCAGAACCCATACTTTTAGTGCATTTTGAGTTCTGCAGAGTGCCCCAATTATCTGTTTGATTTTGTTTTAATTGGATTCTGTGAAGTTTCTGGAGTTGGGATCATGGAGGGGAGTGGGGAAGGCCAGGAGAATAAGCTTAATTTAAAAAGTTACTTCAATAAATAGCGAAGAAGAATGATTCATCCTTTCCTTGATGCAAATCTGTTATTCTTTACAATGTGCTTGTGTTGCTTTTGCTGTGGCCTCTTCCATTCCTGATTTTTTAGGGTGTCTAGAAACAGTTGAATTTCTTCCCACCTCCCTCACCTTCCCTTGTGGTGACAAAAGCAGAGGCAGTTGAACACAACAGTTCTGTTTGAGTACCAGTGAAATACTTGGGGTTTGGTTGATTTTTGTGGTTGTTGGTTTGGGGTTTTTTGTGTGGTTTTGGGGTGTTTTTTTGGTGGGTTTTTGCTTGTTTGTTTTCTCTGGAGGTCTGTTTCAACCTATGCAGATCTAGGCTAAGGTAATGCTCTCCAGGCTGTTATTTTGAGTCAGAGGATGAGGAGTTCTCTGAGACAGGGGATCACTGAAACAGTAATTTTCATGAATTTATATAAGCATTGCATGTAAGCAATGAATAGCAGTTTTTTAGAGTATAGAACTTGCAAATAAGCTCATTATTTTTTCATGTTGTTGATAAAATAAATAAGATTAAAAATAGGCTGGTATTACATCTTGGAAGGCTTGATTTCTCCTGATGCTGAGGAAAAGCCCCCATGTTTGAATTGTTTATTGAGCCCCTTTTTTTGGAGCCCATAATTCATGAGGTAGTTCTGTCTTTCCAAGCAAAGCAGCACTTTTTCAGTGCTCTTTGCCTCTAGAGGTAGATGTAAACAGTGCTACATTAGATCCTTGTTTCTATAATGATTTAATTTTTAGGTGCAGATTTCTCAGATGAAATCTAGCTTTTCTCTTCTAAATCTCAAGGGAAATTTTAGATTAATACCTTGTTTTAAAAATATGCATTTATTGTTCTTTTTATAATTTTTATGGCCCTGTTTTGATCTTTTTGTCCAGCTGTGCTGGGAGCACCTCTTGAAGAATTTCTAAGAGGTTTTTTTTATGTTTGTTTTCCTGATTTGTGGTTGAAATGTTGTTTTCAGTTTGTTTTCATTATCTTTTCTAATACATGCGATAGAGATTCCTGTACATGCATCATTCACCGTTAAGCCTTGTAATCTTGTGAAGTAGTTTTTTGGTGTTGCACACCCTGTTTCTTACTAAGGACTTTCTGGATTTCTTACCACCCTCTGCTGGTTTTGCCTTATAAAAAAATACCCAAAGAAAATTCTTCTGTAGTTTTTTTTTTTTTTTTTTTAAGGGCAAGGGCGTGGCAAATTCTCAGAAATCTGATTCTGATGCATTTAATAAGTAAAATAGAAGAAGGTGTGTTTTGGTTTTTTTTAAATTTTTATTAGTGATAGATTTTCTCTTTCCCAGTAGTATTTGGCAAAATTACTTTGGTTTTAGATAATTGAGGAGGATTTGCTTACAAACAAGGTGGCTTTTAGACCCGAGTGAGAAGTGTTTATGATCTAATATTTTAGAAGCATGTTTAAGACTTCTAAGTTGGAAACAAAATTGGATGAGGCTGACTTCCTGCAGGATGTGTTTCGTGTTCTTACTCTGTTATCTGTCTTTAAAAGAACAAAATCCGTTTAAAAATGTCAATAATAATATTTGTATTACGTTCATCTAAAATACCAGTACTGCAAAAACTACTGAGCCCCTTGATTTCCTATGAGAGCACATGGCCTAAATTTGCTCATTTAAACTATCCAGTTTCCATAAAATTTAAGTATATATGTTTCTTTAGCTGTAGGTTGTTGCTATACCACTTATTTTAGGGAGGACTAACACACAGAAGAAGATTGGATTTGTATTTCAATACACTGTCAACATGTTTTTCATTTGTTTCCTATATGTCATAATTCTTTTTCCTAGGAAAATTACTTCGGCGAAGATGACATGTACACTGATTTTGAGGAGGTTATTTCAAGCCCTGTTTTGTCCCTGTCAACATCCTCAAGCTCTGGCTGGACAGCTGTTGGAGTGGAAAATGATAAAAAAGAGAATGAAGGTTCAGTCAAACCAGTTCACCCTCTCACTTTACGCCCCTGGGATATCACTGTGCTTGTTAATTTGTACAAAGTGCATGGGCGATTACCAGTGGTAAGTGTTTTAAAATCCTAAAATAATTTGCTTTATTTAATTTATTTATTTTTTTAGTTTCTTAATCTGGAGCTAAATTGAATTCCCTGGAATGTTTATTCACTGTGGTGCTTACCAAAGCATGTGTATACTCTCTGCTGAAACCGTGGCTAAGCTGATTTGAGACATCATTTGTTTTGCTTATCTGGGAGGCAGAACTGGATAATTTTTTATATGATTTTTATTCACTGAACTTAATTTGTGTGATATTTTCGATTGACCATTATGGTTTCTCTGCTAATTAGCAAATCTGTCTTCTAATGGTGCACTCTGCTGTGTGCAGCTGTATTCTGAGAGGTCCCCAGGAATAAAAGATTGGATTTGCCCAAATCGTCTTGAATTGCTGTTTATGCAATTGTCGAAAGTTTCACAGGCTTCTTTTTGAGTATCCACTTGAAGGAAAATTATCATGCTTCCTACTCAGAGATTTGCCACTAATCTCAAAATTTCAACCATGTTGTGTATTTTCTGAAACAGATGTGGTTATTTTTTATTTTAGCATTGCAGTCCAGATGGTCCAGAGTGCCCTACAGCTTTCTTGGAAAGGTTGTGTTTCGAGATGAAGAAAGGATTTAGGGAAACAATGCTTCAGCTTGTACTGTCTCCAGTGAATCTGTTTCTTAATGACAACTATCAGGTAGTCAGTAATCTGATTTTTACATGTATGTGTCTGTATTGTGAAAGTCGTGTTGATCGTAAAACTGAATTCCTTTTTGTTAGGAACTTTCCTGTTGGAAAATCCTGTTTTAAAATCTTTATTTCTTTCCAGTTTGTGTTTTAGTGAAATGCACAAAAGACAAGATTGCATTTCCTTAATTGTGCTTAAAAACATTTTGGAGAAGGTTCTCTAGGAAATATTATTTTTAAGAATTTTTTTTTTTTACAAGAATTGCCTTTAACTCCCTTGTCCTTGACAGAGACCTGCAGTGGATGAGGTTCTTCGGGAGGGTCACATCAGCCTGTCAGGGCTGCAGCTGAGGGCTCATGCCATGTTTTCAGCAGAAGGTCTGCCCCTTGGAAGTGATACTTTGGAATATGCATGGCTCATAGATGTCCAGGCTGGGAGCCTTACAGCCAAAGTTACAGCACCACAGGTACCATCTAAAAACTATTTACTTTGAAGTATTACCTTTCTTCTTTCTTCTAGAACTGGTATGGCATGGATTTTTGGAAAACACGTGGTCTTAGCTGGATTTGGATGCATCTGTGCCTTAAGTAACCTTTATAGTTTGAAAATCTAATAATTTCTATAAATGGATAGGAGGTGCCAAATGAAGTATTGTCCAAGTCACATTATAAAGTCAGAGACAGTGCTGCTGCTCACTGCATAAATTCTGCTGCTTGGTCCCATGGGAACACAGTTTGCTTTCCCAGTATTGGATCTTATTAGTTCAGTCTTAGCACTAACTCCTTTTAGTTGTGCCATTTATGATACATTTATTTTTCCAGATAGATGAATAGCTCCAAGTGATGATGGATGATAGATGAATGTATCCAGGCAGATCGCTTTGATTTATTTCTGCTGTGATCTGCCAGTTCTTTAAAGAAGTTTGCTTTGCCAGTGTATTCTGAGGCATGAGAAAAGTACATAAATTCTATTTACTAATTACTGCTTGCTTTGTTTATTTTTAATTTTTTTAAGACACTTCTACATCCTCTTGTTCCTCTAAAAATGGGCAGTTTTCTAGGATTGAACACGTTTCATCATGAGACTTCTGAAGCAAATAAAATCAAAATAAGGCAGGAAATAAACAGGAAACAGGTTCAGTAAATCTAAAGAACAGACTCCAGATACAATTTCATGCTATATGTACAGACATTAGTAGTGATATTTCCCAAAATGCTGCCACTGATTTAAATAATCTGTAGTTTTTACTGCACTGCTTTGTGATTTGAAATTAAACATAGATGATTCAAAGTACTCTAAGGTTAAAGAACATTTCTAAATGCTTAATGGAACCTAAGGATTTTCTTTCCTTATAAAGCCATTCTCAATTGCATGCAGCATCTAGGGTTTTTATTTATTTTTAGTTGTCAGCACTGCTATGGAGCAGAACTTGAATTTGCTGTTTCAGGGTCATTGGCTTTTTTCCTCTCATAGTGTGATGTATTGTAAGAACTTGTGAAGGGACAACACTAAAGGGAGGAGGAGAGGTTTTGTGCAGGACAGTCACAGCTGTATTAAATTCCATTTAAATTACTGCTGATTTTAAGTGCCCTTTCCTTTGGCTAGCCAAAGAAAACCCATTTCCCTCTCACAACAGAGGCAGACAGTCATGAATCATTTCCTTTATGAGCGAGCTAACTCTATAAAAGACTTAAATCAACAATAGGCTAATTAGTAGGTCTAGCAAGAATCAGCTGTGCTCTGTTGAGCCACTTTACATTTGGAAAGCACTCCTCTGCTTTCCAAATGTAACTTGCTTACACATAAGCAAGTTTGACATTTAAATTATGAATGGTAGTAAAGTACTTTGAGGTATTCTTTGTGGTAAAGTGTGGAGACCTCTGTCTTTACAGTGCATTTCTCAGTTTGTAACAGGAAAAGCTGTTGCCTTTTATTAGGAAATAATTTAGGAAATTGTTTCATGTCACAATGTTTTCTGTGAAAACATTTGCGTGTTATGGTGCACACAGGAATAAAAATCAGGAAACAGCCTTTGTGTAAATAGCCAGAATGGTATGGTGGGGTCTTTGTTTTTACCCCTGCCCACCTCCCAGCCTTTGGTGTTGTTCTTTCAGCTCTCCATTGAACACCAAAAGTTCAGTTTGCGTAGGTGCTGTTAGACAATGTGCTGTTGTTGTTTGCTTACAGCTGGCATGTCTTCTGGAGTGGGGGCAGACCTTTGTGTTCCATGTGGTGTGCCGGGAGTTCGAACTGGAAAGGCCCAAATCCGTCATAATTTGCCAGCACGGGATTGATCGTCGGTTCTGTGACTCAAAGGTACCCTTTCATCCCTCTTAATTGCTCACCATATGTGCACGGGTTCTTTGAAACAGTTCAGAAATGGAGCCTTAACATTATCAGGACACGTGGAGTATATAGTCAGATTGAATGTTTCCTTTGATAAATGAGAATTATGTTTTAAAAGAAAAATGGTTCTCTTTGGATTTTCCCCTGGATACACACAGGGGAAGCCAGGAGAGCCAGCTGGGTCCACTGACATTGCTGGCCAGAAACACCCCATCATACCCATGTTGATACTGTAGAATAAATAACTCCTTGTTGCTCTAGTATTAGGCCTCTGTTAAACAGAACATAAATGAAAAGATTGGCACAAATTAACCTAGATGCTTAAATGTATTTTCCTTTTTTTTTTTTCCTTTTTTCCAGATGAATTGTGTGCCTGGGCCATGCCCAACATCTGATGACTTAAAGTACACGATGACACGCTTGGCCATGGATGGAGCAGATCTGTACGTGGTAGAACATGGCTGTGCCACCAATATAAAGGTAAAAATATTTCTCTTAACAGCAATTGAAATGCTTCTTTGTCAATAGAGTTCTTTGCATTTTTTGATAGAATAGGTACCTGAATTAATTGCTTGCTTACATGCAATGGACTAAGCGGAATTTCTGAAATTTGAAGTGATGAAAGGTTGGCTTGGACTGGGCCAGGAGTAGGTCAGTTTGGCTTCTACTCATTAGTTCCCTTAATGATTCTGGAAAATGGTAAGGAGGAGTATTTATCTGCCAAAGTAAGAGTGGAAGCTGCAGGAGTGGTGTAAAAAATTCAGAAAACACTGGGCAATGTAAATCTCAGTGTTTTTACCCGAGAACTACTAAGAACTTGTGCTGTGAGTTGGTAACTCAGCAAACAGAAATGATTGCTATGGATCGTGTACAAGTCAGTGCTTAGGAACACATGATCCTCTGGTGGGATACAGCTCTTTGATTTAAGAGGTATCTTTGATAGAGAAGGGAGAAGTGTTAGTGCCACTGCCTGACTGAATCTTCTGTTCAAAAAGAGCTGTGCAGAGAAGAGCTGAAATTCTTCCATTATCCTGTTGCACAGGAAAAATCTGGAATAATTTACTGAGTGTAGCAAAATATAAGTTTAGAGGTAATTGAGTTATGGCAACAACAGAAAAGAAGAAAACTGCCATGCTGATATAACTGACTAAGAGTTGTGCTGTTAGTTAATAAATTCAGTCTTAAACAGTGGACTTAAAATGTAAGGTTTTGGGCATGGCTTCACATTACAAGCAAGAATCTATGATAATTATTTTAGACATTTTTTTAATGACGTGGTATCTCATCATTTCAATGGCTTGCTGCCCTGTGGCAGTAAAAAAATATATTTGAGCCTCCAAATTCTTTTGAATCCAATATTAAAAAGCACCATCACAAATATTAACTGTGTCTGCAGGCATAAATATGAATGGCAATATTTTCAAAGGCAGCTTAATAACCTGAACCACTCTAGAAAATTATATCCTGAATGTGTTTCATTCAAATTTAAAAAAAAAAGGTTTCCAATGCTTCTTTATAATCTGTGACAGAGATGAGCAGTAATAATTTAATATTAACCCTGTGGGTTGCTCCTCCATGGCTGGGTTATGTTTCAGCTTTTCCTGCTTTCAAGTTGGAAACTTGATCAAGTTGGAAATTTCAGGTGCTCCGTGGTGACTTTTTGGAGTGGACTTAAGCTGTGCAGGAAACTTGGTCCAATGTCTTCAGATTATTTGAATTCTGAAGCATGTGGCAGGGTTATGTTGTGGTTGTTTTAGTGTACACCAGTGTTGGGGAGGATTGATATGGTCTGGGCAGGTGGCTTAGTTTATAGTGACCAGTTTTCCACAGGAGGGCTAAAGCAAGAGCTTTTGGATCATCTTTGATGGGCAACCTCCTTTTTGATTCACCAAAACTACTGGAATTGCATCAAAACAAGAAATAAAGAGTGATCATTAGAAGCTACTATAACACAATTCATATGGATCTCAGTTAAGGTTTAGGATCTGGAATTTCTTGAGTTTTGCAGTGGTTAACATGGTTGTCTCATTGAGGTATTTATTAATTGTACAGCTAATACAGTTTTGTATTCAAAGTAAATAATTGCAGTTTTAGTCTAAGGACATAGCATGATATGTGTAATATCAAACAATCTGATTTTGCAAGTTTTCATTTCTTAGTTTTTTTCATGACAGTGAAGAAGTTAATGATTTTTTTAAAGTTTCATTACAACATCTGTCCAAAGTTGAGCTTTCTTTTTTGATCTGTTTACAAAGACTTCTAAGTAGAGATTTTTTTTATTTTTTAAAAACTGGCGGAAATTAATTTCTAAGCTTGCTTTCTTTTGTGCATGTGCTTGCCTGCATATGAAACTGCTTCTTTGGAGAGAATAATTCACAGAGATCTTTTTGGACTATGTGGTATGTGGTGTGTTAAGTGGTTTAAGGCTACTCTCTCTTTGTTTTACTTGCAAATAAACAGAGTTCATGCTTTAAATCCTGTTTTCAGATGGGTGCCATACGCATTGCCAACTGCAACCTGCACAACCAGTCTGTTGGAGAAGGTGTCAGTGCTGCCATTCAGGACCTTCAGCTGAGACAGTACGTGGAGCAGGTGAACAACTGCAGGACTGGTCTCCAGCCCATATTAAGGAGGGCATATTGGCTGGAAGCTGGCTCTGTCAACCTGGGGCTCATCACTGCTGACATTGCTCTGGCTGCAGATCATCCCTCGAAACACGAGGTGCAGAGACACTTCTTAGAAACACACGACAACCGAACTAAGAGGTGAGAGACACCACTGAAGGAGGTGCATTGGAGAGAGAGAGATCTTTTCATCTTGCTTTTGTTGAATTTAAACGTGGTCATGTTTTTGTTTTCTGTTTTTCTGCCTTTGTAGGTTGTGGTTTTTGTGGCCTGATGATAATTTGAGAAACAAGAGAAGCAAGAACAAGTGTGGCTGTCTCGGTGGTTGTCGATTCTTCGGCGGCACCTTAACAGGACTGGATTTTTTCAAACTTGAGGAGCTGACACCTTCAAGCAGCTCTGCTTTCTCAAGCACAAGTGCAGAATCTGATATGTTTTACGGGCAGTCTCTACTGCAGCCAGGGGAATGGATAATTACTAAAGAGATTCCTAAAATTTTAGATGGTGAGAATGCATTGTACTGTGTTTTTATTTTAATTTGGCCAAACATATAATTTCCTAACTTTTTATAATGTTTACAATTCTGGTTAATAACTACAACTACTTGTGTTCTTGTGGCATGGGCCCTTCTAAGAGCAGACAGAGCTTTAAAGTAGTAAGCAAGCTTTCATATGCTGAATTTTTATATTAACATGCAACTCCTTTCTGAGTAAAACCCTTTCTTTTTGACTTGTCTGTTCTGCTTATGTAGAAAGCAACCTACCAAGACAATCTGATGTTTTGATGCTGTGATGTTATTAATTTTTGTTAGTACAACATGCTAGGATGCTTTTATTTAATAAGGATTTTTATTTCAGTGGGCAAGGAAGAGACCATTGCAGGTGTGTAGTCAGATACTCAATTTTCCTTTTCCGTTTCTGATCCTAGGGAAAGCAAATGGTGTAAAAAGGAAAGATTGGGATTGCAGATCTATGGGTATAGAAATGGAAAGGAAAGCACAACACCTAAGCCTCCAAGTGCCGTTGCGCTCCCACAGCTCCTCATCTTCTTCCGAGGAAACGAGCAGTTCCAGCGCTGCACTGCCCTTGCTGGCAGGGGAGAAGGACAGCCCCTCATCCACCACGGAGGATCACCTGGGACAGAAGGAGTTCTTGTCTGGTGCCAAAAGGGAAGATGGTCATGGAAGGTTGGTACTCTCTGAATATGGAAAATAAGCCCTGGATTTAGCAATTTATAAAGCATTGGTTGTTTTCTGATGGTGCTGCTGAAGTACATTTCCTACTTTGAATGTCAGTTTGGATCCCTGATAGGGGATGATTAGCTGATAATGGTAGAAAATCCAGCATGTAAGACGACAGCACTTGCTGTTAATGTTTGTTTTTACATCCTCTCTATGTAGATAAATGGACTAACAAATGGTAGAATTTAGTGTATAATCAGCATTATGAAACTAATGACCACGCTAATAGAAAGTCGCAGAACCACTGATGCGTCTGACGGCTTCTGTAATGTAAAAAGAGAAGCATTAATAACAATATAAGCAAGTGAACCTGTGATTTCTGTTTCCAGTGTTGCAGTTGAGGCTGCAGAGGGCCGTCCTGCATCCCCTGGCAGCCAGGAGAGGCCGATGGGGCAGTCTCCCATGAGGTCTCCGCTGAAGCGGCAATCGTCCGTGTGCTCCGCCCGGCTCGGGAGCACCAAGAGCCTCACGGCCGCCTTCTACGGAGACAAGCAGCCTGTCCCAGTGGGAGTGCAGTTCAGCAGCGACGTGTCTCGCAGTGACGAGAACGTCCTGGACTCCCCAAAGCAGAGGAGGAGCTTTGGTTCTTTTCCATACACTCCCTCTGCAGATTCCAACTCGTTCCACCAGTATCGCTCCATGGACTCCAGCATGTCGATGGCCGACAGCGAAGCTTATTTTTCTGCAGCAGAGGAGTTTGAGCCAATAAGTAGTGATGAAGGTCCAGGAACATATCCAGGGAGGAAGAAGAGAAAAAAGCAAGCTCAGAAAACTGAATACAGTAGAGGGTCTATTTATCATAGTGTGGAAGGGCCCTTAACAAGCACAATCCATGGAGAAATTAGCCAAGATATTAAAACGTTGCCAATTAAGACTCATCCTTCACAGGCTTCATTTGTTTCAGCTCTGGGAGGAGATGATGAGCATGTTGATAACATGTATGTCATGGACTCTGAGAAGACTGTGGAACGTGAGCAAATAACTTCCCAGCAGCCTGTAATGGCATGTTACCAAAATTATCTTACACAGTTCCAGGTGATCAACTGGTCAGTAAAGCATCCAACTAACAAAAGAACTTCAAAATCCTCATTACATCGCCCTTTAGATCTTGACACACCAACGAGTGAAGAAAGTTCATCCTCTTTTGAGCAACTTTCTGTCCCAACTTTTAAGGTATGGAAGATGGAGGAGTAGAGAAAGGAGTAAGAACTCAAAATAACTTAAAGTTGCTTAGTACACCTGTTGTGTAAATAAGGCTACAAGAAACTTGAAATTTCTTTGCTTTTTGTTGAGGAATAGCTTGAATTTTTTACTTCAGATCATGAGGCTGAGTGGCTGGGAAGTTGTGGACAACAAAAGATGGAGTTGGAATTCAGTGGATGAGATGTGTGTTCTGAATGGTCATTATTGCTCTTAAAAATGTTGCCTGTTGAATGATACACAGCTGAATGATATTTATGTGAGTTTTGTTTAAAATATGTTATACAGAATTTCTATAGGAGTATATTTGATACTGATCAAGTATAATCCTGGCTCTAAGTGCTTTATTTCAGAGTAAATTTGAAACTCAGATTTAGCAAATGATTTTTTTTAAATGACAGAAGCATACGTTCTTAAGGAAGGAGCTGAAACGAAATACATCAAAATTAATGGAAATTACTTGATAAAAAATAGGTGTCTGACCTCTGGAATTCAATTAGTTTTCATTTTGCAGGAAAAGCTTTCTGTTCATGCAAACCTTTTGTAGGTTAGTATTTGAGGTTTTTTTAAAAGCAATGAGTCAATGTTTATCTAAAAACTTCACAGTAATCTCTCAAGTAATTTAAAAAATAAACCTAGGAGTTTCTGTATACTATATTGGAGAATCTGCTTATGAGGGATTCTTTCAAGAAAAAAAACTGCAAATGGAATGTTTGAAGACTCCTTGGTGGTTTTTTTTTCATGTATGGAAGGAAGGTAATAAATTTCTTTGCACTTTTATCTTAGATTGTTAAACAGGGTCTCACAGCTAATTCATTACTGGACAGAGGCATGCAGCTCACAGGATCAACATCTAAGTAAGTTGAATACTGTCTAACATTATTAGCATATTTTTTAAGAGTAGAATTTTCCTGATGCTCTTTTTAAATATTTTGGCTCTTGCTAGCCCATCGAAAATTTGATTTATAGCAGTAGTTTTCAGTACCAGATATATTTTAGAACAGGATATTCTATTATGAAATATTTGGGTTTGGTCAAAGAGAAAATACACATTAAATTATTTCACTTGTATGTTTTCAAGATTAAAAATGGCAATTTAATTTATATTAATTTGGGAGGTGGTAATGGCAAGTGTCCATTGCATGGCCAAAAGCTGAACTTGAATCTAGGGATTGCCTGGGATTATATTTGTGTACTTTCTAAGCTATATAGTAGAAGAAACCTAGTAATTCTAATAAGAATTAAAATGATACCACTACACTTTTGGGGTTTTTTTGTTTTTTTTTTTACAAATCCTGATTATTAATCTGTATTTGTCCTGTTTAGCACACCTTACACTCCTTTGGATAAGAAGTCTGCAGAAAATACAGATGATGAAACAATCACAGAAGAATGGACATTGGATCACCCTGTCTTCCAGACACGGACAACGGCAATAGTAGAAGTGAAAGGAACTGTAGATGTAGTTCTGACTCCTCTGGTAGCAGAGGCACTGGATAGGTAATTAATTTTATTTTACTACTGCAGTCTATGCTAAAAATGGTCTGAAATCAAGGTTTGGGTTAAAAGTATTGAATACCATAGCTGATGGAGCAGGAGGGCCTTGTGCCCAGCGAATGTAATTCTGCATTTCCCAGCTGCAAGAATGTTCTGCTCACCTGGGAAGTGCCCTTTATGTCTGTCAGTGCTTATTTTTTTTCCCCTGTGGTGGTAGTTACACAAGACTGATGGTGTGTCACGTGAAAGTGGAAGCTGAAGTGGTCTGCTGTGGCTTGTTCCCCCTCACAGGTACATCGAGGCGATGGTGCACTGCGCCAGCTCTCGCCACCCGGCAGCCATCGTGGATGATCTGCACTGCAAAGTCCTGAGAGACGCTGTGCAGAACAGCAAAACCAGCTTCTCAGAAAATGTAAGGAAGGGAACAAGGACTTGGAAGAATGAACATGGCTTGAAAGAATACTCTTTTCTGTATTTTACATAGAAAAAGCTTTAATTTAATTCAGTGTTTTGAGATATAGTAGCTAAATGCTATATTAATTTGGAATAAATGCTTATTTTTATCTTGTGCCTAACGTACATGCATTTCTATAATCAACTGTTATATACTGTCAGTGACCAGAAATCTCTCACAGGACTGAAGTTTTTCTGTTTTGGACAGCCTAGTCATAGCTGCAGTAATTTGCATGAGATCAGTGTGCATTCTGTTCTTTGAAATTACTAAAACTGATATTCTCAAGTATTATATTCATATCAGCAAGACTTTATTTATTATTTTACAGTATTAGGGAGAGCTGTGAATGTGCCTGTGGGTTTTTTGCAGTTCACTTGATACCTTAAAAAATTAATGTAGCTTGAAAAGAATTGTATGGTAGTTCTACAGAATTAGGAGTCCTTTCTGTCCAAGGTAATGACCATATTTATATTTTATGATTTCTTAGACTTCACAATGTGGCAGACAGTAATTATTTGCTTCATAATGAGTTGTTTTATACAACTTAGATATGTAGAACTCAAACTTTCAGTTGGAATCTGGTCATTAGAAAGTTTACTGCAGAATAGCATTACTGGCCTTATGGATCTAGACCTACTGTAAGTGCTACAGCCCTTGCTCTGGAAATCATGGTATTGTGATATAAATGAAGTTAGAATCTCTTGCTGCTTCAGTGCTAATAAACTATTCTGTTACTCTTGAGCTTAGTAGCTCTGAGTTTCAGTGCTAACAACTGATTTTTCTCCCCCCTTCAAGTTATCCTCGAAGCAGGATATCAGAGGAACAAAAATAGACACTACCACCACAGGAACAACAAACCAGGGACCAGCACAGACCAATCTCTCCCTTAAGCAAGATAATGTGACAATTAAAGGTCTTCAGGCCAATGTTACGGTACCAAAGGTAACAACTTTTTTTTTAGCTTATTAGTAGACATGTGCCTCAAAAATTACCCTTAGTTTCTATCCCTGTTAGTTCCCCAAAAGCTGAGAAGTACAAGACAAGATGGTATCAGAAATTAGTGATGTCTGCTGTGCCATGTTTTTCTAAATTTCTTTCCTCTTTGGTGGAATTTTTTTTGTCTAGGTGAACCTGTGTTTACTACAAGCATCTGTGGATGAATCCCCAGGGGTTTCTTCCAGCAAAACCGTGACTCACGTTTCGTTGGTAGCTTTATGTTTTGATAGAATTGCCACACAAGTTCGTATGAACAGGTAAGAATAGCACATAGCACTGTTGGTAATAAACTTTAAACAAAAATAATCAAGGGAATTATGTCCAGCTGAGATTTGCTTCATTGTTTTTTTTTCTCCTTTATATTCAAAGGGGTATAGTTGAGGAGGCTTCAAACAATGCAGAAACCGGGAGGAATTCTGTCACATTCGATCGTTACATCCAAACCAGCAAAATGCAGCCCCAGTCTTCTGGCTCACTGAGATCCAATTCTGGGGCAGAAAAAGGAAAAGAAATTGCTGCTAAATTGAACATCCATCGTGTTCATGGACAACTTAGAGGCCTTGATACAACAGGTATTAAACAATTCTTGGTCTCGATCTTGTAATTTGGTTGTGGTGTTTTTATCAACACAGATAAAAAGACTCTTAAACCTGGAGATTTTGCAGATACTTTAAAAAGAAGGTTAGTATGGTAACTGAATTATTTTCTGTTACTCTACAAAGTGCTGGATGTAAATGTATGCAGATTTGAAACTTATCAAGATAAACTTCTAAGCAGTTTGTGTGGCAGATGAGTCGCATTGTAAATATTGACCTGCACTGGTGGAATTTCAGGCCTGAGATCCTTTCCTCTCAGTTCATCTGTTTTCAGTTACCAATTCTTGTCACCTTATGTGGGGAACAAATTATGCTTCATTGCTTTCTTACTTCTTTCTAACACTTTGAAGATAGACATAATGTTCCTGTTGTCCCAGCAATTTCAGCATGACAAACTGTAGGTTTTCAACTATAGTGACTCTAAAACTGAAAATGAGATCTGCCCAATGGACTTCCTTCTTGTTTGTTTTAAGGAACTGCCTTCAAGAAGCTAGGAATTACATTTTGCTATAACTCCTTATCCTGGAAAAACTAAGCAGGAAAAGATGATCAAAAGTAGAGGCAGTTTTTTGTTAGAACTGAGTCAGTTTTGATGCAATCTATACCGGTTGGTGCCATGTTTTACTCTGTCCCATAAAGAATGACAGTCTTTAGGACAGGAGGAAGTAAAGCAAGTGTGATTAAAAAATACACCATAAATAAATAAACAACAGACAGCCCACTGCTGTGCCAAGATGAGTGAGCAAATGGAATTGGAGGAAAACAAAAGCAATAACAGGACATTAAAATGGTGTAACTCCATTTTCACTTGGTGATGGGGAGAATCTCAGCAGCAGTTCCCTGTGTTGGGTATGCTGCAGGCGTTCAAGAAGGCTAATTTTGGAATTCTAACCAAGAAAACTCATCATCTTCTGTTTAGACGGTTTGAGAAGTGCCTTTCTAAGGATCTTAGCATTCGATGTAGACATCAAAAGTGAATATGGTTATAAATTGGAAGCAGAGAGTGAGGATTGGAAGGGATATGAAGTGACTCAGCGTAGTTCTTTTCCTCAGATATTTGGCATTTAGCCCCTGTGTGACTTAATAGGGAGGAGGTATAAAATTATTTAAAATGTTTCATCTGGGAATGTCACTAAAAGAAAGGATTTATACTTAAGCTACATCAGAACATCAAAGAAATGGAGGTGGCATAGTACCCTCCTGGATCTTTGACAGCCAAGTTCTTAATAAATTAAAAACTGCTTGAGTCTGGATTTTCTTGGGAATCAGTGAGACTTAGTGCTTTGCAGACATAGACATGCTTCCAACCACGAAGCAGTCTTTGAATTAAATGTAGAACTTCATTTTTAAATATCCTTCAGTGCGCTATATTATATATTATTATGTTATGCCCATATTAACGTACCAAGAGCAAGGTCTTTTTTCCTCCTTCTATGCTTCTTTTTTCCTTTCCTGTGCTTCAACTTTAATCTTTTTCTGTCTTTTTTTTTTCCCCTTCTATTTGAGGAATACTAAAGGAATAACACTCCCAAAACACTAAACTTCAGAGAGCTGTTTGAAGATGGAAAGTTTTTTTCGTTTTGTAACCAAGTAGTAAATATGTTTATTTTCACAGATATTGGAACTTGTGCAATAACAGCTATTCCTTTTGGGAAATCAAAAGTTCTTTTTACTTTGGAAGAGTTGGATGAGTTTGCTTTTGTGGATGAAACAGATCAACAAGCTGTTCCAGATGTAGCTCGGATTGGTCCTAGTCAAGAGAAGTGGGGTTGGATAATGTTTGAGTGTGGAATAGAAAATTTAACTATAAAAGGTAAAGCTTTATATTATTTTGTCTGATAAAATTGCTAACAAGTCGATTGTTAGATCTTCCAGTTTAGCAATTATTTGATTAGAGATTGTTGAATACAGGTGGTACGAAATAGTACATGTCTGTGGTAAATAAATTAAATTAGATAGGTTATACAGTAAAGGAACTTTTAATAGTAAATACCACTTATAACAGTATATGAAATAATTCCATATAAATTGGTTTGATCCGTTTCTGAACTAAAAATGAAATTGTTGAAATTGATGCTTTCACTGATCACTTAAATCCTGACCTTACCCACACTAAGTGTCTGCACGTGAGGCCAGGCTTTTGCTCTGGGAGGGGAGAACTAGCTTCAAAAAGCAAAAAAAAAAAAACAACAGTATATACACATTGTCTGTCATACGAGTTATTTTTTTCGGGGAATAGTATTTAAAAACAGTTTTTATGTGAGTACTCTTTATCTACTTGGAACAAACTATCAGAAGCTCGAAATTGTAGTGATAAATTCTTGTATAAAATGTTAATGCATCTTGTTTAACCCAAATGGTGTGTATTTCTCCTCTTAAGTGCAGATCTTTTCTATGGGGTATAACTTAGAGATATTTATGCCCTGCAAACCTTTACAGTCTCGGTATTTTTGCAGGAGGAAGACAGTCTGGAGCAGTGTTGTATAATACATTTGGAGTCATGGGGAAATCAAGAGACACAGAGAGAGGTGGATTGCTTGCATCAAATAACTCTTCAGATTCCCCAACTGGTAGTGGTTATAATACTGATGTGTCTGAAGACAACCTCCCTTGTGACAGAATAAGTCCTTCTTCAGATATTAATGGAAATTCAGTTTCAGACGAGCAGGTATGTCTTTCACCTCTTGCAAGATCTCTTGGCTTTGCCTTGGGAGAGTTACTTGACATCATAAGTTCATTTTTCTTTGCCTTAATGCACGTGAAACAATTTTTTTATGAGCATGGTATGGTATGGTAGTGCCTTTCAGTGTAATAATTCTGGAAAACAATTTCACTTTTGACTTCGTGTTTCCTCTTTTTTAAGGATGAAGGCGTTGAATCTGATGATCTAAAAAAAGATATACCCCTGATGCCTCCTCCCCCCGACTCTTGCAGCATGAAGTTAACAATCAAAGAAATTTGGTTCAGCTTTGCAGCCCCAACCAATGTGCGCTCTCCAGCCCATATATATTCAAGGTATACTTCTATCTGGTTTAAAAGAAAAAAAAATGGTACTTCTGCCTTGTTAAATTTCAGTTGTGTTTGCTAGATTCTCAGTGTAATTTCAATAAATTTTGAAGCTTCTTTGGAAATGAAAATTTTGGATTATGTATTTATCACAGTAACTCTTTCTTCAGTTTAATATTGTTGTAATTTATATGGAAGTGTTGCTAGAAAACTTTTAGCTAGATGCAATTAAAAGAAGAAAAGGAAGATTAAAAAACCCAAACCAAACAAAAACCTCTCACTAAAAGCTTCTGGTGAGATGGAAATGTATGAAGGAGAAAGGCAGGGGAGGATATTTCTTTTGCACTATGAATTTCAGTATAAATGTTTGATAAGGTAGTTTTTCATATGGTGTATGTAGAATAAGCCAAATATGTCAATCTGTCAGTAGTTTAAGGTCAGTATTGAGCTATAAATTAGAAAATATTCCGGTAATATTCTTGCCTCAGCCCTTCAGCAACAGTCCTTTATGAGGGGTTGGTAACAGTTAACGTGGGTGTCAGTCAGTGATGGCAATTTCAAGCTGTATGATTTCAGTAGGGAATACCAATGGGAAAAGGGAGGAATAGCAGTAGCAAAAGTGGATGGAATCATGAGTGTGTGAATGACTAAAACAAAAACTGCCTTAGGTACTTGTAATGGTTTTGAGTCTAAACCACCACAGGTACCTTTTGCCAGTTTTCACCTTCAGGGCAATAAATTCTTTGCATCAGTGTTCCACCTGTTTGACTGTCATTCATAACAGCACTGGAAGAATCTTGCTAATTACTGCTGCTGCCTGTGAATCCTAATTCTCTTTATTTTTCCTCATAGGCAGCTGAACCTCCTGAGCACTGCAACACCTGCAGTTGGTGCTTGGCTTGTTCCCATTGACCAGGTGAAATCGTCATTGAACAAACTGGAAACCGAAGGGACCCTGCGGATCTGTGCTGTCATGGGCTGCATTATGACAGAGGCTCTAGAGGTAAACTGTAAAATCCATGGGCTTATCAGGACAGAACAGTGCAATAAGGAATAGATACTGTTTGGAATTCTGGGTATTTTCACTGACAAACTTACAGCACCTCTTGTGAACCCTTAGCTCCAGAACTGGTCACAAGAATTCACTGCACAGTCCCAATAAATTTCAGAACAAAAAACAGTCAGGTGTTACTAGTGAGGAAGCCTTGTGCTTCTTACTCTCCAGAGTAAGAAATATGAAAGTAGTAAGAAATATGGCTGTAGTGCCTGGTATATTTAATGAAATATTTTTGTCTGCTGTTTGTTTGGTTGGCACCATCTAGTGGGAAGCTTTCGAGGTGGTGCCCATCGTTGAGATCCTGTCTTGCACTGAAAAATTGATGTGTGAGGCTAGTTTTCTGCTGTACTCAAAAGTCATCCTTTGCAGCAGTCTCTTATTCCTGCCTCCCTTCCTATTTTTTTCTTACCTTTTTTCTAGCATTAAACCAAATTACAAAAATGCCTGTTTTGTCTTCAACTACAAATAAATGGTTTCTTTGAAAATCTCAGCTAGCTTTGCATATATGTCTGTTAGTCCAGAAGTAACTTTATAAAGTCTGCTATTTGTATCCAGGCTTTTGTTTTATTGCTTCATATAAACAGATAAGCATCAAGTATGATTTTTCACATACACTGTTGAAAGTAAGGTGAGTATCCATGTGGCAAATCTTTGTTTAAAATGGGTTTAGAGTTTGTTGTATCACGGGTGAAATCCTGCCATTCATGCTCATGCTCTCTTTGCAAGGATGTTCCTATGCTGAAAATTGTTTTGTTTTATTCTAGAATAAAAGTGTGCACTTCCCTCTGAGAAGCAAGTACAACAGGCTTACCAAGGTGGCTCGTTTCTTGCAAGAAAATCCTTCTTGTTTACTGTGTAATATATTGCACCATTACCTTCATCAAGCAAATTACTCCATTATTGAGGATGCCACCATGGTGAGTTACCCTGTAAAACTGGAAATAGCTCAGTCTTTTAGTTTCAAATGTACCAATTCTACTGTCTTAAATTTGGTAACAGTTTAAGGAAAGTTAACAGGCAAGGAAATATAACCCAAACTCCTATATATCTTCAAAATGATAAGTAGATATGGCTTCTCTCATGTTGTTTGCTTTCACATCTGCCATTTTTGTTGTGGCCTGTATATATGCATAATGTTCATCAAGCTGTTTTATTAGTAAATACATGACAAATCATAAACCAAACAGGCATGCCTTTAAAATTATTAATGGCCTTTTCTATCAGATTTCATTGCCTCTTTATCAGATTTCACTGACCTTTTTATCAGATTTCATTTTTCATGGTTTTAAAATTGAATAAATCTCAAGTTTGTTAAGGCAAGTGCATGAACCATTTAGCTTATTCCAGATGCTCTCCTTGGAACTAGTTTTCATGTCTTGTAGAAATACTGGGATAATGCAGACAGTTTAAGGAAGGAACTAGAATTGCACAAACTTTAAGGCTTAAGAATCATGATGCCTTTAGAATGTAAATGCCTAGATTGTGGTGGAAAATAGTTGTTTGAACAAACATTAGGCATAAGGAGGAGTGTTTATTCCTGATTTTGTGTCATTTTCATAATCCAATTCCACAGCTGTCAGCTTTAAACACTCTGGTTTTCAACATGATTCTGTGATATTCAGCTGAGAGCCCAGTGATCAGAAATAGCACAGTTTGTGGCAGAAATAGCACTGTTTGAATTACGGTCAAAATAATGAGATTTTTTTTTTCTTTAGGACAATTCAGTGATGTAATCAAAACAATCCCTATTTTTGGCCTCAAATTTATGTTCTTAAAATACTGCTTACCAACAATGGGAGAAACCATCATCTTTTCAATTTCAGTTTTGTTTCTACAGTCAGCCTAGCGTTGCTATGAATTTTAGTCTGTAGTTCAGAGCCTTATAATTACTTAAGTACTTTTATATTAACAAACCTGTTTCCTGTTGTTTATTTTTGGCCCCTCAGGTCACGTAGATAAATGTATCTACTATGTTCAATGAAGCTGTAATTTTTATCTCTCAGCTCTTTGACTTCTTCTATCTGAATTGCTGTGGCGTGGTGCCAGCATATTTGTCATAAATCTCTTGAGCACAAAGACTTAAGGGAGCTTTGACTTTTTTTTTCCCCTCCAAGTTTACTTCAAAATGCTGCGATATAAATTTAAATTTATCTTTTCTTTTTAAGAGTGATGGCCTTCCTGCCTTAGTGACTTTAAAGAAAGGTCTAGTTGCCTTAGCAAGGCAGTGGATGAAGTTCATTGTGGTAACCCCAGCCTTTAAAGGAGTCAGCTTGCACAGACCAACCCAGCCAGTGAAACTGCAGCCAAATGCCTGCCATGAGCATGAGGATGGACTTGGATTAGACAATGGAGGGGGTCTTCAGAGTGACACAAGTGCTGATGGAGCAGAATTTGAATTTGATGCAGGTACTTTTGTGTTCTTCTGCTTCCATAAAAAATTCATGGAGGCAAGCAGATCCTCTCAGAGCATTTGTAATTTCTTTAGTTTTAATGCTTGAATACATTATGTTTTTCATTTTTTAGAATTATCAAGCTTCTTTTTTAAAATCATCTTTATTCTGAAGCTGCTGCTACCAATTATAATTATAGTATTACAATAATTAGTACTTGTTCAGGGAAAAACAAAACAGGGAGACCTCACTTTCTTCACATGCTTTGTCTTGTTATTTCCTGCACAAAACACATCAACTTAATTATCTGCTACCTTGGAATTAGGATTTTTTTGTGCAGGTTCTGACCTTTGTTAAGAGTTGTAAGGTGCAATTCTAATGAATTCTTCCAGGCATAGCTTTAAACCTACCTTCTTATTTGTTCTTTGTGAAGACATTTTCTCTTCTTCTTTTTATCCCCCCCTCATTTTTACTACTTCAATGGTAAATTTCTATTGCCATCTTACAGGTTCCCAATTTGAAATAAGCTGCTGATTTAGCTTTGTTTTTGACTATATCAAAGCATCTATAGCAAAGCATTTAGGTTTGTATTTGATATAGAGCTGGCATAAGACCTGCAGAAAGGAGGGGCATAAATAGATACATGTTGTTTGAGCACTCTTTTTTTGTTGAGTTCACTTAGTTATTTACATTAACTGAGGAAAAAGTAGTTTCAAAAATCAGGAGGAGAATCTGCTTTTAGTTAAAAGCCTGGCAGCAGGCAAAGAGAGCAAACTCAAAGATGTTTCTATGTGAAACTTATATGTAATCATACAATATGATGGAAATTTTTACTCCCTTCTCTAAAATATCTGCTTTGATTCAGCAGAAACACTTGGATCATTAAACCAAATGCAGTAGGCCCATGTCTGAAGTTTTCTCATTTGTCTTAACATTGCCTAGACAGCTGTGTGTAGGTGTGTGTCAGAATTTGGGAGTTCATGACTGCCTGTAAATAAATGTGCCTAAAAATAGATAATCTTGGTTCCCCATATATATATAAAAATGAGGAAAAATGGTTTTGCTTGGTTCCAGCCACTGTCAGTGAGCACACGATGCTCTTGGAAGGAACAGCCAACCGCCCTCCCCCTGCCAGCGGCTCCTCTGGGCCTGTCACTGGTGCTGAGATCATGAGGAAATTATCCAAGACTCACACTCACAGTGATTCTGTTCTGAAAATAAAGGTGAGTTTCTAGCACTGTGCACGGGGGGAAAGTGGTTTGTAGCAGCTCTGTTGGCTGCAGATGAATAATCACATGTCTAAGAGTGTAACACATGGAAGGTATGCTCCTGACCTTATAGAAGTGATGCTCCATCAGTTGACTTATATTCTGCATCTGTTCTTTATTGTTTTTCTTGTCAATTAACGTGAGAGACATGCTTAAAGCAATATATATGTGCATCACTTAAGGGTATGCCTAAACCTTTGTGTGTTTTCACCTATTTAGGGAAGCAGAAACGAGGATTTAACTATCATGGTACCAAACCTAAGATTGACAAAGCTTTCCAATAACTTGTAGTACAGTTACTGTGTTCCACTCTCATATTCAGACCGAATGTCCCTTCCTCTTTGCAGTTTACACAGTGCTTCACTGCTTTCTTTGCTTTCTCCCCAAAGGGCATACATCCATATCATTCCTTGAGTTACACTAGTGGAGACACAGCTACGGATTCCCCGGTGCACGTTGGCCGCTCCGGAATGGCCGTCAAGGAAAGTCCAAGGAAAGAGAGTCTGCTCAGCTACCTGACTGGGAGTTTCCCAAGCCTGCACAACCTTCTGGAAGGGACTCCTCAAAGAAGTACAGCTGCAGTTAAAAGCAGTTCTTTAACAAGAACAGGTATGATGTAGCCCATATAAGCTAAAGGGGGTATTGATTTGATTTTAATGATTTAAAAGAAGTACTATGTTGTCACAATGAAATATCATATTTGTTTAAAATCTCACCTCCTTCCTCCTTTCCCCCAGATAAAAATCATAGTTTTTAATGAGCAGTTCCTAGACATTGCTTCTAGGAAATGGTCTCGTGCAGCAAACAGCAAGTGCATCAGGTTGGAAAAGAAATTATGGCTAACAAAATACATAAAATATTTTCCCTTTCCTTACCTTTAATTTTTGAGTTTATTACATAATTACTTAAGTGAGCCTTTCTGAAGGAATAAAGAAACGTAGTGATCATTCTGTATTTGTAATTTTTTTCTCGATCTTGTAGGTAGCTCAAAAAGTGGACTAAAACTAATATTCCACTAACTTAGTTTGCATTTAATAATTTGCAGATTTTTAGTAATGGTCTTTGGAACAAATGGGTTAGAAGTTCAAAATACATATATTGAAATTATTGTCTTCTGTGTTATTGTTCAGTGTGGTGTTATCTGTTTTTCTTCATATGTAAATTATAAATTTGATACTGTATTTTCTCTAAAACCTCTCTCCTTTGCTGTCAGGGACTGAAATATTGTTCAGAAAAAAAGGTATTTTTGGTTTCTTAATGACACCTTTCCTTTAATTCATGGTAGAGATGAACAAGTGCAAAGACACTTGTAGTGCGACATCCACTAGTGTCATAGTGTAACTTCTGTGGTAGCACCTGTAGTGCTGTCTGACAAGTAACTTAGTGGAATAAACCTTGAGAATTAGGCTTCCTTTTGTAGTAAATAGATGTTGTGAGTAAAATTGTGCCGTGTTCCTTGGTTTTGCTGACTTTGTTACAACAAATTCTAAAGCTCCCGATTTATCCGTGTAGGAAACACCATGGCCACAGACATGTTGTCTGAGCATCCCTTGCTGTCTGAACCATCTTCTGTGAGTTTCTATAACTGGATGTCAAATGCTGTGGGCAACAGAGGAAGTGTGGTGCAGGAAAGTCCTGCCACTAAGTCTGGACACAACAGTCTTCCAACAGGTATTGCTAATTACAGCTGAATTGAAGAGGTGATTTTTTTTAGGGGTTGGCTGGTCCTGTGTTTGCCACACTCTGTTTGAAAGTAACTGAGCAAGTGACTTATGTTCAACAGAACTTAATCATTTCAAAATGCTACTTGTGGGACTTCTCAGCAGAGCAGAAAATGAAAAATTGTGATTTAAGCAAAACTGTTGTTTTCATTTCCCTTGCCCTGCCTCCAAAAATGTCGCTTTTTCTTACATTTGGAACTGTAAGTGTAGCTTCCAAAACCATGTGTAGCTGCCAAAAGCTAAGCCATAAAATCATCATCTGTTGCAGAGTTCCTTGGATTTCGTTGGCTATTTTTAATCTAATTTGCATATGCCTTTTTTTTTTGTAGTTTGTACATTGGAATTCTTGTTCTTTCTCAGTTCAATTTTGAGACCAAACATAAACATTATTTTGAGACTAAACATAAACATTACTGCGAGAGTAATTTAGGAATGGGAATGATTAACTGGTGTAAGGGAATGGAGAGAAAAAAATATTACTGGAAGTCTTATATGTATTAAAGAAACAGATGTGTAACAACTTATTGCAGCTTATTTGTTATTCTTGTAAGCCTGTCATCATTCATAATATTCAAATATGTCTTAATTTTCTTATTCACTAACACTATTAATACTTACTCTTCTTTTTCACTAACACTGTTTCAGCAATATCAGATTGTTTGTTTATCCTAAATGCCACTTCTGTGAGGTTACAGACCTGACTGTGGCTCTGATTTTCTCTGCATATGGCATGTGTTAATCTTGCTGAATTAATGGAGTCGGTAGTGATAAAATTTGCTGTGGTGTTAGTGTTCCATGGGTATTTATTTTTCAGGTGTGGCACCCAATCTTCCTACTATCCCTTCTGCTTCAGACTTCAACACAGTGTTGTCCAGTGACCAGAACACCCTGGATGGCACCCACTCGCAGCACAGCACCAGTCAGGATGACATTGCAGGTGTGGAAGAGGGTAACCAGGGGTTTCCTGCTGTCCAGCTGGCAGATGCACAGGTAACTGGGGTTGCACATCAACAAATGGTGGAGCAAGAATATAGGAATAATCTAGACCGTCGGAACTAAATCAGTGGGTTTTGGTTTGCAGGTTGTTTTCAAACCTCTCCTGAGTTACACGGGAATTCAGTCTCAGGATGCAATGCCCCTCTGCTACAGAATGTACTTCGGAGAGTACCTCTCCTTCTCAGGAACTCTGGACTGCCTCAGAGCAGATATTGTTGATTCAGACACAGCAAAAGAAAGGAAAAGCAAGCGAGCCCGCAGGTATGTTGTGAGATACTTGAAAATATGTATATTGGTTAAAGAACACAAGGTATGTTTTTCGTGATGATACAGAATTCCAAAGCATTTCCCCAGAACAAGGAGCGGCCTTTATTCTTTTAATCTTACATCTTGTCTTCCTTTTAGAATATTTTTCTTAATCTTTCTGTGGAATGGTGTGGGAATTGTAAGCATTGGAACCTCAGCTGCTTTTGAAAATTGGCGATTGGGGAAGGGAGAGCTGATGGGAATAATAGTGGGGGAAATTCCAGTGGCTATTAAATGATGCTTTACAATTAATCCTGTAAATGATGATGTTAGTTTCTGTGTAAATGCTGAATCTTCCCCTAGGCCAATTTTGGGCAAGGCTTTAGGATATGATTTAGGAGTGATTGCATGCCAAACTAAGTTTCACAGAACTGAATGATTGCTATGTCAGTAGCACACAGTATGAAACTGTAAAAGAAGGTGATATTCTAAGGGAAATAAAAGGCTGTGTAAAAAACATATGACTCTCACTCTCATAAAAAGAAACAAAGCAGTAACTTGTACCATTTTTTTTTTCCTTAGGCAAGGAGCTGTCAATCTTCCTCCTCTGGAATTCAAACCAGCTTTGATGTTGGAAACTTTCAGTATTAGTGCTGTTGTGATGGAGAAGTCCATGTGCACACCTCATAACTCCACCAATGCCCTCTCCTTCCACGACTTGAACAAACGCTATTACAACACCTTCCACTGCAATTTCACCATTTCCTGCCAATCCATCAGCCAGCACGTGGACATGGCGCTGGTTCGGCTCATCCACCAGTTCAGCACCATGATTGATGACATCAAAGCCACGCAGACAGACATCAAGCTTAGCAGATACACAGCTGGATCAGCCTCTCCCACCCCTACTTTCAAAACCCGCAAGCACAGAGACTTCCGCTCCTCCGACTTCAGCCGCAGCTCCCGAGGGAGCCTCAACGGGGTCAACAGAGTGAACAACACCAAGAGCAAACGGACAAACAACGAGAACAACAAAAAAGAGTCTCGGAACAAGAATTCCCTGGGGAGGTCAGAACGAAGGACTTCCAAAGTGTCCAGGAAAGGGTCAAAAGATGTAGTTGACCACGTGACTATTCACATGGATGACTCGGACTCTATTACCGTGTCGGAACAGAGCGAACCTTCTGCTGAGTGCTGGCAGAACATGTACAAACTGTTGAACTTCTACTCGCTCATTTCTGATCCAACTGGCATTTTAGAAAAGTCTTCTGAAACTTTTGGGCCAACAGGTAATCCGAGGAATTAAGAGCATGTGCTTTTGCTCAGATGTGTTCTTCTAAAGCTTGATCATAACTTAGTTTTTGGAAGTTGCCCACCCCATCAAACTTGGATCAGAGGGGCTAAAGTGGTGAGGATGAGGGGGAGCTTGTAATTAGTTCACCAAGATGGTGTACAAATGAAAAGTTTTAACTTTTCTCACTAATTGTGTAGTGTGGATTGAGTTTGTTCCTTCCAAGGTGCTGTTTTGTTTTCAAGGGGCTACTGGGAATTAGTGTATTACCATTCTGTGAAAATTTTTGCCTTGAGAATGACTGACAGTAAAAAAAAATAATCTGTGAACCTGGCTGTGAGAGAAGGAAAGGTGAAATACTGATTTTGGTTAAGTCCCACAGAGATTACAGGTGCTTGGGCCATAATTTCACCCAAAGCTTTGAGATCTGGCGTAATCATTGCTCTCTATTTCCGACATATTTTAGCACAGCAGAGTAAATTTGAGAGCTGACAGCATCATTCTTTTTGTTGGTGAACTTGGGCTGCTATAAATATACATAAGAACATGTCTATGAATAGTAATGAAATCACATCACTCATTATTGTCCCCATCGTGCCTTGGATTCGCTTCACTTGGCATGGCATTAGGGTGGAAGGAGCGAGGCACAGGTGATTTGCCTGACACGATCCTCGGTTTCAAACACAAATATAAATCAGCTGTGCCAAGGATTTATGGTGAATAATTCCTTAAATAACTCATGGTGTTGCAGGTGTTCGAAGCCCGACTGACCCCGCCTGCAGAGTGGTGTTTGAGAACGAGCAGGAGAATGGCAGGAAGCGCAGCCTGGTGACGTCGGAGCCGCAGCACGTGACCCTCATAGTCTTTGGGATAGGCATGGTGAACAGGACCCACCTGGAGGCAGACATTGGGGGGCTGACCATGGAGTCTGAACTGAAGAGGATCCATGGCAGTTTCACCCTGAAAGAGAAAATGAAAGGTGGGATGAGCTACAATGTTCTCTGTAATTTAAAACTCACTGCCAGCTTTGCACGTTATGTGTGTGTGTGTAATATGTGTGGTGGTAGTATAATAATATGCAGTAAGTTCTTTTAAAAGCTTAGTAGGATACTGAAGGATTTTAAAAGGATGCAAGATTTTCAGAAAATGCCATGGAGGAAATTCTATTAGAAGATATTAGAAGATAGTCACTCCTTTCATTTTCTCGTCACAATTTAAATTTGATATTACTTAACATGGAAAAACTACTATAACTGTAATTTTTCATTTACTTTCCTGCTACTATGTTTTTGCAAGCAGTAGGCATACCTGGAAGTATTTTACTGAATGAAATGCTGTTAAATACCTTTTTTTCTTAAAGATGTACTACATCAAAAGATGACTGAGACATGTGCCACTGCTCACATAGGAGGTGTCAATATTGTCCTGCTGGAGGGAATTACCCCAAATATCCAGTAAGTAGGAAGCCTGACAATTTAAAATTGTTCAAGTGCAGAGAAGTGAGTTTGTGTAGTGTTTCTCTTAAGCTTCTAATTGTTTTTGAAATTTATAGGTTCAAACCACATAAGATTTTTAGGGAGTAGTTAACTTACTGATGCTGATTATTCGCATTTAAAATCTATAGTGTTTCTTTAACAGATATCTTTTTGAACTCCCATCATGCTCCATTCTTCATGTTATTTTTACATTTCAGATATGCCTTTTCCACCCTTTATATAATTGACACAACTTGGCAGGGGAGGGGGAGAGAATCACTTCTTGTGCATGGATGTCATGAATGACTTGCTCAGCATCCACATTGTTTTGGGTTTGGGGTTTTTTTTGCCAGGCTCACAAGCTCCAACAGGCCACGCATTATTTTTCTTTGTTCCTAGCTGAATTTCTTTCTGTTTGAGTTGCAGAACAGCTGAACCACAACTCTTTGTTGTAGATCATCCTCACACAGTTTGGGTGTTAGCTGGGTAACCCCCAGTATGTGATCTGGTTTTAGAATATGAATGTTGTAGGAAAAGGGCTACATAACATGACCCGAGTCTCTCTCTCTCTCTCTCTCTCCCTTGAATTCCTGGTTAGTTTGGAAGATGCTACAAAGAATGTAAAACATAGAGAATTTTATGATTTCCTCAGCCTAATTGCTTCCAATAAAAGTGTTTCAGAGGCATAAATGAGAGTTTTAATCAGACAGTCATGAAGGGTTTCTGAAGGTGACTGAGGCCCTTCATGTCTGCTTTACATCATCATCTTACTGAGCTTCCATATAGGGAGGGTACAAAAGGAAGGGGGAAATAGTGATACATCTTAAAAGCAACAAGAGCAAACAACAAACCTGAACAAACCCTTCACCTTGGTAAATTTGAAAGTAAATGTCATATTGTGGGTTACAAGTAATTAACTGACTAATTTTGCATGGATGTTTATTCTTTATTTGCTTTTTTTTTTGTTTTTCTTGCTTTCTCTTCAACCTTCATCTGTAGACTGGAGGATTTTCCTACATCTCCTACAAGCACAGCCAAACAAGAGTTTCTGTATGTCATACTATTATATTTAATAGTCTTGCAATTACCTCTGTGTCGTGTAGCTAATGGCTGCATTCCTACTGTGTGTGATTGTGTAGGAAGACGTTGCTTGAATACATTTTAGTTTAGCATTAGTATTACCTAGATAAGCTTTTAATGTAGCCTGCTAAATATCTGTCCAAACAGGCCCTTATAAATGTTAACAATCGAGTTGTGGGGGCTTAAAACTCTGCCTGTGCTTTTACTCCTAATGAAGGTGACCCTCTTCATGTCCCCCAGATCTCTATATGTGGGTGTTGGTCTCCCTCACAAAAGATGCAGTGTCTTCTTTGTATATTCAGTATTGTGATAATACAGGATTAACTTCAAAATGTCCTTATAGAAGGTAGCTCTGGAAGGAGAGGTGATGGACTGTAAAACTGCAAGTGATGTAGAGAAAATATTGGGATCTGTGTTCCTCTTTGTCTGGGAGCAACGTTAAACCAGCAGAGAAGGAAGTACTTTTGTTCTTAATACATCACTGAGCAGTTGAATTCATTGCCTTGTGATGTGGTTAACAAAAGTATAAACGATTCAAAGGATTGCATAAATCCATGGAGGATAGGTCTGGTGGGGAGTCATGAATGCTGGAATTAAGGGAAGAATCACTTTATTCACATCTCAAGTATCTGCTACTGCCTGAGTTTTCAGCTGACTCAGTGTAATAGTTCCTGTGGGTTATGGACCTCCTGCTGACCTTTTTCTCCCTCCCTTCTTATAACATTCCCAAAAATCTTTGAAGTGCTGGCCTTGTAGTCAGTTCTGTAATGGGACAAATACTTTTTTCACGAGTTTGTCTGGAGAGTGATTACTCACGGAATTGATGTGAGAACATAGAATTCTTTCAGAAACCATTGCTGGCACATAACTTAAATACTGATTAATGATTTTAATAATATATAACCAGATCTGTCATAGGCATATCACTGTAGGTAAGCAGATTGTAGATAATTCATGTGCAGTCCTCAATCCAAATAAATGTATATCCAGACAGTCGTTCCACATTTCATTCTGTCATGGAAGTAGTTCCACTGTTGCAGGCAAGCAACAGTGAAATTAATTTGTTGCATGAAATATGGAAATATCTTAGCAGAAAAGCTAAGTTAATCTTGCTGAAGTATTTTTCTCTTGCAACACCTATGTTGGTGTAACTTTTTTTAATTAAGAAAATGTTTTAAAATTGTTTGAATGTAGTAGTATTTTGTGTTATAGATGGGGATGGAAATGTGTTCTTGATTGGCCTCACAATAGTTGAGCCAAAATGGTAGCAGGAAGAGAGCAGGAAATAAGGAAATATGAAGACAGAAATAATTAAAGAGGTGGATTAAAATAAGTTTGGACTTTTCTTAATTAATGTTTATTTGTATAATGTTTTTCTGAAAATAGTTGTGAATTAAGATATGTTTCCTCCTCCATATTTGTGTAAATTCTTCATGTATTTTGAAATCATTTTTACTTGAGTCTGCCCTAAAAAATTATCCATAACCACTTTAGGTTACTTGTAGCCCTTGCATAGCTGTGAAAATCTGAGGCTGTTCCTTGAGCTTCAGTCAATGGATCTGCTGTTGATAGGCCTGTGATTGCCTTATTTCTTTATTATAAGCAGAAGGATGATATCTTTTTCTTTGTTTGTATTTCCACACCTGGGAGTAGAATTCGTAGAATATTGTAGCTTCCACCACGAAACTGAGTTGTCTAGGGAACAATGTAAATTGGGATACAAAAAGTATTTTAGTGATGCTCCTTAAAATATAGTATTTGAGAAACTTGCATGTAATGTTGCAGTTTTATGGACTCTATTTTTCAGCCATCTGAGCTGATGTACTGCATCTTCACAGCTACATGTCCTTCTCTTTGAGGCTGTAATATTGTGTTGGCTGCTTAAAATACTTCCATTGGGTAACCCTCCAGGAATTGACCACAGATGGGAAACATTAATGTGTTACCCCCATAATCTTTTTTAGTAGGACCTTAGTGAATTCTGCTATGCCAAAATTTCATTTTGACAACAAAAGCTGTCAGTTCTGTGCAGTTGTATTTTTATCATGGGTAACCATTGTGAACCATATCCTCCTCAATATTAAAATAAAGTTTAGACAATATATTTTGGAATAGTGTGTTTGAATTAATCAGCAGTATTAATTCACAAATGCATTTATCACTTACTGTGTATTGGATGTTAAGTGAGCATTTCCTCCATTGACCTATTTGGATGCTAAAATCAAATTTTGCTAAGTCTTCTTACGAAAAGGATGATTTGAGAGTATTCCTGAAAAGGAGTTGAAATGGAAGGCTTTTCTTTGTTTCTGTGTGTGCAAATTTGTCTGTCTAGTGTGTATGCACTGAGACCATCTTACTTTGTGCAAAAGTAACAGTTTAACAGGTATTTTGGCAATGCATGACTTGTAGTTCTCTTAAACGTAGCATAGTTGTTTGTGGCATGTAGTGCATCTGTGTGTGTCAAGTGAAAGTAAAAAGAATGTGTATCGAGTTTATAGACAAAATGACTTATGGTAACACTTAAAAACTCATTTTAACCTAAAACTGTAACTGCTTGGAAAGACGTGCAAATAACTCCTCTTCCCTTTTTCCGTTAGGACTGTTGTGAAGTGCAGCATTGCCAAATCCCAGGCCCTCTACAGTGCCCAGAGAGGACTGAAAACAAACAATGCTGCCGTGGTGAAGGTTGGAGCCATCAGCATCAACATCCCCCAGCACCCAGCCACGCTGCACAGCATGATGGTGCGCAGCTCCCACCAGCTCTCCAAGCAGATCTCTGACCTCATCCGCCAGCCCTCCACCGCGTGAGTGCTCCCTGCATGGCACTTCCAAAGCCTGCTGGTGGCCACCCAGTGCTACTTGTGTGGGACAGGCAGGCTGCTCATATATCCCTGATAGCACAACAAAAAGGGTTTTCTGCTCTTTGTCTTGGCAAACAGGCCCCAGCCGACCAAAGAAGACGTCGCGACCCCTTTGCCCTCCGAGAAGACTCCGACGAGTATTAATCAAACGCCGGTCGAAACAAACGAATTCCCACAGCTGCCAGAAGGCTTGGAGAAGAAACCCATAGTGCTCAAGTTCAGTGCCATGATAGATGGTATAGCTATTGGAGCAGCGCTCCTGCCCTCTCTGAAGGCGGAATATAAGATGGGAAGAATGAGGAGTCATGGAATGACAGGTAACAGTTCTCTGAAACTTTAGAAACATTATTGCTTTTAGTTTGCCCTTCCTATAAGCATCCAGGAGCACTCAGTATTTCTGCTGGAATTATAGCTAGAGCTTTGAATCTGTTGCTACCAGCTTATTTTTTTAATGTGGACTTCAGTCGGGGCTATGTAGAGAACTTACATTGTGGTTGTTATACAGAATTGCCAGAGGGATAATGCAAGAGCAGATGAAGATGTGTACATTCCTTTATAGCTTCCTTCCAGGAAGCTTCCCACTGGCTGCTAAAGTCAGTTTATGATCTTTGATTAATTAAATTTTGATTCATAAGTCTAGTTGAGAATACTTTTATAGGCCCTCACTACGCCTGATGTGGTTTGTGTGACTCCCTTCTCCATCTAATTACAGTGAAGTCTTCATTTTCTTTAAAAACAAAGAAAACCCAGAGTCATTTGGGTGGATATTTATAGCTCTTTAGGTCTCTGCACTTCAGTAATATTTTCAATATTTTATTTTTGTATTAATTCCAAAAGTGTTTTTAAATTTAAGGATAAATAAAAGATCCTTTTGCCAGTTCATACCTTTTCTTTCCCCGCCTTCCTGTTACAGGTGCCCAAACCAGATTTAATTTCGAGCTTCCAAACCACAGACTGCGCTTCACTTCCAAAGTCTCTGCCACTGACATGTCAACCATTCCTCCCTCTGCGAGTCTCAACCTCCCCCCTGTCACTATGTCAGGGAAATATGTCATGGAAGAACACGACACTTACTCAGACCAAATTTGGAGCATAGATGAGCTACCTGCTAAGCAAGGCTACTACCTACAGGGGAACTACCTGCGCTGTGTGGCTGAGGTAGATGTTGAAGACATCCTTGATAACTTGTTATTTCCACTCTGTTACACTTCTGTGTGTGCATCTTCATATTATTTTAATAATCTGCCTGCTCCAGAACTCTCACGTTTACAGGTTGAATATAAACACTTGAAAAATTTAAAGAAAATTTTATTTTTTTATAGTTTTATTTTTTCGTGATTAGACAGCTCCATAGATAGAAGCTATAAATAACCTTAGTAAATGATATAAAATTTTCTATTCTATTCACAAGTTCTATTTGTGTACCAATTCTACAGTTAATTTTCACAGGGAGAAAAGTGATGCTGCTTCAAGGCAAGCCTTGTGGGGGGAAAGCAGGGCTTTTTCACTTACTGTGATTCTGTAGTCAGAAAAATAGTCTAGCAATTGAGACTTCTGATGTTTGCATCTTTATTAGAAGTGTAATTAGGTGCTATGTTATTTCCTGGCTGAAGAAAAGCCTTTGGGTCTTTGAATTTGTTCAGCTTGTAAAACTGAAGGGAGGGCCTGCCTAGCCAAGGCAAAAGCCAAGTGCAAGTAGTTTTAGAAAATGTCTGTATTTTAATTTTAGTTAAAAAATCTTAGTGGCAAATTTAAACAATCTTAGACAGACTCCAGTTCTTAGAAATACTCTTTTAGATTAGACTGGACACAGTAAGTTTACCATTGAAGATGCCAGTAAATTTATTCACCTAAAGTGATTAGAATAATGTACTTTTAGAGGCTGGCTGCTAATTTCTGTTTTCTTCTGATAATGGATTTCTAGCTGTAATTAAGTAGCATTTCACATATTCCATGAACCTTAACCAAGTCCTGCATTTTATTGTTTAAATAAACTTAACCAGGAGAATTGACTTTAAAATTGCAATACAAAACTATATAATTGTCTTTTTTTATGCTAATAACAATAGAATTGGACTTGAAAAGATGTGCCTGAAAACCAAAAATCCACTCTTTTGAAAACTTAAGTTTTGTTCTAAAATGTTCTATTTCTGCAGGTTGGCTCCTTTGAACATAATCTCACAACTGACCTTTTAAACCATTTGGTATTTGTGCAAAAAGTGTTCATGAAGGAAGTAAATGAAGTCATACAGAAGGTTTCAGGTAAGCAGAACACTTAAAACCAACTCTAAGTAAGAACCTTAAACCTTGTTTGATGGCAACATGATATAGCTCTCAGGATCAGCTCTTTATTTCAGAGACATCATCATTTCACATCTAGAATTCCAGCAGCAAGAAGCAGAGCTGAAGTGTGAAATAATAACAGAGGCTCTGGAAATTATTCTAGTTCTGTCCTAAACAAGACTTTTTATTGGGAAGCAGGATAATTTGGCATTCTGGACACTAGTCTCTCTGTCTCTGTCCATGACATGACCTTGGCTGGGTTACTTTCTGTATTCACTTTGTTCAGCTTTGTTTGATTGGAACACTTGTTGGGTTACCCTAAAAGGCTGTTACAGAAATACAGCTAATTTTTAGTGGAAAGATTCATCAATAGTTGGAAACATTGTGAGGAAAGAAATGCTAAAAAGTGGTATCTAAGTGAAAGGAGTGTCTATGTGTACATCTACCTACTTTCATATATATTTATGTATGTATTTATATTCATGTATACACATGTAATAAAAAATATGCAGATTTAGATGATGTGCCCTCAAGGCAGTTAAAAGATGCAGTGGAAGAAATGGAAAATGTCAGAGTCCCTGAAGGACAAGAAGAAACAAATTTTAAACACCCTGATATTTGTTTCCTTCAAAATATATTAGTATTGGGTAGTAAGAAAATGCTTAGGGGAAGAATAAACCCTCATCAGCTGTCATTATTCTATTAGAATATTTTTTATGGAGGAACATACAGTGGTAAACCATGAGCCCTATATTAGATTTTACTACATTTCTTAGTCTCTGAAGTTTGATCTCCCCTGTATTTTTATCCTGTGTTTTTATGTGAGGAATTTATTACCATTGCTTGTTCTTCGGTTTTCTGGACTGTAAATTTGTATGGCAAGTAGCAGCCTGATGGTTTTTGAAATGTGACTGTTACCTTCCATGTTGGGGGAACTCACCAGGAATCAGCAATCCATGAGTTGGGTGCTGGATGCAGAACAATGGGGGCAGAAAATAGCTTTGTCCTTCTGCCATGGAGCAAAATAATTGACGTGGCTTGAAAATACCAATTAGTGTAATATACTACAGTGGTGTTTCTAACTCTGGTTTATGTTGCACTAAAATATTGTTTGCATATTATCCTTATATAAAAACTGAATAAGTACCAGTTATTTAAGGTGAAGTTGCACAAACTGAAAGCTAGTTAATGAAAGAGCAGTCCATAGTAATTGCATCTTGAAGTTGAAGGCAGTGTTGATTAAAAGAAGAAAATTATCCAGATAGAAAATTGAGTGATAAAAATTTACTGTTGTTGTTTGGGGGGTTTTTTAATTCATGATTTAACTGCCTATTCTTACCACCAAATAACTGTAATTAAAAGAATTGGCATGTATGGAGAGAATTAATGGCTTGGCTTTTTCCAGCAGCAAGCTCTTCCTATAAACTAAGATGGAATATAGATCACATCTCAGGAAGAATTAAAACCAGGATTCCTCCTTCAAGTTAGGGCCTGTGGGGATACCTAACTTGGGATGAAATGTGCCAGGATGAGGAATTAAACACAAAAATAAAATAACTGCAGAATACTCTTTCCTCCTCTCATTGGAAAACACTGATATAATTTCAGTTCTTCTTTTCATGCAGTTTCCATAGTATTTAGTCAAGTGTTCAATCTTTATTGTCAGATAATTAGGAATACATTGGTGCAGGGGACAGATAATATATTTTTGAAAACTAGGTGTTACTCCTTACAGGCTTTGAGCCTTCCTGTGGAAAGTTTCCCAGGAGGAAGGAACATGACTCTCTCTGCCTTCCTTCTTAGTAGAGAGCTATTAATTGTACGTAAGAAGATGAATCTGCACTGATGTCTTCCATTCAACCTTCATTTGTTTGTACAAATCTTCAATTAATCACTGTTTAAAATGAGGCTTAGTTCACTTTCACCTTTTTGTACCTGTTGGTTTTAAAATGTTTTCTTTGTTAAAACTCTGAAAGTGTATATTTAACATGTACAGGAGGGGAGCAGCCGATACCTCTTTGGAATGAACATGATGGCACAACAGATGGAGACAAACCAAAAATTCTTCTTTACTCCTTGAGCCTACAGTTTAAGGTAATCTTATGATGACAAAACAGTGGCCCTAGATGCTATTAGTGGCTTTTGGGTGTTTATCTCAAAGTTTATTGAATCAGGAATACTCTGCATGAAGAAAAAGACCTAAAGACCTTAAGTTTGGTTCCTGTAATCTTTTCAAATGGGAAAAATTATTATGTCCTCTTTTTACTGCTGCACAGTGGAAAAGGGTTTTTATTGGGTTTGTTGGTGGTTTGTTTTATTTTCCTTCTCTTTATGTCCCTGAACCAGATGCTGATAAGGTTGTACCTTCCTTATTCCTTAGGGAATTCAAGTGACAGCCACAACTCCCTCCATGCGCGCTGTGAGGTTTGAAACTGGACTGATTGAACTTGAGCTCTCAAACAGACTGCAAACCAAAGCAATGCCTGGAAGCAGCAGCTACCTCAAACTGTTTGGGAAGTGCCAGGTGGATTTAAATCTGGCACTAGGACAGATTGTTAAACATCAGGTCAGTGCTCGACATCTTTGCACGTGCTGTTCTTAGTAGTGTGGGATTAAAAAACTACATAACCAAGACAAGAGCTGTTTTACACTGCTGGTTCTTACCTGATCTGGCTGTGGAGTGGGTATCAAATGTGTACATGCATAAAAGGTGGAAGGAGTCAAGTATGGAGGTGTTGTTTTGGTTTTTTCCCCCATACTATTAATATCTTAGAACTTATTAGCCCTTTATAGCAGTAATAACCTTTCTGCTGAGTCCAACTCGAAATTTTTTTTGATATTGTTTTTATTTTTAGGGTATTTGAATGAAATAATAAGATCAGAGAAGACCCAAACATGGCTAGACCTACATTTTGACCTAGTTTGTCTGTCTTGTTTTGACAGTTGTACTTCTTGTATTCCTAAACCTGCTGTTACCTAGAATCACTGGTTCTCTGATATGGAAGTATTTTGCCATGCCTAGAAACAAATAGAAATCTTAAAACCTATAAATCAACTGTCACAGTAGAGGATCTGGATATATAAACAATTATTTTAGTTAACAGTTTATGATAAATAAGGAAAATAACACTGTGATTAGAATTTAATGCAAGAATATTGAATATCCTCAAATATTGAATATCCTCAAATAGCCTTCTCCTGGTTAGAGGAGAAAAAGGGGAAAAGAGAGATCTTAGCTTGCTGTTTTCATTATTTCTTTTTTCCAATTCCCTGTCCCCTCCCTGCTGCAAACCTTTCCCTCATCCCATTTTTTTGAACATTTAAGGTTTATGAAGAAGCTGGCTCAGATTTTCATCAAGTTGCCTATTTCAAGACAAGAATTGGATTAAGAAATGCTCTAAGAGAAGAAATCAGTGGCTCATCAGACAGAGAAGCTGTGCTCATTACTCTGAACAGGCCAATTGTCTTTGCTCAGCCTGTGGCCTTTGATAGAGGTATTGAAGAAACAATTGCTACAGATTTGTCCTCATACTAAAGAAGATGTTTTTTCTTGATTATTCAAAACTCATATTTCATGTTAAGTCAAAGTGTTAAGTAGCTGAGAAGTTTGGGAGATCTACTCTATGTCAACGGGTTGATAATTCCAAACATTAAAAATTCTACTTGCTGAGGTGATTAGTTTGCAGATGGTTTGGAGGTAGTTGTAAATCTTCACAAAGGAATAATGCTTAAAGCAGCAGCACTTTCTGTATTTTAATTTCAGTGGTAAATCATCAGATTTATCCATCTTGTCCTTTGCAGCACGAGCATAATCGCTGCATCCTGAATGAGTGTCTGTCTTAAAGTAATGGAGAAGCTGAAAAAAAATTTAAAACCCCCACAACTTTATTGGTCAATGTGCATTATTTTTTTTCTATGTGTTGATTTCAATGAAGCATTTCTTGTTTCCTCCCCAAGCTGTGCTGTTTTGGCTGAACTACAAGGCTGCTTATGACAACTGGAATGAACAGAGAATGGCTTTACATAAAGATATTCACATGGCCACAAAAGAAGTAGTAGATATGTTGCCTGGAATCCAACAAACCTCTGCACAGGCTTTTGGGACCCTGTTCCTTCAGCTGACTGTCAATGACTTAGGAATTTGCCTGCCCATCACAAACACACCTCAGGTAAGCAAAATTGACCTATCAGAAGTCTGTTAAAATATCTATTTCTATGTGGTACATGGCTTTTATGTCCATAAATGTAATTTTTCTTTACACCAATATAAAAGACATAGACTGATAAATAGGCTAGTGGCATGGCTTGTAATTCTTCTTGTTTATAGAAGAATTAGGTTATGTGTGTTTCAATTGGTTTATGTGCTTTGGGGTAATGTCATGGATTCTTTTTTATACCATATATGAGCTGAGCACTTTGGAAAGTCCTTGAAAATGTTTCAGTGGAATATATTTCTTGAACGCTGCCATTACAAATTCCAATGAATCCTTTCTTTTTCATATGATTATAGATAAAGAAACTCTGAAAACTTTGCTTTAACATGATGTTTTGACTCCTTTGTTTGATTGTTTAATTAAAACAAGGAAAGAGAGTGTGAATAACTATTTGAGATATATATATATATCTGTTTTTAAAACAGTTTTATTTAGGAACTCAGACTGGGTTAGAAAAGATATTTAAAATGCAGTCATTGACAGCAATTGTGTTATTGTAGTACATGGTAAGTCTAATATGTTACACTGGATTATGTATTATTTAGTGTGCAGTTACCTTTAATATAATTTCTCTATTAAAGTAATGGCTACACAGTGCATTGTGCAGTGTGTTAATGCAAATTGTTCTGTAAGGGAACATTGAACTGGGAATATTCTTAATGGGGAGTAATTCCAGAACAGAAATGAATCATTTTAATGATGTAGAGGGAAATGGTCACAATACATAGAAATGTGAAGGAGTAATGAGGCCAAGAACCTGGAAGTCACAATGACATAACGTTTTGATTGTGAATGTTCTATCTGGCAGCTGTGGACAAAGCCAATGGCTCTTTATGCTCTTATGTGTTACAAATGATAGTAAATTATGTAAAATATGTTCTGTCTTACTAATGGATCTTCTTATACAGGACTGGAAAATAATCAGTTAACCTGTGTATTTAAGACTGTATGTAGATATCAAAACAAGCACAAAACAAATCACGTCAAAATTAAATCTACTTTTTGTCATTGTTAATTAGCTCATGTGTGACCCTTCATGGAGAAAAGAATGGATCCTGTGTTCTGTGGTCATGGGCCATATGGAGATACAAACAGGGGATCAGGTTTCCAGTATGGAAAGATAAATGTCATTTAATACATGTGCAGTATCCCTTTGCCATGGCACTGACCAGTGAATTCTCCCTGTGGTTTTCTTTTCCAGTCTAACCACACCGCAGATCTTGACACTGGCTCTGCTTTAGTCCTGACTATTGAGAGCACCTTAATCACTGCCTGCTCCTCAGAGTCTTTAGTTAGCAAAGGTCATTTTAAAAACTTCTGTATCCGCTTTGCTGATGGCTTTGAGACAAGTTGGGACGACTGGAAACCAGAAATAAGAGGAGATCTCGTCATGAATGCATGTAAGTGGGTGTGATTTCATACTGGACAGTACTATTTCAGATATAAATGCACTTTTGCCCTTCCCTTTGACTTTAAAAACTTCTGAACTTTCCCAAAAAAACTTAAAGAAAAGACTTTCTGAAAGCAAAATAATATGGATCTAACATCTTGTATTCCTTTGTTTTCCTTTATTAGTAAACTTTGTTGCTTTATATCTCATTGTAATAATTTAAGTTCTGTCTGAGTGACGTTGGAAGAGTTGGATGTGTTGCTTTTATATAATTTCATAAGATCCCACTAAGTTTTTAATACTTTAATACAGATTATTATAATTTTTTATACATATCTATCTATATTTCATTACAGTGAAAATTCTAGAATTTTTATGCAGTATTAAGTTGGTATAAACTTGGATGTTACCAAGTAGATTCACTTCACTAAATAAGAAAAGTCATTCAGTGGGAATTCAAACTAAATCTCCAATCCAACACCATTCATGCTTTAATTATAGAGGGCAGGAAACTGAAGGTGGGATTTGGAAGGGCTGGTCTAAAACTACTTTTACTGCCTCCCTAACCAGTGTTTCTGCTTTGTATCCTTCATGTAGGTGTTGTGCCGGATGGTACCTATGAGGTATGTTCTAGGACAACAGGACAAGCTGCAGCAGGTAATATGCCTTTTTTAATAAATCAAGTCCTACATAAATAAAACATTCATAAAATATGAAGTTTGAGTCCTTTAACTGTGTTTTAATTTCATTGGTGGTTTGGGGGTTTTTTTGTTTTGTTTTGTTTTGCTTAGTGTCTTGTTTTCCCAGTAAAATCCTCAATGTTTTCATCTGTGTGACCTTTCCAAGCTGTTGTAGGTTTTGAGTCACATCAGCAACACTGGCTTCAGATTTTTACCTGCAGGAAAAGACACAGTGTAGATGTGATTGTTCCTTGGTGGGAGAAAAATCAGCAATAGTTGCAATAACAGGAATGTTGTCCTATTGCTTCCTGTCCTAGAGACTGCTAAATCTTCAGTCCTTCTCGAGCTGAGACTTTGCACCCTGAGCTCCCATTCCTCCCTCACCTCTCCCAGACACGGCCTCTATTTTTCCCAAACTCCCTCTCTTCCCAGTCTGAGTAGTTTGGACATTCTCCAGAGGCCTCAAAAATAGCTGGAAATCTCTATATTGGTCACCATACCTGCTTCTTGTTTCTTTATCTCTTTGCCCAATCTGCAGTGTCTCCTGCCCCTGTAGTTTTTGCTCCTTGTCCCCCACTTGCTTTTTTTGTGCTGAGGGGAAAAAAAAAATGAAACACATGCTCCAGAAATTAAAAAATTACCTCACATGGAGTTGTGAATGATGACAGAGAAGCTGAATCCATTTAGAAAGGAAACCAGTATCTTTTGTAGTTCTGCTTAAAGCAAGTTCTGTATTTTGATGCTGAAAGGTGGTGCCCTTGTTAGAAAAATCCTGGGAAGACAGGATATTCAGCAGGCACATTACACATAAAAAATCTTCCAGCATCGTTGTTCAAGACGTGAATAAATAGGTCAGCATTTGTACATGCAGAAAGGTATCTTTTATGTTTCCTGCTGTTGGAAATTCTGTTTTGGAATAGTAATTTGGCTGCAATACGTTGGAGGTGGTCTCTCCTTGTCATCAGCTTGGCTGAAGGGAATGTATTTTCATTAGTTCTGCCTGTGTATATGTTTCACTTGCTAAAGGAAGACTAACTTCAGAGCTGGGAAGTATTTCCAGCAAGTGTTTTACTTGTGGAATATGTTTTTCTCAGAACAGGCAGAAAAGACAGTTCTTTGTAACTGACAAACACTAATTAATACATAATTTAGTATGCGGGATTTTTTAAAAGAGGAAAAAGTTGTTAATTTTTAAAATTTTTTTTCCCCCCTAGAAAGCAGTAGTGCTGGCACCTGGACACTGAATGTGCTGTGGAAGATGTGTGGTATTGATGTCCACATGGATCCAAACATTGGGAAAAGACTGAACGCTTTGGGCAACACCCTCACGACATTGACAGGAGAGGAGGATATTGATGACATTGCTGACCTCAACTCTGTAAACATAGCTGACCTTTCAGACGAGGACGAGGTTGACACTATGTCTCCCACCATACATGCAGTAAGTGAATCAACCAAAATAAGTGCTACTAATTGGAAAAGGTGTGATGAAGTCTTCGGTCAAATGGAGAGATCTTAGTCTTCCCCCAAGTCTGGCGTGTTACTCCTTGTGGCTCATTTAAGTCTTGTTGCAAATCAAAAATGTGTGTCTGTGTTCTCTTACTCCTTATTTCAAAGGCAAGAAATCACAGATCATGTTTCTGCTGATGTTCTGTGGAAATACTGATCTGGATTTGAAAATACGGAGACACAGCACATAACTTCAGGTGCCTGAATTGCAAAAGCTGTGGCTGGATATAGGTTTTCTTCACAGGAGAGTAAATTACTGACATGAGCAAATTAAAAAAAAATTCTGTTTTGGTACTTGTACACAATATGCTGCTGATCTTGCCTTTTGGTTTCACAACAAAACGTTTAATCAGATATTCCTTAATGTGTATCTTATGTGTCTCTTGCCTGCCAGCAGTGAAAACATCATCCCAGAGCACTAATGTTCCTGTTTGTTGTTTAGAAATCAGGTGGAGGAGGTTCCTTTTGTGGAGAGGCACCCAAGCTAACATTTGGGCAGCGGATTGTAAATCACCTGCTGGGCTTGAGCCCCCCAAACCACCGATACTCTGTTCCTGTAGAATATCTTTTGGGGTCAGCGAAGCGGGATTTCCTCCAGTCTAGCAGATCACATATGAAAGCAGGCAGGTCCTGCTCGTGGGGACATGTATGTAGTAGCTACAGTGTGTCTTAACTGAATGATGGGCTTTGGATCACTGGAAAAAATCCAATCCAATCCTTTGGAGATGAAACTGATTCTTTTGCATGCACTCGTCCAAATTTCGAGGTGTGAAATTCACTTTGCCAATTGTTAAATCGTACTCGTGGCCCATTTTTGATGAAGGTGTTAATTAGACATTTATTTTAAACAGGAGATTGTGGATCACCGACGGCAGGGACCTTCCAGTATCCAGACTGGAGAACAGCGAGGAAGGAAATTCATGAAACGTTTGGTGGATATTAGAGAACTCAATGAGCAAGCTAAAGTTATTGATGACTTAAAGTAAGTTGGTTTTTGCTTCTTTAAACATGCTGTTTTAATCTCCTGTGCTATAATTGAGAAAGCCCTGAAGAAAAAATATTTCAAAGGTCCCAAATTTCACCTGAACTTCTGTGAATTTTATTAATAGTTTTCCACAGGCATGGTTGGTTGGGCTTAGGGTTTTTTTCCCCCTTTCCCCCAGACAGAGTTATTATATATGGATCTGTCTGGGATGAGAATACAGAGCTTGGTCATTACATGTTAAATAATGAAGAGGAGATGTGTTTTACTGCTTGTACTTGTAATGAAATTGCTGTCACCATTCAAAGGGCAGTTGTATCTCAACTTTGTATTTTAGATTAAACATTTATTCTAATACTGCTGCAGCTCTGTTTGACACTGGTCATAAGTAACTGCTGAAATAAATGAGAAAACTGGATAATTCTCAGGGCAAGCATTGCTATAACACAGATTTTTAAATGGCTGGTAAGATAACCATGATTTATGTCCAGAAAATTAGGGGCAAGTGAAGGAACTATAAATCAAGAAATCCAGCGCTATCAGCAGCTGGAGTCGGTGGCTGTGAACGATATCCGCCGGGATGTCCGGAAAAAGCTCCGTAGATCCAGCATGAGGGTGAGCAGGATTAAGTAACTTGAAAAATATTGTAGCCCTTGTGTTGAATGTTTCTTTTTCTGCATGTTGATTAAAGCAAGGAAAATGTTAGTAATGGAAAAGGAAGTTTAAAAGCATCAAATAGTTCAGCACCATCTTTACCTGTAGGAGGGGCAGGGAAAGGTTTTTCTCCCTTATAATAATAGTGACAGGAAAACTGATATTTCACAGATGGTATAATGTAAATGGGCTATTGGAACACTCACAAGAAATAATAAATATGCATTTGAGGATGTCATTTAGTCATTCTCTTAATATATTAACAAATAATTCCTTGCTGGACCAATGAATCCGTTTTAGGGGACAAAACCACCTTTTTACTTTACTGGCACAGCTGTATAAAATAATACTTTAGCTTTCCAGAGTTTTTCTCTTTGTTCTCAGTTGTTGCATTTAAATGTTATTTCTGTTTTAGGCTGCCTCCTTGAAAGACAAGTGGGGTCTCAGCTACAAACCCAGCTACAGCCGGTCTAAGAGTATCTCAGCATCAGGAAGGCCACCTCTGAAGAGAATGGACAGAGCAAGGTGAGCTGCTGGGAATTTGGGATCTGTGATAGCAACAGCAGCATAGGGAACACAGGACTTCAGCTCTAAGAGTCCTTTTACTGTAGGCAGCAGCTGTACTTGGTGGAACTGGATAGGAGAGGTCATTTTGGAAGGCAGGCATGTTGTAAAAAGAGTTTTTTCTCCATTTTTTGAAACCTCTGAGAAGATTCCACTTCTACAACAACTTAGGGTTTCCTACAGAATCCTGCTTTCGAGACATGCTGAGGAAGTGTATATAAGCAAAAATGGTAGAGTGTAATAATTCTGATTTCTACACTTGATTTGCAGGCCTTTAAAAGGCCTGTTTTAATGAGAAGAAGGAAGGGAGATGTTTTTTTGTGTGTGAATGATCATTTTCACTTCATCTCTTCACCTGTGTAACCAGCATTGGTTTTGTTTCATCATTTAATGGCTGCTGAGCCAACTGTAGTTGTATAATGATGTCTCCTAGTAAAGTATTTCTTGCCTCTGCAGATCTAGCTGAAGCAGTCAAAATTTGGAATTAAAAATTGCATTATTAAGTATTAAATATAAAAATATTTGAAAATTAAAAAGGTGGAGAGGTGTACTAGAGTTCTTTGGACTTATGAGAATAGAACTTTCTATAACAGAAATTTGCTTCAAATTGGAATACCTCTGCAGGAGTATTTCACATGCTTTAAGTGCTTCAATTAAAATTTTATACTTTGTTCCATAACAAAATTGTGTTATTTGTGTTGTTAAATGTTTGGATGACCCTAAAATCCTGTAGTAAAACCCAACAAGCTGTTTTGGTTTGGTTTTGCTTACAGCTCTCGACTCGGAGACAGTGAAGACCTCCCAGATATCCGTGTAGATGCTGCATCTCCTGGGCCAAGAGTGACCTTCAACATCCAAGATTCTGTAAGAATTACTTTATATGCCATATAATTATGTTCCCTGTGCCAGTTGGTCACAAGTTCCTGAGATAGGAATATCTAAGGAAACCTGAGTTGCCTGAATGGCTTTGTGTGTGTGTGTTTCCATTAGTGTGTGCCTCAAATTATGGATGTGTTTTTGGAAGACAGACTTGTTTTGTGACAAGACCAGATGTATTTTAGTTTTTTAACTTACAAATTAATTGAATCAGGAGAGTTTTGCTGTGGCCTTACAAGTATATCCTTCTGACTGTTTAAAATGGATTGTTGAATTGTTGATTTTCTTTTTTTGTTGCTATGTTTTCTCATTTTTAAAATGTTGTTTTGCATGGCTGAGTTTATTGTAACTGTTTTAATTTATGTATTTTTTTTCATTTCCAATTAAGTTGAATCAAACAGCTTTGGGGATTGCACAACAATCCAGCTGTCCAGGGGAAGGGTATTTTCAGGTATTTCCGAGAAGAAACAAGTTTTCTTTGCCAGAGAACTAATTTATCTCACAGGGAGCTGCTTTTCAATATTTCATCTCTTTTGCACTCAGCTAAACAGAATGTATCTCAAATTATTTAAGTATGTAAAGTAAGCAGAGGAGCTTACTTTACATATGAGATGAACACCAATCAAAGTGCTTCTCCACCCTTATGTAGACATAAAACTGTTTGTAAAATGAATTATTGGGATTTTGCTTGGACACTGATCAAGGCTGATGTAAAGTGACCTAAGTCAAGCCTTGAAATGTGCTTTAGAAGAGGATTTTAGTGTGTGTGCGCCTTCATCTGTTACGCTGTGTTCCAAGTTTGCAGCAATCAACACCAGTACAAAGTAATTACCAGGTGGGAGGACATCATCTCACACATTTATTTCTGTTGAAATCCCTATATTTAATGCAGAATAAGATATTTTCAAATAATAGGGAGTAGGGAATGTGCCAAAACTTAATACCCTAAGAACAGATGGTAGAATTTTTTAACTGCTTTCAAAAACAGTTTTTTTTGTTCAAGGGAAATAGTAAAGATTTTTTTTTTCCTTTTTAACCAAGCAAACTCCAAACACAAAACAGACCAACGAAGGCAAAACCAAGCCAAAAAAAAAGTAAAAAAAAAACCAAACTGAAGAGACAGTAATGTACTTTTTCTCCCTTCTAACTCACCTCATGGTCCTAGGAAATAAATTCCTGTTTCTGAGAGAGAGGTAGAAATGGAAGCTGGAAATGTGCTTTGCACATTTAAATATATTCACATATAAAAGCTCTCCTACCTGTTGTTATGTATAAGCCCAGTTTGCTTAGTTTTTTTCGACATAGCAAAATGCTGTGAAACACTTAGAAGCATCAAATGCTGAATATTCAAAAAAAAATCTCTTTCTGACAGTATGAGGACAGTTCTTCAGCAGAGCTCTAATTGGCATTTGCAGACAACGACTGCGTAGCTCTATAGTAACATTGTGTAGGTAGTGCTGGTGTTTAACACTCACAGATACTTTTCACAGGCATTTTAAGAATTTAATGTTGGAAAATTGCTTGTGTGGTGCTTTTGGCGTGTTTTATGTGAGAGACAGGAGGAGGCTCCTTTTGGGAATTTGGCCTGAGCGTGCCCGGGAGCGCAGCCCAGAGCTGCAGAGTGGTGCCGTACATTCTGTGTAGCATCCTGCATTCCCACCTCACTAACACTCTGGGATGCATCACCCCTCTGCAAGTCATGATGATTTTGGCTGTCTTTTGTTCTTTTCTGTCAAATATTTGTTAAATTAAATGTTTCCATTCCTTTTGATCCTGTGAATTGATAAGAGCATGATACGTCTTCAGCTGCCAGATCAATCACTAGGCAATGGCAAACATCTCCCCACCAAGCTTTCATTGCTTCCTTTTTCATAATCTGTCTGGCAATTCCTTTACCTACTCTCTCCTTATTATGAGGAACTTGAGAGTGAGAGTTTCTCATAGCACTCTTGCTTCTTTATTTCCAGATCTATCTACTGTGTTCTGAATGGAAATCTTATCTGTGAAAACTTAATATCTTTTTGTCTTTCTATAATCAGTTTCCAGAGGAGACAGAAATGGACCTTTTGTCTGTAACTATTGATGGTCCCTCCCATTACTCATCTGCTAGTGAAGGCTCATGCTCGGTATTTGCTTCACCCAAAACTCCAGTAGGCTTCTCACCCGGCATTCCCTTCCAGCCTGAAGAAGGACGGCGGGATGACAGCTTGTCATCCAGCAGTGAGGACTCTGACAAGGAGGATGACCATGAAAGAGAGAGGACATACTTTTATAAGAAACCACCGTAAGTAACAGCCCTAAGGCAGAACACAGAAGTGAAGAAAATACTTGAGTGTACTTTCAAGACTTTCAAACTTGAAATATTGCATTTAAAGCTACAAAATCTGCTACTGATGAAATACCGAATTTTGCCTTAAGCGTGTATGTGGAAGTCGGGGGAGGTTGTGTTGAGCAGAGGTGACTGTGTGGGAAGGAGGAATTCTGATTGGAAAAGGAGGCAACTGCTAGAAGTTTTTGAGCTTGGAACAGAATAAAAAAAATTTGGGAAGTTCTTTTTTGAGGCACAGAACAGGTTTTATTGGGACCAAATGATAGATTAGTCAAATACAGCATAACTTTCAGTTTTATCCAGTGATTATACCTCCATAAAGTGCATGCACCAATGCAAATATTTACAAATATACAAATTACTGGGTGTATTTTTGTTTCATTTTTTGATTGAGAATTCAAGACAGGCTGTTTTTTGTAACACCCTAAATATTAACAAATGTAACGTGTTAACGGAAGATACGGGTCAGCGTGTTGCTGCTTTATCAGATAAGGCCTTTTCCAGAAAGTTTTTGAAAGCTGATACACTGAGTGTGGGCACAGTTCAAAAAGGTCTCCTACCAGCTGTGCAGGTAGATGTGATGCCCATGTTCTGATCCTGTGCAGGGGCACCTCTCGCAAGAAAACCACGGGCTTTGCTGCGGTCCAGCAGCTCTTCACCGAGCGCTGGCCAACAACACCCACCAACAGGAGCGTGACTGGCACGACCACGGAGAGAAACATCGACTTTGAACTTGACATCAGGGTGGAAATCGATTGTGGGAAGTGTGTGCTGCACCCGACCATGCTCCAGCAAGAGCACGATGACATCAGTTTACGGAGGTACGGAATGTGTTAGTTGCATTATGAGGAACAGGGCGTAAGTACTTTATTCTGCTTTAGCTGTTGAGTTCCTCTGATATTGCCATCATTTAAATTACAGCCACCTGTATGATAATCAATGACACCTAATCACTGACCTGTTTGCAAAACATAGAAATATGCATTAGTTTATTACCATCACTTTATTTGTAGTATTTATCACCTCATAGCAGCATCGTAAGTTGCAATTGTTCTGCCTGTGTACAGCGTGGGAAATTCCTTTAATAACATGAGGATATTTCTTTTAGGAGCTATGATCGGAGTTCCAGAAGTTTGGATCAAGAGTCTCCTTCCAAAAAGAAGAAATTTCAAACTAATTATGCATCTACTACTCACTTACTTGCTGGCAAGAAAGTGCCATCATCTCTACAGACAAAATCGAGTGATGTGGAAACAACAGTGTTTTATATTCCAGGGGTGGATGTAAAGGTAAAAGGAGGGTGTAACTCAGCAGGGAAGCAATGGCAATGTTTTCTCTCAAACACCATCAAACTGTACACTCCCTTGTTTATTCATTCACTGTTTCTAGATCTTAGTAAGAAAGGGTCTCAACAGAAATGTTCTTGTATTTTGTGATTTGAAATCCTGTGGAGTAAAAACAGGAAAAGTCAGTCACTGCTGCATGGAAACTTCATGCAATTCAAACAGAGCATAAATCAAATGCTCTTCACTTGAAATAGCTTGACTTTTAGTCTCTTGATATGGAAAGACTGTGTGTCCATTTTCCAGGATTCCAAGCTGTCTTCAGGGATAACAGTTACACCTCATGTCCTGCCTGTTGCTTTTAGTCAAATTTAGGAAGAATTAAACATTCTCTACAGCTTTTGTTATGTAATGTATTTTCACTGATAATGTATTATGCACAAAGAGGAGGTGTGAACTCTTGAAATATCTTATTATTGTTATTTTTTTAATGCAGATTTCTGTATGCCTGTGTTTAGTAGTGGAACAGTTCCACCATGCAGTAAGACAGAAAGAAAGCTGTGTGCACAGGAACAAATAGTTGGTGGCACAGGATGCATGAGACACAACAGAGCAGAGAAGCAAGCTTTAGACATTGCTCCCAAATAATTACTTTACCCTGTTCTCTGTGTTTCAGTTAATTTTTTTTTTTAGAGTTTAACTGATTTTTTTGTTTTGTACTAAATTTTCAGATATTAATATTTGTAGGACATGAATTGGAATGTGATGTATCTTACAATGGTATTTGTGTAAATAATGAGAACAAATAAATTTTGAAGGGAAGTAGTGACACCAAATGGCTGTATAGAAATTGAGTTCTTTGTGTGAAGTAAATTGATCTTTCTTTGCTTTCCAGCTGCACTACAACTCTAAGACTCTAAAGACTGAATCGCCAAACACTTCCCGAGGATCCTCTTTGCCAAGAACTCTTTCCAAAGAGTCCAAGCTGTATGGTATGAAAGACACTGCCACATCTCCTCCTTTATCTAGCACTATCCACAGCAAGACTAACACCTTACTTCCTCCCCAACCCCCACCCATCCCATCAGGTACTTATAGACAAACTTTCTCAATCTGTCATGGATGTATATCTTTCCTTGGTGTAATCTACTGGCTTTGGATCCGGCTGCACGTTACCTGATGCTCTGTGTTTATCAAGCCTTAACTTTGGCTGCAGAAAGCTGATCCCAGAAACAATAATGCAGTTCATAGAGCTGCATTTTTAGACTTTGTTTGCCAAAGCAGTCTCAGTAATGTTTCTGCCATAATCACCGTATCCCCGTGATGGGCTGTCACTGCCTTCTTCCTGTTCTCATTTAACAAAAGAATGATGCTGGAAAGCAAATTTTAAACATCTGTAAACTCTTGCAGGCCCTTATATAACCATGATTTGGAGGAACTTGAGTTCTAAAACTGAAAAGTTCTGTTTTATCTCCAGTGATTCCTGTTCTCAAGCAGGAGCGTGTCGTTACATCGTGTCAGATCTAGAGCTATGTAGATTGCACCTCCAGTTTCTGAGACATTCACTTTTCTCTCCTTCAACATTTGGATATGGCTTTAAATACAAAGCCGAAAATTTGTCAGAATTCGACGAGCAGGCAAAATTAATAACTGAAAGTTGGTGTTTGGGGGTTTTGTCTTATAAAATCACCAGAATTGCTGGGAGAGAACAGTGAAATGGGGACACCTTCCTCAATTCTCCATGCTGTTAAACCATTAGCTCTTACTCCTCTAAGTGGCCATCTTCTGTATGATTACCAGATGTTGTGTAATGGTTTATACTACTACTCTTCAATTTTGTTCTCTAATTTCCTATCTTCTTTCTAATCTCTGCCTTTGAATTTTTACCATATCATGTCCAGTTACTGAGTCTTGCTGGTTTTATGGCTGTAAGCTCTTCATTTAGTGGGGAGCTTACAGGAATTGCACTTGTATGATAATATAAATGTCTCCCCAAACTAGGGATTGGATTGTAATTACTTTATTTCTTTATGCAATGTATTTCTATAAGTATTTATTAGGTCAGAATTGTTTTGAAACACATTTATTGTTGCTTATACTACTTTTATTAAATAGTGCTTTTCCTCTGGAAACCATTTCTCTGGAATGGAAACCACCTTGTCTTACTGTCTTTGGTTTCCAGTAAAAGCACTGGACAGAATAGTTTTCATAGAATGAAAATTCAGTGCTTGCTTTTTTAACAAATAAAAGGATTTTTAAGCTCCATTTCAGTAGTCTGGATTAGTAGTTTGGATATTTTTCTTGGAGAATTTAAAATCCATATCTTCATTTATATCTATTGATCCTGATAGCTGTATTTCATAGAGACAGTAATGGAGCTGGTACTAATATCTTCTCTGCATATTTATATTTTGGTGAGCATGGATTCAAACCTCTTCCACAGATTTACAAGACAGTAACCTTTTTATTAGTTTATACTCTGGCTAGTTCCAGAGTATAAACTTTTATAAAAGTTTAAAAGTTATAAAAATTATACAATATGAACTATTTAATACTTTTATAGTATAAGCCTTTAAAAATGCTGGTTTAGAATCTTTAGTTATTCTTTGCATAAATATAGTAGAGTTGCCATTTACAGTTTTGGTTTTTGATGTATTTTTCTCTGTTTAAACTGACATTCTTTCCAGACTTGTGCATTTAGTTTTCCTAATTCCACTTTGATTTCCAGTCAGCTGTGGTTACTTTGCATTGGGTATTTGGAGAGGATTTGTGTGTATCAGCTTTCAGTGCTAGTCTTTAAAAAGTGAGGTGGTGACAATGACATCAGAGTGTTTGGTCAAGAACATGAGCAATGGAATTACTACAATTGAGGATTACAGGCTAACAGTTCTTTTTGCACAGCTTTCTTAGTGAAAACTTAATAACCTAATTTTTTCTAACTGATCTGATTTATGTCTCTTCAGATGATAAAGAAAATTAGAGGGAACAGCTGATAGTTATCAAGTTTCTTGTAATGTTTATTAGTTGTTGTTCAGTCGTATTAAATAAGACAAATTTACCTTTTAAATGTTGCAGCCAAAGGGAAAGGAAGTGGTGGAGTGAAAACTGCTAAACTGTATGCGTGGGTTGCACTCCAGTCCCTGCCAGAGGAGATGGTGATCAGCCCCTGCCTACTGGATTTCCTAGAGAAAGCTCTGGAAACCATTCCCATTACACCCATTGAAAGGAATTACACAGGTAAGTTGAGCATTTGTGGTCTCTTTATGTTTTTTTTTATCTCTTGGTGGCACTGAGCTGCTTTTCCCTTTAGATTCCACTTTCTAATGAGTTCTTGTGCTTGTTAAAAGCTGTCAGTTCACAGGATGAAGACATGGGACAATTTGATATACAAGATCCCTTAGAAGAGTCCACAACATCATTAGTATCATCCTCAACATCAGCGTATTCGTCCTTCCCTGTGGATGTGGTGGTTTATGTACGAGTTCAGGTGAGGTTCTAACTCAACATTAAGGCTAGTAACTTCAGTCACAGCTTTTAAAATCATCTATGCTTCTAAGTTTGCTTTTTAAAAAATAAAATACATTTTCAAGTGTCCTTTCTGAGATATTAATGTATAGTGTGATGATAAAATAGGAGTTTTGACATATTTTAGTCCCTTGGAGACCAAAGAAATGAGCTATTTTGAAAAGTCATGAAAGCTCTGAGTACTTTTTGTCACACTTCGTCCTTGTGTTTTGGACTTTTTTTGAAAGTATCTTTCATAGCTACTCTTTCTATCCTTTGTTTACAGGTACCATTGCAAACCAAAATTAATAATTTCAGATTTTCTCAGTTTATGTGGAAAATGTAGGAATATACAGTTAGGATCCACAGGGCATCGTCCATACTGCTTAATATTTGATGTGTCCAGGATTTTTGTATGTGTAAGAGAGAAAAGTGCTACTGTGGAGTTATTCAGAGCACTTGAGCTTGATCTGAACGTTGCTATTTTTCCACTTTGCTCAAACAACATTTTTTCTTGGCATAAACTTGATTATGTTGTCAAATTGAAGAATCTATTCTAACACTTTTTTTTTTTTGCCTGTGAAAATTAGCCACAACAATCTGTACCCTCTCTCAGCTTTTAGCTGGAAACTCATTTGGCCAAGAGTGTTGGTGAAATTAATGTATCTATATCAAGTTGTATGCAATTACCTTACTAATTCTAAAGCCAGTCTGAAAAGGCTGTAATATGCTCAGATTTAAAAATCAATCCACAGCATGTTATAATCCAAGTTTGAGATGTTTTCAGTATTTCACATTTGTTCACTAAATGCTTTCTTTTCTTGCTGTGCTTTAGCCCTCTCAAATCAAGTTCAGTTGCTTGCCAGTATCAAGAGTTGAATGTATGCTGAAGTTGCCTTCCCTGGATCTCGTTTTCTCTTCAAACCGAGGAGAACTGGAAACCTTAGGCACAACATACCCCTCAGAAAGTGTGTCCATTGGTGGCAGTACTTCACAGAGTGGCTCAAAGAACTCACTTAGCAAATCTGGAGCACCAGGTAATATGTGTAGGAATGTTGATTCTCCGCTATGGCTCACATCAATACCCAGAATATTTCAGCTACATTGCTGCTAAAGGGCATAATTTGAAGTGTACTTGGTCTGTTATTGCTGTTAACATTAAGTATTCACATTTGAAAACGCTTTCGAAATCTAATTTTTTGCCAAAAAATATTGACTTAGGTTCCTCACCTGGCCTGGGCAGCCCTCTTGGCAGGACACGGCACAGCAGCAGTCAGTCAGACCTGACGACTTCCAGCAGCAGCTCTTCAGGCCTGAGCTTTACCGCCTGCATGTCCGACTTCTCCCTTTACGTCTTCCACCCCTATGGAGCTGGAAAACAAAAGTCAGCTGTTACCGTGCTAACCCCTGGATCAGGAGCCTTAGGTACACAGCACGGTGTTGTTTGCTTCAACGAACCTTGTTCAACTTCGGCATGCTTTTCTGAGCTGGACATTGCAAAAGCTCACGGGAGGTTAAATTTTTTTCCTTCCTGCTTCTAGGAAACGTGGATGAGGAACCCACTTCGGTCACCGGCCGCAAGGATTCCTTGAGCATTAACCTCGAGTTCGTGAAAGTCAGCCTGTCACGGATAAGGCGCTCAGGAGGTTCCTCCTTTTTTGAGAGTCAGTCTGCGAGCAAAGCTACCAGCAAGATAGATACCACACTGATAAACATATCTGGTAAATAAATGCTGCTTCCATTTTCATCCCATCTATCCGGCTAATTAGGGAACCGCTGTTCCACTGATGGACTTCACCCCGGGCAGCTTTTGTAGCTGTTTGTTGAGAGCCATCTACTTGCAGTTGTGTAGTAAAATTTTTGCTCTTTATGAGTGAGGTAGGGATTGATATATTAAATGTAATGGTGCTTGGAGTATCTGTTTGGCAGGTGTGCCTTTTTAGCCTCCTGATCCATTTAATGTAACTAAATGGACTGGCTCAAACACATCCCTGACATCAGTCCATCCCACTTAATGTGACCCTTGCTACCTGGTGCCTATGAAGCTGCAGTGCGAGCTAGATTCCTGAATACTAAAGGAAGTAAAAATGGGGTTTAAAGACTTATTTACTCATTTTCTGCCCCTGACTTACTGAGCAAACAGCTGAATGGTTGTGATTAATCTGCCACTGAAGCCCTCACGTGAGGAGTCTTAGGCACATCCAAAAGAAGTAGGACTTGACATCATTTATATTCTTAGGTTCCTTTTTGCATTTATGAAATATATTTGTATCTAATATTGGATTTGGAGAAACGGCAAAACCTTAGGAAAACTATTTTTGCATTACAGCAGAGACAACACTGCTGGGTGAAGAAGATTTTTGACTATATTGAATGCCTTTTAATTACATTTGGTTACCAAAACCTGTTACTACAGAGAATTTACAACTGTCTGTATATGCTTTTTCTTTTTCAGCTGTCTGTGATATAGGATCTGCTTCTTTCAAATACGACATGCGCCGACTCAGTGAGATTCTGGCCTTTCCCAGGGCTTGGTACAGGAGAAGCATTGCTAGACGGCTTTTCCTTGGGGATCAAACAATAAATCTGCCAAGTAAGAGACTGCTTATCATGAAAAAAACTTTTTGTGCAATGTGTTATTTATAAGCATTTATTACCTGTGTCTTATCACGTGTGTGACTAGATATAAATGTATCATAAATGGCTTCGTGCACAGTCACTCAAAGAAGTTTAATAGAAAATCCTAGAAGGAAGAATTTAAAAATTTATGAAGTAGGTCATTGAATAATTTAAAGAGCATATTCCAAGGCCAGGTTGGATGGGGCCCTGAGCAACCTAATCTAGTGGATGGCATCCCTGCCTCTGGCAGGCTTGGAACTAGATGATATTTAAGGTCCCTTCCAACCCAAACCATTCTCTGATTCTATAATATATTAATGAAGACAGTAGAAAACCTTTAGTTACATTAAGCTAAATATATTTTAACGCTCTCCAAATGCTTCTAATTATATGGGAGGATATAGTTAGTCAAAAATGAAATAGTTGTTCTGCATTTGACGTGCTGCTTTTCCTCCAGCAGCATCGGGTCCTGGAACACCAGATTCCATTGAAGGAGTAAGCCAGCATCTTTCTCCTGAATCCTCACGGAAAGCCTACTGCAGGACATGGGAGCAGCCCTGCCAGTCTGCTTCCTTTACTCACATGGCACAGTCACCTAATGTTTTTAGTGAACACAGTGCAAGCAGCAGTATGTCACCCGGGACAGCATCTCACAGCCTAAAGTCTCCAGCTGTTACAAGGTCCAGGAGTGTGTCTGACTCCTCAGTGCCTCAGAGAGGTGAGTAGACAATGATTTCTTTAGTTTTTTTGAAGTATTTCTATCAGTTGTATGAAAAAAATTGTCACCACTGCTTTGTAAAAAGCAGTCATAAAATATTCTTTTCCACAGTGCCTGGGAGTGGAGAGTCAATGGCTTAGAGAGAGGAAAATGTCTGAAATGAATGAATTGAAGTGTACTGTGTTAGCTTACTTTCTATAAAATTGCATTATTGGTATCTGTGAAGTGAATCAATATCTGTGACAACTAAAGCAACACATATTGCAAATCCTCTAGTTTTCATTTATCCTTACTCATAGTTTTGTTGTGCTCTTTAAATATGGTGTTTGTCAGTCCTTTCGTGAATATATCCATTCACTATGGATATATTCTGCCAGATTTTCCTAGCATGTGGAATAATGTAAATTTTTGTCTACTTTTTTTTTTTTTTTGTTCAGATGCTCTCTCAAAAACATCAACTCCATTTAATAAGTCAAATAAAGCTGGAAGCCAGCAAGGAACACCATGGGAAACACTGGTTGTTTTTGCTATGAACCTAAAACAATTAAATGTTCAAATGAATATGAGCAACGTAATGGGCAATACTACGTAAGTATAAAACAAGATCAGGCATGTTTTAACAGATGGGGTTGTTTGGGGGGCAAAGGAACATCTTCCCCACAGACTGTTAACAGCCTGTTGTCTTTAGCTTTAAAATCCTAACTTTTTCAGTTTGGAACTGTTAATCCTCTCATGAATACTGTCGATGCTTAATCCTGAAGTCCCACGTGCCTAAACCACATTATTTACTGGTTTCCAATAAATAATATTTCGTCTCTCTTTTGACAGCCTGGATAAGTGTTGTCTATTTTCACCTCTGTTCCAGGTGGACCACCAGTGGTTTGAAAAGTCAGGGTCGTCTATCTGTGGGAAGTAGCCGAGATCGGGAAATTAGCATGTCTGTGGGTTTGGGAAGATCCCAGCTGGATTCCAGAGGGGGAGTGGTTGGAGGTACCATAGATGTTAACACCCTGGAGATGGTGGGTAAGTTGGAAAGCTGCCTGGTTTTAGCATATGCTCCAGTCAACAAATGTGAAAAACTAAAGAATATACACAGTACCTTACTTTGTGAACCTGCTAGTATGGAAAAATCATGGATTCTTACTTGTGCATTCTGACTATGGAACACACTTTGAATTGAAGGGTTAACCTTCTGATCAGGGCTAAGTCAGTCTCAGGGTTGCAGTAAAATTACACTATCTAGTTGTGCAACCCTTCAGCTGTCTGGACAGATGGCAGCTCAAGGATTTGACAGCAGTTCAGCTCCTCCTAAACCTTCACAAGTGCTTATGGTCAGGGAAATGCCACACTGGCTTTGGAAAGGGGCTGGGTGTTCTGGTGCTACACCAGAGTCATGGCCTTCCCATGCATCTGGAAAAAAACCAGTGCTTTCTCAGTCCCCTCTGTATCCTCTGGATGGCATAAAGGTGTTATCATTGGAAAAACTGATTTCCTTACCTCTAATACTGCATTTCTATATTGCTTTGCTTCTATTTCAGCTCATATTTCTGAGCATCCAAACCAGCAGCCCAATCATAAAATTCAAATTACAATGGGTTCTACTGAAGCACGTGTTGACTATATGGGATCCAGTATCCTAATGGGAATCTTCAGTAATGCTGATCTTAAACTGCAGGATGAGTGGAAAATTAATCTGTATAATACTTTGGATTCAAGCATGACTGATAAAAGGTAATAATGTTTCCTATGTTTAAAATGTGTAATGTTTGATAAGGTCAAATGACTTCTGTCCAGTTCATTTTTTGGGGTTGATTTGTAGTTGGTTGGGTCGCCAGTAGGAAATAGATTAACTGCTGATGTTCTTGCTATTTTCAATATCTAGTGAGATCTTTGTCCATGGGGACTTGAAATGGGATATCTTCCAAGTGATGATTTCAAGATCTACGACACCAGATCTAATAAAAATAGGGATGAAACTCCAGGAGTTCTTCACACAGCAGTTTGATACAAGCAAGCGAGCTCTGTCCACCTGGGGACCTGTTCCTTATCTCCCTCCCAAGACAATGGCCAACAACTTGGAGAGAAGTTCACAAGAGCAATGTAAGTGGCACAAAAAAATGACATAATTTCTCATTAGGATGTTTCAATTACAAAAATTCCTCTGAGCAACAGTGTCAATGAAACAGATAAGAAAATATCACTCATAATGCCATGTTTTACTAAAAATATAATTATGGCAGCAATCTTTTCTGCATCTTTCCTGAAGTTTGTTGTTCCTGTTTACTTTCCAGTGTTGGATGCAGCCCATCATCGCCACTGGCCAGGAGTTCTGAAAGTGGTATCTGGGTGCCATATATCCTTGTTTCAGATGCCATTGCCAGAAGATGGAATGCAATTTGGAGGATCCATGAGTTTGCATGGAAACCACATGACACTGGCTTGTTTCCATGGGCCTAATTTCCGCTCAAAATCATGGGCCTTATTTCACCTTGAAGAACCAAATATTGCATTTTGGACAGAAGCCCAGAAAGTTTTGGAAGATGGTAATTTAAACCCTTTCCTCACTTCTCTAAATTCCTTTAAATGAGTTTTTAAAATTTTTTGATATATAAGAAGAAATCAAAGAAAAATTATTTTCTTGAAGTCTGAATCAAGATTATTTCCCACAAATATACCACTTACCTAAAAATAATATCTTTTCTCTCCATCTTTAGCACAATTTACTTTATCTGCAGAATAATGCAAAGTACCTTATCAAATATATTGGATATGTCCCTGATAATATGCCTACAAAGTGAATTGTCTGACATGTTAATTGCTTGTGTGTGTTTATGTAGCCCTTTCTCTCTGTACGATGAGTTTTGACGGTCTTATTGCTTGTATTTGTCTTAAGAAGTTTTACTGTCTGTAGCTACTGAGGATGTAATTATTCTGTTGTTTGCAAGCTTTATGCCAGTTTTTATTCCACTGGCATACTAATTATTTCTGTTAAATACCTATACAAGGAGAGGGAGAGAAAATCCTGCTACCCTCACCAAGCTGCTTTTCCTTTTTTTTTTTTTAATCTCTCACCCTGTGCTGCCCACCCCTTCAATCCAGGTACTAGTGAACACTCCACATACATTGTGCAAACCTTGGACTTCCATTTGGGCCACAACACAATGGTCACCAAACCCTGTGGAGCCCTCGAGAGCCCCATGGCCACAATCACAAAGATAACACGGCGCCGCCACGAAAATCCACCCCATGGAGTTGCCAGTGTGAAAGAGTGGTTCAATTATGTTACAGCCACAAGGAATGAAGGTTAGAGTCATGTTCATTAAGTCTGGGGATTGATCTGCTGGGAGATGTTTCTACTTAAAAACTGCTAAACTTGAAGTGGGCTACAGGGAGAATGGAAGTTTTTTCTTCCTGAGGACCTTATGGTTGGAATGAAGCAGTGGAATATGCTGAAATTCCTCTTTCACTATATGCAAAAAAAGTGTTGTGATCAGTTGTGATCTTGTAATGTAAGGATGTATTTTCACTATATATAAAGGTTTTATGGATTAAGTTGAAGTAGGAATATATTTTAGCCTTCCATCACCACTTACAGCTAACACTTAAATTATTCATCTGCCTAAAGCTTTTCAACCTTGAGCTGTTTCTAGGCCTTAAAACATTTTGAATCATGTCTTTAAATCATTGTTAGTTGGAAAATAAAACCTTCAAGCAGTTAAAATAAATCTGAAAATACAGCTGTTGATTTCAGTCACAAAGTGCAGAGTCACTAGTTGACATTAATAGAACTTCTGTGAAATTTATATGGCATATAGTGAGAAATGAACAGATGATAATTTCTTGGAAAAGTGTTTTTAAATGATTGATATACTATTCTAATATTTATTCCTTTAGAAAGACCCAGCAGGAGGTAGTGGTTGAAGTTCACAAATGGAGGGCCTGTCTATCAGATGTTTTTGTGTAGCTCTGTGAAGGATTTAACTATATAAAAAACATTTGGTTGTTTGACCTTTTCTAGCCATGCTTTTGGAAGCAGGCTCAAAGATATAATCTTCTTAATAATTATACAATTTTACAAGTGACCTTTCTTAACTTTTTTGCCTTGTCACAATTAAACATTTCCCATTGTTCCTGCAGAGTTGAACCTGCTTCGGAATGTTGATGCCAACAACCCAGAGAGCAGCACAACAGTGAAGAGCTCCAGCTTGCTAAGTGGCTTCAGAGGTGGCTCCAGTTACAACCATGAAACTGAAACCATCTTCGCATTGCCAAGGATGCAGCTGGATTTCAAATCTATCCATGTTCAAGAGCCCCAAGAGCCTTCGTTACAAGGTGCAGTAAACATAATTTGTTTTTCTTGGTCTAAAACTATTTCTCACTAATGAGGAGTTAAATACAAGGGTAATGTGCTGGTAAGAGAAGAGGATTTAATCTGAGAATTCCTGTAGATCTGCCAGAAAGGATAAAATTTCATGTGGAGGGACATTTCATTTTATGTTTCTACATAAAACGTAGAGGGAATTCTGTTGAGAGAGTGAAGATCTAGTCCAGAGACCAGTGATTATAGACTAAAACTTAGTGAGAGAATTGATATGAACATTTGAGCTGTGCCTAGGGGGCTAGTTTTCTTATATTTATTAAAATCTTAGAGAAGAGGAGGGCCATTCTCAGAAAGGGAATACGAGATAGGAGCCTAAATTTTATGCTCTTGTTTTTAAAATGGTATCTTCAGACTTCAAATCTTTAAATGATTTGTATTCAGATTCTGTGTACTTTTGCATAGACCGCATGTGCTTGTAAGTGTATTAATACTATTTCTATCTGACTGTAGATACAAGTGTTAAACCAAAGGTGGAATGCAGTGTAGTAACTGAATTTACAGACCACATCTGTGTAACTATGGATGCTGAATTGATCATGTTTCTGCATGACTTGGTGTCTGCTTATCTAAAAGAAAAAGAAAAAGGTGAGTTGTTGTTTTATGAGGTAACAGTTCTCTGACAATCTGCAGTTGTCAGATTATTTGACAGTAAATATAGTCTGTCATAATTTTGCTCCTATTTTGACACCTGGTGTTTAGTTTAACTTTCTCTTTGGTATAGACAAACTGTAAACTGTTTTAGGAAGCTTTATTTTTTTATTGTAATCCTTTCACCAGCGGAGTCCTTTGAAGACATGCATTTTTCTGACCTCAGAATGCTTTATTTTTATACATGAATATGTTCAGTTGCAGCATTCAAATTTGGTGTGTTCATTCTTAAATAATATGTGGTCTGCACCAGAAATTCTGTAAAACTAAAACACAAAGTGGTTCTCTTTTTGTTGAGATTTGTGCCTCTGTTTTATTTCAATTCAAAGAGAATTCAACTGAGCTGCTTGAGACTGACTAGTGTGGGGTTTTTCCTATCTCCACTTTGCAGCAATTTTTCCTCCTCGCATTCTGGCTGCTCGACCAGGGCAGAAGAACTCAGTTGGTGTTCTGGAGGACAGCTCCACTGACAAGGAGGCGGAGGAAAGCATTACTTACACTACAGTCGACTGGAGAGAATTCATGTGCAATACTTGGCATTTGGAACCCACACTCAGGTAATAAGCTGCTTTATCTGCAGTCTCTTTGGCTATGCATGAACTTCTAGATTAGAATTTATGCAGATTAAGGATATTGTTGAAGGCTCTTCAAAAACAGGATACAGGAAACCTAAACTCATTAATTTCACTCTGTCCTACAATAGCCCATTCACTTCCAGCCATGCAGTTTTTCATCCTGAAGTTTTCCATTTTTAGCATTCCAGTTTTAGTTTTTAAACACCTTAAAATAAAAAAAAGGATAATATACTCGTTGCTATATGGCACTTTAAACTTAGCACAAAAGAATAGTGTGAATGGCAGCAACTCACTACTCTCTGTATATAATCACTGAAACTGACTTTTCTCTGTGTGGGTTTTGTTTGGGTTTTTTTAACCTCTTCTGGAGCACCTGAGTGTTCATTCACATGTAAAAACAACACATCAGGCCAAACAAATCTTGACAATTGGCATTTTGTGTTAGCAGTGGTAATAAATCAATTTAAACATGATCTGCAGGCAGCCCAGTCTGGTTTTTCACCTCTTTGAACATTCTCTTCCCTCAAGAGGATGTTCCATTGATCATCTTGAGCTTATCTATATAAATCAAGTTTGAAACAATGCTTGCTGGATTTAAGTTGGTTGTAAGTAACAGTGGGAAAAGTTGATTTTTGTTTATACAAATGCCTTTTGCTATATTTATATATTTGAGATTGACTCCTCTATTTATTTGGGTTTTTTTAGATTAATATCCTGGACTGGGAGAAAAATTGATCCTGTTGGTGTTGACTACATCCTCCAAAAGCTAGGCTTTCACCATGCAAGGACTACTATCCCTAAATGGCTGCAGCGTGGTGTCATGGATCCTTTGGACAAAGTTTTGTCAGTCCTTATAAAGAAACTTGGTACTGCATTACAGGATGAAAAGGAAAAGAAAGGAAAAGACAAAGAAGAATATTAAAAATACAATGTGACAACCGTAACTCCGTTTGATTTTATCAAAGTGTTTTATTATATTTTAAGAACTTAAATATGGTTTAAAGAGAAACCTAACAGCTTTTTGCTACTCTATTTAAAACTTACATTGTGAGTAACTGTTTACTGTGGTACTTGATACCATTCTGTATTTGAAGTTATTGCATGATGATGATGACCAATGTAAATTCTGTGAAGGAATAGCTGGAACACTGTAAATCTGCTCCTCAGCGTCCGTTTTATTATGTGCAATATGATCCTGCATCTTTACAATACTTGCAGATTAACTGTGAATTTTCTTAAAAGTTTTATTTGCCATAACACAAACCCCTTGTTGATGTGACCAGTAATTGATTTGTCAATGTAGACTGGTGTAAATTATATATATATATATACATATATATATAACTTATGAAACTGTGATTGCCTTAGTGCTAAAAATCATGAAGTTTATTACACTTGTAATAAAATTTAACTACTGTACAGGACTTTTTTTTTTTTTTCAGTGAAGAAAGGTGAACAACAAGAAGAAAGTGTTTTAAGTGTAACTGCACAGAGTGTGATTTAAGTGAGGTAAATCTCAATCCTGGCCATGTGCCAGGAGCTTTCTTGGAAAGCAGCCAGGAAGTGTGGCCCCAACCATAAAAAACCCCTCGGATTTGTTTACCCCATGTGCAACAAGCCAATAATTACACACTCAACAGAGACACTGGTTATTTATTTCAGAGGTGCGCAAGCCTGGGTGCTCGGTGGTATTCCATAAATCAATCATGCCAACTATCAAAACTTTTTACTATTTATACATCTTATCAAACAAAGGAATTAGTGTTCATTGGCTACAAGTTACATAGTTCTCTTATTAATTAGTATTCTGTCTTCTGTTGGTTAATTATTCTGTCACCTGTCACACTAATTAGTCCGCATGCTCAGTCTTTCTCTTCTTTTGACTTTTGATTTAATGAGTTTCTTGGTCTGCGAGTCGGTGGTCATGATCTGCCCATGCCGGAATTACCTTTTACCCAGCTGGGGCAGATTTCACCACACTTGCTGATAAATTCTGCATTCTTTGTGCCCATTACCAGTGGTACATCCCTCTCCCCCATCTGTTTACCTCCGCCTAGGTCTGAGACGATCGAAGCATGCCCCGCCCCAAACCTCAATAAGGCAATTCTACCAACAAGTGATTCGTTGTTCTAACACCTGGACATCACTTTTAGCCTGTTAGCTGCTGTTGCACGGACTGCATCCCCGTTCTCGTTGATTAGGCTTGAACGTGTACACAGATCAAACATTAAAGAACACCCTTTATCAAGACAATGTTACATATCCCGCGCTCCCCTCAGCCCCTCCCTCAGCCCTTCGCGCCTCGCCCGCTCCCTGTTGGCAGGAGCTGCCCCTCACGAAATGGCGGGAGAGGGAGCGCGGGAGCGTCCCCGCCTCTAAAGCGCCGCCGGGCAGAGGTGCCGTGAGGGCGGTCTGAGGTGCCGTGAGGGCTCCTGGGCTGGCCGATCCCACCGCCTCAGGCCGGCAGGGACCTCCCTCCCTCCCGCCCCAACCCTCGTTCCGCCTCAGGCGCGCTCCGCCTGCCCGCAGGGTGCGGGCGCTGAGGAACCTCCCACAGCGGGACGAGCCCGGCAGGTGAGGCTGTTCTCCGAGTTAAAGGAGGAGCGCAGGTACAAACCCTTGAACTCGTCCCTGAAGTTTCAGAGGGATATGCTGCTGCATTCGTGGTTTGCCGGTTGAGGATTTGGTGTGTCCTTCCAGCTGGTCGCGTCAGGGAAGGTGGTTAACTAAAGGGTGGCATCCAGCCTGGTGGTGCCGGCTGGGAAGGGAGGGTTTGGAGGGACACACCGGGTCAGGGAAGGAAGGGGTTGGAAGGACACCAGATCTGGGTTCTGCCCCGGCCTGTGGGGCGCAGAGCGCGAGTTGTTTGTAGCGCTCTTGCGAAGCAGCTCAGCTGGGAAAGCTGCACTTTGCGGGGTGCCTTTACCGCTCACGGCTTTACTGTTGAAGTTCCTTAGGTTGGTAGAACATGGCGAGCAGCAATGGCTGGTTTCAGGGTGCTGGGATGCCCGCCTCTGACCCTGCAGCAAAGAGGATTTTGCCACGGGAGGCTGATTTCAGGCAGCCAGTTCGGAAGAAACTCTCGGAGCCCGTGACTCCAGGGCTGAATCCTCCTCCACCTTCTCAGTGGCGCAGGCAACCAGGGGTGATGCAAAATCCAGGTATAGCTTTCACTTACAAGCTGGGATTAGCTGCAAATGGTGTTGCAACCCTGTGCTGCTTTTTCTTATCACTGTGTTTTTTTTAATGACTTCCTTAGCATCTTCTACTTGTTCCTCTTCTTGCTGTGTTTTAGCGCGCTGGAAGTTGGCTACTGATTTGTTGTAGGCTTTTGTAGTTTGTCTATAGTCTGCAGCATTTCATAATTATGAAGTTCAGGTTAGACATTGAAAGTACTGTAGAGGTATAGGCTATGTTTAGGCAATGTTCTGTTGCATGAGTTTTAGTAGATATCGTTGAGAAAACTGCAGTTCCAGATGTCCCAGCGTGTATTTTGAATTCCATCGCTTCGAATAGCTGTATTTGAGATAAAGGCACCTAGTTATGAGACTTGTAAACAGGGATTTATTTTAGTTCTTCTTGGCTGGGAGGTACTTGTGCCTGAGTATATCACACCCCTGAAGCTGGTGATTCTATCCATCTAGTGGCTGGTGAAACTTTTACAGTGCCTTACAGCAGGGAGTTCTGCTGCGTAGTTTAGTGTGAAAAACCGTAGGCTCTGCTGTTTTGAATCTGCCATCAGCAACTTCCGTGTGATCACTGGTTTACAAGAGTGGGGAGAGGGATATAGGTTGTGTTTATTAGTAATACCTGTCTGTATTCAGAGGTTGCTGGATTTACTACTCGGAGGGAAAGCATTGATGCTTTTAAAAGAAGATATGCATACCGTTTCAGAATTGCTGGTGGTGTTAATGTAGGATTCCACACAAAGCAATAGTGCTCTACAGTACATCTTGTTGCTTTTTGTTCTTCTAAGAAGCGTCTGAAAAGCATTTATTGTAACCAGATTTAAGCTGTCAGTGAGTGTGTTCAGTTCTCAATTTTGTTTAATAACCTTTTCTTTTTAAAAGGGGCACACGCATCACCATTGTCAGCACTTCCCTCACAGAATCAGCTAAAGGAGTTGATTGCAAAATATAAAGAGGGAGCAATAAACTCAGTATCTGCCTTGCATCAGTTTGCCCAAATGCATAACATGCAACTTGAATTGAAAGAAACTAGTGTGGCAGGTAAATATTTCTTTTCCTAAATGAAGTATTACCTGCTTATCCTTGAGATTATCTGAATTTCTGCAGTTAGTATTGGTGGCATTAGTACAGATGAATTTTTTTTTTATTGTTGATTGCACTACCCTTCACATACGTTGCTTTCTGGCTGCCCTTTTATTGTCTACACAGCTGTATCTCATCATAAAAGTGCCACAGAATTTGATCAGATGAATTATGTAGAATTCTGGCTGCTACCAGAACTCTGTGAAACGTGCATAACGTGAAAGCCGACGAAATTCTCGTGGAGGTGAAAGATATGAATTGTGTTTCGCCAAAATTGTCTTTTTTTCTCTTGTATTTTTCCTAGGCATTAGTATAAGGGCATAAAGCTATGGATAAATTATCTTAAAATAAATTCAGTAATTGTGGCTGCTTTTTTTCCTCCTTTAAAGGTGATATCATAAGGCCTTATTTTGCCTTTTGTGCTGTGATAAATGGTGTTTCCTACAAGACCGGGCTGGGAAAAAACAAGAAGGAATCTAAATTAAATGCAGCTAAACTGGCTCTTGCTGAGCTGCTTAGCTTGGAGAATACAGGGGCAAACTCATCTGAAGATTCAGGTAAATATTCTAGTAACACCTAATTAGGATTTAAAAAGCTGGCCCTAAAGGTTTCCTATGTAAAACCTCTGTGGGTTTATTAAATACTTGAGCATCAGGGCCTTTGTCAGGTTTTTTGAATCCTTTGGGCAGATGTCTTTTGATTCTGAAACTGGTTTTTTCCTTTGTCATTTGTGTATTATCAGTTGATAGTACAGAACCAAGAATACTGAAGGAATTACTTCTTGTTGTTTCACTTGCTTTGCTACTCAGGAGGTACAGCAACATGAAGTACATCTCAAGTGGTGTTGAATTGTTATGATTATAAGGGTTCCCCACTGATATACTGCTTTAAATAGAATTCAGTTACTGTACTGTTTATCTTCTTTCAAGGTTTGTTGTCTAAAAAGTTGTAAGTTTACAGGGACTTCAGATAGAAAAGGAAATTCTTAGGGAACTAGAAACTTTGACTTGCTGGAAGTTAGTGTGAGGTTCATGTTTAGAAATTAGCAATGTCCATCCCACTTCAAAATTTTGTTAAATTCTTAGATTTTCCTTGTGTTCCTGCCGAGCTCCAAACTTCAGCAAACTCTGCTTGTGTTTCAAGGACCTGTGTTGGTAAGGAATGATCTCGTTGTTCTCTGTTGATTCAAATTATCCAGCAGATCCCTGTTTTAGTTCCTCTTTTAATACATTTAGTGATCTCTATATGGTACTGTTGTTTTAAACACCTTTTCTTCGAAGAAGGCTGTAAGAATTAGTGTCACTAGGTCGGTTCCATAAATGGGAGCTTCATTAAATTGCTTGAATTTAGGTGGTGAACTGATGACAGAAATAAACAGTATAAATAAAAAGTATTTCTGTCCTTACTTGAACTAGTGTGCAATAGGTGATCAAAATTGATCAATATACTGCCTTATTATAACGAATGATAAAAGCATAAAGTGCTTAGGTATTCTTGAACTTATTTTTTAATTCCAATGATGTTCAGAATCCCAAAAGTATGTGTTGGTAGTAGTGCTTACACCATGTGTTCAGGTTTAAAGTTTGTCAAGTGATTGCTCATGTCTGGTTTTTTCCCCTCCCACTTGCGAATTTGTCCCACTGGTTTCTGCTGTTTTATTTAGGAGGATGGTCTATATATCCAAAACTTTCGCAAGCACTGGAAGAAGTATTTACCAGGCTGACTGCCCAACATCCCGAGTACCAAAGCTGTGGGAGCTCACTGGCTGCCTTCATCATCGAAAAAGGCAAGTCTGTTTTACTGTGAGCTTTGGGGAGTGGGAACCCTGGGCTGTTCCCAGAGAGCAGCTTGGTGGGCACATGGCAGCCAGAGCAGGTGAACCTCCCACAATGTCTCTTTTTTAGGTGGGCAGCACGAGGTTGTGGCTCTGGGAACAGGGGAATGTAATTACAGCCGGCGCCTGGAGCCCTGTGGCAGAGTGTTGCACGACAGCCACGCCATCGTCACCGCCAGGCGTTCCCTGCTTAGGTGAGGAGGTGCCTGCAAATAGTGTCCTTGCAGCCAGTTCTTCTCAGTTTTACTTTGGCACTTGCATTTTGTAGCTAGTATCTTATAGATTGTTTTCGAACCATGTGAATTAAATGTGTCTGTGTGTTAGTAAGCAAAGTAGTTTTTTTCACATTTACTGTTACTAAACGCTTTCTTTCGTAGATATTTGTATAGGCATCTCTTGCTGTTCTATAATAAAAATCCAGCAAAGTCGGAGAGATCCATATTTTGTACAGCACCAGGCTCGAAACTGCTCACCCTAAAGCAAAATACAACTTTCTCTCTCTACATGAACCAACTTCCAAAAGGAACTGCTCAGTTAAAGTCAGATGTGTAAGTACCATGGTTTTCTGAGAGGTTGTAGTGGAAGATTCAGGAAGAGCTTTTGTTTATTACAGATAACTATGTGCCCCCTTCTCATACAGTTAAAATACTAATAAATCATGAACTTAACCACTGATAAGTGGATGTGATGACTTAATGTTATCCTTTGCACCACAAGATTAGAGTACAAAAAGGCTTGAGTTGAAACCAAAATCTACTGCTGTGCTTTGTAGATAAAAGGTAATGAGAGAACCCTGATGGGACAAATACAATCCTATGCTTATCTTTACACTTCCAACTTTTGTTAAATTGCTGAAAGTTTGGGATTTTTTGGAATGGTTTTGATATTTAACAGCAGCAATCATTGTTTTACCAAGTTATGGACAACATTATTTTGTGTCTCCTTTTATTGGTAGGGTAATGTCATACTGTTGTAACTTTTTCATACATACATCCAGGTAGTTGCTTTCATGCTGAATTTGGGGGGCTGGGAAGGCAGACTTGTGACCTGGAAGTCACAACCAGTTCGTTGCAGGAGCTCCTTATGTTAGAACTGCAGGAGGTTTTAGGTGACTTTCAGTGTTGTAGCTCCTGCCCAGACTTGGTTGATGAGACTGGATGCATTTGTAAACTACCCTGAAATACTTGATGTGTCACAGGTTCACCACTTTCTCTTTTTGCCCCTTCTGGTTTGTCCTGTCTTGAGACAAACTCGGAGAAGTATTTTCTTCTAATACTGTGGATTGGCTTATGTATAGAGTTATTTAAAGATATTTTTAGGAGGGAGCTACTTGCAAGTAATGCGTTGAGTAGCAAAGTGTGACCGCTTACTAACAGGTGGTATGTTACTTAAGCCAAAAATAAGCATTTGTTCTCTAATAATGTATTAGATATCACTTTACAATAACCTCTAATCAGAGTGCCTTCTCACTGAAAGCCATTCTCATCTTACTGTAGACATCTGGGTCCACAATCTCTGTCTGCTTACGAAGCCAGTGAAGAACTGAGTCTCCATGTCGCTCTGGAAGGCAGGATTTACCTGGCTGTTTGTTGTCCCCCTAAAACTGTCAGAGTGAGCAGCATGTCAGGCAGTGACAAACTGACAAAGTGGGAGGTGGTTGGTCTTCAGGGGGCCTTGCTGAGTCACTTCATTGAACCAGTGTATATCAACAACATTCTTGTGGGTAAGTTTAATGCAAATTTCATTATGTTTTTGTGTTCTGGTTTGATTAACATTTTATAAACCATTAACTAAACCGGATGATTCTCTAAAGAATTACAGTATTTTCCTGAAAAGGGTGTATGTATTTTTTACTCATCTTTGAAATGCCCTAATGTAAAACTCAGACACTGTGGGTTTCTTGTAGCTTGCCAGATTGCCAGCCCTTCCTTTTCTATGTATTTGAGTTACAGAAGAAATTCAGCTTTTTCTAACGAGTTACATTTTTTATTATATTGAGAAAATATCAGATGTGACAAATGCTGTGTCTACTCTTCAGTCAAATGGTGGCTTTAAGGTGGCAGTGTTAGTCATTTCATTACTTGAAAGCAATAGAAAAACTTCTCAAATGCTTACTTAAGTAGTATTCAAAGTAAACATAATAATCTGTAATTACTATTGCCCTTACAACAGAAATGTTGATCCTTCCTTGACATGCAGCGGACCAAAGTATATTTATTTAGTAGGTATTTAGCAGTGCTGTTGGATGTGGTGTAATGTGGGCAAGCTCCCTGGCATATCTTCAGATCTGGAATATCCAAGATCTGTTTTAGTGGTGTCTTCTGCAGGGAACAGAAAAAGAGTTGATGAAAAATAATTGTTCGAAAAAGAAGGCATCCAATGGAAATAATGGTGCCTCTGGCGAAGGAAGTGTGAAATCATTTTTGTTCTGTAAAATTGAATATTGGAACTCATCTGCTGATCTTTCCACACGTTGATTTTATGTCAAAAAATAACTGTAGTGTAGTTTCTAAGAATGCAGAAACCATCTGCATTCTTAGATTTTTTTGGTTTTTTTTCAATTTGATGTACTCGCGTGTGACTGATATTGTTCTGTTTAATAGGAAATGGAAACTGTAAGGATACAAAAGGACTAGAAATAAGTATAAAGAAGCGTCTTGATGATGAACTTGTATCAAAGCTTCCCATGCCTTACCTGGTCAACAGATCTCATATTTACTTGGTGAAAGCTGCACAGCCAGTTCAAACAGATTTAAAACAGTGGTCTCTTAGTCTGAATTGGACATGGACAGACACATCCGTGGAGGTTGTGGATGGGATAACTGGAAAAACCACTGACAGGTTAGGATTTCTCTTCGTGTCATTGGAAATCATGGTTAGCCTAATTGTTCTGTACTGGTTCATTGGGGTATTCAGTTTTTAAGCTATGCACGGAGGGCCACAGCATGAGGGCCACAGCATGAGGACCACAGCATGAGAGACGTTCTCTCCTGTGTTGGCTGAATGCATCCTATGATTTAGATGCAGTTTCAGAGCTCTTGTAACTCCACAGTGGGATACTGAGATAGGAAACAAAACAGTTCTTTGAATGAAGATATTTCCAGTCTGTTATCTCTTGTAGTGCATGTTTTAGTTTTCACAGTACATGAATTAGCATCCTAGTTGAGACAAATTCCGGTTTGTTACTGTTCACAAAGTGTTAAGAGGGAGAAAAAAACCCTGTGATGATCAGAGCAATCTCCCTGTAATGATTTTGTTGCTGAGTGTGACTGTTTTCTCTCCCCGTGGCCGTAGCTCCCCGTTCCGGAGCGGCACCTGCATGGCCAGCCGCCTTTGCAAGGCAGCCATGTTCAGTCGCTTCAGGCTGCTCTGCAGGGAAGCAGGACGGACTGATTTGCTTCAGGTGGCAACATACCACGAGGCCAAGGTGAGCTGCTGCGGGGAGGGGGAGTTGGGCTGAGTCCTGTCTTAGTGTCTGCTCTCAAAGCTGGTGCGATGGCCACGGCTGACTTTGTTTTGCTGTCAGCTTCACCTGAACAGCTTGTAAACAATCTGTATCTTTTTTTCCTCCTGTCAAAATATGCAAGAGACCATTTTTTTAAATGATTCAAAAACTACTTCAGAAAGAAATCGCTTGCTAATTGAGTCTTGATGTGTTTAGATTTGTATTGAATGATAGTGAATGTTTATTTTCTGTATAAAGATAATACTGGAACGGAAAAGACACTGGAAAAAAAGTTTATCAGAACAATTTTCTCATCCCAGTAAATGCCCAAAAATATAAAAGGGATATGTTTTTAGAGTCTAAAACTTCCTCTCATTGTCAGCATTTGAGGGAATTGTAAGATCTGTAGTTACTGTTTTCTGCAGTGTTTGTGCTCGTGCATATTATGTGCTGCTGGTAAAGAACACAGGTTTCTGTAACCATCATCTCTGTAACCATCATTCTTGAGATTTTTCAGGGTCTTCCTTTTTCTTGTTTTAGGTTCAATCTCAATTGTACCAAGAAGCTAAAAGCTTGCTGCAGAGCTACTTAGAGCAGCACAGCTATGGATCCTGGATTGTGAAGTCTCCACATATTGAACAGTTCAGTAACTGACTGTGAGGTGGATTGTGTGTGAAGTCAGTTTGGATGATCTATTTCAGTGAAGTAACGCTCTGATTAGTAAGATGTTTAATTTTAAGTTTGTATTTAGAGGAAGAAAACAATTCCAGAATTGCTTCTCTTCAGTTTAAATGCAGTTGCTAAATCACCTGTAACAGTTCAGTCTTTTCCAGAAGTTGATGTTTTTTCATAGGTCAGGAGTATCCAGCGGCTTTGTAAATCTGTTTTGCTTTGCTCCCCAATGGCAACTCATTTCAACCCCCTCATCCCCACCCAGTGTCACACACTTTCACCTTATGGAGTTACATGGTTTTTTTCTTGATGGTTTCAGGATTTCTCTATCCTGATTTCTCCGTTTTCCCTGCCTTTTTCATATATTTCTTTTAAGAAAGCAAAAAGATCAGTAAAAGCTGGATTTCTTAAAAAAGGCATACCAATGAGAGAATCTTTCTCAGAAACAAAAATGAGCAATCTGTGCCTTATCTGTAGGCATCCATCCTATGCTAGTTCTTTTAAGAGTTTTTTGTTTAGTGTGGATTTGCCAAGTGGCTTGTAGTTTGCCATGTATTGTTTGTGGCAGAAGGGTTAAAAAGTAATTGTGTACTTCCAGTGAACTTCCAATTACCGGCTGTTAATCAACTGTTAAGCGACAATCACTGGTTTTGGTAGCGGATTTAAAGTGTTCTCCAGGTGTCAAAGCTGTAAATAAGAAAATAATGCAATGTGGTACAGAAGTCACCAGAAACAAGGCTCCTTCAGCCTTTGTGGGGCTGCCCCAGAACCCATCAATGTTAGTGCTTGTGGACGAGCTGGACTCCTCCACTCTCAGATGACTTCATCACTGTGCTGATGAGTCCTCACAAAATTGTCTGCATACATAATGATCTGAAAAATGGTGCCTGTCAAGGGGGAAGTTGCTTCCTTGTGAATTCTGGTAAGAATATGGTAGCGTTGGGATAAAGTTGAAAAGGATGTTAAATACCATACTTGGGTTTTGTGTGGTGTTGTGAAATACTAGTGTGTTTAAGCTAGATAATACACTTTTATTATGTTACTTGACTTTTGTGCATCATCCAAGTGTGGAAAGCTGTTATGTAGTGTTCTTTTACACCAACATTAGTGCTGTTGTCATGTTTCAGCTTCTTGTTTTTAAAGGATTCTAAACAAACTCCTCTTTCTAGTATTTTTTTTCTCCTTAATCTGTTTTTGTAGCTAGTATGTAGAATCACTTCTGGGAATGATCTCATGCTGATTTTCAAGTTGTTGAAACTCACTGACTTGTTTTACTGCTTGGTTAACTTGGGAGATTGTGTGATGCTGTTTTGTTTTTTTTGTGGCGCTTGGCTCCACGTGCTATTTGCTCCATGTAATGTTTTCTTTCTAAGGATGCCGGAGAATGGCCATCATATTCAGGCTAGAGTGGAGTGTTACCTTTTTCCAGGGGTGTTAAAAGCTCAATAAATTTCCTTGACAACGTTTTAACTATATCTGCGTACGTATACGTGTCAAATCTGACATATGTGTAACATACCACATGTGTGTTAGTGTTCTGTACATTTCTGGACTGGTTTTCCATACGGGCTTAGACTTTTGCTGATATATCAGCACCAAGCTCTTTCCTCTAGTTAACTTAGAAGCCTTAAATATGTACAAGTACTGAGCTTTTTTTGTGTACTTCAGCCATTTGGTTGAATGAACAGCTAACTGAAACTTCCATGGAACTCAGGTTCTGCCTTAGGAAGAGAGAGGCTTGTGAAAACAGTATGTGGAGCTGGGCATGACAGCTGTATCCTTGAGGAATGAGTTCATGACACCAGCATGGATCCAGTTCTTGTATCTGGATCGTTCTTTGATTAAGTAAAGGCATATGCAGAATGCACTGAGCCAGTAAATGGAAGCATGTAGGTCTTGTATCCAGGTTTTTCCTCAACTACTTCAGTAATTCCAAAGTGTGCGATCCTGCAAGCTTGAGATGGAAGGAGCAGGAGTGCGGCAGTTCCGGTAATGAGGCTGAGGATGGATTCCTGGCAGGTACATGCGGATGTGCATCACACAAATGGTGCTTACACAGGTCTGTGAGCATGAACAGCCCCAGCAGCCACTGAGGCTGAGCTCGGCCTCTCCCTGCCGAAGAAGAACTGAGGTCCAGGGGTGACAGCATGTGCACACGTGTGTATGGGGAAGGGTGGGGTGGTGGTGGGCACTTGTGTGTCCTTTCTGTATGTACACACACATACAGACACACCTGCTGCGCCTGTACACGACTGTACATGACTCACATGTGTTAAGTGACACACCTTGTCATGGCTTAGGAACGCTGCTCCCCAGTTCAGTGCCCCCAGCGAGACTCCAAACCACGCCCTGCTCTCTCTCCCATTTTCCCCTTCCTGCTGCCGGGGGGGATGGAGAGGAGAACTGGAAGCACAAAAGGTCATGGTTTGAGGTAAGAACTATTGATTGGAAACAGCAATGAGGTGAGAAAAGGAACAGAAACAGCACCAATGCTGATGACAGCGGGTACAAGAAAAGAAATTATTCACACAGGGGAAAAACCACGCTAATAGGTAACACTGGACAGCTCCCTCTGCCATGTTTTCTTGACTGGAGGGAACCCCTTCTCCCTGGAAGAGAGTCGCCTTTTCCCCTGCCCCTGGGAATGTGAAGTGGTATAAAATAACCACACTCTGTGTCCTAGCTGTGTCCCCTCTTGGCTACTGCGAAAGTTAACCCTGTCCTGGCCACAGTCAGGGCACATGTCATGTCTGACATACACGTAGCATGGCTCTAACATGCCACACTTGCCAAATCTGACGTCTTTGGCAAATCTGGCATGTCACATAGGTCGCAGGGATCTTGTCACATCTCATGTCACGTCGTGTCATGTCACGTAGGTGTCACGTGTGTAATGTCATGCCACATCTCAGGCTTCACACTGTCGCGTGTCGGATGCATGTCATATAAATGTCACGTAGATGTCATGTCCCAGGTATGTCACATGCCACATACGTGACACCTTTCATGTCACATGCATGTCATACATTTTTGTGTGATAGTAGAGTTGTGCAATCAAGCAGGAGAAAAAAAGCTCAGGAAATCAATTGTTGTTAGTATTTTAAGGGGTTCTGCTGAGATTTTCTTACAACTTCCGGGGAAAAGGTTAAAGTTCTAAAGTTGACCTTCTTAGCCATTTTCAGATGCTTTTAATATAACATCCTTTTTCTCTAAAGACATCTTTTAAAGTTTGGACAATACAGGAGGTGATCACAGAAATGCTATTAAAGTATGTGAACCTGCCTCTGATTTAGGTGTAAATTTGACAGACAAAAGCAACTACAACTAGTGTATCACAAGCATCTTCCTCGCACTCAGCTGTATATATCAGCAGTGGTGTCTTGAAGACCTTACTGGAGTTGCAACTTGGGGAGCAAGCCAGCGTGAAAATGTCTTGAAAGTTCACAGCAGAGCGTGGCTACTGAGCAAAAGTGATGTGTCAGTCCCCAAAACTAGGGCCAGGACAGCCAAAGCCTCCCCTTTCCATGACTGTAAGTCTGCAGCTGTCTCAAATATCGTAGCCCAACTCCAAAGAAGTTCATGCAGACCAAGTGCCAAAATGTTTATATTTTCAGTATATTATTGAACTGCGGTTCTGTTTCCATTCTCTCCCTAATACTGAACAATAGAGTGTAAGTCAGCACCCCTTGGATCAGCTTCCCACTAAACTTTCAGGCACAGAGCTGATGGGGAGGCTAGCAGTTGTGTTCAAGGGAGTGTCTGGATTTGACTCTGCAGGTTAGTGCCAGTGCTAGGCAATCTCGACCTCACTCAGTTCTATTGTTGTGGTCACTTAGGTGTGAGATGTCTTCCAAGGTTCCGCACGCTGAACTCCACAGGTGGCAGTGCTAGCCAGAATTCAATAGCCTTCATACAGTTCATATTCATGCAATATTTACATTCTTACAGATGTTTTGAAGACTAATTTCTGTTTATTTCAGAGGCTCGGTACTTACAGTCTCACTTTCTTTAAAGATTTCATTATTTTTGCAGTCTGCTTTTAAGAATTTATCAAGTAAGAAGGAACGTATGTAAAGAGAAGGATTATTCTACAAAGATTGACAAGGTAGAGTTATTATGAAGACACTTTTTGCCTGTCTTCTGTGTCATACTGTATTCAGGTATTTCTGTTATTGCTGTCATCTGATTTGAGAAAAGGGTGGAGCTTCTCTGTTTGTGGCTGAGGTGACTGACAGTATTTTGCTTTCCTGAGTCCCTGTGGGTGGGGACAGAGCACTCCTTCGCCGTGGGAAGAGAGGAGAAGTAGAGCAGCAGACAGCAGTGCTGTAAGTATTTTCCCAGTTTTGGCAGAAAGCTGTCATTAACGCCTATTTTCTCTTTGCAGCAGGCGAGGAAACTGATGTTCTTTCCACTGTTAGTCTGGTTTGAAGTGTAAGTACTCCATACCGCACCCACCAGGAAAACACATCAAAGACTAAACGATAGGCTGATAACTTGTAGTAGGCTTGCTTTCATCGATTGTAACCTGCCTTGTTAGCATTCAGTTGTGGCTTTTGCATTGTAAAACGTACTCTTACTTGTTTCTTTCTGCATGAAACTACAATGTCACATAACTGACTGCATCTGCGTTTGAAGTAAGCACATTTCTGAGTTTCCACAGAAAGGTTTCTGACAATACCTAAGGCAGTGCACGTTCACATGGAGTTATCACTTCAGTCATCGATTTTACATCAGTTGTGACTGGAAAGAATTGGGTATATAAGTGTTCTGGGACCTCAGTTACCTGCACAGTTATTTCAGTTGTTTTACTGTTTTTGTAATGTTTCCCTGTCTCTGAAGATTTTTGAGAAGTACGTGTTTTGCTTACGCCAGTGAGAAAAACGTGTCCTGCAGAAAGCTTGTGTAGCTGAGGAGTACGGCTCACAGAAGACAGGGGTTTGGTGTTTTTTGGGGGGAAAGCAACTTGATACTGTTACTTCTACACTTCGTGCTGGTGTGCCAGCATAAACTGGTATTTTATGTTGCTTTAAAAAGGATATCTGCGGGGGTCTTGCTTTGAGTTTGGTACCTGTACACTTGATACGCTGCTAAACACTTCATTGGGGTTTTTTAGTGTGTTTTTAAAAAAGTAGAGTAGTAAGTCACCAGTGAAAAAAGACTGTATTGTTTAACAAAGAAGACTCAAGACATTTTTGTATGTTATTGAAATTTATTAAATATAATCCACAAGTAACTTTCAGTAGTTTTTTCAATAAATAGTTGCTTTTCAGTTTATTGACAAGTTTTCCAAAGGACATTTTGAGCCCGTAGGGCTTACAGAAAGGATCAAGCACGGTCTTAGAACAGACTGTCTTATCATCCACACTAAGAACATACAGTGGTCCCAAAATGGACAGCAAGCCAGTTGTATGCCCCAGGGCAAAATATATAAATTAGTCATAATTAAATATTCAAATAAATAATGTAGCAGTAAAAATAAAAAATGGTTATAAGATTTCTTTTAGCATAGATTGCAGAACGGTGAGCAGTTCTTGGTGAAATGCAGGAAACTTTGTCTTGTCATGAGCTTCACACTTCTTGCATCCAGTTCCTGAGGAAGTATTTGCCTGCAATACAGATATTTCTGTTTGTTGGTGATAACTCTTGCTAGCTGATTTTAACTATAATGCATCAACTTAAGACCATTGCCTACCTCAAGACACCTGAGATTCTTTTGGATATTTTGAAGATGTATGCGGTTCTGGCCTTCAGTTTCCTTTTCCAGGAGTGTCAGTTCTCTCTGGTAACAGCGTAGAGTTGTCTGGCCACACTCCTAAAACAGTCAGCAAAATTGTTATGTGTGGAACTATTGCCATTTGAAAAATCCCAATTACCTGTTATTTGTTCCCCTTAAAGTTACGAGATGTTACATGTGGCCTTAGTTCTGTGGTAGATTGTTGTAGCTCTTGAAAAGTGAGTAATCCTTACAGGACACTTGAGGAGTTGGAATATCTCTTGGGAACACAAAGCTGTAATATTTGTTCCTAAACTGACTTTCAGTCCTGGTTGTCATCTGGAAATCTTGTCTTAGCAAACAGGTAGGTGGCCTTTCTTAGAGGCATTTCCAATTAGTGCACTTCAGTTGCTCTGTCTAATATCTGCATCAGACCCGGCTTTTGAACAGGGTAAATAACTCTACACATCACTTTTACAAGCTGTTTCAGGCACTCAGTGACAGTATATTAGTAATCAGCCTCAAACATTTGCATTGAAGCACTGGAGCTCTGAGGTAGTTAGGTCATGTTGCCAGTTCTCTCATATTGCCAGCATGAGAGAAAAGTGATGCAGATAAGGAAGTGGTTGCAGGATCTGACTTTAGATCTCTACTGAAACAAAATCGCTGTTAAGTGAGAATTCTTCTGAATTAAAAAATTATCCGGAGGTTCCAAAGTAGTTAACAGATAACTTCTGTAAAGATTTTAACTACTTCCCAGTTCTAAATAATTGATGCTCTTGTTCACTGGCCTATTTGTAAAGCTGCACTTAGAACACTGTCTGCTCTCTGATGTGCAGTGTTTCACAAAGAAGTGACCACAATGGTATTCTTGTGGAACTAAGTCTCAGGTAGTAACTCAGTCCCATAAAATACGATTTATTGCTTATGTGTTCCAGAAGGGCTTGATAAAGTTTTGTTCCTGAAAAGAATTAGGTAGAGCATAACTGCATTTCATCACTGGAGGGATATAGAAGACATAAAATGTCTTAAACAGAACGTGCTGGTGGCTCTGGATCTAGTTTGGATAAACTGTGGGCATTTTTATATGGATACTGGTTTATTTAATCCATTTCTAAGTCTGATTTCATTCTCAGAATTCTTCTTGTGCTAGAATTAACACAACAGTATTGCCTCTTGCAAGTCTTATACAGTCTTTAAATAATCTATAAACCACGTTTTTCCTGTGAGTTCAGCCATGTACTAAGCAGGATGAATAGGTAGTGTTCATTCTGTATTACATTGCACAAAACAATGAGATAATATTGCATATCAGCCTGTTCATGTTCAAAAATAAAAATGAAAAGCGGAAGTTTCTTTAAGAAACTGCACTCCCTACGTTGACTTCAAACTGCTCAGATTTTTATATCTGACTATCTGCTGAGCATCTTATTTTGATCTAACTCAATAATGTATCATTTTAAAGTAGCCGTACCACCCTAGAGATCCTTCTGAGAACAGAAAATTTCAACTCACCTGCTTGTCGTTTGGTGTGTAAAAGTCAAGATGATCCATCTGTGGAGAAGGGGGAGAAAAGGTTAGTTTTTCTGAAAAACAAAATTACACAGGAAAAAATAAATAGGAAAGAATCTTCAAATAAAAGAAAATCCCCACTTACATCGTCGATGTCTTTCAGAAGTTCTAAATCACTTATTAAAGCTTTAAGAAGGCCCACTTTCTCAGCAGTTGATAGATTTGCTTTACAATCTTCAGCCATAAGAGGTGCTCCATAAGCTGCAGTCATGAGAACTACAGCTGAAATACAGCTAAAGATCAGAACTTTGCACATCATGTCAGTGTTATGTGGGTGCTAATATTAGAGTTGTGATATGTGATGAGAGCTGGTAAGTTGGCATTAGGCTGTTCAGTGTATTTATACTCTTCTTTCTTGGGGGGGGAAAAAGATGGGGGCGTCATGTAGAAGAGGTTTTATTACACATTTTTTCATGTCTTCTACCTGTATGGCAAGAATCATTAGTTTTCTTTTTCCTCCCCTGATGACACTTTGGAATTTTTATCAAGCAAGAGGGATTTTACCTACATTGACTGCTGTAAGAGAAGCCCACACTCACTTTGGGCAGTCTGTCTGTGCTTTCTGCATGAAACACTTTTTCCCTCTTGGGATGTCCCACTCCCCCAGAGAACATGCCATAGAATGAACTACTGCCACAGTACACAAAATGTTGCCCTAAAGATGTATAATCATTCTGTTTGTTTATCTGTATATAACTACCCTTTCACATATCCTGGGGCATTATTTAAGAAGAAAGAAGCCTTCTAATCTTAGTAATTGTTGATTAAACAACAGGAAGAAAGTTGGCTTCCTGTGTGAAGGTGGTTTTACCTGTCATCGTTCGCAAAGACAATGTAAGCTTAGGTGCCCAAATTTGAGATGTTCGTGAAACAAACTCCAGAAGAATTCCTTGCTTTGGGATGTTAAACCATTTTCTCTGTTGCTGTATATCTTAATGCCATTCTTTTCTTCATTGTGTACGACTTTCACTTTTCTCCAGCTTGCAGCGAAAATACACCACTCTAAAGTATTTACAGATTTTCTTCCTGATAAATAACCCACTGCATTTTGTGGTGTGTCTCACAGTACTGAAGTTCAGAGCAGGCACTCATTTGACACTGAACTCTTGCATAGTATTGCTAAATTCTTTTCTGGTTCAGGGGTCTGTTGGCTGATACCTTTGGAATTCATGATTTCCTTCATTTTGGGTGTAGTTCTGAGCCAAATACTCCCCCTGCTGCCCGGCAGTCTCTGACATTATCTGAAACATGGTTCTTTTGCTCAGTGAATTCAGCTGCTGAAGCTGTGTGGAATACATTCTGGGTTTGCACACTGCTGTGGTTTGAAGTTTTGTAGGATTTAGGATGTGCAGGACTTGCAGGGATAACTCTTTCATCCACCATTGCATATAAAGCTCCATGTGCAAACCCACAGTACGTGTTCTGGTCATGTCATCAGAGGGGTAGTGGAGCTGCTGGAAGTTGATTAGAATATGCTTTTGCTTGGATTAAGTCCATTTCTGTAATCCTTTTTATTAGCAATTGTCTGTCTGTTAACCACTAAATTGGTGTCAATTATCAGTGTGATCCAAGCTCCTGGATAAGGTCTTAATTCCCTGGTTTTGAAATAAGTACAAACATTTCACGTGTGTGGTCACACAGAAGTCCTGGTAGCTATTGTAGCTTGCAGTATGTAGTGTATGTGCAGTATGAAACTTTTTCTGGTGCTTTATATTTGTTTCTTCTTTTTTGATAGTAACCAGTTTCTACCAGGAATTATGCCTGCAGAGGTGACCTGCTGAGCACTTGATTGTCACCTTTTCTACAGGGTGTTTATAAAGTTAGGCCATTTTATTCAAGGGGTTTAGATGTTTGATTTAAATTATCGTGTTCTGACTCTGTAGAGCATTAAAAAAATAGCTGGGTACTAAGCACAAGACACATTTTTGTTTGTAGTTGTCCTTACTGTTTTCTTACTGTTTTCAGCACTATTCAGTCTTTTCTGTGTCAGCTCTATAACACTGCAGAAGTTTCTCTCCTTATATTTCATGGAAATACATTTGGAAACACTCGATTTACTGTGTTGTTCAGATTTCAGGAATCACAGTCTGAGCTCACTTATAACTGGGCAAGGAATTACTTGGGATTTTATTCAGAAGTACAGTGATTTAGATAGTTCTCCCAACTTCACCACAGGGTTGATTGCATTTTAACAGGAAATGAAATGCCTCTATGAATGCTGAACTCCCCAAATCCTGCCTTTAAAAAGTATTGGGGGCAGGTAGCAGTGACCATGTCATAACTGTAGTTGTTTTGGTTTTGGTTTTAATGGACTAATATGAAAGGCTAGTTGATTTATATATCATTTAGTTTCTGAATATAATATTATTACGCTAAAACACTGTTAGAAGAAAATGCACCCTACCTGAAAAGCTTTAGGAAACACTTTAAAAGCCTCACCTAAATTTTCAAGGAAGACTTTAAAACACGTATGTTAAAGGGAAAGAAGTACTTGTGGAAAAGGGAGCTGGAAAGGGAGAAGAATGTTTGTGTCCTGCTGTTGTTTTAGTGGATTGTTTATCCTTTTGGTAGTGCTTGTAACTAATAAAAAGAATAAGAGCTCATTCTCTCTTTTAGAAAATGAGTAAAAGTAAATGACACATGCTGACTAAACCCCTGGTCTGTAGAACTTCAAAGCCTGGAAAAGTTTTTACATAGGATCTGACTCCTCTCAGTGTAGACTTATTTTCTGTGTCTTTCTGATCAGAAAGCTTGCATCTCCTTTTTTTTTTACTTTTTTCTCTTTCTCCCCTTGCAAACCTGATGACTGGTGAATTTTGCAGGCAGGTTGTGGTTTCGTTGAGGTATTTGGCATCTTGTTGATCAAGGTGCTTGCCTCTTTTCTCCATCAGCAGAACAAAGCAGTATTCAGCTAGAGTCACTGTGAATGTCTTATTTGGTACTTCAGTTCATGGGCAGGGCTTTTTTTCAGACTCCTACTGTAGTAACATGTTTGTACAAGGTTACTGTCCGCAGAGTCACAGCAACCACAGCAGTGGTTCACGTGTCTCCATGTGTCTCATGAAGGGTAGAATCACTTTTTGGTCATGGTCTGATTTAGCTCTTTCTTGCTGTGTTTTGAAGAATTTTTGAATGACTTCTGCTTGCAGATCTTTCTCTTCAGTCAAGTGTTAGCAGAGGTTCGTGATCCTGCCATCCTTCCCATCTTAAAAAATGGAAACTTCCCAAGTCCCCGTGATTGTAAAACTCAAAATCTCTAACCTGCTAAACAGGAGGATGCTGTGGTTTTTGTTGAGCAAGATCAGCCATGGCAGTATCCGAGTTAAGCCAGTAATCCGTGTCTCCATGTTGCAGTCTGTGGTTCATGGAATCATAGAATGGTTTGGAAAGGACCTTAAAGATCGTCTAGTTCCAGTCCCTCTGCCCTGCACAGGGACACCTTCCACTAGACCAGGTTGCTCAGAGCTGCATTGAACCTGGCCTTGAACACTTCCAGGGAAGTGTTTTATTAATATATTTGTTTGATAGATGCTACAAGTAGAATAGTTTTTCAGATAAATGCAATGGATTCCATAATGTATTAGTATTTAAATATAGGAATGGATAGTGGATTAAACTAGTTGAATGTTGTCCCTGATTAGGGTAAGTACCTCCTGTTTCAAGAGAAAGTGCCAAAAATAACCAATCCCAAAGTGAGTAATTCTTAGAGGGATTTTTTTTTTCCCTGCAAGAACGTCAGTGGGGGTTTTTTTGTGAGAAAGACTTCATTTTGGAGGGTTAACTAAAATGATCTGAAAATGGTTGACAATTGGAAATCTCTTCACAAAACCTGTGTTTGGAGTAATCTTTCATTGAAAGGACTGACATTAAGTGTGAACACTTTAAAAGGAAAAAAAATTCTGATTATAAACTAGCCTGTCCTTGGGGAAAGTCATTTAATGTCTTAGGAACTGACACGAGTTTCATCCTTCTAAAAATCTTGTTAATAATTGTTTAATAGCTGTGGAATAGCTGTGGATTTAGTTAAGCTGTGGGGAGCCTTGGTGTTTCCTTTCACTATATTCTGCTTTTTGTGAACTTCAGAGTCAGGGCTTTTGTTTTATGGTAAAATTTGGGGTGATTGCAAGTCTGAATGACAAAGTGAATTACTGTGAGAGTTATAGCTGAATGTCAAGTTAGGAAGGTTTATTAATAAAGGGGAAGGATTAGGACAGGATGTAACACGTGCTGTATTTACAGAGGAAATAGTTTAATTTTTGCAAGATTTCTGGGTGAACTTGGATGGTTTCTTTTTGTCCAGGTATAATCTGTTTTCGGTAGGTCCAGCATACATTTGCAAGGGTGATTAGTCCTGTATTCTCATGTTTTCCTTTTATATCCACATGGATTTTTTTAGACTGTCTCCTCAGCGAAGCGTTGCCCATATCAAAACTTTAGTTACCAGTTTCCTATTTAGTGCAATGTGCACCAAACCTGCTAAAAGTGTTCGTGGTATGCCCACAAAATAATACAAGTGTTAACCTCTGCTAGTTTTGTTTCACACTTGTTTTTAGATGCAGAACTGTAAAGACCAACCCAAACACAGTGCTGATGAGGCACAGTTCTGTGAGGGAAAGCAAAGTGGAGGTGTCCTGAAGAGAGGAAGTCAAATCAGAGCATCCTGGTCAACCTAATAGACAAAGAGGTGCTTTGTTGTGGCTGGGAAGAAGCTGACGTCTGTCAAATAGTCTGTGTAGGTCAAATTAGAAGAACAATACTTGTTTTAATTTTGAAATGAGAAGTGGACAAAAAGCCCAAAGGCAAAAGATTTCTGCTTTTCATTATTGCTGTTTAGCAGTGGAGAAGAGACTGGCACATACAGTGACAGGCTAGGCTGTTGCCAAACTCTTCTCTCTGTCTGGATTTAAGAAATGTATGGTAAAATGCAAATGGCAATTGCCCTGCTGGGTCAAAAGGCCAGTGTCAGGTTATAAGCGTACAGGAAGTTAACAAACCACAGACAGAGAGTAGTGTTTCACCCTGGTGAGGGCTCTGATAATTCACATGCCAAGCAGATGGCCTAGATTTGTCACTAGATAGGGACAAAAGGTCTTGAGGCACAACCTCAGTGCTGGTTGCCTCAGAATTGGATATGGGCATTGTTATGTCAATGTACCCATTCTCTTCAAGTTCACTTTCTTGATTCCGTTTTCCCTTTGCTCACTTTTCCCATTTGCTTCACATTGGTTGTGTGGAATTCACCGGGGAGGAGCAGGGGCTTCCCCACACGTACTTATTTTGCCTACTGTCATACCCAGGGCCAGCATTGTATTCCTGTACTGCCTTGAGTGTTAAAAGCATTAGTGCAGAAGTGTCTGAGCAAAGGCTGTGTTCCTCTTACTCTGTCCATCTTAGCCAAACCTTCTCTCTGTGGAATGTAGTGGAGTTCTGTTGAAGTGGCAAAGAGTTTGTTTTGACGTAGTCTAAGCAACACTGGGAGGAGAATAGCAGTTTGTTTTTCTTAAATTCTGGAGCTTTGCGTCATCAGCTGAAGAGTCCGTTTAATTTGGATTTTCCTCCAAAGGTAGCCACAATCAGAAACTCAGGGCATATGGTGCTCCTGAGAACTATGCCCAAAGCCAGCTGTTCTCAGCTCAGAGGAATTACTCAGTTGGAAGTGGTTCCTTTGTATTAACTAACCCACAGTGTATGTCCAGGCTCTGCCTTGAACCACTCTTAGATTCACAGCACAAATGGTTTGCAGGTTCCACACATCAACCTACTGCAGCTCTGCGTGTTTTGATCCTGGTTTATTTGATGGTTTTACCTTTTGGTCCTTGTACTGGGAAAGGTGGTGAGTCTTCCTGTCTACCTGTGCTGTGACACTCAAAATTATGTGGAACTTTCTAGGCTTTTTTTCCTGTTCTACTTATTTGCTGTACAAACCAACAAAACAACAGAAATTTGATTTGTTTTGTTGTCCTTGCCTGAGCCCTTTGAATTTCTGCTGTTCATCTTTGGAAATGAGGGCACTGCATCCCTTCCCCTATTTCACCAAAAACAACTAATAGTTGCAACTTACTTCGTTTTCAAGAGTGAGAGTTTTAAGGGATACACCACAGAAATAATGAATACAAATGCAAATTTAATAGTGATTACAAGGGCAAATTTCCATACTAGGGACCTGGCATGATATGAATTTAAACACAAAACTGAAGAAAAGGTATCTTTCCCTAGAAAAATCCTCTGTGGGTGTCAGGGGGATTCAGAGCTAAGGAGTGTTCTGTTTTTTTCATTCACGTTGAAGATGATTTTACTAACACGGATGGAGCAAAGCCATCTTTGGTCCTAACACAAGTGCTCTAGTAGACAAGCTGAATTTCATATGTGTCTGCAATCCTTTGTTACTATTAAAATATTTTTTGCTGTCTGGATAAGTTTTACGAGTTTACTCTGCATTTGTTCATATTAGGCACAGCAGTTCAGTATCCCTAGTTCATTTAAAAAACATAAACTCAACACAAGTGTTTTATGTGTAGAAAAATCACAGTCAGTTGATTGGCCACCATAAGAATGTCAGTACAGTGATCAGAGCTGCTCAAGGTCTCAACAGTGTGTGTGAGCACACAATAAAAATTCCAGATCCCAGTGTGGTAAGAGCACGTTTCATAATGTGGTGATTTCAGGAGAGCAGCTGCCCTAAGATCTACATGTCTTCCCCAGCCACGTCACGACGCCGTGGCCGTGCAGGACCCGTACATGCGTCACCTTCCCTCTGTGCCTTGGTTTTCTCAGAAAGGAAATGCAGTTGCGTGGGCTGGGAGGAGATCTGGGTGTTCTTACTCAGTCGTGATCTGGACCATCAGTGTAGCACCTGTATCAGCTCGTGCCCATCTCTCAGTCTAAATGGGGAACTCAGAAATTACAGTGCAGTTCTTCCCTTTAGTGCCGAAAGAGCATCATGGAATGCTCTGGAAAGATCTGTAGGTATTGGTAGAAACAAGTTTTCCCAACATCTGTGTTGTAATGGGGAGAGTGAATGTCTGTGGTACTTGGCCAGCGAGGAGACTGGAGTATTAAATTCCTAACCAGTGGAGACTGGTTAGGTGACAGAATTGCAGGAGGTGTGAAACCCTTCAGACCTAGAACATGTTTTCAGTTTAAGTGTGTGCACTATTCCTGTTATTCATGTTATAATAACGCCCAGCCATGACAAGTGAAATCCAGATCCTTTCTGTTAACTGTATAAATACGGGAGAGAAGCTGCTCTGTGTTACGCCTAACGTGCTCCTAAGTAGTGATGGGTAATAACAATTCCTAGAAAAGTTGTGTTCAGCAGAGTTAAGCCTTGTGTATCGAAATTTTTTGGAGTTTGGGAAAGAAGCTTTTGCATTTCTGCAGCTCTGGAAGCAGTTCGCAGAAATGCAAGACTGAACAGCACAGTAGCAGAAAGAATAGGACTGATTTTCACAATTGCTCTTCTGAAGCCATGGGTTATAATCTGATGCAAGTGGGCTAAAATATCCAAATACCATAAAGGCATTTGCTCTGTGACCTCATCATATCTATTACCATTAACTTTTGCTCACCAGTAATAAAAAGTGCAGGAAACTGAAACTTCAATCATGTAGTTAGAGGTTTCACAAAGGACCACAGTGATCTGATTAGAGTTTATACTCTTCTTGCTCGATTTTCACCATCTCGATAGCACATGAGAAGCCTATTAAACCACAGAGTGCAAGTTTAAATTACACAATTACACTGTGTAGCCTTGCTCTGGATGATTCTCTGCTTCAACAGGCAGATATGAAGGTCAGTAGAATGTACTGTGGAAAGCGAGGTTGAAATTTTAGTGCTGGTTTGTCACTTGGTCTCTGGACTTTCTTAGTGACAAATTTGGCAGTGGAAGCCAAAGCGATGGAGAAATTTTCGGGGCTATTGGCCTTCCCACCGTTATTCAAATTACTGTACTTTTCATTTTCCATATCTCGCTGCAGGAAAGACTGACAGTGATTTATTGGTGGCAAATGCATCATAGCAACTTCAGTCATAGATTCCATAACCAAATGCATGAGAGAGTAAAGCATTTTGTCCCCCTGCGCTGTTCAGATCCCAGTTTAGTTACATAAAGGAGTTGATGTAATAGGAGCCAAGAAGTCCTTGAACGTGTCATTTTGTGCCCCTTCAAAAAAAAGATTTGGATTTGGCATGTCAGTGGTACAACCATGAGGTAAAGTGGGGAACAGTAAACGTGTGAGCAGTGAAAAGTTCCCTTTTTAACCACAGAGAACACCAGTCACAGATGTGTAAAAACGACTGTGGCTTGTTGGACTGTAATCACCTCATCGTGCTGCTGTCAGTGGAATGACATTTGCATCCAAATGTTAACATGTTGCTTTGGGAATGGCCACACTGCACAGAGGAGAATCAAGGGTGGGAAGGGAGAACAGGATGGACCAAAAAAACCCACATAAAAACAGGTGAACATAAAGGTACTGTCCACCTCTGGACAATGGAAAAGTGAAGGAGTTCAGTGTAATGCAGGATGTGGCCCATTAATACTGTAAATACAAATAGGGTGTAAATATCCTGTACACTTCAGGATTTTAAATAGGGATGGTTACCCTTAGATGCTGAATTTATGTAATATATTCTTTTTATTGCAAATAATTCTTCTTTCAGTTCTTTAATGAGCAGATCTAACACAAGCCATTTTTTCCTAGATTGAGGTGTAAATATTTGAGCCAGGTATTGAAGTAAAGCAGCAGACTTTTGTCATTGGTTCCCAATCCCTACTCTGCAGAAGCCTTTTCTGGTAATTAGCTTTCTGTGCAAAATTGGAGGCTTTGAGCAGCTTTTGAGGACCTCAGAAAAAGCTCTTGATGTTTCCAGAAGGAAATGAAATATTATCACTGTAAAACATCTCCTATTTGAAAGATTTTGTGATTTTGTTTTGGTGTAATATGAATTTTATTTCTTTTTTTTTTTTTCGTATTTTGACATGAAATTACCCTCAGATTTTGATTCCTCCTGTTTTAAATGGACATATAATGCTGATGGTTCTTTCTTGTCCTGTGCAGATAGTGCAATTGGTTACTGAGTGTCAGACTTAGCCATTGTTAGCACAAGCATCTGAAAATTGAAGCTTATTGATATATGGGTTATATTGATTTTTTTTTTCTCTTTCTGGTGAGATGTTTTTAGTTTTGGAATTCTGAGTATTTTGGAATTCAGTAAAACACTTTATGGCTGAAAATTACTTCCCCTGATGACAGAGGCAAGTGATTCTATCCTTTGAAAAAGGGAGATGATATCAGCTGATAATATTGGACATTAAAATCTCTTGAAAATACTGAGAACTCAAGAAAATGAGAAAATTTACTGCTGAATTGAACTGACCAACTGTTTCTTAAAGCAGTAGAGGAAAAAGCAAATGTAATGGAGAGGATGGACTTCTTGGAAAGATGTCACCTCTCAGGATGCCAACATCTAGAGGATGGCAAGAGGATTCTCTGATTCTTTTAATCCAAGAGTCCATTCTGTGTTTTTTTAGGAAGTGTGACAATGAGCCACTGGGGCTACAAAATGTCTTTTCTTCCATTTTTTTTGTAGTGTAATAGCAAAATTCGTACTGCATTTGCTGCCAAAACCATCAGAAGTGACTGTCACATTGGAACCATTGTGCTTTGGCTTTATGTTAAACAGGACTCAACTGCTGTAGAAAATGGAATAGTAAGAGTCTTCATGGGCTTTTCTGAGGCCTTTTGTGACACTGATACAAAAGATCATAGTAGATTTGTTTGTTTGTTTGTCTGTGTGCATTTACTCCCAAACCAAAAATATCACTCCTTAGAAAACACTGGTTGAGGCTTCAAAATTCAGGAGTTCACTGCCTTTCCACTCTTTAAACCTAGACCTGAGCTGTGTTGCCAGATTCATGGAGGAGCCCAGTTATGTTGAGGAATTCTAGTTGATAATGCACAGGGCAGTGGTAATGCAGAAATGGTACGGAGTAGAAATTTGGATCAAATTTTAGATGGAGTTTCTCAGCTTGGACCTTTCTGTACATAAAATTTGGTGCATTTGTCTGTGGAATAAAAGACTGTAGCTTATCTTACACTATTCAATGAGTGTAGTTTCAGGAGGGTCATTTAGAAAGCGGATATGCATATGAGTAGTGTGAGTATGGAGTGCAGCATGCAGGTGAGATGTTTTACCAAGAGAGTGGAGACAAGTTCTTTCATCTCATGGGCTGCATTTTCCAAAGAGAAAAATCACTGCTTTGAATCCTGGCCAGAGCCAGGACAGGTGGAGGCTGGCCTGACTTGGTGTACTGGCTTGCAGGTTTTCTCTGCAGCTGTGTTCATGATTATTATTAAGTAAAACAGTTTCAGAGTCTTTGAGACCCTCTCCTTCACGTTGCAAATACAGCACAACCTAAATTATGTTGGTATTTAGGGACTAAAGGGAGCAGTCGTTCCCGTGGCTCCACAACCACTTGTGTGAGACGGGAAGCAAGACAATGAGAGAAGGACCAAGGGCTTCATTTTGAATACTTACTGTTCCAAATGTTATCTTCCCATGCCCAGACTGATCTCCCAGGTTCTCCCAAACTTGAAGTACAAAGCCTGTGCGATTGAGACATGTTTCTCTTAGAGTGCGAGAAACAGTAGCAATTTTGTCCCCATTTCCTATCTTTTTTTAAGAAAAAGAAAAAAGATCAATGCAGAATACCTTTTGTGGTTTGGGTTATAATTTCATTATTAACAGATGTGATTCATATGTAGAACTCAGGGGTTTCCCCCTATGATGTGTAGTTTGTCATTGTGTGGGGTAATGCATGGTTTTCCCTCTTTACCTGGGTGTACAGTCTTAATTCTCCCTCTTCTCCTAGAAGACTGTATATTAATTTCTCCCTTTCTGTCGAGTCCTGATGTGTTTTTGTGGGATTACCAGGTGTGGGGAAGTGTGACCTTCAACAGGGATGTGGTTTAGAGGCTCCCATGTTGTCATTCTAGCTATGACACTGCCTCCCCCGTTACCTGGGGAAGGTGCTGACTCTGCTTTAAACATCTTCATGAGTAAATGAGAGTGAAATTTCACTGCTACATTTTGCAGGAACTTTGTGCCTCCTTCTGAATAATCCAGTCCTAATCCTGATCTCACAGAAACCAAGAAGTGATTTGCATTGATTTGCATTGAGGAGTTTCTTTGTTTTGATGTACAGCTTTGGAGCACTTACCTTATAAATTCTGTCTCCTGATTTTGTCTCACTTTTTTTCCCCAGTGGAATTAGTGATAAAATAATGCACTTTTTCTTAATAATACAAGTAAGGATGACACGTAGTTCTGAAAAAATACACTCATCTCCAGAGCTTATCTCCCTTCGTTCCCAAAGTCATTTTATTGCTTTATTACAATTAACTCCCGGATTGCTGTGGTCAAAAAGTACCTCATCAGCCAGTTCTATACATCCAGCTTCAGACCATCAGAGGGCTTTTCCAGTCATAATCCAGGGACAGTTACCTTCCCAACTTAGCTCCTGTGTTTATGACATTGCTTTCAGAGCATTTTCTATTATCCCTAATGCTGGTTTCTGTATCCTTGTAAAGTTTTACATGTGGTTACTTGTCTGGTATCTATGAAAGTCTGTACATTTAGATTCTACATTGAGAGAAACTGGAGCAATATTTTATGAGACATATAATATTTTATGAGACATATAGTTTATGACATATCTCATAGAGCAGTATTATTACTGCCTCCGAAACTCTTAGCAATGTGTGGCTAAACAAAAATGTCAAAAGGTTCCATTTAAATGCCTAAGGAAAAAACGAAGAGTGAAACCAAGATCTGTGGGAGAGAAATTTCTGATGTTAAACAGGAAGCACAAATATTCAGCAGAAGTGTTTGCAAAAGCATCAGTAATAACTCTACACATGCTCACGTGTTAATTTTCTCACTCATTTTTCCCCAAGGATGATTATTCTTTTCGTGGGAAACTTAAAGTGATCTAAGCCACCTAATTTAATATTTAAACTGGAAATTATGTGAGTGAAAAGAAATAACAAGAAGAAAAATCTGTGTTTGCCAAACACTTGGTGGGAGGAAAATGACCCAGTCCTGTAGCCAGGTAGCTTAGCCAGTGTTAAATAAGGTATTGTGTTTACTCTTTGACCACTTCAACACTAATATTATCTGAAGTTTGTGTTGTATATGTAGCTTCTTATTCTTGATGTTCTGTAATAATACCCAACTCATGAATAGCAGTGTTAATTGATACATTTTAATGTGTTCTACAAAGACAATTAGTAGTGGTTTTTGTGTTTTCCATGTGTAGAATTTGGACACACAGGTCTAAATAATATTTTTAAATCTGTGTGCCTGGACATTCTCTGCAAATCAGTAGAAGCAGAGAGGGGAAGAAACCAAAGCAAACAGCAAGTTCAAGATCATTGTGTTGGGGAGAACTCCAGATGTACTCTGTGGTGCCCTGAAAATGAAAAGCATTTCCCTTTCTGCTGCAGATAAAAGGGTTGTGTGGGGCCTCTTGCACTGCAGTACTTGTGAGAATCCTGAATTCTAAGTAGAAGTGAAAGGACTTTTACTTGTGTTCAGAAACTAAGTTGATGTTTTTTTCCATCCAGAAGGGAATTGAAAGGTTGTAAGGAGAAAACAACAAAAGAAAAAAAATCAGAATAAGAATATGAGTAGGCCTTGACTCAATGTTTTATTATATTTAAAAAGTACAGGTACATTAGTCATATTCTCTGAAGGATTTCTTGTAAAGGAGCTTTACTGCTTGTAAGCTTTTCCTGTGATTAGTTTTTAATGAAAGTATTTTTTAAATTAAGTGAATTGGTAGTTTGGAAATTGATAACTATGGAAACTGAAACGATCTGCTCCTGACTTTCAGGCTCACTGAGTGGCACGAGCACCGTGCAGAGAGCTGTGCAGAGGAGGCCATTTCTTCTGAGGCTGAGCCGGTGCATGGTTCTCAGGAAACCCCAGGAGAGGGTACAGTACCTGTTGTGAGGCCCCATCTGCTGGTGCCTCCTCCTCTGGCTGCTGCCCCTGGCTGTGTGTCAGGTACAGGGTGTGCTCTGTGTTCTCCTCTGGCAGTTCTGTGGGGACAGATCCCTCTGCTTTCAGTGCAGGGTTGGCATTACCCCTCTTGTATAATCATGTCCTTTGTCTGCTCCACAGCAAAGAAGTGATGGCCGCTGGGTGTTATTTCAGTCTACTAATATATTGCACCAGTAATGCTTTGATGGTTTCTGAGTGAGTTTACAGGAAAGAGGAACAGAAGAATTGACTGTTGTGGCACTTTGGCCTGAGGTTGTTGGTTAATGTTCCATTATTCCACTTCCCAAATACCCCTGTCTCTGCTGTGATCCCTAGCTGAAGAACGACTTGCCAGGCTTTGTCCTGCAAAGTATCACTTCATCTTAGCAGCTTATTGCCTAGTTAGACTTCAACCATAGTGATACAGGCAGGATAAAAAATCATTGCTGCTTGAGGCCATGATTGTAATGAGGTTGTAGTGCCAGGCAGGGAAGTCTGAAACTGTGGAACTTGAAATCCTAAGTCATAAAACTTCAGCTGTCTTGCTTCATATCAGCTTACAGGAGCCAAGAAACATGCACTGCTTCTATACCAGGATACCAGCCTGTCCAGCCTGTCTGTATGTACTAAAATCCAAGGAATTCCTGAACCTAAGAACTTGTGTGTTCTGAATGCTGGGACCATGGCTGTTAGCAGAAACAAGGTACCTTCTGGCACTGAAATATTTTACTGCTGCAGTCTTCAGGCTAGAGATGTGCACAGGAACAGTTGCCCTCAGGCTTCAGTGGGAGATGTTGACAGTGGTTCTTTTGTTTTGCCAGTGAGGACTTACTCTCTCCATTTAAATCTTTCATGATAGAGTAGGAATTAAAGTCCATGCAGTGCAAAATAAGGATAATACAGAGTAACAGGGAAGCTGGTTCCTTATTTGTTCTCTTGCAAAGCAGCTGAACTATATTAAATCTGTGTAAATAATAAAAAGATGGGCCACTTCTGCTATGATTTTGGATATCAAAAATCTGAGATCTAATCACTGTCTGACTCCTGTTAAGGTCATGTGCTAGAACCCATGACCGGTTTTTAGTTGGTTACCATCAACTTGGGTGTGGTGAAGGAGGAATTTAGAACTACATAAACTCAATAATGTCAAAAAGGTGCAAAAAACAAAGTTGGTAAATTAGCACCAAATGTTACAAATATATGAAGCTATCTATCTGTCTTATAGAGTTTAAAATACGTTTGTTGTGCCTATAAAGACATAAGTCATTGTTCTTTAACTTTAAAAACTGAGCGTGAATTATCCAAAGCCATGTGAGTGCTGGTATCTGACTGTTGGTGCAGAGCAGTTTCACTGGAGTGAACTAGTTGTGTTGGTGCTTTGTCTTGATGGAAAATAAAGAGATCTGTGGGGACTGGGAAAGCACCCTAGGTGCCCTTGGTTGTGAAATGGGTTATTGATTGATCAGTCCTCATACAGAAACTTCCAGAGAGGGAGAAGTTTTAAATGACATCACTATCCATCTTTATTCTTCCATTGACTAAAATCATAGAAGCATAGAATCAGCTGGGTTGGAAGGGACCTCTGAGATCATCAAGTCTTGATCCACTACCGCCGTGGTTACTAGACCATGGCACTGAGTGCCACCTCCAGTCTCATCTGGAAAACCTCCAGGGACGGAGAATCCACCACTTCCCTGGGCAGCCCATAACAATGCCAGAAGAACCTACAGTTTCTTTTATTCCCCAAAGGGATTTACAGTTTGCTTTGTACCTCTGCTGCTCTTCGTCTGACCTTTATCACTGCTGCCCACTGAATTGTACTTAAAGCCTAAAAAAGGCATATGTGTCAGACTGGGAAATTGGCCAGAGAATTGTCTCAAAAACTGACATAAATCTTATCCAGAGAACCAGATAGTCCAGCTAGAAAATACTTCCCCGCCTCACACAAGTGTCACTTTTTCAATTTTCACCTTTTTTCCCCCCCATGTCACTCTGAAATGATTTTGAAAGCTTTCAACTCTTTTAATAAAAAATCACTCAAGAAAGAGCATGACTGATCCATAGCCATCAGTAACCTGTTGACTGGACACCTCCCATCCCAAAAGCCCGCTCTCTGCTCTGCTGTTGTGTACATGCTCTTGTTTTTAACAGAAAAAATTCCATCCTGGACCTGAGAAATGGTTTTTGTTTGAAGTTTTGTCAGACTTTCAGTGGAAGTTGTAGAGTTTTGGTTTCACCAGATTGTTGTCCTCCAGTGGAAAAACTTGCACTGAAAAATTCCCAGCCCTGTCTGCTTCTGAGTTTGCCTTGTATAACATCTTTTTAAGGGAAGTCTTCTGATGCAGAACAGTTGCACTTCAGGAGGAAATGTTTTAAAGTTAGTTATTGGTTAAACATGAATAAATCCAGGGGAGGTTCTTGTCTGTGTTTTTGTGGAGTGCTGCAGTGAGCAGCCCACCCTGGTGTTGGTGCCAGCGGTGTCAGGCCAGGGCAGTGGTCTCAACACAGTGGGAGCTCCTTGAGCTGACTGGGCTTATCTTTCTCCTGATGCTTGATCCCTGCTCCCATCCTCTGGCTGCTTCTGTCGTTGTGCAAGTCCATGTGGTGGTGCAGTGCATGTGTCTGGGGCAGAGAACTGACCCAGGGCAAATATAATTTGCATCTTCACCCTTTCCCCCCCAAGAAATGCAACTGGTGGGAACTGGTAGGGGGAAGAAGTGGGAATGTTTCAAGCCAGCCCTGCCCAGTGCAACAGTTGGAAAGGGAGCTTGAGGCAGTAGATTCCCAGTACTTTGATCTTTGTAATAAAATTCTTAATGCCAGGTCAGGTTGTTACCTGGTGTTTGTCCAGGTCTTTGTAGGACCATAGTGTAAAATAGATAATGGAAAGAACTGGTAAAAATAAAATAGAACCACCCCCCCCAGCTGGTTTTAGCCAGAATTACTTCAGGTTGGAAGAGCAGTTGCAGTTACACTTGCCCAGCCAAGATTGTGAACCCAGCGAAGGGTTGGGATTGAGTGAGTTAAAAAGGTGGGGGAGAATGAGGAAAGGAAGAATAATTCTGAAGGCAGTCTCTCCAAACAAAGCTTATTCATGTATGCTTGTCTAAACATATTCCTGTAAAGGTAGGATGGAAAAAACTAGGGTAGCAATGCAGTGCAGCAGCTGACAGAATATGGGGCACCTGAACAGAGTTCAAGCAAAAATATCCACCGGGAAGGGAGGCAGGAAGTTGATAAGGAATGCACCTCTGACATAAGATGGGGCAAGATTTGCCAATGCTTTGTCCTGTCTGGTGTTAATGCAAGAGCTGTAAATGTCAGGCACCATTTAAGTGGCTTATCTAGAGGGGGGAAGGAGGACAGAAGACAGACTGAATGAGGAAGAGTAAATTAAGACTGGGAAAGAACTGAATATGGGAAGAAGAAATAGAGATATATTAAGTAGATGAAGCATTTGAAATGTACCTGTAAAAGAGAACACAACATGCAATCAACAACAGACTTTTAAAACTTTATAACTAGATAGTTTTATGCCTTTTTTTCAGTTTAAGTATATTTGATCTCAAGCTAGTTTTGCTTCAAAATACCAGTTTTCCACAGAATGAAGTCTTACTCAAAAAGACCCCAAAAACCATCGTCACCATGTAGAAAAAATGTTCAGTCTCATCACAGAGTATGTTTGAGTGGTGAAATAAATCATGATGGGTGTTTTGAGTTTCCTGTGTGTGCTTTGCTCACAGAACCCGGGCAAAGAGCCTTTAATGTTCCTGATACTGCTTTTAAAATACAAGCAGGTGAGCCAGATGCTTCTTGCTGTACTGACTTTATTCACTGGTATTTTTATACACTCTGTTTCTTAAGCAACCTTGAAAAGAGGGATCATATGTGTGGGAGGGAGCAAAATATTGTAGAAGCTTCCAGCTTGCTTCCTTACGAATACTGAATTTAAAATTGGCCTTAGCATTAGCAAGTGCACATTGTCTGAGGGGGTGCCCTTGGGAAAAGCATTCCTAAGGCACTAGGAGAGCTGGCAGGAGGATGATGTGTGTGTGCTGGGTCCCATACCTATGTGTCTTCATACAGGTGTGGTGTCACTGAGTTTGGGTCAAGGACAAGTAAATGTTGCCTTTTCCTCTTGGAGTTCACCAAACCCTGAAGTATCTTAGTTTGTATTGAAAAAGTCAACTTTGTAACTCTTGATCATTAGTTCTTTCTCAGGATTGGGAGCATCGTAGGTCTTTTTAGTTAAGCTCCCTATGTTTGAGTGTTGGTGAGATTAATTTTTACAAGCTGGGCGGCGCCAGCAGGAGGACGAGGGAGAGAGGGGAGAAGGTCTGTTTTCCTTTCTCAGCTGCCTGCTGCCCTCTTGTGCAATAATCGGCTCTTTACACCGGCGTGTGTCCTGGCCATCCATAAAGGCTTGGAGTTGCTTCTTCATTTGGTGAAGTGCTGGATTTGGGGTGCCAGCCTCACATGCTCTTCTATATTTCACTCCCTGCAAGTCCTGCCTTCCATTCAGTCCCATCCTCATATCAGCTTGACTCCTTTTTCATTTGTTGTCTCTCCATTAATTTTAAGGATTTGAGGGAGGATGGAGAGAGCTGCTCTGTCACAGTGTTAAAGCATTTGTCTGATCTGTTGTGATACACTTGGTATGAGATGTATTGTATCTTCCACTACGTTTGGTTTATGAGTGGTTCCCTCACTTCTTTGGCTTGAAAATGAAAATCTTTCTGACTTCCTTGTCAGGATGTTCTTCCTGGGATTTAACTTTATGCCACTAGACATTAGCATTATGTTCAACTCTTTTTGCATTTTAATGGAATTCTGCAGCTGATGATTATGCACCATCTAAGTGCCCGAAAATCTTTGAAAACAGAAAGGAAATTGGAGGCAGCATAACAGAAGGAAGAAAGTGAACTGGAGTTGGAAAACAAATGTGGGAAATTGGAAGAATGGGAAGAAGATAGAGAATCAAGTATGAGCATGGAGAGGGGACAGGAAACAGTAGAGAGAGAAGTTTAATATAATAAGGTCATCTTCAAAAAGTGAAAAGAGGTAGAGGTGAGAAGAAGCTGCTGAAGAGCCTAAGTGATGTGGTGAGGGATAGTTTAGTATACACTTCATGGGGTTACAGCAGTAACACAACTGGACAAGAAAAGAATATTGGGAAACCTTCAGCTGTATAAGCAGGAAATGGAAGAACTAAATGGAAAGTAGAGAACTCATTTATTATGTTTGTGGTGTATCTCAGAGCTTACTGTGATGAGCATGATTTTCAACTTACCCATTTGGTGTCTGGAATTGCTTTAAATTTCCGTACAGTTATCAGAAGGTGGCAGCACAGCAATTTAGATCAGCAGCTTGGGCAAAGATGTTTGACTAGGAAATGTTCTTTTTCTCCTTAGCTGCTGTTACAACATGGTTTATCAGCACAAGTGCAAAGCAGAGAACACTATAGGGCAGTTTTGTTTTGTGTTTGCTCCCACAGCTGTTAGGACAATATGCAGGGGGTGTAAAAAAAACCTTATTGAGAGAGCACACAGTACAAATCAGCATATTTGAGATTTGTCTTTTACAGATATACAGACATCTAGCTCAATTTGGGTAAAACTGTGTCTGAACTTCTCAGTAGAGTCATTAGTTGAGTTATTCTAGTGTTGGAATAATTGCCTTTGGTTTGGGAGGCTCTGTGTTCCCTTTTGCATTAGCACTATCCATGCAGTGCACAAAGTACATTGCATGACGTGCTCCAACAAATACGCTAAAAATATTTCTGAAATCTTACTTAATCTGTATTTATGTTTCAGCTTCCTTCCATGTTAAAAGCAAAGAAATGTCTACTCCAAATATTTTCTTTTCCTGTGTTTTCTAACGCGGTTGTAGCTGTAGGTGGAAATACTGAAAAGTGCAAGTAAGAAATAAAAGCAGTGTATCTGTGCAAAATTAAGTGTGTTCTATCAGGAAAGAGAGACTGTGGCGTATTTAGCAGATATGCACATGGAGAAACTGTGTTAGCCAAAGAGAGTACTCTCAACCTTTTGGCTTGCATTTGAATCCTACATAGTTTGAGTGAGATTGATCATATCTAGTAATGGGCTTCCATATGTAGTTATCTGTGTGAGAACTATTCCCTGTGGGTTTTCCAGTCCCCTGCAATACATACCTGGTTTAGAGTGGGGTGCCTTGTTCCTGAGTATTTCTACTTCTCCTCACTGAGTGAAGTCAGATAACTCAGACTTGACTAACAGTTAATTCTGGATGGATCCCAGCAGCCCTGGCTCCCACTGGTTTCTTGTGTGCCAAGATAGGAGGATTAGACCCTATCCTTTTGCTCTTCCTTCCAAAGCCCTTCGCAGGGAGATCTAAGGTTCAGATTCGAGTGTTCACCACCACTGAACTGTTTAGGAGCCAGCAGGAGGCAGCTTGCACATCCAGATCCTTGGGAATGAGTCTGCTGGCTCTTCTTTTGAGTGAGCACATCACCCTCTGTCCTGGATGTAGGAGCAGTTCATGCCTGAAGCCTCCAGTGTTTTATGACACTTCCTCTCTGTTTCCATTTATTTTTTAAGGATTTTTTTTTTTTTAAAGGAAATCAGGCCCAACAAATGGAGTTGTGTGATGGCAGAAAACACAATGAAAGGAGTTACTATTTGAGTCAGTGTTTTCTAAAAAGGAGAGGAATGGCTCTTCAACTGTTTAGTGTTTGTTTTCACTAGAACTTTGTGCTTGTTTGTTGTTGATCCATTTTTGTTACATTTCAGGGAAAAGGCATTTTAATAAAAGATAAAACATAGCTACCATTTTAAACTGTAATACTTATTTTTTGAAATTAGGCACATCCTATTAAATTGGGCTGTATAAAAGGATTGACATTTCAAAGCAAGGAAAAAATAGGATGAGGAGAGAGAAGAGTGAAAAACAGACTGGATAGTTGTTACTTTTATAGTTATGTGTTCATGTGTTTGACTTTTCCTGTTTTGACTCTACACAGAATGTTATCCGATTTTTGTTCATGGCAGTCTAAAGAAATCTGGGTGATGTCATTGAACCTGCCATGAGTATGCCAGAAGGACTTTATTAACCCTGAAAAGCCCATTTTTTTAAAAAAATATTTTCAAGTGAGATGGGAACAATAAAAAGTTAACGACTCCTTCTTAATGGTTATATGAAGAAGATAAACTTTGTATACCATGTCCCTGATCTGATAAATTGATGACAGTATAGGCTAACAAAGTTCACTGATCAGCCACTGTCAGGGTAGGAATGGTTTTCAAAGAAAACCAGGATAGAGTCTGATCCAGGCAATCCCAGTGGGAGCCAGAATTAGCTATTAGTCAGTTCTGAGTCATCTGTTCACTCGGTGAAGAGAAGCAGAAATACTCAGGAACAAGTCACCCCACTCCAAACCAGGTATGTAATTTACGGGATGGAAGACCCCTAACTATTCCCCAGGGAATACTTCTCACTCAGATAACTACAGAAAGAAGTTCTGAAAGAACAGAACAAGAGAAAACTGTGTTAGGTAAAATTATTTAATATCACAGGCATATAAATTAATCAGACCACATAGTCCTTAGTATGAACATTCCCTTTACAGAAATGCAATAAATAATTAAATTAGATGAGTCAGTGGGTATAAAAATAATCTTCTCTGGAAAAGTAAATATTACACAGAATTGTATATACCATGCTAAAACACATCTTGAAGTGCCTGAAAAGTGCACTTATGATCAAAGTCATAAATATACTGTAAAGCCTCCCTGGGAGGTAATGAGCTTTTACGAAAGGCTTACACTCAGTTAATGAAAAATACATTGTTTCTGCAGAGAGTGCAGTTAGTACAAAGAGAGTCCATCTTACACAAGGAAGTAAGTCAAGGCTGTGTACACATCCTGATGTGTGATATGGTCCTTCCTAGGATCACAAGTTCCTCCTGGTGCATCTTAATGTCTTATTCTGAGAACGGTGCTGCAGAACGAGATGATGTCTTCTCGAACGCTGGTTTGTCGTGCACAGATTTCCTGTTCTTCATTCATCCTGTTCTTCAAACAGCACACTGAATAACACCCTCAGCCTTTCATAACTCTGACAAATGGAAGTTAGCACGGAGGCACAGGATCATGTGAATCCAAGCGTGTTTGAAGTGTACAGAGCTGCCCGCTGTGGCTGTGCTGACACTGCCCAGGAGCGTGGTGTAAATGAACGTCAGCTGTGAAAGTTTTGTAATTAATATTCTCTATACATTGCTGGACTGGATTGTCCTATACTTTTGGTTTTCTGCAAGATCTCAGAGCAGTTAACCCTCTGAGTTACATTTGTTGCAGTTTCTCACTAGTTTTTTGAATCCTACAAATGAGCATTTTGAGTTGTCGTTCTGCTGGTACAAGAAATGCCCTCAATTAACAAGCAAGTATATTATGTTTAAAACAAGGAAGAAAACCTCTTTAGCACTATGCTAGGTGTGATAAGACCCATAGTTAAAAGGCTGGAGCAAGTCACTAAACAGAAATAGCTACATTGCTTACTGCATTATGTGCTGTCTCCTGTACAAAACCCAGAAATTGCTGCAGTGTGGGCAGGAGTAACCAGTTAGCTTATGACATTCCTGTAGGGAATTCTTTCCATTCATAAAATATCCATCCCAGATACTAAAGTTCCCTCTCAATGCTTTATAATGATTGCTAATAAATAGGTAACGTACAATGTTGTTTGTGTTAAAATACTAAAAACATTTCATCTGCACAACAAGACTTTTCAGTCTTTTAGAATAGGCCCTTTTAAAATATTGATTTAAGGCATTTAGCAAGTTACTGGAAAAGACATTTACAAATAAAAAATATATACTGTATTCTTTCTAAAAATATAGAGCTCTTTCCCTAAAACTCTGCATATGCAAATATTCCATGGAAGTGAGTGAAAAGTGCTGGTTTATTGGTTGACCTTCTGGGAATCACCAAAAAAGGCACTTAATTCACAGTAAAGGCATTCAGTTAAACTCCTCCATAAAAATATGAATGTCGGTACACTGCAACTGCAGGACTTGCTTTAATATTTTCCCAGTTGTTTTTATCCAAACCTGAAATTAAATTTTCCCCTAACTTTATCTGCTTCTGTAACTTTAAAATGCATTGCAGTCTCAGCAGCAGCCTTGCATATTGCTCACCAATTGGTGGGGAAGGGACTTCATGGGCGGGTGAGTCAGAAGCGGGGATAGAAGGTGCAGAAAGAACATCCTTTACACTTCGTAGCTTGATTATGTACACAGGAGTGGTAGCTCGTGTTTAGAATGTTCATTCTCATGCAGTAATATGGAAACATTGAGGTACGAGATAGAACATTACTCAGAGTCTGAAAAGCGGTTTTTGAAACAGAAAAAAGAAAAAAAAAAAGAAAAGTAGAAGAAAAAGATGCTCTAAATCAAAATGGCCATCGCCAGAAACAAGGAGAGTTCACTGCTGCAGAGACTTGGTTTGTTGTTGCCCTAAGGATCTTCCTTCCTCCTCCTCCATTAGGAAGTTCACATTTCAGGACAGCAAAATGTAGAGGCAGCAAAGCTTTTTGTATTAGTTTTCCTTTAGGCCGACGTTGGTAGGAATGGAAATGTTTTTAATACGCCTCATTATTTGTGGAGGTAGCTAAGCTTGTAACTTTCCATTGTAACACTAGATGTAGTTTTCCAGTTTCCTGTCTATACCACATTTCTACTAAGTAGAGAGAAAAATTACCTGAAAGGTTAATTTTTACTGGAAGGCTTTACCCTCTCTTCCAAGAGCAGTTCCCTCATGTGGGGCTAATATCTCTCTGGGGATAAATTAGCAGTTGCTGCTCAGGTGGATGAGTCCAGAGGTTCAGAATCATTGCAAGCAGAATATGGTGGTATATAATTAAGCTGCTAAAAGTACTTTTAAGTGCTGTGATACTCACTTTTACTTTAAAAAGTTTCAGTGGTATCTCTGGCCGTAGTTCCACAGAAACATTCAGGATTGAGAAGCTGTACAGGCAGGTTTCCACATAACAAAAAACTTGAGAGATTTTAAAGGATAAACTGTAAATAAAGCTTAAACTGATAAAACAAATGAAGAGGAGAGAGAAGGAATAGTGTTAATATAGTACATGAATATGAGTGTAAAATATTGTCCTCTGAGAAAGAGCAATATGCATTTGAGCTGCTTCCCTCTGAATAATCATCAATTACTGTGTTTATTGGACCTTTTGGGGTGGCTGGTCATACCAGCCAGTCATGCCTGTGCTGTATCTATCATGTTATGTTGGGGGAGCCTAGGTGGAATTCCACCTTTTGAACTGTGTTTTTCCACTCAAAATTGTGTCTCTTTACTTAGAGCACATGGGTTACTCCACTCCCTGTTGAAACCTGAGGCAGATGTGCCATTAATCACAGACCCATGCCATACATGCCATGGATTTGTAACATTTGTAAATGTTTTTCCAGTATTTAGAAGGCAGTTAAATGCAGGATATTTTTTTCATAGTTAGCTAAGGTACAGAGCTTATAAATCAAATTGTGTGTGTGTGGTATATTTGTTCATTTTCTTTAAAAAATTTTAGACATCTCTGCATGGGATTCATGTAAGATCAAAGCAAAAATATAGGATCTCGAGTCTTTCTAGTTCAGCAGAAGGTGACAGTTAAGTCCCTTAAGAGAACCTATTTTTGTGAAATTAAAATTTAATTTTCACTGTGGGATCACTTTCAAAACAGCATCCACCTTATGAATAGCCATCCAGAAAAGACTCCTTAATATTTTGGGAGAAGCTTTCACTTACCACACACACACAACACAGCATAAGAGCACTAAAAAATATTTACATTTTTCACATCTTAAATAACATAGTGTCTGCTTTAAGAAGTAGATTTTCAGCAGCCTTCAGCTCTGTTGTGTGCTATATTCGTTCTTGAGTAACTGTAAAAACAAGGCATTGTTAGAAATAATGTAAAATAAGGATATCTGTAATAGTTTACAAAATGTAGAAAGCACCTAGGAGCAATCAGCTCTGCTTACCTTTTGGATTAGTTTTGCAAAGCTCGTCAGAAACTCTTTGGGGGGTTTCTTCTTGTAGGATTCACATGAAGACTCACACTGCTGGAAAATAAAGATAATCATGCCACTTCTAACCAGCACGTCAGAACCATAAATCAGGCTTCAAGCCTTCTCAGTGAAAAATCACGAGGGTTGTAAGCAAAGCCTTTTCCAGCTGGAAAAGCTTCGACACAAGCTGTTTCAGAAAGGGAGAGAATTTAGTAATGACACCTTTCCTTCACCTTTTTTGCAGTGATCCCTGTCCTTTTGCCAGCACACATGTGGCTGCCAAGTACATACGTGTGATTGATTCAGGATCCCAGTGAATGCCTCTCCCAAAAGTGCAAAAATTGGACATTTTTAATTTCCGAAGTAATGAAAAGCAGATTGATTTTTTCTAACAAGTTTGCTTTCTACAATTCTACCCTTGCTGGTGGTGTCTGCTATAGAAAATAAGGAGCACTGATCACCATTATGAGCACTGTGAGGAAATCCTACCTTTCCAGGACTTCTGATGGTGTATTTTCTGAAGACTCTGATGGCTTTGGTGAACGTAGCGTTCACTTGGCTGTTTAAGGGTTGTAGTTGCAGTGTGCCGTTCTTGAAGCAGCTCAGAGCTGTGTCCACGCATCCCTCCTGGGGCAGGAAGAGAAGGAACTGTTTTAAAGCAAATGTTGCAGTGCTTTTTCCTGCATGTGGTTAGGTTGTGGTCCATGTGTGAAAGTAAGTATCCAGGATATTAATTGAGAATATTCAATTGTACTCTTTCTTTTTTTTTTTAAAGTTAGTTTTAGATATGCAAGAGATCTTTACTTTGCCTGATCTTGGATTAATTACTTAAACACTTAGTATTTTCTAACTAAAATTTCCACTTGGATATTAATCATGACAGCAGTTGAAAAAAAAATGCTCCTGAAGAGTATATGTTACATGTAGTAGGTTTTCACAGGCATGAGCATTTTATTTAAATTACAAATATCTCTCAGTGCTACATGTGGGAATATGCCTTTTTCATCCTAATTTTTGTGCCATTTCTAATACTGCCTCCTTAATAATTAGAGTTGATGTAGAACTACTGAAATGTTCTCACATGATAACATGGGAAACGAATACAGGAAATACCACCAAAACTAACCTAATAGTCAACAGAGAAAAAAAAGCAGTGTTTGCTGAAGCCAGTTTCTAAGTGAAACATTTAGGACTGCTGATTGCACATTTTAGAAAGGCTCCAAAGCCCTCATCCCTGCTTTGCACCCTAACCAACTGCTATGGAAGCCGAGTCCCATTTGGGTTTGCTAGATGTCACTGCACTTTGCTGCTTGGGCAAGGACCAGGCAACAAGAAGGCAACCTCCATGTGTGTTGCTTATAGCAAATCTTACTAGCAAAATTTTATATTAGTTAGAGAAAACATTTTATTTTCCTTAAAAGCCACACATTTATGTTTGTTTCAACCATCTTACTGTAACCGGTCTCGCTTACTGGAAAAAAAACATTCGTTTTTTAAAAAGAGAACGATTTTCCAGCTGAAACTGAAAACGTTTTCTGTCTCATCCGTGATGAGCTGAGAAACCAGCATTTCTCATCTCTGCTGCCTTTCTTTTTTTGCTGAGTTAACACTCAGCTGCAGGCAGGCCAACAGTCAGACGACCACAAGGATTGTGGTCACGGGTTAAGCACTTCGATGAAGAGGCATTAAAAAGCACAGACCACTGGAGATGTCTGAGAGGGGCTAGGCAAATATTTAAATATTTATCTCAGAGGCAATTTGCAGCACTACTCTGCATCTGACTCAAACTAACTTCACAGATTAGCCTGTAAAGCCCTCACTTCCAGAATTAGTGATCGGCGGGGTTAGATACTGATCCTGTGTAAATCAGCACTGTGTTATGACTTCAGCTGCACTGTCGATCACCAGCAAGAAAGTTTATCTTCCCTGCACTCTGGAATCACTTCAACATTAAAATTATTTTTTCAGCCTCAGCATGATTTTCCTTGAGTTGATGTCGCCTGACGTCCCTCGGAAGTTGTGTGGGGTTGTATTGGGACTAACAGTCCACGCAGAGGAACCTCAAGGAAGCCAAAACAGATGGTGATAAACCACCTAATTTTGAGTGTTACGAAAGGTAGTTTTCTTCTTGAATATTCAAGACCAAATTTACATCTGGCATAAGCAGGTTATCATAAAAGCAGTATTTTTGATATTTGAAATACAGTTATATGAACAACTTCTGGTTAAATCAAGTTTCATTAGGGCGTGATGGCACCTAATCACCCCGAGTGCCTCTTTGGCACACTGTAATTCATATCTTAGTCACCCTGTAGGATGAAAAGTTCATTAATTTGGTTGCTGGTGATAATTACTATTAGCATACTAATATTTTTTTAAATGCTTTTCATCAGAAGTTGAACCTGTATCAATTCAATACTTTCTAAATACGTGAGTTCTCTGTCTTCTCTAGTTTTCAGCAGAGGTACCTTAGGACCTCCCAGAATCAGACTGTAAAGCCCTAAGCTGCAAGTGAAATGTTGTCTTCCTTCCTGAGGTGAGCACAGGTTTTTTTGAGAAAAAAAAACAAACCCAACAACCTGATGAAGCAATTAGTCACTAGTTGTATTTGCTTTGTTTCAGAGGTAGCAGCAAACACTGTAGTAAAATGACAGCTAATCATCTCCTCCTTTTCACTTTGACACCACAAGTTAGAAAGAGTGTTAATGAAAAAAACCTCCAGCAAGTAGTTGGAGGGCGTTGGGTTTGTGCACAGCAGTTCTTTCCAGCAATGCAAAGGAACGTCTCTGTTTTGGTCCTGCTTCTGTGTATTTTTGGCAAGTAAAAAAGGCAGCCAACTGTAAAAAGCCTAGGAGGAGGCTAACCAAAACTTGTGTGAAATGAGGTGAGTTTCTTTCCTTCCTTCTTGAAGCTGCTTTACAAGAGAGTTTGCAGTCCTGAGTAGATAGTTTTTGTAAGAATGCTTGCAGCATTACAGCATAATAATCCATAATGGTTATTTTTATATGTCAGTCTACATTGTTTGTGTTATGAAATAGTTCTCAGGGCTCAAAAATTTAAGACAGCTGATAACAAAAGTATAATATTATATTAGCCACAGTTCTCTCTAGACCTTTGTTGCATGTTGGGGATTATCAAAGCAGGATGCATTTACCCTCTAAGCTTTTAAGACATGTTGTTACTATGATGAGCATTTAATTTTGTGACACATCCTCCATACTGCCACTTTTGAGTATGCACAGACTTTCTGTGAGTCTGGAATTACAAATTTACTACATATAAGAAGTTCCTGATCTTAGAAGATGCAAAATATTAGCAATAAATAACGTATAAGTAAATATCAGAATTAGAAAGGGATTCGTGTGGAGCCGTTCTTGTATTTTTAACTAGTTATGGTCCACAGAGATTATTTGCAGAATGCAGTTTTGTCTTCCTGTTGGTAGCACAACCCTTGCATACAAACAGTCTCAGAGACACCAGTGTGAGTACATATGAGAGGAAGCACTCTGTGATACGGCCTTACAGTGCCACTCTTGGCATTCAGCTTCAGTGGGAGGGAAAGGCACTCCCTTTGGAGCTCATGGCACTTCCACTCCCAAAACCCACATCCCCAGAAGTACTGCTGCTCATCTGGGTCTTAAATGAACCCTCACTCTCAGCACTGTTTCTTGAGTAAATGGATCACATGCAACTCTGAATCTATGAGTGGCTTAGAATACACATATGGTAGTAAAACAGTAATTAGGACGGCAAAATATAAACAGTTCTGCTATTAAATATTTAGAAGTAAGAAACTTTTATAAAAGTATATTCTTAGTCTAGCTAAGTTTAGAGTACTAGGTCAGAGATACGAAGAAGAAGGCATGTGCCACTTATCAATGGAATAAACCAGTACAAAATCAAATTGATTAAAGAAATTAAATTAAATTAAAATTAAAGAAATGGTAAAGCAGTCTCACCACAGGGTTTTCAGGTGTATGCAGCCATTCAACATCCTACAATGAAACAAATCTAAGTTAGAAAACTTTTGAAAGTGATGCCCCTCACAAGATACATACTGAGCAACACATAATGCTTGAAAACAAGTTCAGTATTATGACAAATACTTTGCTTACCTTATCTTTCACTGCGTGTTCTAACTTTTCAATTACCAGGAGAATCTGTCTGTATTTTACTGCTCTGTGTGAAGCTGCAGCCAGCACTGTACTGGAAAAGAAGAAAAGCATACAGAAAATAATCGTCCTCTCCATCCTGATGAGTTTTGTTTTAAAATAGGCCAGGAGCAAAGTTGTGCTGTCTAAGTTTAACACTCCAGTTTGAGCTGTGCCCAGGTATGCTCTGCACCTATCTATATATTGCTCCCTGCTGGAGATGCAGACCCCACCCATTTCAGTTTGGAAAGCTTTGTAGAATGGATTAATGAGTAACCCTTTTTTCTTTTCCACTGGCTAGGTGCATCTATGCAAGCTTGTGCGTGGGGGGGCTGGGATGGCTGGAGTGAGAGAAAATGTGCCCCATCTGCACATTGGGCAGGAAAAAAAGAGAAAAGGGTGAATTCCCATTTTCACTTTGAGTCAAGAAATAAACATAGTAAAAAGTAGCTACTTAGAAACCACAGGCTTAGGTAAACAAAGATGCTGCATTTTTTAATGAATCTCTCCATCTGAAGCTCTTCTGTACTGTTCTGGAGAAATATGACAAGACTTCTCTTCAGAATTTAAATGTATTTATCTTACTTTGTGGTTCCAAGGGATGTTTGTTAGCTAGTTCCCCCTGGTATCTATGAACCACCATTTTTACACTCTCAGCTTGTTAGAGCTTGTTAGAGGTGCGATAAAAGCTCATCTTGGCATTTAAGCCAGATTTGCTTGGAACCAGTACCATATATATTAACAGCATTGTGGAGGGCATGCCCACTGGGGCTGAAAATTGCAGGGAGATACATTGCCCTGGGAGAGGTGAATCCCTGCATCCATGTCTGTTACCAGGGTGGGAGCAGTACTGGAAGATCAGGGACTGAATCCTGGTGAGTCCCAAGGGACACTGTCACTTGTGGCAGCTAAACACTTTCTTCAGCAGCTAGGCTCGAAGTTAGTTTTGTAGTTTAATCTCTTCAAAGGAGATGTGATACTGAGACCTGAGAATTCTCTTTGGAATGTAGAAGTGCATTTGTGTTGTGTGAAATCCAAGCAAAAGTCTCTTCAGGCACTAGAGACTTAGCACCAGCTCTAGGAATCAGTTGATTTTAAAGTCACTGTTCCTAATATTTCATCACAAAGAGGAAAAAACCAACTTTAAATGACTTGTATGTCGTATAATTAATTAATTATTATCAATATCATGATATTACCATTAAAAGGTTCCTATGTAGAATTAGCAGAGGTTAGTTAAAGTCTTTTGGACACCTTCGCGGTGGTGAATAAAAAGATGACCAAGTGTCTTTCGAAGAAAATCTTTGCCTCTGAAAACCTGAAGATTTCAGATGGCTTTGGAGATGCTTTACAAAAGCTACACAGAATTTGGACTTCAGTTTGGTGTCTGGTAGTGTGTGTAATATGCTGCCATTGTATAAAATGCACCTGTGTGTTTCTCTCTGGTGGATGAATCTGGCCTGTCAGGCTGGATCACCTTGTTCATTTAAAACTGAGCATTTAGGTTGGTGAGAGCTCTGTCTGGCAGACTCAAGTGTTTGTTTTCTGTGTACAAATGACTGTTTAGTGTTTGCTGTTTAGGTGCTTAAGTAATTTTTCATCTTTCAGAAAACTGATTGCTTACAGGAACAGATTTTACAGGTGTGTGTGTAGATAACACAGTGCACTCATGGTCTCATGCATGCACACACGGAATCTTTCCTGGTGAAAGGGAACAGAAATCCTGAAAAATGAAAACTGAAATAAGTAAGAAATAATATTTCCTTCTACCATATAGTCATTTCTTGAAGAAAAGGTGGTGTGATTTTATTTTTTTTATTATTTTTTTTTCCTATGGGCATGTCTTGAAATAATTTTAGATAAGCAGCACAGCTGGACTGTGAAGTACGGAGTATCTCAGTAGGTTTTATTCTAAAGTTGTGTTAATTTATAGCTAAATGTTATTAGTGGAAATCAGTGGCATCTTTTGTTTGAGAAACCATATGGTAGCCAATACTTACTTCTTTTTATCCCACCTCCTTTCATTCCATTCCTGCGAAGCTTTGCAAAATTTTATTTTGTCATTCAACACCTTCCTGAGACTGCTGAGAGGATGGAGAGATTATTTCTGATAGTGGTGTTCTTTACAGGAAGAGAGTAATTAGCTCTGCTCCTCGTGAAGTGGACATTCATCTTCTTTGCAGGTGGTTACTAGTGACTTGACTGCACATGCATTTATTCCCAATCCAGTTTTTGACTGTACTGTTGGAAGTGTTGGTAGTCAAGGAGCAGGGCTGGTGATAATTTCTGCTTCTACTTTTTACTGTCATTATTTCAGCTGTGGGTTCTCTTGAGAAACTCCTTTGAGCCTGGGCTACAGTAGGTGGTCATGCTATCACAGCCTTTATTTTATGCATTTTTATTCCGTTGATAGGTTGGAAACTTTCCATGTGGATGTGTAATGAGACTCGAATAGTTCTGATGTCATTGGGTGGCTGGCATTGTTTCATGCAAAGATATCCCTGCAGATTGTTTGCAGATCCAGACAACTTCAGAATCACTGTGAAACTTCAGTTAATTCACAATATGACTCTCCATGTGTTTTGAGACACATGTGGCTTGAAGGGACAACACAGGGAGTTGGTCTGTGTCATCGTGCCACACTGCTCTGCAAAAGGCAGTTTATGATATTAGAGGAGATAAAATTGATTGTGGCTAAGATGGTGCAAGAACAGCTGCACAGTAATACCAGAGACTGTCTGGGCAGTAAGTGAAGCACTGTCATTTTCTACCAGAAGCATCACAGAAACGTGGCAGACTTTATTCATTTGCTGGTCCAGCAGCGTAATTCATGGATTTGGTGCAGGCAGACTTCCACCAAATTCATGGGAGGTGAGATGGCTCTGTCTGGGATATTACTAAATTAAATCAATTATATCAGAAAACAGTTTTGAAGCTGGTGGAGTAGATGGGAAGCTAAACAATGGGTATTTGGGGATGTGGTAGCCTGTGGCTGCATATCATGTCTTTAAACCTGTGAAGTCTCCTGTCTTGTGTTAGAGGCTGTAAAGTCACAATAATTGCATCAAGGAAGGCATACTGACAGAGAAAGTGAAATACAAGGACAAAGAAGGACTTCCTCTATGTCTAGGCAGTGGAGAAAACTCCTTGATATCCCTCTTATCAGATAAGAGTGAGTGACAAGTTTTTACATACGTCACTTCTCTCTTGTGGCTTAGGAACATGCTGAGTCAAATAATGACACCCTCTCTCGCACCATCGCTGGCTTGGCCCTACAGGGATGGCTGGAGAGTGGAAATCTGAGAAACCTCCCATCCCAGACCCAGTCCTCCTCTTTCCTCTTTGCCACAGTGCCACCCGAGTGCTGAATGACTTCGACCCTGAAAGCCCAGTTCCCCCACCCACATTTTCCTTTACAGTAGAGCTGAAGGGAGGCTTTTCCCATTGCTTAGTCATTGCTATGGCTCAGCCAAAAAAGTCTGCAGTGTGCAGGGCTGCTTTCAAAGAATTTTTGTGAACTAGGTATGTTGAATTTCACGTGTATACTCTCTGCGACTTGGGGGGGATTGTAGGAAAGCAAGGGGAGAGAGTTATGCTGAAAAATTGGAGACTAGGAAGAAGACTCCTGTACAACAGATTTAGGAAGATCAGTCTTTAAAATATTTCTGAAAACCTTGCAAGTTAGTTGTACCCCCTTGCAATTTCATTTTCTCATTATAAGCTTTGACATAATTCTTGTATCTTTTAACTTTGCTTTGAAAAGAGAAAAACCAAACCTGGGAAAAAATCTGTACTTAAATTTTATTTGCTATAAAAATCAGACTAAATATAACCCTTAATGTGGTGACACAGACACTAAAATATTAATAGACAACTGTATAAAACCACTGACATTCTCCATCAGGTTCCTTCAGAGTTAAGTTATAGCTAGTTTCTATTGTGAGGTCAACCCAGTGATGCTTGTTAGGCACATAGTTTGATGTGTTTTTAGCCTTATCAGCTGCTAATAACAAACTGCACTGAGAAAACATCCTGTCAACACCCAGAACCTGAAACAAGCCTAGACCCTGTGCACAGAACCAGATACTCAGAGCTATCCTCTTGAGAGAATGTCCTTTTAAGTCTTTAATGCTGGAGCGGCCTCCCAGCTTCTGGGTTACACCTTTCTCGGCATGTAGGATGGAAGAAGCTTCACTGGGTCACTAAATCTGGTGTCCTGGCACTGTAGGTATCCATGTCATGCAGTTCCTTTCATATTTCCCATTAGAAACTCCTGCATAAGGCCTGAACAGTTCGATCTCTGTAACAGTAAGAGCTTGAAGCTGTGCCTGAGCTGTGTTCGAGCTTTTATAGAGCAGCTTCATTCTTCTTTACTGTGTTAATAATAATCTTTCGCCACTACCAGAGGACAGCCACGTTCAGAAGGCAAGGCAGCAGTTGACAGGAAGTTAGGCTACCACAGTTCTCTTAAAAATTTGAGGGCAGAAAGGAGTTGTTCAGCTGAAAGCCACAGGCGGGGAGCGGTGGGGGCAACAAGCAAGACAAGCACGTGCTTGAGGGTCTGCAGGTCTCCTTGTGAAATGTGGCCCACAGGGCACAGGGTTTCTACCACAGGAGTGTCATCTGTATATAGTACACATTTCCCAACAACTCCATGGTGTGAAAAGCAGGGAGGTGCTAGTGCTGAAGCTACAGTTTGTGTTGTGTTCATCCAAAATGTTGAGAAAGAAAAATCAGGAGATACACACAAATGTTGGACAGGATGCAGAATGGCACAAGGCAAAATGTTGGGTTTTTTTTTCATTTGCTAATGTTCATGAACAGAAGGAACAAAAGTCAGAAGTTACTTCTGTGCTACAAATTCAGTAGTACCAAACAAATAACCTCCAAACCATTATCAGCTCAAGATGGTCATGTCTGGTGCACAGTCTACTGCAGGATATGGGAATGTGCTCCATAGGTATTCCACTGGCAGCTGGGCCTCCCTATATCTTGGCCTGTCCTGTGTGGTGATCAGTGTGAGACTACAGCTTGTGTTTTCATAACAAAATTAAAGGTTCTTTTGGAATTCACTCCCAGGGTTTGGTGAGGCTTCTGTGCTGGTGTGGGCTCTCTGCAGCAGTACTGCTGTTCTCTCTTGCTTAGTCTAGAGCAAAACACAGGGCACAGCCAGTGAGGGGCTATGGCCCCTTTGCCCTCCTCTCCAGCAAGTCAGCCCTGGTTTTACCTTCCTTACTGATATGTTCTGCATAAAGTTAACTTCAAATTAAAATGCAATTTTCTCCTTTTTATTATCTTTATTATTGGTAGAAGCAGATGACTGAATACCACTTTTATTTCTAAATAGTTTCACTTTCTGGTTTACAGATTGTACCCTGTTTCATTCATGTGTATGTGTTTACTGTTTGTACACAGTTTCTATTAGAATTATGTTTTTAATGATAAAGTTGGTTCCAAGTCCTATAAGCTCATTCACGTTGTTCTCCTGCCCTTTCTTTTGTGTGTTCCCAGGCCCAGGGACAGCGTCATGTCATGCAGTGCTGGGGCACCTCTGGCACAGCAAGAAGTAGTGGGGGAAGAGGAGCAGTGTGAGATTGCACTGGAGAATACAGTGCGTGTCCCCTTGGAGTGACTCCAAGTACCTGCTTGCAGACCAACTCCTCAGTTTCTCCTGTGCTCCACCACTGTGCTGCAAACTACTGGGTCGGCCGTCAGACGGTGCTTGGACTTCAGCTCCTGCAGCAGAGAACAGGATTTGGTGTCCTGCTGCGCAACTCAGGGGAAGGCTGAGGCAGAAGCCACCCCTGCAGTTCTCAGGATGTAGTAATGGAAGTGCTTTCTTCATCAGCAAAGCCATTTAATGAACTTTCTACTTCCGACCACCGCTCCTCTGCGTCACAGTTCAGTGCAGCCTGAGGAGCCTCTGTCACAGAACCTTGGGTCTGAAGTGATTCAGGTTAAAAATCCCTCTTGCGAAGGCCTTGAGAGCTTGATTTTGTGTTTACCTTTGTTTTGATTCCCCATGACCCCTACTTTCTCCTTAGCACAACTGACAGATCTGCAAACGGCAGCGAGCTGCTGGAAGTCAGGAACTGCTCTTCTGCTGGCTTTGCTGCCGAACAAAGCTGTGATCGCCTACGCAGCGAGTACCTCCTCAGCACGCCAGGCTGAGGGGGCTATCACTCTGCAGCATAGTTCCAGGAACAGCAGTTTGGTGCCGGTGCACACAGCATCCAGCCCTTCAGCTGTGACTGAAGCGCAGTTTCTGAAGGAATGGGTTTATGGGAGAGGATTTAGGGAAATCTTAGCTCTGCAACCTGGTCTACATTTAAGACTCTTGCAGGTATAATAGTATTGCTAGAGCAGGATTTGTTGTTACTTTTCAGGCAGTTATGTCGATAAAATCTCTTGATGTGGAAGTAACTATAGCAGTACAGAATTCTCTTAAATACTAACTATTCTGTTTCTTATATAGGAATTACTTTGAGAATGTAATGCACTTTGTTATGACTTTACACTTAAATACGTCTTCTGTTTAATTGTTTAGAGCAGGTTAGGGGGTGCTGAGGTGACTAGCTCATGCTATCCTTAACAGATAAAAGTTGAGTATCTTTGGAAAAACAGCTTTTCTTTATGACTTTTGTTTTTTCAGATGTCTCTGTTCCGGTCTTTATCTATAACTAGCCATACATAACAGATATGAATGCATGTGCCTGTGCATACAGATTTATCTGTTACGTGCACACACATACAGATTTGAGAAGCTCTGGAGCAGAGTTGTTTGCATAATGAGTTTCGTTTTTCTTCACAGGTCAGCACCTTAAGCGAACCTTGGAAAAACTATTGTGTGATCAGTCATCACTCTGAAGCAGCAGCACCCGTTTGGTAAAGGTAGTCTTGGATAAAAATGTGTGGTTTCAGTGACTTGTCGTTGAAACCTTGTGGTTTCTGTGTAGGTGGCTGTATAGGCTGGACACGTTTGACATCCTTGTTTCTGAGCTGTGAAATCTGTACATCTAATTTATGAAAATTATCTCTGGTTTAATTTTATTTTTTTTTTTAATGAAGTCAACATATTTTCCTTGCATTCAGTGGAAACAGTAATGGAAATAGTTTTAAGATGCACTGTGAGCATGTTTTGACCTCAAAGAGCGAGACGAATCAAGATAACTCTTGGTTACGATGAAGGTCTAAGAAGGAAATTAAAATTAAATACAGAGAGCCAGATGTGAGAGGAAAGCATTTTTCAAGTGCGGAGACAAAGAGTAGCTAACTGTGGGAAATGACATAGACATTATAAAATGAAAATATTCCAAGTGAGAATTTGATTTAAAAAACCCCAACTAGCTAAGTAAGGTAATTTAGAATAAACCACGATACCAGTGCCATTTAAGGTAACCAGCAATATCTGTGGCCTTTCGGGTGGTCTAAATAAGTAAGTTTACATGTAAGGTAAATCCATGACTAAAGAATCTAAAGGTAGGACAAAGAACTGCAGCAGAAGCAGGTGGAATCCCACAAAAACATAATTGATCAGTTGTGTGCTTTTTTCTTTTGTAATTGAGTTTTATGCTACTTTCAGTGAATTGATTCACAGAATCATCAAGTTTGGAAGAGACCTTCATGATCATCTAGTCCAGCTGTCAAGCAACACCACCATAAGGGTGGAATGTGCTGATGATGATGCAGGGGATTTGGCAGGTCTGCACAGCTGGATTTGGAAGGAGGGGAGAGTAAGTTGGCTTCGCTATGTCATGTATGTGGAAACACATCCATGTCTGCATCACTCAACTGGAGCCAGGAGAGCCATGGACCCACCTCTTCTAGCCTTCATTCCTTCTCTCACTCTTCTCCCTTCTGCTCTGATGAGTGTCTCCTGTGCTGTAACTCCCCAGAAAGCTGAGCTGTGGCAATACAGGATACCTGAGCCTCTAAACTGGCAAATCCTGTTCCCTTCACTGTCGGGAGCAGCGACTGCAGTGACTGCCCAGACTTCTGAGTTTTCCCCAACAACAGTTTTGCTTCTGGCAGGCAAGTTCCCAGAAGAATATACACCCTTCCCTGTTAGTGAACCAATGGAAATGCATTAAAAATGAGCAAAGACCTCTGTACAGAAAATGAAGGTGAAGAAAAAGGAAATTCAAAATACAAAATTTCTTGCTGAAATATAAATGAAACGACTACTTGTGTGAAAATAACTACGGACTGCATTTGTGGGAGTACAAAAATCTGCCTGAAAACATTAGTCAGAGACTTCTGTGTGAGCAAAGATTGAAAGTGTGATCACCCACTGACAGTTATTTCAGAGGGATGACTGCAAGATTCATCTTAATAATTTTCAGTAATTTCCATATTGAAACATCAATAGAAGACCATAGCTTTTAATTCCTTGCTACTGTCTCATTAGTCCTCCTGGGAGAGTTGTTCCTTTTCAAGGAAAAAAAAAATAAAATAATTAAAAGTGTTACTCTAACGTTATACCTTTGACTGTAAAATTAAATTGTCTTGTCCTGCTTGTGTTTTCTTTTCAGAAACCTGAGGCAGTAAACACATGACTGCATCTGTAGGTGAATATACAAGACAATAGTAAAATTGGTCTCTAAAACTACTCTTTTGGGCAAGGACATTTTTCTTGCACACTTAAAAATTGATACCTGTTCCCGGAACAGACAGTGTTCTTTCTCTGAACTAACCTGTGGGAAACCAAGAGACAAACAAAGAGGCACTGAAGATCTCATAGCTTTCCCATGTCCCGAGATATGCAGATAAACAAGGATCAGCTTTCTTTAATAGCATCCAGAATTCACCCAGAAGCAATATCATAGGATTCAGCGTTCTTTGCTGTTTAGCTCAGTTCCCACTCCCTATCCTCCTGTTCTGATTATCATAAGGATTACACAACTACTTTGTTGTTGCCTCTGGGAAGACTCTATCAGTGCCTTTTTTTCTCTTTGTAGCTAAGCCTGCCGTTCTTCAAATCCCTGCTTGGTGGCATTTTTAGGTGGTTTCTTATCCGCTGCATTTCTACTTGTATTTCCCAGCTTATTGTCCTCCTCACTCACCTGCCCTTTGCTGGCCAGGGACAGGCAGTGAACCACAAGTGTTAACACCTTTGCCCTGGGCACCTCCTCTCCCTCCCAGGATAGTTCTGTTCCAGATGCTGGGGATCAAAAGCAGCTCCTTAAATCTCCCCTTCTGCAGATTGGACCCCCCTCCTCCCCGATGTTGAGGGCCCAGCTGAAAAGTCACAGGACTGATGGCACTCTGAAGGCTGCCAAGTAATTCTACTTGATACCGCTGCACAAAGGGCAAAAACGTGAAGGGAAATGGAAACATTAAACCTGAGAACAGGAAAACTCACGAGAATGTCAGAAACGGCCTGAAGGAAAAAGGAGACAAAGCTGTAATTTCCAAAACAATACTGGGAGATCAAAGGAGGCTGATGCGCTTTGAAATCGCTGTTTGTGGCAGATCTGCAGGGAAAGGTTAAACAGGAACATTATTTTGAAGGGTGCTGTGAAAAATACAGGCAAAGAGGCAATAGAACCTCTAGATTTTTTCTTGTCTCTCTTCTTGCCATTGCCCTCTGCACTTCTGCATTGGCCACACTGAGAAATGTCACCATTTACTTCACTTTAAATTATCTTTTAAATTGAGCAGAGATTAAACAGTTTTACCGTCTGACACAATCACATGCCATGGAAACTCTCCTTACTCATTCTCTGAGCCACCTTGTTTTCTTCTTTATTGCAAGACCTGGTTCAATGCTTTTAAGGATTGACCTGCACAGATTTTCCCTTTCAGCTCTATTCTTCATCAGATCCTGAGTGATTTTAGTGGTTTCATCCAGTTTCTGCCAAAACAGATAAATAATTAGAAGTGGCAAAATGTTTCATGCTTTATCTTTTTATCTGACAGAAAGATACATAGTGAAGCTGTTGGAATTTAAACTATGTCTTTATATTTAACCCGTTCCATGATGTTAAAGAAAGACAGCTTTAGCTTTTTTATAAGGTTAAGAGGATGGTCAGAAGAAGCCAGTATTTTATGCATTAAATTGTCTTGTCTCAATTAAATTGTATATTTCATACAATACATTGTCTTCTCATTAGGGTAATTCATTCTTCAGTGTTATTTAAAATCTTCTGTAAGTTAGTGGAAAATGGCCTAATATGGGTTCATGTGGACTGCTGTGCCTTACTAGTTCTTTAGACCTACACAGCACTTTTTTTTGCACCTTGTGAAAATGGGGTAAACCAGCCATATTTAGCTATTTTTCGGTTCCTGTTTTATCCATTGATAGGAAAGACAGTCCCTTTGGCTGCCTCTTGCTCTGGACTTCCTCTAGAAAATGTGTATATTCCTTACTGAAGAGATTCAAGAGAACCTGAACCTTCAAGGAGTTAATTTACTTTTCTTTTAATACCAGCCAAGATTTCATTATGAAGGACACTGTGCACAAACAAGAGCGGCTTAGTGCCTAGAGCAAGCGTTCATGCACTGGTATGAATCAGATCAGCCTCAATCCACACCTCCATCACTTCTCAGTCTAGTACTGAGAAAGCTTTCCAGGGCTGATTAGTCATTTGTTTTAAGTGCAATAAATGTCAGAGAAACTAATTAAAAAAAGGACCTCAGTAAATGTGAGGCATAGCTGCTCTCTAGTGGACTCGTGAATAGTGTCAGCAATGCTAAGTACACTTAGCCCCAGAAAATAATCATGTAAAAAGGAATCATGTAGATACTCTGCTGAGAGACAGAAGATGAAAATTTCCTGCACCTCTGAGTTAAGCTGCTTCCTTGTTTCCTTGCCATATCTCCCCTCCTTATGTATCTGACTTACACCAGGGTTACAGTGAAATAGCAGAATAGCAGCTTTAAAAATATCTCCAGTGCTGTGGTGAGCAATATTTCATTGTCTGTGTGTTCTAGTTTTGTTTGCAGATGACAGTGTTTCCATTTAGCATCGTGTGAGAGTGGCAAGTATCTCAGAGGTGAGGAAAACCATTTTATCAGAAAAGGGGAGGTGTTCAAAGTAGAAGTGCTTACTTCCTTAGGCGGTACGGAAAGCAGAGGGAAAAATACCTACTGCACAGAGGACCTTCCCTTTTGGCAATGTGAGATCCTCTTGGGCTTTCTTAGGAAAAAAACTATGTAATCAAGGTCAAATCGAGCCAGCCTGCCCAGGCATAAGTGTGTGCACACAGGGGACGTTGGGCAGCCAGGTCCTGCCCAGCAGGGTATGGGGCTGGATGTGGGGCTGAGCAACGCTCAGCCTACAAACACCCCCAGGGACCACACTTCTATTCCTGACCTTCCCAGCAGCTTCACTGGCTCAGAGTTTAGCTTACTGTGCACTTTATGTCAAGGAATTCTGCTATATCCACCAAAATGCCCACAGAAATAATCTGCCTGTATTGATTTACTGACAGGTGATCTTTAAAAGAATTTCAGAGCAAGTCTATCTGTTACATTCTTTTATTGCAGTAACTTCAAAAATAAGTGACTGGTTTCATGAGCAGCCCCTGAGATAACTTAGGGACCAAATAATATGACTCAAACCCACGAAAGTTTTACAGGACTGACTGAAAAAGTTAAATCTTTAATACTATGAACAAAATAATGTGAGCAGCAGATAAGCCTTTTGAAGAAAGCCTTGATGCTGTGCAAGGACTATTCAGCCATAGACAAAGGACTGGTGTGTTTTCTGCTCCTTTTAGTCACAAATCCAAATTACAGCATCATAGGCACTGCTGTGAACAAAGTGAACTCCATCCCAGCTGGAGCCAGTACACCCACAGTGATTAAACTGGTTTGATTGTGGATCCTCTGGTTTCAGTCAACCACATTAATTCTTTTCTGGCAGGGACAAAGTCTAGGATTTCTGATTGCTAATCTGTTGCTCACTAATAATTATTTGCATCTCCTCTTGGAAAGGAGTTCACTGAGTTCTTGTCCTGTGACGTACCTAGAAAGAGGTGGGTGTTTGGTTCTGTACCTGAAGTTCTAAGCTAAGTGTCTGTAAGTGTTTCCACCTCTGCATCTGAGCAGAGGTGTTAAACACCTTTCTTTTACTCAAACTGTGGAAAGACTTCCTTATTAGAAGTAAAAGATCTGGATTTTGTGGTCTGTATCCCCAAGTAAATGGGTGTATTGTCCCTTGCCACTTCCATTGTGAATATGTTTGAACATGTGTGGCTGAGGTGCTGATCTTTGGCACTACACAAACACCTAACCTTTAATATTGCAGTGTAGATGATACTAGAGAATGGAAAGTAAGTCTGACTTTTACTACCCTTATTAACCACTGGATCCATCCTTTAGTCCGGTGGGACTGACTAAACAGTGGTTTAAATGAAAAAGACTCAGACTTAAAAATAGGAAATGCTTTTTGTTTCCATAGGGAACTTAACAGGCTCATCTGAAGGACAGCCTTGATCTGTGAAAATACTTCAGTCTGAACTGTGGAGAGGTGAAAACATATATATGAAAACTAATATTTTCTATTTCCTTTTTGTTCAGCTTCCTGTATGCTGAGCCCAGGTTGTTTATTCTTCTGAATGATGCAATGGGTTAACGGATTATATGTGGGTTATCAGTAAGGAAATCTGAAGGTACAAGGACCATAACAGTACCTTATGTTTCACTTTGATTAAACTGGTGGAATTCCGTGCAAATGGAAAATTGTGGAGGCGTATGGCCTTCATTTTAATCAAGAGGATACAGTAGGAAGTCACACAAAACATAAACTACCGTATTATTTCTAAATCATGAAATATCTTGAAGGCTTTCAATTCAAAATCCATGCAGTCTTTTTACAAAAGATAAAATACATGTGTAGTCCATTCTGCTGAGGTTTAGGGAGATGTGAGACTCAGGGGAAGGGTGTAGTGGATTTACCTGGGAGCCAAGAGAAGTCACCAGGAGGTTGCCATTCTCTAACTTAGCTTGAACTATAATGATAATGAGTGGGTTTCCTTTTGGAGGCTGCTTTCCACGACAAACAGCCTATTGTGCATGTAAAAACCCTTTATTTGCTTTAGAAATCTAAGTAAATTTAAAATAATTTAAATCAATTTTTAAAAATAAAATATCTTTTTTTTTCTTTGCTGCTTTAGAGAATATACAGCAATGCAGAGTAAGCTCAGTTACCTTTTAGAAAAAAAAAGTTGTCACACAGGGAAGCTACCCTTAATCCCCCACACCTGGGAGCTTCAAGGTGCATGTAGTGACACGCTCAGCATGGCAGAGCTTCCCTCATGGGAATCCACACCAGGCTGGCTGTCATCCAAACCCTCATGCAATGCAGTCTGCTCCCCTCCAGGTAAGCCATGAGAAATGCTTGAGTATCCATGCACAGGAAAGGCAGCAGCAGGACCATTTCAGTAGCTATGTTCCCCATGGTGCATCTCAGTGGTTCTAAAATATGGATGGATGGTAGGAACAGCCCCTCTGTGCCTTAGGCAAAAGTATTTGATGCTCTATGTGGACAGCAACCAAGATTTTCTTTGGGGTGGGTCTGATAGACATTGTTCTGTACCTAACTGCTCTTTTTAAAATAAGGATCAGTTTGGTTGAGAACCAGCAGGGAAGGAATGCCTTTGGCTGCAGGGAAGGAATGCCTTTGGCTTACCCCACCTTCGTGCTGTGTGTTCATGTTTTGAAACTGGGGTGGGGTGGTTTATATTTTGATAGACCATTATGTAGGAGGGAAGCAAATAGCCTGAAACTTCGACCTGATTAGTGTCTCCTTCCTCACTAATGTTGTCATTTATATGCCACACAGCTGCCTGTGAGGGCAGCCAGGAGCTAAGGACAGTCCTTTACGCTAAAGGCTTCAGATGTTCTTGCCCCCATCGCCCTGAATTCCTCTGCTTTCACTTGTGTGAGGAGGACTTTTTTCCTTCTTGCTTTTTGCTCTCTTCCTGTGACACTGGCAGCACTGGGGCACTCTGGCATCTTTCCCCCGTGCACCAAGAAGGAAATGTCCTTTTCTGAGTTATGGGAGGTGGCAGTTTGTTTGCTGGGGAGCCGTGTAGCTGAGATCACGTCTCTTATGTCTGACCAGTTGAGAGGAAACAACACCCGGTATTCTGAGGCTGATAAAGGACCTCTAATGCTCAGGTCACCTCAAACCAGTTAAAAAGGGGTGAAGATGTGGTTATGGTGGGTGTCTTGGAGAAGAGAGGGTGATACTAGAGGGGTTGAGTCCAACATCCTTCATGCCTGGAGGAACACCACCACGTCCCAGGACCACATTTGTGGGAGACAGCTGCTCTTTCTGCAGGAGGCAACAACATCTGCAGCACCTTTGGGAACAGCTGCTGCAATAGAGATGCCAAGCCATCCTCTTCTCCTCCTTCAAATCCTTCCTGGCAAACAGTTTTCCTGGGATGACTTCACCAAGTACATCAGTTTACCCAAGGCTCTGAGAATGAAATGTGCAGGCAATATTTTTCTCCTAAATTTATAGGCAAGAGGTACGTGAGTGACTGACTTCAGTGCCTACCATGTACCTCCTACTGCAAGATGCAGGACCTGCATAGGCTCAGCACTGGTAAGAATCTCTGTGGCATTAGTCACAGCTAGTGGCTACCCACAGTCACTCTGGCTGTCTGAGCAAGAAAGCTTGTGGGTTTGTTTCAGCTTCCTTGCTAGAAGTCTCAAAGCCAGACATCCTCATTTTGGTCAAGAGATGCATTCCCAAACCTGACTTATCCTTCTTATTACTTGCTATTTTAGCCACTTGCTATTTTGGCAACTATTTCATCTTTTACTCCTGCCCTGTGAGCGTGTCAGTGCCTGGTGCTCCCAGAGCGTTCTGTGCTGCCTCGATGGTGTCACTGCATCCTCATCCACTGCTTCCTCCCGCTGCTCCAGAGCATCTCTGACATCACCAGCCCGCCAGTGCTGCCGCAAAACTGGCATGTCCTCGTCACTCTGCTCCCATGAGGGCAAAGAAACAGCTCCCAGGGCCTCACTGGAAAGCCCATGACTCCCAATGTCTTCTTTTTCTCTCAATAGTGACAATTTCTCTCCCTGGCTTCAGAATCTTTGTTTCCGTTTTAAACAGATTAATTTTGTTTGCCTTGACAGAGGCTTTTTTTTTTTTTTTGTTAAGCTCTGCCTCGTTTCTTCTCCACTCCTTCCTAAATCTCAGATGGAAAATGCCTCTTCCTGTCCCCAGACTTGTTTTTCTCTTCTGCTGGGACTGATTTAATTGTTATTCTGCTCTTCCAATATTGCTCAAAAGGTGTAGCAGAAAACAAAGTTGTATTGTATTGAAACAGAAAACAATTTCAGAGTGGGATGAATCACCCTTTCTTCAACCCCCACCTAAAAACAATAAAAAAAAAAAAAGATGATTCACTGTAGAAAGTCTATGTGAGGTTTCTCAAATTCAGTTCTGGTTTATCATCTGTGAGGCAATGCTGTGCTTGTCATTCTGGCAATGTGGTATCACTTTACTTGAAAATGGCTTGGAGGTTTTACTGATTCATTCTGGGAGATTAGTTTGTTGGTAAATTAGAAGGTTAATTTTGATTCTTTCATGAAGCATTTGAAACATATTTTGGACTATAGAAAATTTCAGTAAATTGAAGTAAATATATAATAAAAGATAACAAGAAGTGTGATAAAAATACAACATGCTTAAAGCCAGTGTAAGGCAGTGTGGGTTTTTTTATGAGACACAAAAGCTGTGGAAGCTTTTGCCTCAGTATCATCAAGGGCAAGACCTTTGTGAGGTAATTCAGTACAATTAGGCTGACACTGATAACATCATCTCTAATTAAATTACAGAAAATGGATAAAAAGAAAACATCAAACCTGAGGGACAGTGATACTTGATGTACATTTCTCAGGGTGCAGGAGTAATGCCTGGTGCCACAGGCTGCCAGTGCTACCCCAGGTAGGTGCTGGGGATGGTTCTTAGTCCCCTCAGGCTGGATCCAGCCTTGCAGTTGCCTTGGCCTGTCTGTGTTTCCATCTCCATATGGTGAGTGGAATGAGTATTCTGTAATCTGGGTGAAAATGTACATTGTTCATATGTCTACTTTTGTGTTATCACATGATCCCCAAAGAGGGAGACCACAGAACAGCTTTGGTGGAAGCTGAGCTGTGTGCATCAGCTGCAGGAGCACTCTGGAGACACTGAGGGGACTGAGCATGTCTTGGGGACTGCTCTGTGAGGGTAAGGGAAGTTTCTCAAGCTCACAACAAATTGCAGTGGATTTAAATAAAAAATGTAGGTGCAGTACTGAATAAAGGCTACTGAAATACTCTTTATTTTCCATTTCCCTAACAGGCTTTTTTCAAAATTACTGCAAGAAGGACTTGAAGTAACCAAGCCTTGCCACCCAGGAGAGAGCAAAGGATCTGAGAAGTGGCACATACCTCCTTCCCAAGCCCCCCCATGTCTTGGCTGCTAGCCCTGGCTCCAGCAGGTCAGTGCAGCACCGGGACATTTCGGGAGGAAGCGTGATTAAGAGGGTGACAAAAGCCAGTGGAGCCTGCCAGGCAGCCCTATCGCAGGAGGTGTGATGTTTATGGCAGTGCTGACGTGCTTGCTGTGAGTTAAAAAAAGGGCACATGAGGTCAAATGGCCCAGCTCTTTGGCTCCCTCGCTGAGGGCCATCTGGAGTAGAAATCAAACTGCTGCATGGTGAAAGCTTTTTCGTTAATCACTTTTAATTAATACTCGTGGTGGTGGTGGGAAGGGGCAATATGCAGAGGGATCAGTGCTGAGTGTGGCCAGAAGCACTGCTGCTGACAGGGCACGCTTCCCATGTTGGCACAGGCACAATGGAGCAGCGCTGTACCAAGATCTGCAACTGCACATAAACTGTATGTGTTGACAGTTTCCCCACATAGACTCTGTTAGGATTGCCAACCAAACTGCCTCTGGAGCGAGTCCAGAGCAGAGCCACTAAGTTGATCGCAGGGCTGGAACACCTCTCCTAGGAAAACAGGCTGAGAGAGTTGGGGCTGTTCAACCTGGAGAAGAGAAGGCTCTGGGGAGACCTTAGAGCACCTTCCAGTACCTAAAAGGGCTCCAAGAGAGCTGGGTAGGGACTTTTCACAAGGCTTGGAGTGATAGGACGAGGGGGAATGGCCTCAAGCTGCAGGATGGTAGGTTTAGATTAGATATCAGCAAGAAATTCTTTACTGTGAGGGTGGTGAGGCACTGGCACGGGTTACCCAGAGAGGTTGTGGACTCTCCATCTGTAGAAGTGTTCCAAGACCAGGTTGGATGGGGCTCTGAGCAACCTGGTCTAGTGGAAGGTGTCCCTGCCTGTGGCTGGGGGGTTGAAACTAGATGGTCTGTAAGGTCCCTTCCAACCCAAAGCATTCTGTGATTCCACGATTAACTGAATTTTCACAATCTACACACTTTAGAGCTACTTTTGATGTACTTATCAACCACATTTACTAATAAGGCACCAAAAGTGGTAGACATAATTTGTTTATGATTTATTTAGAAATAATCTCGTATGATTTAACTAGTCTGCTTTGTTTGGGGGAATTTTCTGTTCTTCCTAGCATATAACAAATACTGTTCCTAGTGTACTGAGAGTAGTCATATTCATGTGGAGGAAAATGAAAATCCCTCATCCATAACTGAATTTGAAGCTGAGTATATCACAGAGAGAAAATAATATATGTGTGTTGCATACCTTTGGTGTATTCTAAGCCTATGAGATGTCACACCACATTTTTTATGACACACAAAAGCTGTGGAAGCTTTTGCCTCAATATCATCAAGGGCAAGACCTTTGTGAGGTTCAGTACAATTAGGCTGACACTGATAACATCGTCTCTAGTTAAATTACAGAAAATGGATAAAAAGAAAACATCAAACCTGGGATGAAAACATCAAACCTCTTTCTAAAAAGAAAACTACTCCTAGGGTAGCAAGAGTTGTGTGTAAGTTTTGTCACACACAGGAAAGGACTAGTGTGCTTTGTTCTGGGGAGTTTGTTGTCATAATCAAGATGCAGAGAGTCCAAAACCTGCAAAAACGGCAATAATTCTTCAGCCTGAAAAGAAGTAGGGGAAGACTTGAGAGAGGCTTTCACCCAGCTTCAGTCAGGCTGGCAAGGTGCAGCTTTCCTTTACAAAACTGGATTCACTTACACCCATATGGGTCATCACAGCTACAGTAACATGAGTACTGGAGTTTCTACCAGAGTGCCAGCAGTGCCCTTCACATGCCCCCTTTCCTCAGTGATAGGAAACCTGGGAATATCCAGAAACTCTCTGTCTACATGTGTCAAGACCTGCCCCTTCAGAAATCCCACTGGGGTCTGTGGTCACAGATGCTCACGTGTGGGCACACATGGGTGTCAGTCTGTTCCCTATCAGCAAACGTCAGTGTGAAAACTTCTGCTGCTTTGTGGCAAAAGGGAACATGAGGACATTCACACATCCTTTCTGTGGGTGCCCAGGTGGTGTCTTTAGCTTAGAAATGTACCCTTTTACATCAGATGATGAATAAGATATGATCAAACCTGGATGCTACATCTGCCGTCAAGAACATTAAGCACGTGAACAGCAATAAGGCCGTGTTTTAAAAAGAACAGGGCAGCATAATAAAGGATTTAAAGATAACTTCTTTTAATGAAGTGAAGTATAAAAAATGTAGGCTGATCTGCTGTCACTTTACTGTTTTGCCTTTACATTTTGCGATCCCATACGTGAATAGAAGTAAATTTTTATTCTAACACAAATATGCTTGTAGATTTGAATTTCTGAGGATAAAATTTGCTCCTCAGTACATAGACAGATGTTCTATAGATCTGGCCCTAATTGCAGGCAAAGACAAACTTGTCTGCCAAAGCACTATTCAGCCACCTGGGAGTTTTACGGCAGCAGGTAATTCTCAGATACTGAAAAAGTTGTAAGACACCAAAGGTTCTCGTTCAAGATTACCTTTAAAATGCTATTTTGTGCACTGAAAATGTTTTCTCCCTGAAGCCTTTGTCAGTAGTATTTCCTTAGTATTTCCTGCAACTGAAAAAGGCATAAGAGGTGTTTTTACTTGGTTGCTGTCTTAGAAGGTCAAGTTTCATTAAGCAGACTAGGACTCAGATATTCCATGAAGTTCTGAATTGAATTTAAAAAAGTAACTTAACAGCAGCGATTGTGAAATTAATTTAATTTGACATTTAAATTGAAGGGCTAGATAACCTAAAATAAGAATTTTACATTTGTGAAGAAAAATAAATAGCAGCACTTGCTGTACGCTTAGTTTGGAAAGCTGTTCTGTAGTATAACCAAATGAATCCCTTTCCTGTGCACACATGGTCAGGGTTAGGGTAGAAACTTTGATTTCAGACTAATTATTTCCGCTAACTTCAGAGTATTTCAATTTGTAACTTGATCTTTGTGGTCTGCAGTTTGTATTACGTGGACTTTACTTTAGTATTTGTTCCTATAGATCTGCCCATTGCTCCAAACCATGCCTAGGTCACAATGATGAAAATTTCTGCAATTCACTGTGGAACTCAGTGCTTAAGTGGTCAGACAAAGTATCAAAAAACATCTACATGTATTTTATATATACAGTAAAAAAAATGAAAGGGATAGCAGAAGGTTTCTGCCACAGCAATGCCAACTATGTGATACGCCCTAAGGAATGACTCAAACAGTGGGATAGGTTCGTGAATACAGAAAAGAACTGTTGAAGAAAAATGTCTTTATCCACATACTCATGGAGTAACATTACAACATGGCCAATCTTACCAAGTTTCACAATGAATAGTAACTGGGAACTGAGAAAAGCAAACTGTTGCCCAAACATCATTACCGTAAATGTAAAGGAAAAGAAACACTGTAGGTGGGGATAGTAGTTCTGAGCCATTCCTTTGGTGTCTTATATGTAACTGTCCCAAAAAAACCCCAAGAGGACTTCACCACCAGAAATCTCCCATCCTGCAGACAGTGCTGTCTGTTCTTGCCCTCTTGGCCACAACCCCTGAGCACCTCTGACGGCATTTAAAAAACAAACTCCATCTGACGTGTTTCACATTTCCACCCCTGGTCGGGGATCTTTTCCCTTCTGTCTGCGGTTGTTTAACCTTGATCCAGTCATTCAGGTGAGAACAGAGAAGAGTGGAAACAAGTCTATGTTATTTCGCCCTGTGTGTTGAGACGCAGCGTGGCCACCACCTCAGCACGGGCAGGGACGGGCTCAGCAGCCTTTGGGCTCAAGTGTTCTCTGAAAACAAAACAGTGTTTTGATTATGGCTCAATGACATTTTATTTGGTTCAAATAAAATGTGATTATTTTACCAACTGGCTGCTGAAAATAGCGACTTGCGGAATTTTCCCCTGGGTCTGGCTGTTGAGCCACAGGGGAGATTGTGGGGAAGCACCGTTCAGGTGCCAAGCTCCAGAGTCCAGGACACAGCCATCGAAAGCCCCCCGTTTTGCAGAGTCATCCTTTGCACGTCGTGTGTGTTTATACTGTGTTATTTGCAAGCTGTTCAGCTGCAACAAAAATTTCTGTGGAGCGGGGAGCAGAGGAGCGTGCTTTGGGATAAGATCCAGGCTGGTGTTTCCACCAGCCACGAGCTGTCTACGTTGCACTGGCAGCTACGAATTAGGTGACTCAGTCCTGTGTGGTCACAGTGAGGCAGAAAATAGCAATGTTTGTGGCACGCAGGGTGGTGAGGCTGGTCCCATCCTGTTTAGTAAATCAGCTTTTGAAACGACCACTGCACTTTTCCTTTCTCTGGTGCAACACCCAGACCAGCCTGCTTAATTTTACAATATCCAAGTATATCCAAGTATATCAAAAGCAAGTCTTGGAAACTGTGTGTGAAAATTGCCCCCCCTCTACTCAGACACCTAAATAAAGTGCCTGCCTTCAGAAACACACTTTGAAAAACCCCAGTCTTTATCATTAGTGACATTTTGTTGAGATCCGTTATCTGTGTGGTTCTACAAGTGACCTAGAATAAGAAGAGCAGAATTCTTGTTTTTAGAAATAGGAAAATTTGCCCTTTAGGGAGTACTCCGTGACGCAGAAATATTCAGGGTGGCTGTTGGCCTTTGCTGTGACTGTCATTGCATGGGATGCTCTTTCTAAGCTGTGTGGAGTTGCCCTGTGGCAATCAACGAGCAAAAGCAGCTGGAGATGATCCAGGGTGGTTTTGTTGGCAGGGTTTCTTTCCCGAGGCGGATAAATCCACCACATCAGCGGTGTGCCCAGGGCAGCAGAGCAGGGGGAATTCGTGGCACACCACAGCATTTGCAGGGACTGCTGCAGGCCACAGCCACAGTGTGGATTGAGGTTGCGCTCGGTTTTTTCACTGTTTTCCTTCAGTGTATCTGCAGCCAAAAAAATCATCTGTCTGCCTTTGTTTTAGCTTTGCTTCGGCAGAGCCAAAGCAGATTTCCTCCTGTCTGCTGCAGCAGGGTGCAAAGGCTTGGGACAGGTCTATTCCTAATGTCAAACAGTGGCATAAAGGTCCCAGGTGCTCAGCACAGTCAGGGGACTTGTGTGGGCAGTGAAGAGCATCAGATGGGTTTTGGCTGTGTATTTCTGTGTATTTCTCCTGTTTCATGTTGCACAGAGTCTGGCTGCGTATTTATATCAACCAGGAGTCAGGAAGCATGGAAAATACCATACAACATTTGATTTTATCATTGTTATTAGGAATACACCACCCCAAAGACCCTAATTCTGAGTGCTAGCTTACAGGAAAACTAGAGCCTGTCTGATCCCCATTAGGACTTCTCTTCGAGTTAGTGAGCTCCAATTAGGAATACTTATTTTTTCAGAGGTAATGCAAGAGCAGAGGGTATAGCTCTTACCAGAAGGCATCTTTGAAATTACTACATTTGGAGGCCTATTATAGGATTCAGTCTATATGTAGAAGTGTTGGTCTCATTTGAGGAAGGGGTCCTTAATTTTGTTTTGTATCTCTAGGTGCAACCTTGAAGTTTCCCACACATCATCCCTTTCTGATTGAATAGCGAAGGGGAAAATGGTTTGCTGAAAGGGCAGTGAGGCAGAGCACTGTCTAATATTTAATCTGGATAAAGTTATATCAGGACAAAAAAGACTTAGAGGAGACCATGAACTATTTTGCCTATCGGAAATATGCAAGAAGAATTGCCATGCTTGGCAAAGTCTGTCTATAGTCCTAGAAATTCGATATTTAGAAGAAGTAACCACGAATGCAAGATCTTCTTTCTCTCTCTTGGTAACCAACACAAGAAAGAATAAAAGTGGATGAACCGAATGGGGACCCATCAGTCCCATTAGAAAGATCTGCTTTTCAGCAGATCCAGATTCCACCCTTCGAAATGCAGAGCAGGAACATCAGCTTAAACAAGAGCTAAAGTCTTCCCAAAACTAAATAGACACTATTCTGTAGTCTTACCTTTTTAGTGTGCATTCTGCCTCCAAATGACTGATCCATAAAATGGCAAATGGCAGTATTGAAATGAGCGCTGTGCAAGATTAAAAAATGATGAATAAACCATTTGCCTCTGTCAATGGTTTAAAGAGAAGAGGCTGTATCTGCAGTTCTGCGTTTCTTTGGTATAGGAAGCAAACAGGTCTGCGAAGAGGCTTCTTAAAAATCAAAAAATGTCAGCCTAACCGCTGGTTCCGCTGTGTATTAGTGCATCTGTTGGCTTGTGGGGGCTTCTCTTACTCAGAATTGAACTGAGTTACAGGAACATTTGTTTACTACGTACTTGACCAACCAGGTATAACCTAGCAACTAAATTACAAAGAAAAGAGCAATGCATTAGGATAGGAACATGATTTTTAAGGTCTATTTAAGGTGAAAGACATACACAGATCATAAGCATATGCTACTGGGATAAAGCTTTGCAGGAAGCAGGGGACATTTGCTTGTTCAAGGCAAAGGTTGCTAAAAGGAATGCATGATATGACACTGAATATGTATATATATATATATATATAAAGAATTTCAGTACAACAAGATATAAACTCAGAAGTCTCCAGCTACAGGTCAGATACTTTACTGCTTAAATAGACTTTGCTTGATTCCTCTAGATTCAAGTTTGTGATGTTGGGCTTCAAAATTCCCCAGATTTGCATGAAATGGAAGATGTGCAACTGAGGGCTTATGTCAGATGAAAGGAGTTAACCTGCTGAGAAAACCTCATCCTCAAGGAATATTTTTCCTAAAATCCTTATGCCTGCTTTGTAGTGAATTATTCTGAACAAAAAAAGTAAGGGGTTTGCTTTTGAGGGGTAGAAGAGTTTTTTGGGTGTGTTGCTCTGGTTGAATTGCAGCCAGCACTTTGTTTGCAGCTCACACTGGTGCACGTTTTTCTGTCAGGCAGCAGAGTGATTATCACTGTTATTAATCTTCACTTCCAATAATTAATCAATTTCTGAGAATAAGAGAAAAATATATTTCAATTGTTAAAGCACTTTCAGTGAGAGTCTCTTAAAAGTTCTCACCTCTGGAACAAAGCTGTCATGTTTCTTTGCAGAAGAAGGAAGGTGTCACCTGCACCAGTGTCCCAAAAACACCTTCCTCAAACGCAGCCAGGTGACAAACCCTGAGCATCTTGCTGGTGCTGCTGCCAAAATACCTTTCTAGAGGCTGACAGTGGAATTGCTCAAAGCACCTGAGGATGCTGTCACTGTGAGAAAAGGGCCTTTGCAAGGCCCCAAAAGTCTGCAAATCATGAGTCAGACTCCCTGAAAAGAGCGGGAAGGAAGGGAATTTTTAATTTTTATTTTAGCTATGTGTGAGCATAAGGCAGTACAGTGTTAATTTTTTGGCTTCACAGATAGGGGGTATCTGTGGGTTTGACGGTATGAGGTTTTCAGCTGCTTCCTCGGTTACCAAACCTGAAATAAACTGTGTCCTCCACCTACCCCTCATTACCCCAGCAGTTAATCCTGCCCCTGATTTGATCAAGCTCCACCAATCTCCTCTAACAAGGAGATTTGGATCAGTACACCACACAAAAAAGTGTGGATTTTTTACAAGAACATATGCTGGATTTACCTGGTTTACAAAGTAATGCAAACAATGAGAAAGATCAATAAATTGGGTGCTTTTCCTTTGAATAGCAAGAATCCTGTGGGGAAATCTGCAAAGTCATGTAATTAAAGGCTGATAATGGAAGTCAGCAACAGGCTGGATTAAGGTTGAACAACTGCTTATTGCTGCTGCACTTCGTAATTATGAAAGTTGGGCTTTGCAAGTGTGCTGCCTTTCCCTGACAATTTTATGCACCTCCAGAGAGTTATGTTTGAAGACAGGATAGTAATTAATCATGCCTCTTCTGGATTCAGAGAGAGATTTGCTAGAGACTGCAATTTTGTTCCAAAAGTGAAATGGTATTCACTTACATAAACCTTACAGCATTAAATCATGGCATAATCCAAGTGGGAGGTATATTGTTGAAATCCTATGGTTTTTCACCCTTGCTCTTCTCAGGGTCAGTTCCAAAATCTCAAAAACTCCCAGCTCTCCCCCATTTTTAATTATATTTTTCACATTTTGCCATTCCTGTCTGAGTCTTACAGATTTTATTTTTGAATCCTTTGAACTGGCTAAAGTAACACTTGAGACATTGTGCTGACCTTAGAGTTCTCCTAGGTCTGTGAGCTCTGAAACAAGAGTTGTCCTCTTTGAAGGTAGAAACAAAATTGTGCATTTCATCCACTGCAAAAACAAAACCTCCAGATACATCACCCAGCATTGCTACAGAAATGTCTCTGAAGAAGCAGACAGGTTTTGCTCATGTTGAAATTGTTTTGCTCTGTATCTGGATTTTCTCTCCAAGCTGTCTAACCTCATTCACAGCAGAGCCACAGGCAGAGTTGTGTTGTACACATGCATGGCCTGCTCTTCTTGAAAACTTATTTTCTGCATTAGTCTCTCACTACTCACCTCTGTTTTCCTCCATCTTCCTGTGCTTTTGTACCAAGGCAAATCTCAGTATTCAGAGATAGGGACAAAGAGGAGGTGCTTGGAACTGTTTCACAGGGTTTCTATTTACAAAAGCATTTCTGAACCACTTAAAATCTTTTGGTTAAGGTAAGGGAGATCAGTATCTGCCAAAAGTAAGCCCTCAGAGGCATTTCCACAGCCACATAAAACAAGCAGCCACCTGTGACTAAGTTGTGCAAGTTGTGTAGTACCAACAGGATCCTGGTTTTCCTCATCTATTGTGTTCTCTGTCATGCTCTGGAAGTTGCATTTGACAGCAAGTGCTATGATGTGATGTAAATAAATAGGTCATTCATAAACAGTTTTACAAGTCATCGTTTTATCAGCCATTAAATATCAGCAAATGTTCATTAAAAAAGCATTGAGAACAACTAGAAAAACTAGAAGGCCAAACAGTCATAAGAGGGTGTGATATGCCTTGTTTTAGCACTATGATATTCATACTGTAATGAAAATTCCACTACAAAGGGGCTATGAGAAGGCTGGAGAGGGACTTTTCACAAGGACATGAAGTGATAGGACAAGGGGGAATGGTCTTAAATTGAGGGAGGGCAGGTTTAGATTAGAAATTAGGAAGAAATCCTTTATTATAACGGTGGTGAGGGACTGCAACGGGTTGCCCAGAGAAGCTGTGGACTCCCCATCCCTGGAGATGTTCAAGGCCAGGTTGGATGGGGCTCTGAGCAACCTGGTCTGGTGGAAGGTGTCCTGCCCACGGCAGGAGGGGTGGAACGAGATGGTCTGTAAAGTCCCTTCCAATCCAAACCATTCTGTGACTCTGTAATTAACACACCTTGTCTAGTTTGCTGAAGAAGAAATTGTTAAGAGCTTCTATGTTCTGAACATTATTGTAAGAGATTGACTGAAATTGGATGGTTTATACCTTGTGCCAAGCTGCCTGTTGGCAGGGATTTGGATACAGAGCTTTTACTCTAAGCCTTGGAGGAACTTCCTCTGTTGCTTTCTGGTGTATGCCTGTTGTTCGTGACTTGAAATAGATCCCCTGTTGTGTTATCCTTCAGCTAAAGGTGGAAATTCATTCAAATCTCCTTTAGAATTCAGGTTTTAACCTTTAAAAGAAATCTGGAAAAACATCAGTGGGAGTCAGGCTGAGGGTAAGCAGAACTTGCCATTCCTGCTGTCCACACTTCTCACCAGCTCCCTCCTGGAGACTGCTTGGACTTCCCAAGGCAGAGGAGGAGACTCATGCCCTTGGTGTCAGACTTAGAAAAGGATTTTACAGTTGTCACAAGTGTGGTGTGTTGTGTTAGTGGCAGCACTGTGATTGCTGACAGCTCCCTACTGCTAAACGCAAAGGCCAATTTGCAGCATGGATTAGGCACCCACAGACAACTCAGAGCTGATTTTACTTGATATTTATTAATGCCCAGTGTCTTGCTTCTCACTCAGACTTGCAACTTGGGCATCATCTTTGTTGAGGACTGTTCTGTGTCCAGATAATGCTTAAATTTGGATGCGCGTGTTCAGTAACGTAAAGATTTTATTCACAGTGTTAAACTTTCTTCTTGTCTCTGTTATTGCAGGATTCTTCTTGGCTTTCTCATAGTCCTTGCCTGCTACTGAAAAGCCAATTTGCCAAGACTACCTCTCTGCTTAAATAGTTTCTGTGATACCTTTGCTGTATTACATGCCTGTTCATCCAAGTCCAGCCTTGTGATCATCTCCCACTTGTTGTTAGCACATTCCCTTCCACCTCTCCTTGACCTATGCTCCAAGGCTTTGCCACCCTCTTGTTACCTATTTCAGAGTGCACTTTTTTTTTGGTATTTCCAAAGGCTCCCAATTTCAGTCATCTTCAGATGGCTTTTCTAAGAAGTGACTGTCAGAAGGATGTTTACAGTCCTTGGATTTCTGGCCAACACCATCTTATTTATTATCTGTTTCGGCTGAGGTTGAAAGCTTTCTAGGGCATGGGACTGTTACTGTTCTGCTTGGATAGTCCCTAAAACAACTTGTATGCAAATAATAATAGTGGTAATTGCTAGGAACTCAGTGAATGTTATCAAGTAAAATCTACTGAAGCTAATGTCATGTTTTTAAAGAGATGGTGCCTTGAACAAGCCAATTTCTCAATGGAAACTGCTGAAATAAGTGTGAAATGATTTCATTTTTGTCAGACTTATGTCACCTTTTGAACTGCAAAAGTTTCAGGATGGCAACAGTGCCACAAAAAATTACTGTCCTAGGCTCTGTTTTCCATTCAGTACCTAGATTCAGTTTGAATCAGTGCTTCACTCTTAAAACCAAATTATTTTATATGTCACCTGCCACCTTGAGATTTGCAGGTGGTGTTCAAAAACCGCCTTAAACTTTTGAACTCCTGGACAATGAACCAGCAGCTCACATGCGATTCCTTGGTATGAATTCATGCTAACCCCAACATGTAGAAGGAAATTCACTCTAAGAATGCAGCTGTAGATATTAAGAAATGTCTCATATGGCCATGATGTATCTGTAAACTGTCACTATGAAATAGTTTGTGTGATAAGGGACACGCTGAACCCAGTCAAAGGGGAACCTGTGGTGTAACCAGCTCTTCCCCGAGCCAGGCCGATGGTGGAGCCAACCCCTCTGACACCTCCTTGGAAGAGAACGTTGGTGTTGAACAGCAGTGTTAAACTGCAGGTGATGACCAGTCATGGTAAAATATTTGTGGGGCCTTGTTTCTTCTCCCTTTGGCAGAGATTACAAAGGCAGACTACATTCTGCCCATCAGGCTGGGCCAAAAGCACTTGGTGTAGTGAATGAATCCATGCCAAGACAGAGTTAGGAAAGGCTGGTTTGTTTTTCCCTTGACATGTACCTATTTTCTCCTCTCTGTCCTTTCCTGTCTTGGTCAACATGAGCACGCAACAAATGTGATAGGAAATGGATGTCAGGAGAATTTTTCTCCCCTTTATTGTCTGAATGGTCTTGCTTCTTAAACTTCCTAGGAGAAGTTCAGGTGGCTAAACAGAGTGGGAGGACGCTGCTGGAGGCACAGGGGCAGCAGGTTTGCTAAAGGCTAAAGCCTCCAAGGAAGCACGGCACTAAGGAAGAAGGATTGCATGAGGGTTGTGGGATTGGCTGGGACACCGATGACAAGTTCTGATCCAAGTTGCTTATACGCCATTGGAGACTTGGGGTGGGAAGGTTTGTGCTGCATAGGACTGACTGAGGCTGTTTGGTTGCTTTCCTAAGACAACCTCTCCCAGTCCCACCTCAGCGTTTAGGGATCTCAGGTCTCTTCTTGTCAACTTTTACGGGAGCAGCTTCTCAAAAGCGCTTTTGTCTGGAGCAATTGCCCAGACAGCCGGGCAAGCCCATGCCAGTCTGTCCCTGTGTTTCCTTTCCCAAGAGCAATACTCCACTTTAGACCGGAGAGCCAGGCACTGGCTGCCTGACCCAGGATGCTTGTGGTCTTCTCAGAATAACACCACCCTCAACATGAGCTGGGCAAGTGCCGCAGGGAACTCACGGAAGGAAACAATTTGGATCTGTGAGCAAAGACTTCAGTTGCTTTCCCAGCTATATGCGTTGACAGCCATCATCTGTCAAGCAGCTTTGGCGGTATTCAACTGGTACTGGCAAGTTCAGAGACTGAAGCTGCCTTGGCTGGTTGCACCCACCTCTGCAATCATGGAACACGGCTGGGAGTGAGCCCGGATGGGTGGGAGGTGAGAGCAGCACCTCCGGAGCCACCAGGGCTGTGTTGGCCCAGCAGCGTGGCAAGAGTCGAGACTTGAGTAAGTCCCTTGTGCTTAAGTCAAACGTCCTTCTGGGCTGGGGAAGACCAGTGAGGGCGAGGTGTGACATCCCCAAAGAGCCAAAGAGCAGAGACAGAATGAGGTGGGATGGGAGAGGCCATTTCCTGGTGGCTCTGGCAGATCCCCATGTGGGGAGGTAGCGCTGGGCACACACCTTGGAGCATTGAGGCTGGCAAAGCAGCGGGGCTGTGGGCAGGCAGTGCTGGCCCTGGGCTCTGCTCACAGCTCCCTGTGCCCTGGGATGCTGTCAGCAAGGTCCTGGGACATGGCCCTGAGCCCACAGACATCGCCTGCGCCACAACCTCCCCTTTGTTTTTCGTGGCGACGCATCCAGAGGCTGTAGCTGCGTTTCCTACACCCACTGGGAGGATGTGGGATTTTCCTGGCTGCGAAATGCAGCAGCAAAGAAGCTCCGCAGGCTGGGCCAGTGACTCAGCTGCTGGTGATGTGCAGGGGACAGTACAGACAGGCTCTCCCCTCTCTCTGTGCCCAGCAGCCCAAGCCACGGTGCCCTTGAACACCGTAATCCTTTTGTTTTCCACCCCACTCTTAATTTTGCCACACAAGAGGTGAAGAAATTAATCCCGCCAGCAGGAGATACCCCAACTGGTTTGGAGAAACAAACACATGATTTTTATTTTAAAAATACTTCATTCCTTTCATCATAGTCATTTCTACAGAAACACAGTCAGAAGTTGCTGTGTAGGAGTATGGATTTCTGGTAACAAGGCCACCTACACAGATCCACCGCAGGAAATAGGAAGCCCAAACCTAAAGCCTTCATTGTTTAAGGCCCAGTTTTTGCAGAAGTGCTAAGCTGAGGGCAATGGGAATAGATGATGCTGAGCCCTTAGCAGGAGGTGGTCAGGATTGCACCATTCTCAGCCTTGACTTGGTGAGTCAGAGCATTGCATGGCATTTGATAGGCAGGAGGATTCTGAATCTCTCCACAAAAATCCCCGCGTAATAAATAATATCCTGTTTAATACAACTGTTGCATCTTGTTTTGGAACTAGGAAGAATAAAAATACTTGTTTCTTCCCACTCCCCTTCTAAAAGAAGTTTCATTTTTGGGTAAAGCTCCTTTAATTTTGATACATAAGCATTTTCAAATCTTATTTTCTCTTGGATTTGTAATATTGCTATTTTAAAACCTGTAAGCAATAATACATTTGTTTTCTGCAGAAGAATGCTAAGCATTTACTTCACCCACATAGTGGCCCAGTTTATGAGGATTCAACAAAAAAATATTTATGTATTTTGCATCAGGAACAGAAATAATATTTAAACCTGTCAGCCATTTTGTTGAATACGTTATTGGTTCCTAATATTAAGGAGGAAGCTGAAAAAGAGCCATGTAAGGGACATGTTTACCAAATACTAATCTCGACTATAGTAATTTTCTGCTTAGAGAAAATAATTATAGTTTTAACACCTCTTTTGCCTGTTTTCTGCTCTACATGGATTTTTCACTCTTCACTGACATGGATTTTTTCATAACCTTTGTTAAATGTATGTCCTTTCCAAAAGGAGCTATTCTGCACCAATTATCTTCAACCTCACAATGACTACAGTGCATGGACTGATTTTAAACAAAACACTCAGAAAATGTGTGGAAACAGTGTTTCTGTGGGGTCCTTTGGTCAGTCATGGCATAAGCTCTTTAAAGAGGAAACGGGGAATACAGACTTAAAACTGAGATGATCTAATACCACTTTTTTAAAAGCTGGTAAAATGTTATGTTCTTTTACTGAGGTACCTTCTAGTAGTGTTTCTAAATCAGATCTGCAGTTTATGCAGTCAGTTTTTCCTTGATGTTTAGAGCTGTCATGGTGCTTCTCCTTTGGAGGTCTGAAAAAATTTACAGGAAGGCATTTATCTGTTTTCTCTATATTGAGGACATTGAGCAGAGGCAGGTGGAGAAGGAGCTACACTAGGAAGGAATTTCAGACAATTGTGTGGATGTGTAAATTATGCTGGGTTTGTTTGTTTGCACTAAGCTATATTTTTGGGTAGCAAGTGGTTCAAAAAAATGCTGGAAATGGTTTAGGTTAAGCTGTTGCATTTGCTTCCTATGGAAACCTATTTTTATTGCTTTGTTTAATGTTGGGGGGATTCTTTTTATAGTGAAACTTCTGTCACTACTCGAACCAGTTAGAAGCTTTCAAAGGACATAAATTGGCCTTGAGAGCAAAGGCAATCTCACTGAGACTGCACCAATTTGTTGCAGACCCCGAACCAGGCACAAGTAGTTCCCATGCCACTTCCCACAGCCCTTGCTGGCCCAGTGGGATTTTCACTCCAAGGAAATAAGGATTAGATTTCTGCACCATGATAACCCTACAGTACACAAAGCCTATCCTATTTGTGACTAAAATGTTGGAGCAAATCCCCTCTCTTTCCAAGTGAAGCTTCCAAACTCAAATTTGTACTTTTTACATGTCAAAAGTATGTGAAACTCTTAAGAATGATAGGACTGCAAGATTTGCACAGGCATATACAGTATGTGTGTGTGTGCACATGCATACAACATGAGGGGAGTAATAAATGTATGTGAAAATGTTAAGGCTGTGGCCAGAATTTTTCACCTTTGCAGCTCAGGTTTGACAGCCTTGCTTTGTTCTTAATTGCTGTGTGAAATCTAATTCAGACAAGCAAAAAAACCCCCAAAATTACTTGAGCTATTTCAAGTTTAGTAATTAGTGGCAGTAAGGACTCCAAAGAGGTCAAGAGCTATAGCTTTAGGTCCCCACAAGGCCACTGGAGTTATGCCACATCCCAGAGCAGTCTCCTAAAGGTCAGCACACTCACCTTGGGGACAAGACTCTAATTCTCGAATCCTAGTTCCTCTTGACTTGAAGCAAGGCCATGATTCCAGCTTTCCCACATCCCACAAGCATCCTGCAGCGAGTCTGGCTCTGTCTCCCTGCTGGAAGTGGTTCCATTTGATAGCAGTATTCCCAAAGGGAGAAAATAACTCGACAGAGTGGTCAGAGCACTCGGGGGGACTGTGTGAAAAGCGAGTAGAGCTCTCTGCTCTCCTGGGAGTGTGCCTCTAATTATTAATACAGAGTGGGAGTTTCAGAAAGTGTGGTTTGGGGGTTTAGCTTTGAACAACCAACTAATAATTACAGCATTTTGCACATGGGTTGTGTGAGAAGCCTTGTTTTCTTTTTTTCTGAGAAAATAATTCTGTGTCCAACCACATATTTCAAGCCCTGCCTGGATAGTGTTTATGAGTGTGTTTTCTATCGTCACTGAAAGCCACAGAGGAGGGAAATAAGCATCAGAGCATCACTCACCTCACACTTTAGTAACTGGATGCCCTCTAGCGAGGCTGCCACTGCTCTCAGATCTGTCAGTCCTTATTTATATGGAGATATGTGACATTTCCATGTGTCAAGTGTGACATTGGTGAGTTCTGGCCCAGAGCACTTTCTGCTGCCCAAGTCTTTCTCAAAATCCACTTATGCTATGCAGGGGTGTTTAAAAGCAGTTGTAGTGTGGCAATATTTGATTTGTTTAACTCAGTGAGGAGGTTTCCATTTTAAATGTGTGGTGTGACTTCACGAGGCAGTTTGCAGGATGTGAGTTATTCTTCAAAACTCTAAGTGACCAATTTAAATATTTTAATATTAAATGCCTCATCAGTTTATGGAACTATTTGGGCTCTGTTAGTAAGACTCTTGGCATGTGAAAGCACACAAATGTTTGTTCTATTGCTTTACCCCATCCTCTTTTAAATGCCAAGATTGGTGAAAAGAAGCCGTTATTCCTCTGCAATGTTAGAAGCTGATCCTGCTTATTGCTCTGAAAACAAACTCACACCTAATGAAGTGAGAGCACAGCACTCCTTGGCAGTTCCTTGGGCCTTTTTTTCCTAAGGCCAATTGAAGATTTGCCTTCGAGTGGGGCTGACAGGATTGTGGGACTGTACTGTGGGCCTGAGAGATGATAAAGAACTTAGAAGTTGCATGGTGGAAATAAAATTGCCATGCAATTGGCATACTTTGGAATATAACTTGCAAACAATTTTTTCCTTCTTGAACTCTTTTGTATTTTATTAAAAGCCCAGTACCTTTTCATTTAAAAACATATTTCACTGGAAGTAATTTGCAATATTATCTCCTAAGCAGCTCTTGCCCTTAACAGTGCTTTGATATTTAGGTGCTTGCCAAACACAAACTGCAGTTCCACTTTCCTTTTTGTGCAGTCTCTGACTCGAATGAACACTCAGACTGAAAACCAGGCTTCGCTGATGTTGCAGAGGGAGGATCTCAGCTGGATGCCCACATTACAGCCATCCAAGGGGAATCTGCAAATGCCAGGTAAGAACCTGCTCTCCAGGTCAGCATGAAGGGAAAAAGGGATGCAAAGGATGAGGTTCACAGCCATCTGCCTCCCCTGGCCCTCACAGCTGCCCAGGCTGAAGAGGGGACAAGATATCCCTCACTACTGTGCAAACTAAAGCACCAGGAGACACTTGTTCTGTTAAACACTTGCAGGTTTTGTGCTAATTTAGCCACTGCTTGACATTCCAGACTTAAGAGATTAAGGGGCAAACCAGAAATAACTTTTCCCCATTTGTAGTATACATGGCAGGTATGATTGTGTGGCTTTTTCCTACTTTCCGAGGTCAGGTAATGGGATAAGAACAGGAAGAGAGAAGCGACACGCATCATAGGTAAACCACAGTCATCAATCTCTTCCTGTGGCAGCATGAAAAAAAGTGCAATCACTCTTTATAGGCTCTGGGATTCCCCACAATCAACTAGAACTTCAAATTTCCCTTTCTGAAGGTACGTGGTTAGTACTAGAAACTTTTAATCAGCAAGGTGGAAGAGGAATTACGTGACAGACTATTGCACGTAAGAATTCCTCTCTTAGAAAAAATAAAGGAAAGTAAGTGAAAATGCACTTAGTGAACCATTTAACACTTTAAAATAATTTTTGAGAAATTCAGAATTAGCACACAAAGTCCTTAACTTGCAAAACAGTTTTATTTCACACTTATACAAAGTTAAGACATTTTAAACCACTTACAATACTACAGATCACATCAACTGCCACGGACTATGCTAATAGGGAACTTCTCAGGTCTCTGGAATTTTGCAGGCTTTCAAAGTTTTAAAACAGATCGTCTAATCAGGACCCAGGGATAAACCCTCCTGCAGAGCCACATAATTGGATGTCAGGTTGTGTCCCCTCTGTCCCCATAACACAGAAGGCAATGTGGCTCTCCAGTAAGTCCCAGATTGACAGTATGTGCAAGAAATACTCAAGAAAAGGAAGGTGCTCCTAAAAAAACCAAACCCAAACCTGTGATGTGTGAAATGAATTTGGACTGCATGGATCTAAATACATTCAGTGTTCCACAGATATCCACGGTGAGCTGTTTTTTCACTTCAGCTGTGAGTCCTCCTTTCAACTTAACTGTTAACAGCCAAGGACAAAATGTACTCTAGTGCACCACAGAACTGAACTTTTTAGGTACCTAAAATTCTGAAGTAATGGCAGCTCTAATGTCTGGGGAGTAAGAACAATGGCACAACATGTTGCCTGGTTATACAATAAACTTTGGTGACCCAAGCACGTTACATTCAAGTTTCATTCAGGTTTTGGGTGATCAGATAAACAGAAGAACATCTATGGATGGCACACAGCTCCAAATGAAGAACCAAGGCTGGTTAGCTACATTTGCTTCCCATTAAGTCCAAAACTAACTTGCTATGAGAAAACAGTACTTCATACAGAAATACAGACAGATTTGCCATTCACTTTAGAGTCTCTCACGGAAATAAACAAAAGGAGACAAATACCAAAAGATAACCTAAAAGCCTCAAAAGGAATAAAAAAAAATACTGTGCTTGTCCCTTTAATCTGTAGCCTTAGGAAAGTCCAAGTGGTCTTTCCCAGCAGCAGTGGGAATCTTTGCATCTTAAGTGAGAAGTCTTTTAGTGAAATAGTAAAACACACCGTATTTTGTCCAAAATGGCAACTGGGGAAGTTGTTGTGGGGGAGAGAAAGGGACCCTGCCTTGCAGGTTCAGTCCATCCTTCCTTTTCACTTCTGCAGTATCTCATTTTAACAATACTGAATACTGCAGCCCCCTCTTCCCCAATTAACTTTGTTGAAAAAATAATGAACAAAAAAAAAAAAAAATCCGTCCTTCCTGACTTTATATGACAGAAAATATGCAGGAGACACAAGCCCAGTTTTTAAGTCTTTTCCAGGTTATCTTTTGGAACAGCTGTGTAGCAAGGCAACAAATATTAATATAAGCTAGTTTTCTTCATGATTCTCAAGAATTCTTGCTCACTTACTTCTCCATCTCCATCTCGATCAGCTTCATCGATCATTTCCTACAAAACACATTGGACATTTGATCAAGCACTGGACTCAAAACACAAGATAATCCACTCATTAAAACAACAATCAATCAGAAGCACTTCATGTGAAAACCTAACTGTGTTTGACTGGCCCTTCATATTTCTGACCTCTCAAACCTTTTTGTATAGGCATAAATTTCCACCCAGTCCTTAGGAGCTGCAGGATAGGTCTGTGCCTGTTAGGCAAGCTCTGGTAAATCAGAATTTACCTGAAGTTCTTCATCTGTTAGATTTTCTCCCAGCTCCTTGGCAACCCTTTTCAAGTTTTTGAATGAAATTTTTCCTGTCCCATCATCATCAAATAATCTGAAGGCTTTCAAGATTTCTTCCTGTGAATCCTTTTCGCTCTAAAACAAGAGTAAAACACATGTTAATTAGAAAACTCCTGACTTCAAGCTGCTTATGCTGTCACGAGAATTTCTACTAAGAATTCCTACCATTTTTTGTGTCATCATGGCCAAAAAGTCTTCAAAGTCGATGGTGCCACTTCCTTCCTTGTCAATGTCTGCTATCATTTTCTTAATCTCTTCCTTCTTTGGCTCAAAGCCCAAAGCCCTCATTGCAACCTGCACCAAAAACCAATTGTTAGAAGGCCACCAAAATTATGTTGTAAGCAGCTGAGGTAAAGCTTGTTTCATTTCCTTGTCCAAAAATGTAGTAGCAATTCACTGCAATGAAAACACCTTGGTATCTCTGACCAGATTCTTTCATCTTTCCAAACAGAAATAGTGTAGGCTTGATATTCTGAAGATTATGTTCTTCCTACACGGTCTGGTGGAAATCCATAGTTAATTAACATTAGGCAGAAATTTTCCTGCTGAACACTTTTCTAATGGAAAGTGTCAATTCATCAGAAACATGTGTTTTCTGACCAGTTCTTTGCAATGGGACAACTTGAAAAAGTTCCTTTTTGTTTATTTTAGAGGGCAACACTTTCTATTGTAAAATATCTACTATTTTGAATTTATTTTGAAAAAGAAAACAGCATTAAATGGTTGATGCTAAAACAAGTCAGTCTCTTTTAAGAACTGTACTTTAACATGTATCATCTGCATTCAGGAAACACGCTGTCCTTAACCAAGTACGTCCAAGTAAATCCTGAGCTAAGCCACAGGCTTAGGTAACTCGTGCAGAAATTGAGGCAGAGTCTGTGTATGTGAGAAATCAAGGTCAAGGAGATAATTAAAAGGTTCACACAGAAAAGGATAAGACACATAAAAACACAGGGAGAGAACTGAGAATAATCCTCCCCCTTGTACTACTGGGTGTATGCAAGTGCACACACACTACCTGAATTGCTACTGAAATGAAACTCAGATCCCTCTTTTGCTCTTTTTTAAATTTAAAAGCAGGTGATTTTTTGATTACATATATGCAAATGTGGTTGTAACCTTCCTGAATGTGTGCAAAATGTGTGTTTAGTTCCGAGGTGAAGAAAATATACAATATTCTGGCATTCATCCCAGAACAACAAAAGTCCATTTCCCAGAAACAACCATCTCAGTTATGAAAACTGAAATGTGTACTGCATGTACCTAAACACAGGAACTGTTTAGTTCCTCTAATGCTGAGATAGTTCCAAGTTATCAGACCTAAATATTCACATATTAGAGAAGCCTGTCTGCTCTGAAGCATTATATGCAGGGTACCACGTAATACACCCCAAATTCAGTCATGACAGCAAGCCACTACTCTTGTTCATACTCCCAAAGTATTTTAAAGTAGGGCTGGACAAACAGAAAAAGCAGCTACAGTTTTAAGATCAAAGATATTTTCACAGAAGGGAAAAAAAAAAAGTTTGAAAACCTTCAGTTCTTTGATGTCGATGCTCCCAGATCCATCGGTGTCAAACAAGTCAAAAGCTTCTCGGATCTCCTGCTTTTGCTCTTCTGTAAGTTCAGGCTTCAAGCCACTTTTCTTCCGCTGGGCTGTAGCTAAGCCAGGTTTTCTATAGTTGGATGCCTTCAGAAAGTAAGGGAGACAGCAGATAAGAAATAGCCCATTCCAGGGAGAATTCAAAATACATTAAATTATAAATAACAAAAGTAAAACCGTAGCAGAAGTGAGAGACATTCCTTGCTGCAAGTGGTAGACACTGGGGTCTCTATGCTCATTTCTTTGGTTATTCTAAAAAGAATACAAGCAAAGACTTTGTTCCTGGGAAATGTGCATTTGAGCTTCACGTTTTTTGTTTTAAACAGAAGGAGTTCTGAAGATTGAAGGAGTAAAGCCAGAAGAACAGGCAGGCAGACTGAGAATGAACACCCCACTGAGGAGACTTAGGACCCTCTGTACCTCCTGCGGTGGCCTGGATGTGTCAGTAGTGGTTTCACCTGGAAAATGTGACTCCATCATCCTCACAGCTTAAAAAGGTGGTTGCACAGGGTCTCCACTGTGAATGGCACACAAATTCAGCCACTCCTCCAAGCCAGCCCTGAGATGGGGATGTCCCAGAGCACCTGCTCTGAGGGAGCAAAGTGTAAAGGGAGCTGTGCAGCTCCAGGCTCCCTGTCCCCCGAGTAGGAGGGAGCTGTGCTGTGGAGCCAGGTAACAACGTGTTCTGGGAGTAGTGAGATCAACACGAAATCTGTCCCTTAAGGAGCACTAATCTGCTTGTGCTGAGCTGGTACATCATTATCCAGGATAATTCTGAGACCTTTCCTGCCTCTAAGTGTGAACTGCACAGTACAGGTCTGCGGGTCCCTCCCATCTACGGAGCTAGAAAGATGTTTTCCTCAAGTCCAGTTTCATTTTTAAATCACCAGCAGACAAATTTTAGTCCTTCAGTCTTGAATCTGCACAGACTGGTGGAAGGAAAGGCAGTCCCTCCCATCCCCAGCTTCAATTGGTTGGGCTTCATAAAAGTAAATAAACACCAAGCAAGGAATTTGTTACCTAGCTACTGCTAACCACTTTCTTATCTCAGCTGAATTGGTACCATTTTTCTGGCTGGGATCACTCTCTTAAATTCTCAATGTGTAACACAGAAGATCCCATTTTCTTGTAGTTAACCGTGAAATTTCATTTTTTTTTTTTTTTAACACGATTTGTCCCTCCCAGGTTGGATTACAAAGCAGTTCGTCTGGCTTTTCCCTGCTATCGACACGAACATCAGATTTTTACCCTTTATATGCCGCTCTGGCAAAATCCCACGAGAGATCTTTTTCCTGACTATAGAGCCTTATCGTTCCCTTTATTCCGAGTCTGAGCTGTACAAATCCCTCCCAGGTTCCCGCTCCCGGCCTGGCCGGTGCCATCCCCACCTGCCACCGCGACAGCACGAAGCGGAGGAGCTCAGCGAGCCGTGCCGAGACGAACCAGGCACGTTCCCCCCGGCTTGCTGAGCGCAAGTGCCGCATTTTGCGAATCCCGGTGTTTTTTCGGGAGCGTTTTCCATGGTGACAAAGCTGGGGGGGGCGGAGGTAACCAGGCGGCAACGGCGGCCTGGGTGGGAGTGGGACCTTGAGAGGGGTTTGCAGGTTGGCGGGGAGGCGGAGGGACTCGGGGGGAGTCGGCGGTGGGAAGAGGAGCCCGCGGGGGAAGGAAGGGAAGGAAGGGAACGAAAGGAAGGAAGGGAAGGACGCGCTCACCATCCAGGTGGGAACCATCCGGGACGGGACCGGGCGGGACGCACCGCAACGGACACGCGCCAGCCGATCGGCCAATGGGCGAGCCGGACGCGCCGCGGGACCCGCCCCCCCGCCCAGCACGGACCAATGGCGCCGCGCCGTGCCCGTGATTGACAGTTGAGAGCGCCGCGGGGCCCGCCCGCGGAGCAGCGGCCGCCGTGTCCAGGCAACTCGCATGTCCTGGGAAGCGCCGGGAAGCGCGCACACACCGGTGAGACACCCGCACCCGCACCCGCCGCCGAGCCACCGGGCCGGCCCTCCGCACCGCAGGAAGCGGCCGGGCCGCCGCCACGGCAGTTCCGGGGTGCCCGCTGCGTCCGCTCCGAGCTGCTTCCCCCCCTCCGGCGATCCGGGAAGCGCTTCCTCTCCCTGTGAAGATTAGGAGATAGTGTTCAGATGGACTTTCGCTGAGTGGGATGGAAACATGAGCTTTTTGGATTTTGGACTAGCTGCGCCAAGGGGCCTTTAGGGAGATGGAATAAATGATATGATGAATAAATTCCAGTACCTGAAGGGGACTTACGGGAAAGATGGGGCAAGACTGCTTACAAGACAGGACAAGGGGGAATGGGTTCAAACTGAAAGAGAGTAGGCTTAGGATAGTTTAGATATTGGGAAAAAATTAGATATTAGGGAAAAATTCTTTACTTCGAGGGTGGTGAGGCCCTGGCACAGGTTGTCCATAGAAGCTGTGGATGCCATATCACTGGAATTGTCCAAGGCCAGGTTGGATGGAGCGCTGAGCAACCTGGCCTAGTGGAAGGTGTCCCCGCCCATGGCAGGGGGGTTTGGAAGGGGATGATCTTCAAGGTTCCTTCCAACCTAAACCATTCTGTGATTTGAAGCTGAGCATAAAAGGTATAGGGCTCAGGGTTCTCAATTCTTGGTGTGTATACTTTGTAATTCAAAAAGGAAGTTTTAGTTTAATCCAGGACTGTGGTATGGAAGAGATTTCAAGGAAAAGAAGATTTATTTTTAGTGTGTTTAAAATGAGTAGTAGATCAAAAAATTAAAACCTTGGCAGTTTATGAGGTATTTACAAGTGGCATTGCTTTTCATGCATGCATAAAGTATTAATGTGTGCTAAATAGACTAGATAGAATTGGAAACAGATTAAGTTTAGTTTTCCAGATTTTGAAGATTAAGCCTTCAAAAGGTACAACTATTGGTACCAAGAAGAATCTGTACAGAGCACTTGTGCTTTGCACGTAATTTGCCCATTCTGCTCTAATGAACTTTTGCCCTAAGTAAGGCAAATAACTGAAATTCCAGATAACAGGTCAGGAGGGACATGGTAGTTCTATACAGTCTGCAATGCTTCAAGTTGAAGAAACTATGGGAAGAAGGCCAGAAACGATTCAATGGCATTTTAGCAACACACCATTTCAGCAATTGTATGCATTGACGTCTCATAATAAGTGCACGGGATAAAGAATTGCTTTATACAGAGCAGAGCTGTGTTCAGGGTTAGACTGCTAAATTACTCTTTTGGGGATCTGTGCTCTGGCTTGCTGGGAGGTTGGGTCAGTAAGTTTGTGTTCTGTCCACAGATGCTGCCCACTGCCCATGGCTTTCAGGGATGTGAATGCAAGGAGACATATTGGACTCCAGCAACTCTCATCCTTGGCATCGACTGGAAGAGCATTTCTGGGGCCAATGAAATCTCATAAATTCATTGTGGATGAAAGCACCAACCAAAGCACATTGATTTGTTCTGCTGTTAGACTGATTGAAAGTTTGGATTTGACTAGTGCTGCTGGACAGCTTCTTAATGAAACCATTCAGGCACAGAACAAGGAGTTTAAGACTGGGATGAGTACCCTGTTGTTCCTCGTTGGTGCGTGGAGCAGTGCCGTGGTGGAGTGCCTTCAGCAGAATGTTCCTGTTTCAGCAATAGTGTCTGTGATGTCTGAGGGGTTGAACTCTTGCTGTGAGAGAGTCCAGTGTCTCCAAATATCAATACATGATGTAAAGAAAGAGCTGTGTTCTAGCAGAGTTAGGCCAAACGCTTTTGAATGCAAAGCTTGCCAAGTTGGATGTGACAGTCTTCTAAATCCTCAGGGTTTGCTGTATTTTCAGAAATGCATTTCTGAACCAGAAGTAATTTCAATAAGTTGTTGTTCCCATCAAGGAGATGATTGTCATTTTAACAAGGGCCTGGTTTCACCCTTGGTTGGCTTTGGTTCATCAGCTTCTCTTGTCAAACCAGAGGGTGACAGAAGTTCATCTGTGATTCCTGGAAGTGGTGTTATCGCATCCAGCTGTATCAAACAGAAGTTAACCCACAGCAGACACTTCAGCACTTTAGGAAAAAGCCATTTTTCAGGTCAACAAGGTAATTTTCAGGAATACCTTTTGAAACCATCAGCAGATCCATGTGAATGCTCTGATTTAGGACACCTGGCAATGGCTCTGAGTCATGGAAATCAGACCGGTGTGAAACTGCTCCAGAGCATTGTTGAGTATCAGCAAGAGAGAGCAGAGTGCAGGGGCTCTTCCCAGCTTAATATCACAGAGATTGTGACATGCTCTTTGCTGGGCCTGCCTGAAAGCTATTCCTGTGTCTCCCAGGGCTTTGTCACATTAGTGTCACCAGAACAAGCCAAAGTCATCAAACACTTTAAAGACAAATCCCTCCGGATCCTGCTGGTGGATGGTGACCTAACGGAGCAGTATCGTCACTTAGGTTTTAACAGACCACATAATGTAAGGACCATATTGGAGCATCCTAACCTAGAGGGAGGCAGAGCAGGAGACACATGGCTAAGCAGAATGTTAGATATTCTCGTGAGCTTTGAAGTAAACCTAGTTTTGGTCAAAGGAAGCGTGTGCAAAAACTTACTGGACAGATGCACCGCAAGCAGGATACTGGTAATAGGTCCTGTGCCTCGGGATGTGTTGTGTGCCTTTGGGGAGGTCACTGGTGCCCAGCCAGTGACATACCTGAGCCAGCTGAACCCTTCCTGTGCTGGGAACGGGGCCCAGGCGGAGCTGTGGGAGGCCAGTGATGGGCGTGCGATGGATCTGGGTGAGCTTGTGCCGGTCCGGATCGACGTGCGAGGCATCCCCCTGCTCACGGCCGTGCTCACCACTGCTGTGGCTTCCAAGGTGCAGCTCCTTGAGGACCAGTTCTGGACTTCAGTGTATCGACTCCACCACGCTTTAAAAGATGGGAAGGTTTTTCCTGGGGGTGGTGCAGTGGAGCTCTTGTGCCTCAGCCACATCCAGGTGCTCACAGAGCAGCCTGTGCGACCAGCAAAGGCTGGGAAAGAGTTTCCCAGTCCTTGGCTGGCCACACCTGTGGCAGAGTATAAATCCCTTGTGCTCCAAGCACTAGCAAGTGGCTGGAAGAGGTACCTTTCCGTGGTCCTGTGTAACATGGCGAAGGCTCCGTCGGAGTTGGAAGCGCGTGCATTAGTGGATCATCACCTCAAGAAAGCAGTGGATTGTGGCTCTCCCTCAGCATATATACTGGAATTGTTTAGAAGAGGTGATGTGCTTGGGAGTGGCTCTGGTCCCTTTGCTGACCATGGCGAGGGTTTAAAGGTTTACGATAACGTTGCAGCCAAGACAGAGGTGTGGAGGAGAGCCCTGGACTTGGTGCTGCTCGTGCTTCAGACTGATGCCGAAATTATCACGGGCCCCAAAAGGAATGAGCTGTTGAACTCGCCTGTGTCAAGTGAATTTATGTTCTTATAGGACTTCGCAGTCCCTGAGTCAGCAGGGCAAGTCCAGGTTCAACTTACATAATTTATAAAGCAAACACTGAGATGTGATTATGACTTTGGAGCGTAACAGCAGAAATCAGAATGAGAGACAGTCACAAGGTAATTTCTTATTTCTAGAAATGGGAATTAAATAACAAAAATCAGTTATGAGTTTACCTCTAACTCCAGCCTACTAATATTGTCTGTATAGATGTCTCCTAGTGTCTTCTAAAGAAAGGTAGGGACTTCTTACATGACATTGGTGTGCTTGTGTTAAATTAAAGAATATATATAATGCAATTAATTATGAATTAATACCTTGTTCTTAATTTCTGTACATTGCAAGCATAAGAGTTAAACTTGAGTGTTACATTTTACACTAAGAGATCATATTAATAGATTCTATTTTTGTATATTTCTATGGTCCATATATCTCTTATTTTCCAATATATACCCTTTGGAATTTCTCTGGATTTGACAAATTCATGCTGAATCCTTCCTTTTGGTATTACAGACTGGGTGTATCTGCACAAAATTTTCAATTTTGCATCACGAACTGGATTTTTAGGTTGTTTCCTTGGGGTCTTTCAGTTATCTTTGTAGAGAGGAAAATGATCTGTGTTTTAGGTGTTGGCTAAAAACCGTAAACAGGTCTATCATGATTGAGGCAAGGCATTTTTACTGTGTTACAGCACTTATAATTTGGAAGCAGAGCCCTGAAGAACTGGCACTTCATTGAAAGAAAGAGGTGTGTAACTATGGAGATTTTTTTTTTTCTGAACTTGGCATTCTGAATCATGCTTAAAGTGAAATGTCTCAGTTCTGGTGAAAACAGAACAGAAAACAAATGGAAATGGTGATGTTAAAGTGTATTCTTGCTTTCAGGAACTTTCTCATTAAACTGCTGATGGCTGGCATACAGATGATGAAATTCACCCTCAAATAAGGTTTAAATATATAGAGAGATGAGTATGTACATTAAAGTAGTGTTATATCTTTGACCTGAAACAGCAAATCTTTTGGTTTTCTATCAAACTCCAGAATTCAGTGGATTTGGGGAAAATCTCATCAGTACTGTAGGGGTCTATAATTTTAATTTGGAACAGTATTTCCTAGCAGCATAGGGGTCTAGTTATATGGAAGTTTTGATCAGCCTGCAATTACATTTTCATTATTAATCAGTTGGCACATTGATGTTTAACTGCTTGGTGTACTGAGACACGAGAGGGAAAGAGTCTGGTAGATCAAAAGAGGCAAAAGGAGCTAGTGGCTGTTAAGTGAGAATGAAGTGGAAACACAGCATATAAATAAATATGAACAGACTCTGTGCTCTGCAAGGGTTTGCAGCTCATGTTTGGCTTTATACTGGGTTTTTTTTTGAACCTCCCGTACTGAGAATTGCATAACCCCAGTTCCCAAGAAAAGATCCACTTGCACTTTATTTGAATAATAGAGTTAAGTGTGTTGTGGAAAAACTGCAGACATGAATTGTATTGAGGTGGTCCAAACATCTATTTATGGGGCTCTTAGACACTGAGAGCTGACGCACCAAGTGTTGAGAAAGTCCAACATGATGTAATTTTTCCAATCAGGCTTGTAAAAAGCACATAATGATATATTTAAATGCCGTGATGCCGAAACCAGGACAAGGGGTTTTCTAAAAAGCTGTCAGACATGATATTTTGATTAATTAACACTTGCTTATCTACAGGCCCACGAAATGGAAAATTTTATAAACTGGCTAGATATTGTATCCCGGGTTACTTAAAATTATTTCTCCTCAAGGCATCCTCTTCTGCAGTTTGGAGTACAATATACTAGTACAGTATAGTTCCCCAGCCTCAAATCTCTTAAACCTCTTTGCAACATGGAAGGAGATCCTGTGCGTGTCTGCCGTGGCGCTCGGCGCCGGGAATGATTTCAACATCTGCCACGGGCGATTTCGGCTTCTGCCAGGCAGAGGCTCCTCCTCTGTGCACAAAGGCTGTTTGTGTAGAGCGTGATGTGATGGCAGGGCTGAACTTTTACATGTGATGTGCTTGGGAAATTGGGAAATGGCAGAGATTTCAGGGAAAGGATCGTCCCAAGGCATTGGCAGCATCTCACCCCCTGCTGAAACCAAGTCCTAATCAGGTGCCTTGTTTCTCCCTTGCATCCCAGTGTCATCATTTCCAGCTCACTCCTCCTATTTATGGCTGATGACATTTTCTCTTTATAAGGCCAATTTTTTAGGTCTCTGCTCCTTGAGGATTTCCTGAAATGTGGTGGAGGGCTTAATCATGGCAATAAGACCCTTGTCCCAACCTGGGCCAGCCTAGGGGGCACAGCCTACCTTCATATCCTGGCTTTATAAGGACTGATAGCCTGGTGATCAGTGGTTGTCAAGAGGCACCTGATAGTTTGCCTACTTCAAGTATACTGAAAATTGTGAGCTAGGAAATGTAGGAGACAGTGGTCCCCAGGTAGACAAAGGAATGACTGGGGGAGACTGGGGGCTGGGAAGGTTAACGTAGTTATGGAGCAGGGAGGGCTGGAGGAGAAAACTTGAACTCACGAGAGAGTTGGGAGAGTCAAGACAGTTTATTTGTACTGACCTCCTGCTGATATCCCAGGCCAGAGCTGCTGGAGAGGCTGGGAGAACATTTTCCTTTTTCTTAGTGGGAAGAGGGGCGGAGAGGGGAATCTAATCTAGGAGAAAAGTTACGGAGTGACAAGAGATTTTCAGCTCTGCTCCGAAGGACAACTGGCAGACCTGAGTCATCCCATCAGTTACATCATCAGCAAAAGATCATTCTTACAGCACCAAGACCTTCTTCCATGAAAAGCAGGTTGGCTTCCCATAACCAACTCAGGCAGGACATCTAGAGGAGTTGAAACAACTCTACCAAGTATCAAGTGAATTAAATGTATTTTTATGTGGGGTTTTTTTTTTAATCTTTTTTGTGTTTAAACTCTAGAATGCCCTGCTACATAGCAGTGCCATACTCAAATGTCACTGAGCTGCTCCTTCAAGGAGGGGCTCGCTGTTTCTGGAACCTGGACTGCTGTGCACTGCAGGCATTTCTGGGAGTAACAGAGACTCACTACAAGCCTTACAATTTGTATAAGGCAAACTGACAGGGAGTCTTAAATTGTTGTTTTTCTACAGCTGCTGTAAAACGGGGATCTAGTACTGACCAGCTGTAAGTGTGGTTTGTTTTTTTAATCAGAACCACAGGCTTCACGGGGTATTCTTTACTTTTGGAAGGACCAGGTTGTGACTGTGTTCAGAAGTGTGGCACGGTGATATGTTTGCTTTGTCCCTTCTGCGACTTCTTTGTGTTAATTCTTTCCCTGGGGAGTTAAGCTGGATTTTTAGCTTTGGTAGCTTCCAGAAAGGCCTTTTCCAACCTTAAGGATTCCACGATTCTATGATTCTGTGAATGTGACCATCCATGCTGCTGTTCCTACAGCTCTTTTTTCACAGCCACTTGTAGAAGTGTCACTTACTCATAGCACTTTAAGACAGAGGGAATATATTCCAGTTTTATTCCTCTCTCTCCATAGATCAGCAATCCTTTTGAGACAATTCCACACCAGCACAGTTAGAGCATGGTTTGTATGACCTAATTTGGAAAAGTCAAAAAATTGGACTAAATTCTGCCACTTTCCACCAGCATTGCTGCGTTAATTAACCATTTATTGCAAAGGTGCAGGACCAAGATCTTTTTCTTTCAAGGTGGTGTGTTAACCACGAGTAGATCTGCAGTCTTAAAGTGCTTTTTCTTTGTAGATAATGCTACTCCAAGAACTAATGTCCACAGGGATGCTTTCAGCACAGTTGAAGGGAGAGAACAGCTCAGGTACGTGCACAAACTAGAGACTGGGTTTGATACTGAATGGTGGAAGGAAGAAAAGAACACATTTCTCTACTTTGACTTCCTACCCGTTGAGTCTGCTGGTAATGTCCATTTCTTTAGGTATTTGAAAAACACCCCTAGTGGTGTCTTGAGCTGCATTTCAGTGATGCTTTGCTGTGAGTGCTGGGATTCAGTTCGTTGCATTATGTTCCTGAAAACTTTGTAGGGACAGGGATGGTTTGGGACAGAAATGCTTCCCTGAGTGGAGGGAAATAATAATTCCCCAACTTCTCCTCCTACATCAAGCCCCTGATGATCCTTGGGGAGTGGCTTTTTGTCACATTTAATCCAAGCCTGGGCTCCCCAGCACCATCCCCAGCAGCCATGTGTTCCCATGGTGAGCCATGTTTGGGAGGAATCCTTGAGTGCTTTTCAGAGGGGTGGGAAGAAGGGCTGGGCCAGGATCATGCACAGATGGTGAAAGAGCTCCTGGGAAGGGGGGGGGGAAACCGAGGCCTGTATTTTGTTTCCCTGCCTAGCAGAGATTCAAAACAAAGAACTGTTTAGATGAAAAGGAATTCTTTCCTTGGGGACCCAGTGCTACTCCAAACAATAGGATTATTTTTTCATTAATGCAAGAGCAGTAAAGATAGCATGCAGTTTTTATTTAGAAGTAATGGGAAGACCGGCCCCTGACTGTCTTTTATTCCAGCTCAAGTCAGTAGGATGGGGGTTAGTGTTGTTCACAACTTTTGTCTGCTGTGTTGTGAGACCAAATATTTAACCAGCATTGCAGATTTGGAGAGGTGACTAAAAATAACAGGGTTGGTGAACTTATTTGTTCCCAAGGTGTGATCTGAGTCACTGCTTTTACTGACTAAACTTAAAACAAAAACAAACAACAGAGCCCCCCTGTTTGTTCATACTGGAGAACCAGAAGAACTCCAGAGGAATACCTGTCTATTATTAGTAAATCCTAATTTTTTTTGAAGAACAGCAATCCCTCCAGTAAACTGAAAGGAATTTTGCCTTGTTTTGGGTATTAATTCCTGTATTCCACTTGCTGCTCCCTGCATTTGCAGTTCTGTCTGTGGGCTCCAGCTCAAAGATCCGGCTATACCATGCACGTACTGTTTTAGGGGAAGTGAACAAAATTCCATGTGCAAAATTCCATATCAGTATAATGTCTTTGATTCCCTACAGTGATGAAAATTAGACTAGTACCCCTGCAGCAATACTAATATATTGATTAGATCAGTTTAATTAACTGGCAAAGTCCTCCTATGTGACATTATTCCAGTTCCCTGAGTATGACTTGCTCAAGGTAAAGGGACAGTTAGTGTTCAGAACTTCACATCTCACTCTCTTCATCTCTCAGTTTATGTAAACACTGTTTAAATAACCATCCCAATTGTGTCATCCAAATCCTGGTTCAGGGGTACTTGCTTTCTGGAGCTGTTTAGCTGAGTGCTGCCAGAGGCCAGGAAACTCTGATATAATTGGCAATAAGAGAGCTTTACTGGAAAGGAAGCCCAAATGTATCTTTGTTTATCTGAAGTACCGGGCAGTTAACTTGAAAAATGGTTTTGTGTGTGAGCCTGCCTATGCAGTTATTCTGTTTGACATCCCAAATACAAGAGCAGTGCTGTAGATAGGCTCTACAGAACTGCCAAATGTCCGGTCAGTAATTGCTATACATGGGGTGGGTTACTGTGGGTAGTATGGGAATGACTCTCAAATCTCAGCTCCAGTGGTGGATGGTCAGGACTGTTTTCCAACAGAACTTGAGGAAGAACCCTCCAGCCTCCCAGATTCCGCTCACGACCATTCATAACACCAGTGAAACTGTGGAAGAAGAGAGGCTTTTCAAGGCCAGAAGAAGCTGGAGGAAATCCAGTGTCTCTTGTTTGTTTGAGTCTCATTATTAAACAGACTTATTAAACTGCTGAAGAAAGGTCTTCCAAAAATACAGGAGCTAGTTTAAAAGTCTGTGACTTGTCTGGGCCGAGGGGTGCTGTTTGAATTAGCTGTGTTTGCTCACCTGTAAAACAGGACTGCAGACTGCCCTACAACATGACACTTGGCATTTACCGCCTGGCCACGGTGAGAGGGGCCATTGTACAGATAGGATGTTCCATTCCCTGCCCTCCCTCAAACACTCGTGTCCATCTCAGATAACAAGCTCAAATAGGGTTTGTTATGAACTGGATTTTCTTTTAAAAGGCCAGTCAAGCTGTTTTTGTTCTGGTTTATGTGTTGCTATGAGCCACTACCACACATTCAGTTCTTCAGTGAGAATTCACAGATGCTTTTGCTGCTGCGCATGTGTGGCAAGATGTTATTTTGCTGATATGTTGTTCTCAGGAGACCGAAGGGGAAGGGGAAATCATACTTTGGTTATGAATTAATACAGGAACCAATCCCTTTTTTCATTAAAAACATCAGTGGAGTTTCTGTGGCTTTGGGGAGTTGGTCCCTAAGAAACAGATTATTGCAAAACCATGATCATCCTTCCACCCTCTTCTGAATCCTGCTAAAGGGTGAATTTCTGATCCTTTCTTAGTGGCAAGAAATGTAAAATTGAGGACTGCTGCCACTCTTTCTCAGATGAACCTCTAATAAGCTCAAATAGCAGTAACAATTGGTTAATGATAAGATGGAAAACACTTCCTTCAGAGATGCAGTAGGTTGAGCTGTGCTTTACACTGAAGAATTTGATGAGGATTAAGAGCCCATCATCTCTAGGTTAGAGGATGTCTCCTGCAGGAAATGGCAATTAGGGAGAATGATCAGCTTTGAAAACAGTCCTATCTAGCCTGTTTCTAATTTTTAAAACTGCAAACTCTTTAGAGAAGAAACTCTTCACTCTGTTCATATAGTATGTGACAAAATGAGGCCTTGGATAACAATCAGAGGTCAGAATTATTATAGCAATGAATGAGTGAACATTTGATGTCACTTAAGATTTGGCTTCTTCACCTTGAAAGACATTTCTTTGATTTGCAAACCTGACAAAGCTGTTGGAATTTGTCAAAAATCCTTCTGCATTGCTTGGTACAGAATTCCCACAAGCCTGGACTCCATAAGGATAATATCTAGAACAGGGTAGTTCTTGGAGAGTAATAGTAAACTTTGACAGTGAACACAGTAGTTCTTTTTTGGAATATAGGGTGAAGATTAAACCACAGTAGTTATAATGTGCCAGGCAGAGCTATGAGTAGTCATAGAACATACAGTGCAAACTCAGTAGAGCAGAACACTTCCTCCACATAGGAGCTGGCAGGATGGAATGAATGTCATCCTTTTAAATACCTTGGAAATGAAACAAGACCTCAGTATATGTGTGGGGGTTTTGAGTTTCACTAATTCTTTTTAACATCTCTCTGAAAGAATTCCCCATAATCTGTAATCATTTACTTTACATGTGATCTCTTTATTTGTGGCTTTAATATTAATCTCCAGTGTTGGATCTCTGTCTATTTGCCTTGGTCTGAAAAAGGCATTAGAAGTTGCCCCTTGTCATGTTTCCTGTATCACTGATGTGATGCAGAGCTGGCTCAGGCATATTTGACAGGAGTGGTTTTAATACTGCAAGCAAAAAATGAACAGACTTTGCTGCTACAGGTTTGAGGAAAATCCTTACTTGTTCAGTTTGGTTTTGTTGGGGTTGTTTTCGTTGTGGTTTTTTTTTTTTGAAGTGGAAACTTAAATTGCTTTTTTCGAATTGTGCTTTCATCTGTGTCTGGCTCTTCCTCTGCTCTGTTTGCTCTTGAGTCCCCAAAATTAGCAAGAGTAATGTTCTAGTTTGCAGTGCAGTAGGAAAGAATAACTTGACTTTCTAAAATGTAATAAACAGTGCAAGACCTGGAACAAGTACAAAACCTTCAGACAAGGTGAAAGCCCCCAGAAGAATACCTCTATTCAAAATGTCTGTGGATGTCTGCAAATACTGCCAGGAGCTTAAGTCTTGTCCTTTTCCTTTCCAAACATGTGTATTAGGTTTTTCTTTAAAAATACATACTGTATCCTTGAACTCTTCCACGCTCCTAGTCAAAGACGGTAGTATTTCCTTTAGACTAGTTGATTCATAAATAAAATAAAATCTGTGAGACATTATTTTGGTCTTGCTTATTTCCCTTTTGTGATATTGGATGGAAAACGGTCTTTTTGAAATATCCACTCTTTAAAACCAGCATTAAAACCACCTGTTGAGGGTTACCTGGCTCGACATCTCGGGGATTCCACTGGGTCTAAATCTTTTTCTAACTGAACTGATCCAGCCTTGTTTAAAATGCCCCTTATCCTCTGGGACATGTATGTGCTGTACAGCACATCTTCTCCTGCTAGTCAGTGTCATGCTGAGTTTCTCCCATGGGTGGGTTGTGGTCCCCAGGATGGTTGTCAGCCCACTGGGATGGCTCCATCCCCCAGAGCAGCCTTGCAGGATCTGGCCCAGTAAGGGACCTCACTCTGCAAAATACTCTGTACCGTGCCATTGATAATCAGCATATAAATCAACTGCCAGGCTCCATGTCTGTCTCTGACCCGTGGGACCCACAGTACCATGGGGCTGCCCTCCCCCGTGCAAACAGCAGTCGTAAATTCATTTTTTAAGCCCAGGTGAATTGCTCTGCTGGTGCCTCTTTGTGAAGACAGAAGCAAGGTAAGTCTGCTGAGGTAACTTTACCTTCAGCCTCTCTCTCTTCTTGCACTGCACTTTATTCCTCCATTGTGTTTTGTTTTTAAATGGAACTAATCCTAATCTTCCCTCCTCTTGTTTTTTTGCAACAGAATATCTGCTTCACAGAGAGGGCAGAAAGGGTTTGTTTTGTGTAGGAAGCTCAGCTATAGATTTACTTTTCTACAGTGCCCTTAGGTTAATGAGGATAAAACCCTTATATCACACAATCTGTTCTGTAGCTATGTCTCTAAATGTACATGGGATAACTTAGACTAATATGCGTAGCAGATGACAGTAATTTCATCCTTAAACCTGAGCTCTGTCATTACTTTGGGGTCAAATATGATGGAGTGAGAGACTGTCTGTTGTTTGGTGTGTCATTTGTTCCACCTGGGTGCCTCCCATCTGTTTGACTGTCCCAAGCAGAGGCTAATTTTGTAGCTGTACTGTTGCCAGCAGCCTAAGAAAGATTCTTTGTGGGATTTATTTACTCCTTTCTATTTGCCTTAAAATCACTGCTGATCAAAGCCTGAGTGTCTCTTTGTGGTCTGTTGAGAACAATAGCAAAAATTCCAGTGAAATTTAACTTGCTGGGAAGGAGTCATAAGTGGTCCAGGATTTATTCTTGGTTTGCTTTACTGTGTCACCATCTTTTATTAGCTGATAATTTCCTGTTCATTAATAACGAGACAGTCAAACAGCATCTCCTTTGCTGCAGAGATTGTCTCTACATGAGTAGATTTTTGTATTAAAAGTCTAGGCAGGAGAGAATTCTTCCTAGACCTGCAAAATGTGTGTGGAAGGAAGGGATTAATATTGAGATGATGGCCTTGTCATCTGATTTGGCCTCTTAAACCCTTTTGGATGTGCCAGGTGCAGAAATTCTTCCAGCCTATTTTCTTCCAATCCCCTCTGTATTCTGCTTCTAACAAAGTCCTGTGAGAACGAGTGCAACAGATGAGAAAATTAACTCAGATTTGAATCACATTTGACATTGGCAGGAAAGTGAGGGACTTAAAGCCAAACTCCACAACATCCTCAAATACAAAATATTTGGGATCAAGAGCCCAGTGTTTGCTTCTGAGAAGAACTAGGGCTACTTGTGATATTCTGCAATCAATCAGGACGTGCCAGTCCTGTAAAAGAAATGTCACTGAAAATGAAAAGATCATTCTGAAGGCATTAATTGCATATTCCTGATACTTCAAACCATAATTAGAGATCAATATTATTATGGATGCTGCAGACTTTGCAGTAATCCGAAGCAATTTAGTTCCACAAGAAATTTTGGAGACAAGTAACCACTTGAAGCTTAAAACTGTTCCACTGTCATTATTGCTTTTAGTTTTCATTTTTAAATCTTGCAATTAGCGTTTTTAAAAAAATAATAAATAAAGCAAAAGGCAAATACAGACCAGCTGTGAAACACACAGGAATTGTTAAAAGCTGCATCCACGAGGATCTCTGGGAAGAGAGCCATAACACAACTGAGCATTCAGCCAGCATGATATAATTACAAATTAAACATCTCTAAAACAAATTTAGGATGAAAATAAAAATCCATCAGACCTCTGCTTGTTTCTTTGTTCTAGAAACTGGTATATTCAGTTCACATTAATTTAAATAAAGGCTCATTGGCAATGATATGGTGAGACATAATCTTAGAATACAGTCTCTAATACTTTGTCATTTCTTACTTTTATCTAAAGGAGCATTTTGCTTTTAATGATAGACAGAACCCTTAAGCCAGACTGGATCTGATGGCTCTTGGGACATGCTTGAGGTAAAAACGCTTTCAGCACAATCATTGAGTATTTGTAAGAAAAACTTATGTTAACGTTTACTGCTGTATTTCCAAGAGGAGAAGGAGTAACAAATGGAAACTTTAGTTACTTAAAAAGCCAGAGAAAGAACCCTGTAAATAAATGAAATGGACAATGACACAATGTTTAAGGTTATTGCTGAACAATTTTTTCATGTAAACTAGATTATTTTTTTTCTACACATGCCCTTTCACAGAAAAATGTTACCCTCAGTTTTAGTGGTTAGATCCATATGTGAAATTGGTATTTCTCCATCAAAACCAGAAGTATTCCTAAGAATTGAAGATGACTGCAATACAACAGAAGTCTTTAGAAGAAAATTTCTTCATGAAGATCAGATTAATCATGAGACTGAATAAATTAGTTCCTCCTGGAGGTTCAAAGTAGCTGCAAGAAAATGGTTTGACCATTTAGGTACAAAATACTGCACCAAACATAACACAATTTTTGGAACCTTCATGATTTAAAACAAAAGAAAAATCCTCTCCCTTATATATATAATTTTAAATAAATAATCAGTTACTAAGACATTTTGAATAGGGAAAACTGAATTTTGTGCTTTGAGGATGAGCATAAACCAGTGGCTTTTAAGGGAAGGCTCATCAGGTGAGTTTTCTATGGACAGTCAAAGCCAATAAAGATGTCCATGGTAAACACAAGTACTGCAACAAGTGTAAGAATTCAAGCTTTTGTGCTTGCTGAGCCCATGTTTTGTTTTTCCCTTATGACATTGTTACAGAAATAGGTCTAATTCACAATGTCATTGTGAATTCCTGTACTTGGTTTTGGAACTTTAACCCTGAATTGTTTTTCAGATTTTTTCAATACCTACGTAGGGACATGATTTGATTTCAGAATTCTGTCTGATGTGCATTGTAAGCTTTACTTTGGTTATAACAGCTCTCATTTCTCATTGTGAGCCAGTTAACTGAAATTTCGTTTGTTATTAACAGAAAATCTGCCTTCTTCCTCTTTTTAGAAAATAACAGCTTATTACTGCTCACTCTCCAAGAAAGAGCAGGAAATTAGAGCTCCAAAATGGAAGTGATTTAAAAATAATAGTAGAAATGTAATGTAGTGTAGCAAGAAAGGTCATATTTCACGATTTTCCTGCTGTGTAACTCCGAAGCAGTGCACAGGTGAGATTCTTGGTCCCGTTTCAAGGTGGTGGAAGGATACCACCAGTGTATTTCTTCACTAGAAAGGCTGGCTGGGGATGTAATTGCTGTTATTGATATCCAGTCTGTTCACCTCCGTACCTCCCTCCCACTTCTCAGCTCTTCCTTTGTGTCCTAGGTGTGTTAAATCAGCAAGTCTTAGCACTGCTCTCAGCCGGGCTGTATTTTCTGGCTCTCTACCATCTGAAAAACTCTCCTCTGGAATAAGAGTTCTGTGAGCCTCGGGGGATAACACGAACAGCCGCAGCCCAGAGCTGTTGTGCTTAGTCAACTTAAAATGACAGCTGCTGTAAATAACAATTAGAACTTGTTAACACCAATTCCATCGGTGGCTGTTAGGAAATAAATACCTGCTTGTTCACTGGTTGTTTAATTGAAGTAACATACAGACTATGGAGCAGCCAACAACAGCAGTGACTGGAGGGAGGCTATGAATCCGACTGACTTCCCCCAATTCCAATTCTTCAGAGACTGTTAACAGAATTATTGAGATTTTTTCACTCTCCAGTGAATAAGAAATGCTGAGTAAAAGGATATTACATAAATTGGCTGACATTTGCAGTGGACTAGCTAATTCCTGTGGCCTCGTGTGTGTGGTGGCTGTGTGTGTGTGTGTGTGTGTGTGCACATGTGCCTGGTGTTGTCAGTGAGCTCCCGCCCCACTCCCCTTTGCTCCCAGCTGGTGGGAGCCTGGATTTTGGGGGTTACGTAAGAGACAGTCTAGGAAAACATGCCGAGCTGTTTGGAATTCACCCTCAGCACTAACCTCCTTCCTCCATTGTGTCATGCACTCGAAAAAAAAATTATTTTTTGTTTTGTGGAGTGACGGGGTTGTGTCTCATCTGAACAAATGATGTCTGTCTGTCTGTTTTGGGGAGGGAATTGGGTGTACCAGGAGACTTTTGCTTGCTTCTGCTTTCCATGGGCTGTGCCTGCAGTCCCAGGAGTAAAAAAATCTCTTCCTTTTCTAACAACTGGGAATTGAAGATTAACAAGGGCAATGGTGGAGAAAAGAGAGATAAAAATGAGCTGTTGGGGCTGTATCTTTACACTGACCTGTAGAGTGGGTCTAGTGACAAGCAAATGGGCAGCTGCTTCCTGGGAAAGGGCTGGCAAGAGGTACTGTGTCTACAGGTAGTTATTCTTTCTCCTTTCTGATGAATTATTTCCCTTAAAAAGCAATGTTGTGAGATTATACTTTATGGCCAGTGAAGATGGGGTCATTTCTAGTGTGAACAGATTGATGTGAAAGCCATAAAACATGTCCCTGAGAAAGAAAGCCCATCTCATGCGCTTCAACAGGAACATCATTTGTTTGCTGTGTGGAACCCTCCCCTGAGCTGGGCTGATTCTAAACGCTGCTGCAGATTCCTACACATTTGTAAGGATTTTTATCCAGCAAGTTTTGGTTGGCCTGTTTTAAAACACCGGAAGCACGCTCTAGTAAATTTTTCTTTTACGCTAGTTTGGAAAAGTGCAGTGTTATTTTATTACATGTGATTTTTCTCTTGTGGCCTAGAACCTTAATCCCAATTCCACTCAAGTTTCATAGCAAAGATCTTAGTGATATTTGGTTTTTCTTTCAAAAGTGCTTGGAATCAGACCTCTGTGCCCTGCCTCTGCTTTGTAATGTACTGAAGATACTGGTTTTAAAAGTGGGGAATTTCTTAAACGTTCTGCTCTCAATCTTTTGCAGGTTGAAGTAAGTGACAGTTCAGCTAAAAACAACAGAGCAGCTAAATTACTCCCAGTACCACTGCTTTTTTTAATGCTAAAATCAGTAGATCAAATTCAGACACAAGGTAAGCAAATGCAGCTCCTTCCTTTACGCTCCTTTGTACCACATCTGAATTCTGGCCAGTTCCAGCTGGTCTCCGAAGATAATTGCATACAGTTTGTTCCAGTTTTTTCATCCCATTCCTTATAGTGTGGTTTGCCTTTCTTGCATGTAACCATCCTGGAAAAAAGACTCATGTCCGAGAGGTAATGGAATTGTGTTTTCTATTATCCCCATGTGGTAGTGATCCAAGCATTTCTTCAAAGACAGTACACAAAGCTGACATAAAGAAACTGAAATAAAAATAGTGAGAGACTGTTCAGTTCTGATCTATTTTGTATGTGAATGGAAGAACAAAGGTAGCTTTACTGCTTCTAACAACCAAAACTATTCACCTCTGTTGCCTCCTAACACACGAGATAGTAACACACGTGCTGCAGCTTTTTTCCTGGACCACCAGGAATTTGGTGGTGTGTTCCGGGCATGTGGCAGCCAAAACCCATGTGTTTACCCCTTCATAAAATTTCGGGGGCCTCTTTTTCTTCCTCTTTTCAGAAAAATTACTTCCATCTGCTAAGTATTTCCAGTTGCATAAAAAAAACGAAACTGGGTAAAGCTACAAATTATGCCTTTTTTTTTTTTTTACACAAATCACTTCATTATTCACTGTCACATCTTTACTCAGTTGTCCTTACTGCATGTCCTAGACCCAGGCAGTTTCACATATGCGATACATGGAGCCAGGATTTCTAGTGAGAGCTGGCTGGGAACTCAAATGTCTTAAATTAAAACAATGGCCCCCATCATCTGTTAAAATTGTCCAATGGATTTTTAAGGTATTTGGATCGAGGCCTGAATCGACTCCAGTTTTAGAGTGCTGAGATGTTTTATTGGTGCTTAACTTGGAGAGCATGGGAGATGTCTGGGAATCAACTGTTTAAAACGGTAGGCAAAATAGAGATAACCCTAAAATATTAATTTCTCTAGAAGGTTATGTTCAGGGTGTTGAAGGTAAGAGAATAAGAATGACAGAAAAGGTTTGTCATCGAGCCAACAACTCCAGCGACATAGATTTAATTGTAAACATCCCCTAAGCCTGAAAAAAGTTTTAAATAGAGCTCCCAAATAGGTTAATTTCTGAAACACTCACTAATTATGTATGTCTGCCAGTTGTGTGGCAGTTAAACAGGGAATCAAGTTGGTTCAAAATAATAGTTGAACTACTTGTTTAATAAAATCACAGATTTTATTAGATGATTAACCTAATTTTATGTTTCTTAGAGGCTCTGGAGAAAACATTTATTGGCAGTAACTCATTCCTTACATTTTATTTTCCACTTTTTCTCATATATACTTCTTCCTGCTCTCCTGCCCTGAGCTCCTGAGAGCTTTGCTATGATACTTTAAACTGTCTCATCTATTTGCCTTTATGGAGCCTGGAGACTTCTAGAAACCAGACCAGAGCACACAATTTAGATGCAGCAAAGGGTTGGCTCCAGTGCTTAAAGAAAAAATACGAGGAAAGGCTCTTTGGTTTGTACTCAACAGCTTCACCTTCCCCTCTAGATGGCTGTTGGGATGAGAAGACAGACTGCATTCTCCTCCCTCAGAATTCCTGGTTCTTTTGTTTGCTGAAGATCACAGTTCTCTGCTGCTCCATTCTGCTCTCCATTCCACAGCCACAGCTGGGAAAGGTATTTATTCTCAGCTGTGTCTCTGTGGTGAAACTGGCCACTAGGAAAAACCCCAGTGTTCCATAAAAATAACTGTGCTCAATAATAAATTTGTGCATGAGATCATGTTCTTACTCTGAAAATAAATAGCTAAATAGTTTTTAAAAAAAAAAAAGTCCAAAAAAGCAGCAAGCAGTTTATAAGGAAGAAAGGAGAACCATAGTTCAGCAACTAATAATGACTTCTGGGTTCCTTGGTACTGGTGTGAAAAGGAGGTTGGAGTAATTAATTGTCCTTGAAAGTCATCTCTGCAAAAAAATATATCCTTAATAAAAATGAAGTAGTTGGCATGGCATTGGTGTCATCTCACAGTGTCTGTGATGGTAGGGATTGTGACCAGAGATGTGCTAGTGAAAATTAGAGGAACTCTGTCTAGCATGAGATGAAGTAATTTGATACAGGGCTGTAAAGACCCTTATATGCTTTTCTTGGGAAACACCCAAGTGCTGCAGGTAAAAATATTTTGGTACCTTCATCTGATTGTCATCTGTATTGCACTAAAAATAACATCTAGAGATGACTGCCAAGGAAGTCAGCAGAGAGGTGCTGTTTGAAGGGTGTGAGTAAAAAGTATTGTTGTTAAAAATTCCAGCCAAATAGGTGAGGTAGCCTGGGGATATATCCTGTGCACATTCTGTTCTTCCTTGCACGGAGACTTCTGTACCTGCTAACTATGCATCCAGCCTTTTCCTTGGCATGGTGTCTCCTGCCAAGGAACAACATCATGGCTTCAGAGAGGGCAGGGAAGACAACAGGTTTACTCCTGTGGGAAGTAAAACCCCGAAAAGAATGTTTCATCACTTTCTTGTGTTCACATTATCACAGAGCAATTTATTTTTTTTTACATCCGTAAAAACGAGCAAGGATCTTGGCTCTGGACTGTTCCGTCAGCTCCACACACATTGTTGCCGATGTGTGTGAGCTCCCCAGCTGACAGATGACATCTTCCCTTCTCCAGGCCCACACAGATGGTGTGAGTGACTAACCCCTGCCTGCCCTGTGCACAGCCTACACACTGATGTCATGAGAGGAGGCCAATACCTCCGAGGTGAGTCTCCCTGTTTGTTTGTATTTCGGCGACAACGGTGGCAAGTGCAACAATGGGGAAGGAATTAAGACAAGGAAAACTTCACATGAGGAGCAACTGACGTAAAATGTGGTGTGTAACCCACTGAAAGGAACCATCCATGTTAGCTCGGTCGTTTTAAAATAAGTGAATCACTAGATGACAAAGCCCATAAATTGATTCATAAACTGCTGTCATTTTAATAGGAAAGCTAATCTGTCTGGAAAACTGCCATTCAATTATGAATGGAAATAACAGCTAAAATCCAGCGTTCATTGTGGACATGATGCCCAGGGAATATTACAAAACAGACTTTTGAGGACTCAGTTATATCCATCCCTGCATGTATAATATGTGCACACAAACATATGCATTAAAATTCAGTTAATTCGTTACTATCATTAATTGCAATGAATTTGACTTGCTGACCAGTGAGGGAAAGGCTTTTATCATTATTTGCTTGCTGAGTTTTCTGTTGTTTTCCCAAGGTACTTGTTGACTTTGGTGAAATGATTCAAGGTGTGCAATTAGTCAGGATGAGAGCCCTTAACACTTATGGCAATAAAGTTTGCCACCTGTATTTTTGGGTTTTTTCCCTCCAGTGAAGCACTGCTAGACAATGTATGAGTTTGGGATTGGTTGCAGTTGCTGAGGAACATAGGCAGGTGATGGCCAATCCGATGGGATTGGAGACTGTTGCCCTGCCAGCAAATGAAGTGGGGAGCTGGGAACTACCGTAGGGAGGGAAGGTGCTGGGGGAAAGGAAAATGGAAGAGTCCATGGAAAACCAGAGCTATAAGGTTACGAGGGTTGGCTGGGAAATGAGAACATGGCCTTGAACTTCAAGAAAGGAGGCAGGGATTAAGCAGCAGTGGGAAAAGCAAACCCAGCTATGGAGCACATGGCTAGGAGCCATGGGGAGATACAAAGGGAAAGGAGTCCAGAGGACAGAGCTTGGCATGAGGAGCTAGAGAAAGATTTAGAAAGAGGCTAGAAACCTGTGCCTGACAGCAGGGGAAGGGAAGGGAACAGGGTGGGGACAAAGGATGAGGAGACGAGACAGGCTGAGGGTGGAGGGTGGGGTAGCCAAGAGAAAGGAAGATGAGTCTGTGCCTATTTCAGTGTCCTGGTTTTCATTCCTGGGTCTGGGATTACACAGCCTTTCCCTTCATCTGCTGTCAGAGGACACTGAAATCCATTGATAACATGCATACATTGATCCCTACTACTGCCTGTCACAGGGGACAACCTTTTGCTGTTTAAGGCACAGAGTCATTGTGGCCTGTGGCAAAGCCAGGGTGTCCAGCTTTATCTCCAGTATCAGCTCCTCGGTGGGGTATGGATAGGAAATTTGTGAGTTTTAAATTGGGGCAGATTAACAGCATGAACAGCCCACTAAGGCTTCAGGGCAGAACATTCAGGCTGGTAATGGCACCTGTAGCTCTTGCTTCTTTTCACCCTTAATTTCCTATCACTGGAATAAGGATGATATGGAGCAAATCCTTTGTGCTCTCCAGGTTGCTTTCAAAGAGGGGCATATTCTCACAAAATTTCCGTGGAGTGCTTAGTGGAAGACTGCACATGATGAAGGTAATGAGGGTGTAACAATGTGGTTTGTGCAGGCTGTTCATTCTCTAATTTTTCCTGAGGGGGAAAAGAATGTAAACTAAATAGTGACTCTTATGTAATGAGCATTGCTTTTGCATAAAAAAGAGACAAACCACTGAGCAATTTAACCTCCCAGATGCTTGGAAGTTAATTTTTGCAGGTCAGCTTTGAGATAATAGCTTGGGCAGTGTTGGGAAAGTCATTTTTTGGCAGATAACAAATTCCATTTTGGCACAGGGACAAAGGATTACAGTTTTTTAAAGTACCACAAAGAACTTCACTAAGAGTCTGTCCAAGAAACAAACAGGATTTCACAAGAGCCAGTTGGCTTAAGTTGCACTTACAGTACTTGTAACTTCATGGATTGTAGGAGATGCAGTAATGGGGAACTTACAGGCATATAGGGATGGTTTCATAGCTGAGAAAGGGGGGAGTTGCACAAAGTGTTTCTCCTAAGTTCGTTGCTGCATGGATGGATGCATTGGGGTGTGGTGGAGCAGTAACTACATCCACCCCAGCACTGAACACTGCCTCAGTCTCATTTGGGATAGTTCTCCCTCCCTAGAACTAAAGGCTAATTCAGCACAAGGGACCACATAATTTATTTGTGCTTCCAAAGGCGTTCCAGGGCCTGTCTCTCCTGTCTCAAATCCTGGTGTGCCGATACTCTGAACAGCAGACTGTCTTTGCAACAGGTTTAATGTGTCGACTGTGCTAGTGGAATTCTGTTTGTGTTCTGCACGTTATGATTGGTCTGTGACCTGCTGCTACAGGGTGTTAGGCTCTGGGGAGCCCTTCAGTGGGGCCTAGGTTTGGGGATCCATGGAAACCGCCCTGAAACAGAGAGAAAACAAATAGGAGAGTTGTTGTGACATTCCTTCTGGAATACTATCAGTACAGATTGTTACCAAGAGTGAAGGGGTTTGGATTTGTTTCTTTATTCTACCTACCAGCTAATGCATTCTACAGAAATAATGCAGAGCAAGATTTCAGTTGAGCAACTGGTGGAAACCAAATCCATGATGTAGTAAAATAACCTTTTTTTTCCCTTTTGTAACGTCTCGCTGATCTCATCTCTCCTTGCCCTTCGATGTGAAATGATGAAAGCTGCATGATGTGGTAACTCCTGTTCCTTGGGAATAGTCTATCTTTGCTATATTCCTCCATGAAGTTGGTTTGGCCTTGTACTACAGCACACCAGTGAGCGGAAAGAGCATTTTCCTCACTTCCACCTATATTTTAATTTCTCACTGCAGTCCTGTGAATAATTTAACCAGAATTAACCCATATGAAAGTTATGAATCATGTGACCTTGTATAAGACAAAAACCTAATTTCAAAGAAGATAAAGAAGAATCTATAATAAAATTTTTGCTATTTCATGGTCACTTACTAAATGAGAGACAGTGAGAGAGACATTTCTGACTCAGAGCGGTTTGTAGTTGATGTGGGAATGTTTGGAGTTAAAATTGTTGCAAGCAGCCCTGGTTGAGCAGTGGGGGTGGACTAGATGTAGAGAGGTGCTTTCTAGCCTCAATTATTCTGTGTTTATGTGAAGATCGGGCTTCTTAAGTGTTTGTGTGTGCTCTGAGCAAATGGGTTAATGGGTTTCCTGAATGACCAACCACACAGGCAGGCATTGGCTGCATTTCTTTATCTGCCTCACAAGAGCTGGTTCTCCCCCCACTACAGGGAAGAATATCTCCCTGTAATCTCCTGATGTGTGTCCAAGCTCTTCCAGTAACTGCTTTACCCTGTAGGATAGAGTGAAACGTGTCTTGAGTCCTGAGCAGGGGCCAAGTTACTTTGGGACACTTTTTGCCACCCTTCCAGTGACATGGGATCGGGAGGGACAAATACCTAAATCATGATCTCGTGGTTATAATGCAATGCTGTGGGAAAAGGATGTGGTTTTATGGTTGTTCCTGCTAAGGAAATCTCTTACCCTCATAAGTGTGGATTTCTTTGAAATCCAATATTAACTCAAATTATTCAAGTTCATGATGTATGATGAGTTCGTGATGTATGATTGCAGAGTATTTTTTTTAATTGTGTATTTTTTTTTTAATGTACATTATCAATTTTATATTGACATCGTTTATTTTCTTAGCCTGGAGTAATTTTGCTAATTAAGATGTATTACTCTATGTGATGTGCACTACAGAGAGAAAGGGTGTGTATATGTCTTTGCATGTACGTTAGAGGGAGGGAGAAGGGTGACTTTGCTAATTCTGAACTCTAACCTCCATAAATATTTGTCCTTAGAACATTATTTCTTGTTTCTCCTAAGCTTAGGTCACTGCTGTACCTCTTACATCTGCAACAGCCGTCAGTGCTTCTAGACAGTTCAGTTCTTTTTCCAAGTGCAATCATTTTGGACCATAACAAATTTGATTTACTGCCAACACAGGCCTCACTGGATCGTTCCTTCTCTTATCTCCAGCCATGCTGGGCTGTCATGTTTCCAACATCAACCATTTGTAAAGACAGCCCAAAACAAAGTTTTGGCCATCTGTGGCCACAGTCGGATTAAGCATATATTGTGAAAAATTGATTTTAGAAAGATATAAACAAGTGTCCACTGGTGCTTTAGAGGAATGAAGTACTTTCCTGAAGTGGAATGGAGACTGTAAGAGGTTTGTAATAGAGAGGGGATTTTTTTTTCTATTGTTGATGTGATTTCTTTCTACTATTTGCACCAGAAAAAAAATATGAAGAGGGAAGAAATAAGCTTTTGTTTAAAAAAATATTGATAAAGTCATAAAATCACCAGCAAGATAAATGAAATGAAAAGCTGAACCTCTGTTGCAGGATTTTTAAAGGAGTGACCATGCAAGAAGACTTTCTCAGGCACTTGATAATACACATATATACTTAAAAGAGAGAAACTTTACCTCATAAACTGCACTTGCAAAAGTAGGTAGGTGAAATATGAGACTGCTTTCTCCAGTAACTAATATTTAAAAGAAAAATTCAATCAGTTATAGACACATTTGTGGCTGTTTGCTTCCATCACACAAAGCAGCTGCAGCATGTGTTTAAACTCCTGAGCAAACACAGGAATATTGATCCAGAATGTAAATATCAGCTGTTGATGGTGAGAGAACTAAGAATTCTGAGGAATAAATTGCTACTGAATTCTTAAGCTCATGCTCAGACTTTGAAGGAATGAAATATACTTAAAGTTAAGCAGTTAAGCAGTTTTCTGACCTTGTCTTTGACAAGTGAATGCATGAGAATTCTGTGCTGCTGAAGGGAGATGGATGATTTTTTTCCACTGCTAGTTAAGCACGAGACAAGACAGGAAAAACTTCAGAAGGCACACAGTTTATCCATCTTGTTTTGGCTAATTGTTATTTGGATATGCACCAAAGAGAGGGATCGGGAAGCCAAGAAACCCTGGGAGTCAAGAAGTGCTGTGATGGATGGGAAGCCTGGGGCTGATGTTACGTTTCCAACAGCTGGAAGCATTCCCTGCCACCGTAGTGATACAGACCACCTGCTGGTATGTCTCAGTGGTGGGAAGATGGATGAGCCGAAGTGTTCTTGGATGTCTTTGCTTTCCTGGAGTTCTAATTGCTTTTCAAAAGTGAGGGATTTTTTGTTTGTTTGTTTTATTTTCATTTTATAGTAAATCGGGTCTCCTGCAGATTAATTTAGGATGCTTTTCAAGCACCACTTTCATGATTCCTGTGTGAGCAAACACTCTGGAGACATTGTACTGGCAAACTATCAAGGACATATGGCTGAAACCCCTCTAAAAGCAGCTTCCATGGAAGGGGATTGACATTTCCTGGGGTTATCATATGGCAGGATTTGTCATACTAACTGCTGGAAAGTCCAGGAAAGTTGTAGGCTGGATTCTTGCACCTTGGATTAAAAGTAAAGACTGATAGAGCTGATTGAGCTTCTTACTCTTAACTTGAAATACCTCAAAAATTACTCTTGCCTTTTTCAGGGTTTTCCCGTAACCAGACTAACAATATAATTTATGTTTGATTGCATTTGTTTCGTGGGTTTTTTTCCAGATGTTCTTGCTGAGACTCTCTATAAATTCAAGCATTGTAAATCGAGTAAATGCAATGACTGCACATGCAGATGTTCCACAGTTCTCTGCCATCAGAACAGGGTGTCTATCTTGTTTATGAAGTGCCTTGTGTTCAATGTGACCCCTGTGTATGAGAGGTAAACTATTCCTGTGAGAAGCAGGGAGTTGGACTCAGATGATCCCTATGGGGCCCTCCCAGCTTGAGATGCTCTATGATTCTGTTACAAAATCCAGCTGGTTACAGAACAGTGCAAGACAAACACAAAATGGCAGTAGCTTAGTTGAATGGAACAGGTGAGAGAACAGGTCTCTAAGATGTATTTTTGAAGTAGAAGGAAGGTAGGGCTCAAGGCATTTTAACGTAGAGAGAAGGCTTGTGAAGGGGGCTGGAAGCACAGATAATTGATGGTTTGGGTGGAGGAGAAGTAGCTGTATGGGTGTACTTGTGTGGAAGATCTGAGTTGAGGAGGGGTGGTGGTGGGGGTAAGGTGGTGGAGGCCTAAAGGAAGGAAAATGCTACTGCCAGAATTGCTTTCGTCAATGTTAAGAGCAATATTAATGACCTTGTTAAGAGGTTGGAGTGCAGAAGAAAGTAGAGTGGTGAAAATAAAAACTGGCATGTTTTCCATTTGAAGAAGAGAAAGGAAAATATATTAAAAAAAATAAAGAAAATTGGCAGATCTTTAGGTGAGTGCAGATGGCTTGGGGAATAGGACTTTCCATTTTAGCTCTCTTGTCTTTTAGTTCTAGGCCCCAGAGATACAGTTCCCAGTGACAAGCTTCTAAAGAGCTCTCAAACCTCACAATTCTACTGGTAAAAAGGATTTTACTGGTTTTTATATGGCGAGTTTGATACGGAATTTGAGCTGGCTGCCTTACCCACCCTGCCAGCACTGGGTTGGGGCCATCATGGAGGTCAGAGCTCAGAAATATCAGGATCTTGTCCTATAAAACACGGTGTTGATGCTGCAGCTTGGTTACAGGGTGTCCAGCTGGCCAAGGCTGTGCTCATATTGGGTGCACTGGGGTACAGGGACTTGCTCCTGCCCCGTTGACTGTGTCCCCCTTCCCAGAAGAGGGAATGTTGACCTGTGACAGGCTGAAATGTGGTTTCCCAGGGCAGCATTCAGGGTCTGATGTGTGCAAGCTGTGAAGGGCTGCTGTGTGTGCAGGGAATGCAGAATTACAGAAGCATCTGAGTGAAACTATGGGTGTTTGGCCTTCAGAAAAGTTTTTTTGGGTTTTCAGCATTTTGAGGTTGTCTTTTTGATTTGTTTGGTTTTTTGTTTGTTTGTTTTGGGGGTTTGTTTTTTGGGGTTTTTTTTTGCTTTTGGGCTTGTGTTTTTTTGTTCTGTTTTGTTTTAAAAAAGAACTGATTAGAGGGGTTTTTTACATTTTTACCCCTTCTCTTCATGTACCTGAATCTACCTTAATTTTCCCTTCATCTGCCTTCCAGGAAAGAGGCAAGGATTTGGAACACTATAGTGCAAGGACACAGACTGCCCTGACACGCAGCTTCTGTTGCAGAGGAAGAACAAGAGGAAACGAGGAGGATTTTTGCTGGTGGCTGTGACTGTCCAGAACTCTCAGGTACAGTGAAAACAGTGGGATTTCCAGGAGAAGTAGCAGAAAATGTTGGAAGCGGATGGGCGATGGGGAAACTAAGGAAGGGGGAGATGCTCACGGAGCAGCGCGGCTGAAATCCCCGTGGCGTGGAGAAGGGCAGCAGGCGAGTGACACTGGGTTGTGCCCGCGGCGCTGCGAGGGGAGGGTTGGCTGACACGGGGATGAACCTGCGCTGAGCCGGGCTCGGCCTGCTCCGTTCATCATGATTAAGCCTCTGGAGTGAGGGTGTGGGAAGCGCTGTAATTGTCGCCCACTCTGGTAAAGAATTACAATTTATGGCTCTCGAGCGGTCAGGGCTGGGAAGGGAAGGGAAGTGAACCGGCAACAAAATTCCTTTACGTACATGTTAGCAAAGAGAATGTTACAAACTGCGTAAGCTGGACGGAGCGTCTGCCCTGGCGTTGGGCTGTTCCCAAGGGTTGCTGTGTATTGGCCCTCTGAAGTGAAAAGACCAGTGATAGCAGTCCCAATTGCGATCGTCCAGGGATGCTCAGGCTGCCTTTGAAGTCACAGAGCTTCCCAAGGTCCACCTGCTGCTAGACCGGGGATTCAGGGCACAAAGCACAGATTTGGAAACATATCTCTTCATTGCGTTTTGTTGCCAGCCCCAAGCACAAAGTGCATTCGATGGGTCACTACACTTTATAAATTGTGTGCACTTTTGTTTTATCACCGGTGTTGTCGGAAGGCCAGTGCCGGAATTTTCACGCGTTGCCCTTTGCTGACTATCAGTTTGCCGCTGTTGGATGCGAGGAGAACTAGTTTCTGGTAAATACAGTGAAGTGACACGGTTGCCAAGTGTATTTATTTTGACAGGTCAACCCCTGTTTCGCTATATCGTGATTTAAACAATTTAGTACGATGCAGAGGCCACAAAACTTCTGGTCTAAAGTAACTGTCGGGTTACTTTATTTGTAACGCCGGAGGAGAAGATGTCCGACCTCGCCCGTGGCACGTTCGCTGCATCCCGGGAGCGATGCTCGGGGCAGCGCCGAGCGGAGCCCCGCCGGGGGTCCTGGCCCCAAGACGTGCCCTGGCCCCTGGGCGCTCCCCCGGGGCCGCGGGCCCGGCCGTGCCGGGCTCAGGGAGCGGGCTCAGGGAGCGGGCTCAGGGAGCGGGCTCAGGGAGCGGGCTCAGGGAGCGGCCCCGGCGCGGCGCGGGGGCGGTCGGGGGCGGGGCGGCGGCGGGGGCAGCCCCGGTGCCGCCGGGGAGCCCGTCCCGGCGTGCGCGGCTCCGCTGCCCGTCCTGCCTCCTGCCTCCCGCCTCCCGCTCCGCTGCCCGTCCTGCCTCCCGCTCCGCTGCCCGTCCTGCCTCCCGCTCTGCTGCCCGGCGGCGCCTCGCGCGGCTCCCGCGGAACGGAGCGGGCGGGACCAGGCGGGACGGGACCCCCGGCGGGGCTCGGTGCGAGGCTGGACGGCCGGGGCAGGGGCCGGGGCCGGCCGGCGCTGGCGGCGGGGGGCGGCGGGGGCCCGGCGCGGCGCGGGTCCGGCGGGGCGCGGCGCATGGCCGGGGCGGCGGCGGGGGGCATCGCCACCCTGCCCGACGACGGCGGCGGCGGCGCCTTCCCCCCCGGGCACTTCAAGGACCCCAAGCGCCTCTACTGCAAGAACGGCGGCTTCTTCCTGCGCATCAACCCCGACGGGAAGGTGGACGGCGTCCGCGAGAAGAGCGACCCGCACAGTGAGTGTGTCCCGGCACCGCCGCGCTCGGGGCTGGGGCGGGCGGGCGGCTCCGAGCCCGGGCAGCGGGGCTGCGAGAGGGGCCGCGCCTCGGCCGCCGGCCCGCCCTGCCGGAGCCTCGGCAGCGAGCCTTGCTGGGGAAGCGCCCGTAAAAATGTCTCGTGTGTGAATAAACCCGTGTGTGCGCCGAGGTACGGAGCGAACTCGCACGCACGTACCGCGCCGGCTGGGATGTCCCGGCGAGAAGCCTCGCTGGCCGCTCCGCCTCCAACCTGCCGCGTACAGAGCCCGTCCGGCGCACAGAGGTTCGCTTCTGTGCTCAAAGGTGTCTGAGTTTGTTTTCGTGGCCCTTAAAGGGGTGTAATGGCACTTGACCGCTTCACACGGCGGCGGTGAATGCGTGAGAAGCGTCAAGGTAGAAAGGAGGTGGTTCTTTCTTCCAGCGCGGGGAAGTGCCCGTGAATAGGAGTACTTTTACAGGCGTACAAGTACTCTTACGAACAAAGGTGTAAATTTGTCCAGGGAAGCAGGATTTATAACAAAGTGCTGTCAGAACACCTTTTTTTTTTCTTAAAATGTTGCATGTTGTGATTTTTTTAAAAATTTAATTTAGGATGTCTTAAATACAGATAAAACTTAGGCATTCCAGCAACAGCAGTTTTTCCCTCCATACCTGATCTCTGGGGGGAGGAAGAGGCTCCTGAGCTGGAAACACAGGTTGAGTGGTTGGTGTGGTCTGAGGGTCTGTGCCCGGTGCCCGCTCTCTGACAGCCGGGCTTGCAAGGAGCATGTGGCAGGTCGCTGTCACAAACACAGGCTGCTCCTCGTCCCAAGAACAAAATGCCTTTTGCAGACCTCAGTTTTGAAAGTATTCAGTATGGAGGGTTTGTGGATGTAACGGTGAGGTTTTGATGTGCCCATGAGGCATTTCCTCCAAAGCAGGTACAGGGAGCTGCTGCATAGCCTGTCTGTCAGATTGTCCCAATGCAATTCCTAGTTTGAGAGAATTTATTACTGTTCAAAGTGTGCAGGGCCTGCCTGCAGGCACTTGGCATGAAGAGCAGGTGAAATACCTTACTGTGATCCTTCATCTGCTTTGCACCTGTACTCTGAGTGATGGATGCAGGGACCAGGCAAAAGTCAGAGGACAAAGATGAGAAAGAAGTGAGGAGACAGACCAAAGATTCTTAATATTAGTTTTCACTCTGGACATTCACCATTTGCAAAACAATTGTTTTTTTCCCAATAATTCCAAAGAAATCCTGTAACAGAGCATTCACAAATAACAATATTGCCAAGCTGGGCTTCAGTCTGAGGCTGTTCTATTTTGTGACTCTTTGATAGAAATACTGTACATATGACGGGCTGAAAATACATGTGGAATTGTATATTTTGGGAAAGTTTAGCATCCTTTATTAGGCCAACAAGTATTCTTAGGAAAAGCTATAGGAAGCTTTCAGACTTGGTCCTATGTGTTTGCATTTCACCCTTTCTCACGTACTGGCTTAAAGGGAAGCTTAGTCAAGGTTGTGTTAGTAGTAACAAAGGAAGTTTGTTGCCAATATAATGCAGTAAATGACTGAGTGTGGATTGTGAGGCGCTGATGCCTAAAGCAAAGGGTTGATTCACCACGGAGGTGGGTGGCTTGTGTTTTACGCAGACCCCTCGGTTACTGCACGGGATCGAGTCTGTGCTGGAAAGGGCGCGGGGATATATTCATGTTGCTTCAGCCTTCTGTATTTGGGAGATGTGGGAATGAATCCTTACAGGAAAAAAGTCTCATTAGTTCATCAGACATGTCACCTCACCCCCAGAAGTAGCTGTGAAAATATGCTGGAAATGTGCGGGGAGATGGTGTTGGGTTGAGGATGTTCAAGACTGAAGGTGGGTCCCAGACATTGCCATGGATTTTGGGTTCTTGCCTCATTCCCTAATTTTGCTTTTTGTGGTGGAAAATGCCAGATAGTGGTGCATGTTTTTCTGTGCTCACTTGGCTGGGCCAGGCTGCCTTGAGTGGAGGTGATGTTTATTGCTGCCATTTTTTTCATCACAGAGCTCCCCCATAATCATCTCATCCCCCCTGCCTTTTCTTATTATTCTGTCAGGAAAACTAACACTAGTTTTACATTCTTGAGTCTGTCTAATGTTGTGTTTTCTCTTATCGATGCTAAAATTTTTAACTGACTTCTCATGCTGCTTTTCTAGTAGTGAATTCTGTATGAAAATCTTTCTAGTTTTGGTGGTACTGCCTTATTCTTTCACGTTTCTGTTTTGCTCTATAGCTTTATTTTTGCTGTCATTTCTTTCGGGCTCTCCCTTTTGTCTCTGTACTTTTCCTTCCCTGTCTCTTCAGTACTATCTGATCACTAGTATTCTTTCCCCTTTCCTTTGGCACTTGTGTCTCTGAGGCTCCTCTCTCTTTTGACCTTTTTCCCTCTTGAATGAATGGTGCCAACAGGTAAAGGAAAACCTGAGTTGTAAATGGGTGATGTGGCCTCTGCCCTGTGCTGCAGCAACTCAGACACCCCAGAGCTCCTTGGGTACCCTCAGCTTGGCACTCTCTGCCAACTGCAGAAAACCCCTTTGTTTAAAAAGAGCAGTTTGTAAATGTGGAAGGCTGGTGGGATTTGCTTCCAACAAGCCCACCTGGGCACAGGAGCGCTGCCATGCCTGAGCTACTGCCATGCTCTCCTTTTCTCATTATCAGACAGCTCTTGGCTTGTTACTTTCTCTTTTTTCCTTTTTTCCCCACTTTTTTTTATTCCCTTTTTCCTGGAAAAACTCTAGTTCTGAGAATCAGAAAATAATCAGTGCTCGAAGCGTCAGCGAGGCGCGTTGCTGCGGCACTGCATGGTTCACATCCTCAGCATCCTCGCTGTAAATACGTCACTCTGCTGCACTCTGACCCGCTGAGTGCTGCTCTGGGGAAGTCCTCGTGAAATCTCCTGGTATGCCTGGCTGGCATGGCAGATGGCAATAAATCCTGGACAACGTGGGGAGACTTTTAAATAAGGAAATTAGCAATGAAAATATTCACCTCGACTAACTCGCGGTCATTTTTTTAGTTAAGCTAAAGGGTTTTTTAAGATGGTTTTGAGGAAAGAAATGCAGTGGCTGCAGAGAATTTGGTTTACAAATAATTAAAAGACAGTTGGGAGAGATGCTTGTGGTAGCTGCTATTTTTATGAATTAATTATACAAAATGGCATTTCACTAGCATGTAATCCATTTTACTTTTAAAGGAAGTTCTTATTTTAGAAGGCAAATTACTACCTCCTTATGTTTCAGACCAAAGTTTAATACTATAAACAAATTTCCATGATCCACATCCTTTTTTGGTGGCCCCTTTCTGCCTCTTGCACTCAGGGATGGCTTGTTTGTAATACACGTCTGGTTCGTGTCCTGGCACTGAGAGTTTTGACTGTTTCACACTCACCTCGTTCACCTTCGTTTATTCCTAATTGCATCGTTAATGAAATTAGGAATGGCAGTTGGCGTCCACTGGAATTGGAATTGTGTGATTCACACAGGACAATACGTCCTACGGTCCTACGTGGTCGATGTTGCCACATCAGATGTGCATGGTGCAGTGACTTCAGTGAAGTGCCCCTTTGGACACACTCAGGGGACTCCATTCCCAGTTTTTTTCCCTTGAAGAGGTAGTTTGAGACAAACAAGAAACAGAAGGTGCTTTCTGAGAGTTTTGTTGTTTAAAGCAAAACAAAACCCACGCTGTTTTGTTGTTGTTGTTGTTGATCAACAACTTCTGCTTTATGCAGAAAACTTACAAAGAACACAGTGTTTTTGGAAAGGCTTTTAGAAACTCTCCAGAGGTGTTTCCCTCAAAGAGGCTACAGTGCCAGCGAAGGGGAAAAGCATGGGGAATGGAAAGGGAACGCTTATCCATACATTTAGAAAATGTCTAATAGCACAGCTGGTTCCCTTCACAGTTTCCCTCACTGAGGAATGGTTGGCATTTATATATTTCCATAATTTCTCAAGCAGCTTTGCTTCATGATGAGCATAAACCAAGACTGTGTCCAAGGAATCCCGAGCCATTCTTATCCACTCCTTAATGAGGTGACAAGGTTCCAGCCTCTCACTCAGATTCAGCAGCGTGAGCTGAATCAACCCTGCATATTGTCTGAAATACCTTCTTTCTGCTCAGTACCTGGCTCCTCTTTCTGTAGAAAATGTAAAATAGGGTAATACTGATCCAGGAAAATTTCTTCTTAAGGAAGTTCCTTTCATAAGTCGTTGTTAATGTTAAGATTTTGACTTGTCTCTTAGACAACATTTAAATGGCTACTCTCTAAATATTTTGAAAAGACTCTACTGAAAGTATAGGCCGACTTTCAGAGAGCTCAGTCAAGACAGTAGAAATCTGACTGTTGCTCACGTGGTGGAAGAAAACTAAGGGGGGTCCTCAGAAAGAAAAATTGAGCAAACGTCAGGAAGTGTTTTAGTATGTTCAGTGCCTGGTGTTTAGGTTTTTATAGGTGCATAAGTTGTTTGGGAGTTGGGAGACTATGAACATTTTGTGTCCCACAGATGTGGCCGGAGGTGTTGACAGGGTACCCACCCTGTTCCAAATCTTAGGTGAGAGGTGACTTTTCTTTAAAAAAAACCTGCCCTTAAATGTTCAAATCTTCTGCCCAAGTCCTTCTGAAAATAGACTCTTTTTGCATTACTTTTGATCTGTTGCACAGACCTTCACTGCCTTGCCAAGTACTAACTCTTTGCGACACAGTCAGCACAGAAATTCCTCCCGGCTCTGGGGTGTAGCTGATTTTAGGGAATGAGGTAGCAGAGACCCCCCGTGCAAAAAAAGTTGAGGATAGGCTTCCTTTGCTTACTTTGTCATAGAAACCATCACGTCTTTTTGTCTGTCATCGTGTCTGCTAATCCTCTGTCCCAGATCTTACTGAGTCTTGCCCACCCCGAAGGTGTGTGACCAAGCAGCGGGTACACTCTGAAGATGGATCAAGACAATCCGAGATGTCTCTGGTGGGCCATGAACTGTGCTGTCTCTCCCAGCTGTTTTCCACCCAGTTTGGACAGGGCTGTTGGGAGAGGGGAAGGTTCCCAGGGCACCACCACCGACAGGTACACTAGAGGGCAGGATTTAGCCCGTAAATTGTCTCTCAGGCTTTGGAAATCGGGAGCGCTTTTAAGTACTTCCATGGCTTTGTTTGCAGAAAATGATAGTCCAACACCTCTTAGCCATTGCCGAGTAAGACAAATATAGATAACAAAATACAGCTAACATGTAGTGAGGTTAGATGGCTGCTGTTGGTTTTTATTTGGTTCATAAATGCTTGAAATTTGTGCAGCTGATTCTAAGAAAAGGTTTATCCTGTGGTGGAGTCACATTGAAAAGCATTTTACAGAAAATGAACTATTTTAGTAATTTTTTTTAAGATATGATTTCTTTTGACCTACTAGAGGATGAGACTAAATTGCAGTTAGTCAAAACCTGTGGGTTTGGGGTTTTCTTTCTTTCTTTTTTTTTTTTTTAAGCGTGTTTTGGTGATACTACTGTGGAGTTTTCAGAGTTATTCAGATTCATCTGGTGGTAGAAAAGCAGCTTCAGGTTCTGTGTTCTGTAATGAAAGCAAGAAAGGTATCAAGTGCACAGACAGCTGAAAAGGCAAGAGGTGTAGCACTGATTTCAGCAGTAGAATTAACAGTTAGAGAGTTCGAAAGATGCTTGGAGAGAAACCCCAGAAAAATGCCCCCTTCTTGTGTTCAGTTTCCACAGAATACATATACGGGTTCCTGTTCCAAGGCAGTTCTTTGGACAGAATTCTGTTTAATTGCCCTTTAATTAATAAATGTCTCAACCTGAATTTTAAATCATAATCTTCTCAGTAACACTTTGCTTAGGTAAAATTTTTCCAACTCCTTGGATTACATTTATGGCAAGCAGTTTTAAAAAATAATTATTTGGTTACTATGGTTTTTAGCACCTTTGGGAGCGTTGCCTTGGGATCACTGGCCATCTTTTTCAGGATACTGGAGAGGTTGTACTGAACCGGTTAATAACCCTAGAATTAATTAATGGTGCTTTTTGACTGTCAGTGGCAGCGTGTTTAGTGCAATTATGCAACAAACCCAAAACAGACTATGTAACCCTAATGCAAGCCAGAGAATGCTCAATTTACTGCTACTGAAGAACTTATATGTATAAAATCTGTAAATTGATTACTCATCTATACCAAGCAGTACTTGAAATGTTTATGGCATGATTTTTGAAGCCTAAAAGCTGGTAATGGGATAGTGTTTCATTCCTGATGGAGAATTAATTGCCTTTGCTTTTGTTAGTACCTGTTTTAGACTCTGCGTTTCAAAATAAAGCAACTCTCTCATCTCCTGTCATTTTCAGTAGTGTGTTTTGTGACCATATGTGCATGAACTTGTTTTCCTGTCTGCGTCTTCTGCTGCCTCCAGACTTGTCAATAAAAATGCTAGGAGGGTGGCTCTCTGGAGTGCTGGTGGCATTTCAGTGTTACTGTCTTACGTAGTTTTTTGTTTCTTCAGGGTAGGGCCAGATTTTGACTGGAGCCTGATATGATGGGCTGAGAATATAAATGAGATGATGTCTGCAAAGCTGGGTGGAGGTTGTCTTGCACAAACTGTCATGGTGCACTGCTGGTGCTGTGTGAACCCGTCACTCGTGTTTGATTTCCAGAGGTTGAAACCGCATGGCTCGAGGGATTCAATGGAGAAGGATACTGAGGGTACCGGGAAACGGCAAAGTAGCACCAGACTCTATGGTCATTTGCAGTGGCAGTGTGGTGAAATTGTGCTCTTGTATTGCAGAGCTTGTTGGCTTCTCTCTTACCTTCTGATCAGATTTCACCAGATCTCATAAACCCGCAATCACCAGGATTCCAGCTGGAATGCGCAAGTCGCAAAATCCCGACAGCCGCGGCTGTGGGATACTGCGTGGTGGTGTGTGTTGTAAGAGCAAGGATAGATGTCAGTTGTGATACAGCCTGAAAGTATTTGCAGTCTTTTTCCTGGCTCTTTCCTTTCTGCTCTCAGGCTGACCCCCGATGCCTGAGGTCCATCTGCAAACTTCCACCGTGCCAGTGTGTTTTGTCAGACATTCTGTGGAATGGAGGGACACGTTACATTTCAGGTTGGAATAGTCATTTTGGAACCATATTACAAAGAATGTTGATACAGGCCCACAGCTCTGGGAAGACCAGTAGTGAGACTGACATTTCTGGATCTAGAGAACCACACCTGTAGAGCAGCTCTGTGCAGTTGCTCCACTAGGACCTGTTGGCAACAGAGATGAATACAAAAATGGGAGCATGTTTTAGTGTGGAGAAGCAGCCACTGAGGACCATGTAGAGGCTCTCATCTCTGTTTAGAAGTCACCTAGGGAATCCTGCTGTACAGGCTCGTTAGGCTGAACTGTTTTTGGGAAATAGTACATGGATTCAGTTCACTGGGTTTCTCTACCTGTGACGGAGCAGTTGGGATGAAGAGCTGAACGTGCTCCTGGCCATGCCTCCCAGTGTGTAAATAGGAAGGATTCATTTAGTGGTTTTGCAGATGTTTACAGACTTCACTATGGATGTTTTACTGACAGTAATGTAGTTCATCCAGGAAAACTGAAGAAAAAGATGTACAGTGCTCCTGTCCTTAGAAATACAAGAATTCCTCAAAGCTGAAGAGGGCTGCAGTGATCAAGCTCTCATAACGTGGATCAAGATTGTCTGTGGGATTCTATATTAGGAGAAAACACTGCTAGGAGTAAGAGATGGCTGCATGCTGATTTGATGTGGTGTAAGTCAGGGCAGCCAGTGCTTGTAGCTGTCATACTTCAGGAGCATGTTCTTCCAGTGATCTCTGGAGCAGTGTGGATATTGAAACCATCACATAGATTCAAACCAGCATAGTGAGCACATAGTGACCACTGCTTCTGGCCGAAGCAGCAGGGACTGAAGTAGCCTCTTCCAAGCTACAGATTCTGAGGTCTCTCTCTTGTTGTCAGGAAAGTGTTCATGTCCATTCTTAGCATGGTTTGAAAGCATTCAAAATAAGCAGGGAGAGCTGGAAGCTGGGGAAGTGACTGCAGCCTGATCCCTCTCTCTGTGGTTCTGCAGACCAAGGTTTTGGCTCCCCAGTACAGGCTGGGTCCCACAATGTATTCTGCCTCCTCACAGTGACCATAGGGGGTTGTAAAATTAAGGATTGTTACCCAGTTAGTACTATGCATTTTGTTTTCAGTTAAGGAATTTGGTTTCTTTCAAAGAACAGCTCTTCACTCACTCAAGGCTGCATTCAAAAGCAAATTAGAGCCTTTTTGTGAAGACTGATTCATTACTATGCTGGGTCAGCAGCGATTGACAGCTCTTGTCCTTCATTGCAGGTCATGCTGTTCCCCTGTGGATGCATTATTTAAAGGTCAGCAAAGGGTGGTTACACAGCTTGATGGAAGGGGATGAAATAGATGGAGGATGAAGTAAGTCTCTGGGCTTAATGTTGCATTTGCATTGCTCTTGCAGTAAAGGAGATGGGCAGGCACCAGTGGAATACTGTGTGCATTTTGATTGGGGTTTTTTGTTGTCTTTTTGCGAAAGTATTTATTAAAGACTAAGTGATTAATTCAGCTTCATTGGTATTAGAGATGGGGGAAATGCAGACCCAGCATGTCTCAACCTTTTGGCCAGATTAAGAGCAATCGGCTCTAAAGGGCAACTTAATTAACAGGAGCTCCTCCTTATCGGGTTGTTCCTTCTTCCTGCTGCTGTCTGCTGTGCCATCTCCCTGGCACCCCGTGTGCCTGACACAGTTCCTCTTTCTCCACTGTGCTTCATACTCTCTTGAAATCCCATTTGCTGATGATTCTTGGCATTCCTAAAATCCAGCTTTTCCTTTCCAACTGTGACACTAAGGCTTATTGAGCCCATGGGTTGGCAGTTTCTCCCCACTGCTCTGGCTGCCTTTTCCTTTCATCTCGCCTGTTACTCTTATGATCAGTCACGGCCCTAAAATACGATGTACTACTGAGCAATTGTGTGAATCACGTGAAGGAAGAGCACTACAAATACCTCTTAGAAGTGATACATTTTACCTTTGCTTTCTTCTGAAGTGAAGTTCCTGGGTTTGTCTTGGGTCGTCCCCTGGTTTTATGTGTTTGTTTTGCTGCAAGTGAAACCCAGGTCATAGTTACAAGGAGATTGTGTATGCACACTAAATATAAAGCTGAATTTCTGCACATTCTGTATGTCTTCTGATATTAGTGACATGGCTGTGTTGGCTGAACAGTTGCCCCACCTTTGTTCTAAAGGTGAACACTCAAAAGTGGTTATTTTGTTATTTATGTGAGTGAATACTAAAGGAAGCAAAAGCAGTTGAAAGAAACATGATGGATTATTTTACCCTTGCTAAGAAAACCCCTTGGGAAAAGCCCTAAGAAACATGTGTGACCATGCATTTGTTATTTTTGTAAATTGAGACTTGGGGATGAAAGTATCAGTAATTTGGAGACTAGGCTTTATTACCTGTAATATGAATGAAGCACCTGAGGATGCTGTGTATTTGCTAATCCGTGCTTCCTGGGGAGGATTCCCAGTGTCTCAGGTGCATGTTCAGTAGAGCTGGATTTTTGTAGGAACTGAGGTCACGATACAAATGAGAATAGGTGAATAGAGAAATAAATTCCATCGTGTTCAGTATCTGTGCTACTTATAAAGGTGAAACCTCCTAAAATCTGTGGAAGTCCCTGTTAATGTGGTTGATTAGGTTAGTGGGTTGATACTTGAACAGTTACACAAGTTACTGTTCTGTTTAAAGCCTTGGGTTTACTCCTAAGTGTAACCGGAACTTCCTGAAGTGTTTGTGTTTCAGAAGTGTGTATTTTTGTTGTAGATGTTTACATTTTAGAGACCTCAGGTCTGTCTGTGAGTGGTTTTTTTGCCTCTGGCTGGCAAAAAGGAAAAAGATACACTTAGAATGTTGTCATGCAAAAGCAAAGAAATGTGCCTTTGTATGGGAGCGTGACTCACAGTTTCTCACTGTGACACTCCATTGGCTTGATTGTTTTTGTTGCAGTTCTGATGGTTTGGTTTATTAACAGACCACCTCTCCTGCTAAGGTTTGTGAGCAGAGTTGTTCTGCTGTTTGCAATCTGAAGACTGGGGATGCCTCACAGGTCAACACAAAACTTATCAGTTAGTGGAAGATGTTAATATGTCTTTGAGAAAGAGATATCAAACTGTCAGAGACTAAATGTGGGAGAGAGAGACACAAGATACTTGGGACAGAGAGACACAAGATACTTGTAATTCCTAGAGACAAGTTACAGTAGGCACATCCAGCTCATGGGCTGGGGTTTGGATCTGATCCAGCTGGGCAGCTTTGGCTCCAGAAATGCCAAAATGGGGGTAATGAGATGTGTGTGTGTAAATACATGTGTATCCTTGAACCGGCCCTTGGGCTTGAGAGGGTTTGTCGTGTTAGGTGTGGAGCAAACACGTCCGACTCCGTGTGTTTTGCTTGGACACCTGGCTGGGAATAGATGTTGCCCCTAAGCACGAAGGAATCTGCCAACTTCAGCTGAGTACGGCAGAGTGGGGATTTGGCTGTGGGGGGTTTATTCTTATTTTCCCCCTCTTTTTTTTGTGAATTTCCTTGCATTTCTGACACTTACTCCCTCTGGAGCTGCCCCACCTCTGTAGCAGTGAGACTGCTTTGTGCTTTCCCGTGGGCATGGAGGTGCAGGAGGAGGACGGGTGATGGGAGCTGGCGCAGCAGCTTCACCACAGTGTCATTCGGGGGCCTCATGGAAGGGTTTTCCTTACGGGGCCTCTGCAAATATGTTGGAGATGGGCCCTGAGCCTTTGGCTGGGGTTGAGCTTTTCCACAGCAAACTGTAGTAATGCGAGTCATTGATCCAGAGACGTGCAGCCTGGGAGTTTTCGGGGGTACATAAACTCTCCCTTGCCGTAAACAGAGTGAGAGGTGTTTTGCTAATGACCTTCTCCGTTCAAATAAAGCATCTGTATGGCAGTGAAAATGGGTTGAAATAGTATCCGATTTGTCCTCTCTTCCCAAGGTCCATGAGCTGCTCTGTTAGCTGCAGTGTGGCCACAGGGTTTTCACTCTGAAGCGATGGGGAGTCTTGAGCAGGAGGCTGGACTGGATCCTTCTGACCTGAAGTGTGCGGGATTTTGAGACTGTGGCTGGTACTCTTAGTTTTAGTCTGCATTGAAGTCTTATTTATAGGGATCTTTGCTAGGTGGATTATAGTGAAAATACAGCTGAGGCTGTAATTATGCCTTTATTTGCTGTGTAAGTGTCTCCAAAGCCAGAAGCTCATGGTTGGCTTTTTCTTTAAGGCTCCTTGATGTAGTGGTTAAGAGTTCTCATTTCCCTGTAGAGGAGTAGGAAAATGCGGATTTTATTAATCCATTTGGCTAATACATCCTCACATTCCACCTACTTAAGATGTGTGTTTGCCTGATGCTCTGGTGCAGCACCCTCCTGTCCTGCACACTTACCCTGCTCCGTGTTCACTGGTCTTTTCTCTTCTTGTCTTTTGTTTTATTCCTAATGTGTTTCTGTCCCTTTCTCTTCCCACTCAGACCTTTGTTTTCCCTTTTTCTTACTGATACTGTGGCATACTCCTGCCTCAGAACATCTTAGCCTGTGCAGCTGCTCTGACTGAAATACCAGCAGTGGCTCCTTGCACATGGATTGCCGCAGGCAAAGTGCTTGGGATGCCCCAGGCTCCTCTATGGCTGCCAACAGATTCCAGCCAGGAATGTGAGAAAGGTAGTACCAGCTCAGCAGCGAGCAACTTAAAAAATGTGCAGCTCCCCTTTTCTAAGGCATTAAGTTGGTAGATTTTGCCAAGATCTTCAAAATGAACTGGTTTTGAAGGAGATTTTTGGCCGAACTCTTTCTGCTGCAGAGCAAAGAAACCATTTGGGACCATTTAAGTTAGTGCAGTGTTATTGGGTTTGGACCATTCTAAAGCTTTGCTGGTTTATGAGGACTGTGAAAGGGCTTTGGAGTTTGCATCGTACGTGTGATTTTTCAGTTCTAGTGCTCAGGGTAGTAAAAGAACTTTCGGAAAATGTACATGTTTTCCGTATTCCCCACATTTGCTAACGGCTTTTCTGTCCGTGTTGTGCTACTTGTCCTTAAAATTATTTCCTCCACTGGACTGTGCAAAACTGCCCTGGAAATAGGGGTTTTTTTGAGCTCTTTAGGAAAGGAAGGAAGATCCAGTTTTTAACTGAGATTTGAAATCTTGCCAACCACAAAGCTATTAAATACCACTTTTCAACTTCCATATTCTCAGAAAAGTGTCTCCAAGTTGTGAAATAAATGCCCATTTGTAACTCTCTCTTAAATATGCTGGCTAGTTTAACCTGCAGCTTGTACATCTGTCCTGACCATATACCCTGGGAAAGAGAGCATTTCAGTGCCTCTTGCTGTGTGGTTCATTTAGTGCTACAAATTGTACTGGTTTCAGTGGAAATTCAGGTTTGGCTGTGTAGCTCGTGTTATTCTTCAGCCAAAACATCAGTGAGTACATATTCCTAACCAGAACCTCTGTGTATTGTTAGGAATAAATGTCCCCTCTCTACCCGAAGGCATAGTAGGTTCACTCAAGCTACATCCAAAGTGATGAGTTTTCCCACTTAATGATCATCTCCTTAGATAAATCTGCCATATAGAGATGCAGATGGTATTACAAGCAAGAAGACACATGGGTGTAAAAGAAATTCTGGAAATTCTGAGTGTAGATTACCCTTACAGGTTTAGAAGGCTGTGTGTGTATCTACATCTAATAGTCTTTAATGAGAGCTCTTAACAGCATTAGGTAACACTGGTTTTAAATCCACCTCCTGAATTATACTTCAGTGCCTTAACTTTATTTCATTCGTGTCTTCCAAGGCATTTTTTTATCTTCCCAAAGATACAACTTTATCCTTCTTCCCCAGAGTTTCTCTGCTGGCATGAAATTGCCATTTCTTGCAATTCATTTCTTCTTACTGGGCAATAAAAAAGGAGATGGTCACAGGTCAGCTTATTAGGAGACAAAAGCAAGTCTTTAACGGGAGCAGTAAATTTCCCGAGTCCCTTCAGTTGTCCGTGCGTAAAGGTCACCTCGGTTATATTTGGGATGGGACGTTGTTTTATTTCATAACTTGGTGATGACTGAGCCTCAGTGCTCGGGATGTTTGCTCAGCAGGCCGAGTTCTGTGTTGTCACAACACCAGCAGGAATCGACCGGAGCCTTGTGCTTGGAGTTCCTTGCAAATTAAAGGGCACGGATGTGAACAGTGAAATAACTCACTGCCGTGCTGGAGGGGCCCTCCCGAAGGACTGCCAGAAACTGTGAAAAAGGGCCTTTTTAGGCCTTGGTTAACAAGCTCTTTCACAATAATCTGTGCTACCTTTTTGGGCTACAAATGTCTGAATTATTTTGCTTCCACTGATCTGGTTTTGAGTTATTATGCATAGAGTAATATGCGTAGAGTAATACTACTGAAGTATGAGTAGATCTGAAATGATGGACAGTGTCTGAACTGTTGCTGTTGGTGACCTAAGGGCTGCAAAAGATACAGATCGTTGGTATCAAGTGATAAATTTCTCTTATAACCAATTAACCAAGTTGCAATGAGTTAAACTGAAAACTGTTGCTTCTGGTGTCGATCATGTGGTTAAAATGTGTGTGATTGGTAAGGCTGTGTCTTGGCACCTCCAGATCAGCAAAACACTGTGGCAAATACTCACATTGCTTTCATAAAGCCATAAAATAATGCTGAAAGCTGAAAAACTCACAGCACTATTCTGGCTCTGTTTGTTCATGTGCCTTTGGAGAGGAAAATCCAGTGAAGCTGATTTTGCTTTTGGAACTTTCAGTATTGCAGCACTTTTCAAACTCTGCAGGAAAATCTTTTTTTTTTTCCCTTGTAAAGAGTAACACTTCACCAGCTTCTCCAAACTATACAAATCTTTACAGGCTTTCAAAACCTTTCCTAAAAGTTTATTTTTACAGGATCTGAACTTCTGGCCCAGAGTGATGCTGGAGGATTTCGTGTGCTTTTCTGTCCAGAGAAAGTCACAAAGCATAATAAGTCGGTACTGCAGTAATTAATATTAATTTTCAGCTATTCCACACAGCTGTTCCTTGTTAAGTGTGTGGTGAAAGCTGTGCTTGGGCACATCTCAGAAGTCCATTTCCCGCAGTCCCTGCCCAGAGCACTTTTCCACGTTCTTGCTTCCCCAGAGGGCAAGGAGTTACACCGAAGGGTTTGGAGCTGTTCACGGGTCTGATGTTGGCCTCATGACTTGGGAGGGCTGTATTTTGGATACTTGATTCTGAGATGAAATTAAACCTTGTGCCTGACTTTTTACTTTTACCCTCGAAAAGGGTTTGCAGCAATTACCGGAATAATTTCGTGTTCCTGGTACTCCTGTTGTTGGGAGTTTTGGTTGGTTTCTTCAGTGTTGTCTCTTTTCCCCTTCAACAAAAAGCCAGATAAGCAGTAGCCTCTCTCTGAATCTGGAGAGCTGCTCCTTCTCCAAAATTTACAGTCACTTCAAGCATTTATTGTGATGGCTTTAAAGGTCAAGCTGTTTAAAACTGCATCATTAAATAGAACAAAGAATCTAGTGCACCAGAACAGGTGGGTGAATGAAGCTGGTACCTGAGATGATGGATACCAAGCAGGCAAAGGTGAAAGCTTTCCTATGTTCATCAGAACTGCTGGGTTTGATTCATGGCTAGAAAAATCAGTTTATGTTTTGTGTCAGTAATTCACAGGCAGTAGCTAAATGCTATATGATACGACCTTACAGGTTTTCATTTCTTTAAAATCTTCAATTTCTTCAAAATAATTGTTTCAAATCATGTTCCTGATTTGTATAACGCTGTTTCTTGGGCCTTTGCTGTCCTCACGTACTGCTGCAGTTCTGTCTGTCTGTTCTAACCACTTGTTGGATGTATGAGGTAAACTAATACTTTTCTGTTGGGAACTGCCAGAACATTCAGGGAGCGATATGGTCCTGACTGGTCTCAGTCGTGGCTCTGCCCGTACAGAGCTGTTGCGTATTCAGTGTCCGGCGCCGTTCCGTGAACAGTAAGAAAATCCCATGAACATTTTCCACTTTCTGCGAGCAGCCGACTGTGCCATAAGTGGCCTTTCAGAGAATTTAATGGGTGTTTCAGTTGCCTCTATGTGAAATGAAGATGGAATAACTCGCTCTCCTCGTTTCCAATTTGACGGTAGCCGCTTACTTTGTGATAAGCGTTTTCTTTGATAAAAAGGGCATCAAAAAGCTAGAGGTTCAAAGTTTTACTGTTTTCTCTGCAAGCTGAAGCTCAGGCTTCCTCTGGTTTTAGGTTTGAAGCAGAAGACAAATCACTCTCAAGTGCTGAAATACCACGATGGCTGTGAAAACTTCCTTTTGTCTTTTTTTTTGTTCGCAGTCAAACTGCAGCTTCAAGCGGAAGAAAGAGGAGTGGTGTCGATCAAAGGTGTGATTGCAAATCGCTTCCTGGCCATGAAGGAGGATGGCAGATTGCTGGCCTTGGTAAGCACTGCTTTGTTCATGTTTCTGTCTGTATTTGTAGGTCCTGTCCTCGCTCTGTATGGAGCAACCTCCTCTCCTGCAGGATTTACTCAGCCTCTCTGTGTGTGATTTATCGGCAAGAAATGAGCTCTGCACAGCTTCAATTAGTTAAATTACAAACTAAGAAGAGTTGGGTATGTCTGTCCTACCTAGAAGCTGCAAAATTTAATGGGAATGGCTTGTCTGAGAGAGAAAAAAAATCATAGTGATCATGTAGAGAAGGAAGTTATAAAAACAGATGAAGAATGAAATGTTTGCCTTCTTACCCCCAGGGGTAATTTTATCCTCTTTCACTTCCTTACACGTGTGATTTTAAAGACCTTTTAAAATAGAAAATGAAGCCAATTTCTATTTATTTTGTTTTACTTTCATGATACTAATCTGTATAAATTGTTTTCTCATTTTCCTCTTTGTAGAGAATCAAGTTTTTTGGGCATGTTTACTTCCTAACTAGAAAACTGGCAAGCAAATACATTTTTGAAAATGTGATGATAAAATTTTAAAAAGTAATATAAACGTAGATAAATTAAACTACTCTCTAGTGAGACTAGTTTTAGTTTAAACTCTTGTGCATTTTATTGGTATCAGCTGAATTTTTAACTGTGTTTTAAAGCCAGTATGTGTAGCTGGCTCTGAAAGGTAATAAGGACTCCTGGAGCTGGAATATAAATTTTGCTTTAAGAGCTGCAGTTACATTACTTTTGCTTAAATCTCTCATCCATAACCTTCAGTGCAGGCAAACCTCCAACACTGGTGAAGCACCACTGCAGGGCATTCATCCCTTCAGAATTTCAGTTTGCAATAATCCCTGATACTTTGGTGTCTTGAACATTCAGCCTCTGTGCAAGTCGCCACCAGTGACTGGGGTTAGTAATGTGCATTCCTAACCCTGGCTAAGCAGCAGCTGATGAGAGACCCATGCCAAGGGCTGCAGAAATTCCTTCTGATTTCCCTCCTGCCTCAGTGAAACAAGGCTAAAAGGAGTTTCACAGGAGCAGGGCTCCCCGGGGTGCTCTGCGGCACCACATCTCTTGCTCCGGGAAGCCCATTTTGTTCATGCCTGTGAGTACAGTTACAGGACCTGCTTCAAATTACTTGGGTATTGTGTGACAGCTCAGTTGAAGAAAATATGAGGAGTTGTCCGCTGTGCTATTCTTGAGTTAAGGGTAATGGGGAATTTCCTGTGGTGCTGGTGTGGTGGCATTCGCCTTCCCATTCAGATCATCCTCTTTAACCCGAGTGAGAGTGAATGGTCAAAATAGGGTGTTTAGTGCCATTCGTAAAATTCTAAACACGAGGGGATCGTTGTATTTGGGATTTCTGCTGTTGCAATGGTGGGTTGGGTTGTAGAACATGCCTTCCTTGCAGCAGTTTTAGCTGCTTAGTTCCTGTAAGGCAAAGTGCTTGGAAAGTATCGGTTGTTCACTCGGAATTACGCTCTCAAAACATGTAAAGCTGAGTCACTTTGTGCTTCTCACTTGAGCTTATAAAACAGTTGTGTTAGTTTCTGGAAATGGGTATTACTTGCATTGTGTTTGCTGCACACACTACTTCCTACAGCTCTTTTAATTTTATTATAGGTGAAAATTCTCTACTCTTTTAAGATCTTGTTCTTCACCCAGCCTAACGAATGCTGCTGCAATTTCATGGCTGTTTTCTGTAGCACCGGCAAATGTTTTTTCCATGAGGATTTCTGTATTGTGACTTCCAACAGTCTGTGGCCAGTTGTGCCTCTACTGTTTCTGCCCCTAAACACATTCATCAAACTGTTTCTAATTGCCAGTGTTTCTCGTTCAGTTTGAGCAGGGCTGTGTTTCAGCGAGAGCTCTGCAAAGAGCTGGAAACCTTTGTGGTGCAGTGATCTCGTCAGTGCACATGATGAAAACACTGCTGAAACCTTTGGCTGTTTCTTCTAAAATGTCATGGAACTTTAGTTTCTCAACACTTCACGGAGTTCTCTAATCCACCAGTCACTCAAGTACTATTCTGTCTTTTTTTAATGTCTGCTTGCTTTACTTACTTGTCGATGTCCAGCATCCATTCGTTTAGTGTCCTTGTTTTATAAATGTATCAACATCTTCAAAAATACTTCTGCAAATTACTACTCGGGCCTGCTTTTCATCTTGCCAAATGCTTTTGTAATTATTTTGTGCAGACATGTCTTTAGAGTTTGTTCTGAGCTGGGTTTTGCAGAATGATTTATTGCAGGGCCGGTGCATCGCTGCTCATCCTGGTGATCTGCGTGGGGGTGCAGTGGATCGTGTTCTTGTCTGGAAAGCTGCATGATGCTGATTTTAATGGCGCAGTTTCATGCTCTTTACTAACAGACTCAGTTGTGGGGGAGAACTAATCTTTACCAGTTGTGTCACGGGACGAAATGGCTGGTTATTAATGCAGATAGTCAAAACCTCCCCTTGGAAAATGCTGTTTTAACTGAAAATATTTGCGCGGAAAAGTATCTATTCCATCAGATTTTTAATGGAAACACTGAAACGTTTCACTTCTGATACGGCTTATTTTCACTTTCCGGTTTCATTTAATTATAATAATAAAATATTTTCACTTTATGGAAAGAAATGTGATTATTTTGTTTAATGAAGGAATTTACCAAACTTCCTATGAAAGGAAGAATTGAACTTTTGACTAACTTATATTTCACGATAACTTGTTATTAAAGGGCATGACCTGTTCATTCTGTCTGTTGTGCTTACATGGTTTCACTTCAAAAACTCGACTTGAAGGGAAATTCTTGTATTTTGATGTTATGGATTAAAGTTGTGCTACAGGAATATTTGTGAGAATAACCTGCATTTCTGGGCCCTTTTGTAGTTAGAAAAGGCTGTATACGATCATCACCTCTCTCAGGCCTGACTGGATCCACTGTGGTAGTTACAGGTTAATAAACCCTCTGGCTTCAGTTTTGAGAATTAATAAACTTGAGGAATTTTAATTCCTAATCCAAGTCCAAAATGTCAGAGGTTGGCATGGTGTGACTCTAGGGCAGATGAGGTTTGCACTGAAAAATCAATCAGTGGGTGATGTCTGTGCAAATATGGGAAGAACCACCTTGCTGCAGGAAGCTGCTGCCCCTCTTTCAGGCAATTAATTTGCCCTAGGTGAATCGACTTGAGGATTTCAGGATTGCTAACGTTGAAAATTCCTGCACTCAGGATTTTATTTAGTCAGGGGGGAGGGCTTGCTTGGCAGCCGACAAAATACTGACTGGCGGCAGGGCAGGCACAGGGGGAACTCGCTCCCCGCCACTGCCCCAGGTGTTTTCCCTTCCTTTATCCTTCTCCTGAAGGGCTGCAGAGTTCAGGTGTTTCATGCTGTGCTGTGGAAGCTTTCCCTGCTGGATCAGCGCTCTGAGTGCAGCCTAGACTTAAGCGTATTTGAAAAAACCACTGATATCCAGGGTTTTTCCAGGGGCTGAGGTTCTCAGTGTGGTGGCTGGCATCCTGCTCCTGCTGGACAGCAGTCCGGCTTCCGAAATGTCTCCTTTGGCAGACGTTAGGGAATACATAGTTTATGAAGCCTGAATTAGCATTTGTCATCTAAATGTTGGCTCTTATGTCAAAATGTTTACATTGGCAACACACTGTAGGAACCCACTGGTGTCACATATGCTTTGTGCAGAAAAAGACTTTTTTCACACTTTTTTGATGGTGTCTCTGCCTGAATTTCCAGCTCGAGCAATTGTACTGAACTTGCCTATACTCTGCTTAAAGGTTTTGTTTTTAAATGCTTCTTTATACAGTTTCTGTGCCCTCCTCCCTTTCACGCTTGGATCTATGGCTTGAGGTGATTAATGCATTTGTTCTCACATTGCTGGAACACAAAGCATTGAAGTACAACTTATCTTGGGAGAGATTATTTAAAATAAAAATAACATGAAAATTGTGAATGGGATTTCTGTTATTTGAAATGTACAAGTATCAGTGAGTTATAGAAATGAGAAACTGCAGATGGATTTTCTCTTACAAGTGCTTTTTCTTAGAAGCAAAAATTCATATCTGAAAATGATTGGAGAAAATATCCTTCTATTTGAAGATGTGTTTGGAGACAGATCACTTTATTCTCGATTGCACTTGAAGGATTTAATTATTTGTAGCTACAAAATCTTGGCATATATGAGGAGTTACCCTTCTCTTGTATGTTTTTGTGCCTTCTGTATGAAGTCTAATTGTTCCAAGCTCACTTTATATATTAATGAATATTAACAGAAGATGATAACAAAGGGTAGCCTGCTAATTTCAGGGATTGCCTCACATTCCCTGTCTGCTCCCCAGTATTTTACACGCTTGCTTTTTAATGACGAGCTTTTCTGCTCCTCTGGCATTCCCAAAAATTTTCAGGGGAAATGAGTCTGACTGAACTGATGGACTGAGAGGTGGTGTTTATGAAAATAAAATGCACCCTCCAAGTTCCTGGGGTGTTGAACTTCTGCCTTTTTTATATTTGAGAAAATAATTTCTCTTGCCTGAAGTGCCAGTTCTGCAGGTGGATTTACCACCGTGACAGCTGAGAGCCGTGTTAATTCCATGTAGGTGGAGCTGGCTTTGAAGACTTCCTTCCAGAAGTAAAGTAATTCCATAGGTGTACTTCTGAATACTATGGCATGCCTGGTCTCCGTGTGGAATATACCTCTTTAATTTTTAACGTTATTTTTCAAGTTTTGAATTCTAAAAAAATCTTGAGAGGACTGTTTCGGAATGCTATAAACACAGACTTGAATTAGCTTTAGGAAAAGTTAAACCTCGAAACTGGAAAAGAAGAGGCAAAGGCTGGAACTCTGCCATGCTATTTATCTAATGGATAAAATGTTGGGTTGAGGAAGGCAAGGGAAATGCTGCCTTTTCTCTTACACCCTGCTTTTCTTTTTGGCTATAACCTAGGATGAGATGGCAAAGCTGCTGAGCTTGGAAGTCACTGAGTGCCAAGGGACAGGGTCCTTCATTTAAATGTTTGAATTTCTGACCAGAACAAAGAATTACACAGAGATAACAAACTAGAACCTGCTTGGTCTGTGTTAGACACCACAAATGAACCACAGTTAAACCCTCTTTTTCTTGTAGGTGTTTTTAACAATATTTTCAAAATAACTATCATTCTTCTGTCATGAAATGTTTCATATCCATTTCTTAAAGCCAGAGGTACTGCTAACTCACAATTTTGCTAAGTTAGTCCCATGAGTCTGAAGAATTGTTTTTGGATGTTATACCAATAATCTTTTTTTTTTCCCCCCTTTTTAGAAATATGCAACAGAAGAATGTTTCTTCTTTGAGCGTTTGGAATCTAATAACTATAACACTTACCGATCACGGAAATACTCCGACTGGTACGTGGCACTGAAAAGAACTGGACAGTACAAACCTGGACCAAAAACTGGACCTGGACAGAAAGCTATCCTTTTTCTTCCCATGTCTGCCAAAAGCTGATTCCCATGGCGGATTCCGAGCACGTTTGCCACACTACACTAAAGACGTCGACTTTCCTACTCCTCCCCGAAGTAGCAAAATATAAGCAATTATTTGCTGATATTAACTACTTTTCCAGATACCAGTTTAAAACATGAATGTTTCATACTGTCTTTATATTGCTCTTTAAACCTATTGTGCCAGTGTGTGTGGAGGTAAAATTACTTGGAAAATATATTTTCAAGATCAATAACACATCTGTTTTCTTCTAGGTATCTATGCAGAGCTGTTTTATTTACATTATGCTTTCTTTATGGAGTAAAGGAAAACAAATCTGATGCACACTTGCAGCAATATTTACCTTTAAAAATAATTTATCTCTTAGCTTATTAGAGAATAATTACTTACTAATAATAACCTAAAAAGAAGTCCATGAATAAATTTAATGTGCAACACTGCAGTAATAATTCTAAATTATTAATCTAACGAAATGTGAAATGTATTGCTCTCATGTAATGTTTCTGTAGGACTCGGGCAGCTCCCTGTGGTACAGTTTGTAGAACAGGCCTGTGTAGACAGCTGGGAACTCCCTCATGGTTATGTCGATCTTATCAAACCCCTCCCTGTACCCATACAGTAGGAGTTTGGCTACGTTGCTGGTGATGGGAGTAGAGTTTTTTGTCCTGACAAGCTCCTCGAGGTCCATCCACTCACACCTCAGGCACTCCTGCTGGCAGAAGCTGATGTTGAAGGAGGAGGGCTGCAGGCGACAGATGATGTACATGTCCGACTGCCCAAAGGCTCCGGGGTGTTGGTGCTGCTGCCTGATGCTTAGGATGGACTTGAACTCTGACTTGATGCCAGTCTCTTCAAAAACCTCTCGAACTGCTGTGTCTCCTGGGTGGAAAGAGCAACGCTTAGCATTCTTTAAACACCTGGGAAAGGCGGAAACCCTCTAACTCAAAGCGTTCTCTGTTCTGCTTCGTCAGGTTTTCAGGATGTAAGTCTGTTTTTCCAGCACAAGGATAAGCTAATTCTTTGGTCCCTGAACAAAACTAATTGCTAAGTGCCTTTCCTGTGTATATCCTGCAGAATTACCCCTTTTGATAATACTGTGCAGGGGGTGGTTTGACATGGACACTCTGATGGCTGCTGACTCTGCTGATCTCTTAATCCAAGGCAGCATTCCACCCTCCTTGCAGTCCTTTGTATCCCCATCCCTCTACCTGCTTCTTTTAGTTCACTTTCAATAAGAAATGAGTGTGCTGGCTTGCTTCCAAAAGCAAAATCCATCTTAAAAGACCTGTAGAGATTTGCCATCCTATGGAAGCTTTCATCTTGGCATGTCAGAGGGGAACAGAACAGGCATTTGAGGGGTAGTTCCAAATATTGGAAATAATCTGGACATACAGTGGCTAACAATAGATAACCAAAATGATTAATCCAGCATTGGCCAAATTACTGTACGTTAATGCACATATTTCTGCCTCAGCTCAGCTTCTATCTTGCTGTGGAATGACCTGTGTGAAGTTTCCCGGATGGGGAAGGACACTCATGTACCATTACTGACCCTTGCAGAGATTGCATTTTATGTTGCCCAGAGAGGCCTCTGTGGTCCCCTGGTTTAAAACAGTGGTTGCAAAGCAAAACTCTCCGTGTTTTGTTATTGGGCAGGGGGCTGTATTACACAGAAGTGAAGAACTGAGATAATGAGAAAGGTTGAAGCAGGCTACAGTTAAGGAAATTGTGATAATTAGGGATTTCATTTGAGCATTGAGCTCTGCTTTTAGATAAAGTGCCTTTTTCTGTTTCCCTTTTATTTAAATGTGTATATATATATATATAAATATCAACTGACAGTTAAACCAGAAGAAACACTAGGGCTTGAATACTCAAATACAAAAATGTGTGCACTTTGCTTAATTCATTATGAAACTATTGGTATTACTTGCACGAGTCAGTTTGTACTCATTTAAGTAGACAGCCATGTATTTTGTCACTTCATATAATCACGGGATCTTCAAGCCTTGTAATTGCAATTTTTAATTGTAATTTAAAATGCAGTCCCTTGAATGAGTTTATAAGGTATGAGTATGTAAGGATTAAAAAAAAGGAAAATTAAGCTCTATTATATTTTATGCTTCACTAATTTATATCTTCTTGTAATATAAGATGTGATGCAGAGATTCATAACTTTTATTATTATGTAGTTTAGAAGTGGCAGGAGGGGAGCTGTGGGAGACTTGTTTTCTCCTGGGTGTTTTCCAATATTTACATCCAGGCTCCAGCCATAATCTCACCTGTCTTTTGAGGGGTGGCCTCTGGCTTACTCAGTAGCACTATCCTTCTGGGGAATCCCACTGGAATGCCAGTGCTGACACAAAAATCCTGCTGGTATCTCCTGGCCTAGAGCCTCTGGCACTAGAAGTCGGAAGAAGCCTGGCTAGACAACAACCACAGCGTTTGGGATTCTTCTGAAAACATGGATCCATTTCACTGTTACATGTATTTGCATTGTCCAGCAAATGGTTTTGATTTCCATCACTGGGTTTGACAAAAAGACTGAAAATGAGACTCGGGAGTTGTGAAACTAAATTCAGTCATATCCCAATAACTAGAAACTTTCTCCATGTGTTGAAATAATGAACTGGAATACAAGCCCTGCAAGTGTTGTAGGGAGACTGCTAAAATAGTAGGTGATTTCTAAGGTATGGAACAGTCAGGAAACCTGGGCTCAATGCCCAGTTTAAAAAATAACCAGTCTATGGATCATGATTTTAAGGGGTGAGATACAAAGGCGAAAAAAAAGCCAAATTTTCTCTCTCTTCATAAACAGCCTTGTTCATTCACCACTGAACAGAACTGCACCAGTGCTTGTCATCACCTGTGCCACGCTGGGCAGAAATGAGAGGTTTCCTCAAATCAGCATTATTTCTTAATACAGAAGAGCTTTATGTCCCTGGTTGAGTAGGTGCCCACAGGACCGAGCTGCTGCACTTAATGCTGCCCTGTGCCAAGAGCTCTTAGTCCAAACAAATCAAATGAATGAGGGTGGGAGGAAGCAAAAGTTGTATTTAATTCTGGTTTGCATGTACAAATGGAGAGCTGGAAATTTTTGCTCAGTGCATCACTGAGGTCACTGCCCTGGATTTCAGTGTGAGCTGAGAGCTCCCTGTTTCAGTTTTATTTAGTTTATATACTGATTACCCTAATCCTCTGCACTTCTGGCTCATATTACAGCATATCCAACAAGCCCACAAAAAGTCAGCTGACTTCAAGCACTCACTTAAGAGAAATTGTGGAAAAGAGTAAATGTTATAAATACAAAACTTCTTTGCCCCAAATGTTACCCAATGTTACCAATATAATGTTACCCAATTACCATTAAGGTCACAGGATCATGTCACTTCATCTGCTCACCATTAATTCAAAGAAACCAATTCAAAGGAGTGGTGTGGGTCATGCTGTATTTCAGTAGTGTTAATGTCTTTGTAACTCTGTTGACGTCTGACCTGTCTTCCTAGGACTTACCAATGTCTTCTCCTGGATTAGACAGACCTCCTGGAAATTTCCATGCATTTATAGTCTGTATTGGAGGAGAAAACATTAATGAAGGATACAGCCTGTGTTGTACTCTCAAATATGAAGGAGATAATTAATATGTGACTTGTTTTCTTGAAGTTGCAGTAGTATTGTTATGACTCCTACAAACAGCAGGAAGTAGGAACTTATTCATTCCTGCTAAGGTGATGATCAGAGACAGCTACAGTCTGTATGAACTATTGGAACAAAACACCTACTGACTGAAAATACAAACTGTCTAACAGTCATTAGACAACGTTGCTGCTAGATAGAGTAGTTGAGTATTAAAGAAAAGCTGCTATAGACAATATAATCTTATATTTAATCACTAATGTATTCCCCTTCCATGGTTTTGGCTTTTAAAAAATGTATATATATTTAATCTTACCAACAGGTATTATGATTGTAGTACTGTTCTATATTGCACTGGCTTTAAGATGACTCTGTGTGTCTGTAATAATCATTTAGTGTAACTTGTCATTTTCATGGAATACAAAAACTGAGGGCTTTTGTGTGATTTATATATAGAAACATTTATTGAATTGCAATAAAGTTCAGTATTAGAACGTGGAGACTTGGTGTTGTTACTTATATTCCTAAAGGAGTCCCAGTCCCTGCACCTCTTGCAAATGCATAAAGATTTGTAGGCTTTAGTTCTCTGTATTTTTTATTTCTTTCCTTATTAAAAGTTTATGTAGGAAGAAGTTACCCTTCACCTAAAAAATTAACGCAGTAAAAAAGCACACTGGCCAAAAAAAAAAGCTTTTTTGTCCATGCAGTATAGAGGGGGAAGCTCTCTGCTTTCCAGTGATTTGAAACCCCAACAACTACACTGGAAAATGTTTTTTTTCCTGGGCATTCTTAAAGGGCTTGGATGGGACTTTGAAGTAATAGATTAAAAATAGTGCAGATGGAAAATACGTATATTTGTCTGCTGGCTTCCAGATTTGCTTTTGGTTCCTGGAAATCTTTGTGTGCTGTGGAATTGTCCTTTCACGATTAAACTTAAACAGCTCTTAAAATTCTGCCAGCTGCTTAATTATTTTTTTTAAGCTTTCAGAACATCCTTTATTTTAAAAGACACCATTTTGGGGAAACTTCATTTTATGGGAAAAGAGAAGGGAAAGAAGTGGTGGAACCGACAGTGGGAAACAACTGTCTGAGCTATTTGCTTGCACTGAGATATTTGCTCACTGCACAAGGAATGTATGGATGTTCATACACTTCAGCATTTAGACTTAATTTTACCCAGTCAATAAAGAGCTGGAAAGAGGAGAGTCAGAAACAATCACTTTTTTCCTTTCACCTTCCTCACTTGCTGCACTGTCAGCTTTGTTCTGGAAAGGGGAGCTGAAATAGTTCACCTGGCATATCCCACTTTTCAGAATGAGCTGAGGGAACGGGGAAGGGCAGTGCCAGACTGGTCCTCTTGTGTTTTGGGGGCAGAGGTGAAAGAGGTAATGCCTAGTGAGTATGGAATTGAACCCAGTACCCAAATTAGAGCATCTGTTGTCACTGCAGAATGGGTAGAGACACCTGCACTGAAAATGCCTGAGGGGGAGCTTTAACAAAACCACACATGTAGAACTTAAGCCTCACACCTCCTGGGCTTAGGAAACGACTATTTCCTTCTAAATATGCAGATATTCTTTGAGACCTGTTTAAGATCCTTACTAAATGGTAAGCATGCAGTTTTATATTTCTGTGTGTAAGAAGGATAAATAAAGGTCATGTTTCTAAAGTTTACAATGTGCTGTCCTGTTCCTAGACACTCTCTAGAACTGGAACCACTTCTGGAGCCTACAGCTTGTGGGGTAGGTTCATGCTTTAACTGGTAGTTTCTCGATGTAAGCCTGAAGGTCCTCCTACAGAAAAGTCCATGGTGTTTTTATTTATTATAAGTAAAAATAAAAAAATAAAAATCTTTAATTGCAGGAATGGAGTTCAGAGGAAGAGAACCACCTTTGTCTTTTGTGTTAGAAATTCAACATGTTGTATAATTGAACCTGCCTGTGAAAGCACCCTTTCATTGAAGTTCATTAACTGTGTTGTAGTTACTAATGAACTGATGTTTTGGTCCTGGGAAGAAATGTCCTAGTAGCTATTTCAGGAGAGACAGAAAAATGCAGCCAGTGAGATTCTGACATAGTTTTAACTATATAAAATGGAAGTGATGCATCCAAGTGTATTTCAGTCCACCTAGGTTTGATCATTTCATGTTAAAACTGCAGTTAAATCTCACTGTACTGGAGACACTTTGCAAATGAAAGCATAATGGAAGATTCCTTTTCTGTGGAATAGCGCAGCACAAGCAACTGCCATTGAGCCAGTGAGCTTTCTGCAGCTGCTGGATTAAAAGCCTAGGTTAGCCTGATGGGGGCTGGAAGACATTCCCAGTGATGGATGTTTGGTGACCTCAAGCCACATCACATGACCCACCATCCCCACAGTAATGCTCTGGTTTGGCATTCCCTGTTTGTGAGGAATTAGGGATCTTTACACTTGCCATACTAAGGTGCTTCATGGCCAACCATTGCATGGCTTATTTAAAGCCACAGACATGCCTGGAATTTTTGAAACCAAACAAAATCAGCAACCTCCTCACAAAATCTGTTTTGAGCCGTGGGGGTTTTCCAGAGGTCTGCATGGATCCAAACACATGATTAGGGACTCTTGGGTCAGTTACAGAAGAAAAATTCAAAGCAAGAAGGGCACTTAGCAGTGCTGAGTCAATCATCTGTTATAATTAACAATAAAGGCCTTGATTTTCAAAGCACTTTTTTATTCCCTTAAAATGGAACACAGCAATCTGTTGATAGATGTGTTCCAAGACACTCGTAAAAGGAAGTAACTTTTAAACTATCACAATTCTGGACTGGAATAAAAATAAACATACATTTTGTTTTATACTACAGAGCAAGATTATCTAAATGAACTTCTCTATTTTATAATCCTGTAACAAACTTACCTTATTTCTGTCTTGTACAACCAGGACCTTTCCAGTGCTTTCATCTAGAACAGCACCTAGTAGAGAAAGAAGATTGAAAAAATGCAGTGCTGGACAACTATGTCCAATCTTAACAACTAAAATCTAATGCATTTTGATAAAGCATAGCAAACCCCTAATGATACCATTTACAGTTGGCAAGGTTTGTTTAGATGAATCACGAAGTGGTTTGTTGGTGGAAAACTGATACACAATAAAATATCACAAAAAGGTCAAGTACCCTGTATAAAAATTCAGAGTTAGCACAGTACCAAGACAAATAATTGCAACATTTAAGTTCCAGATTAGACAAGAAATGAAAAGAAAAACTTGCTTGTGTTAATATCAGAACTAAAGAATGCAAGATCAAGAGGTCACCCAAACAATCTAGCAAAGCTGCAGCAGAGACATGCCTGTAATCTTGCTCAAGGAACAGAAAATTTTCCAGTGACTCTGGCCGAGAAGCCACCCTTAAGGGGTAAGAATTTTTCTCCAGTGAAATTCATGACAGAACTCCCACCTGCTGTAGCAAAGATCTGAGTGTTTTCTGGTTAATGACACACAAGGTTTACGACTCAGGGGGCTCACGGTGCTGATAATGTTCAGCTGGGTGAGTATCTATGAACTCATGACAGGAACTCACAATAATCTGAGTCAACTTGTTAACCAAAAAGTGTTGCTTCCAAGTGGAAAAGTGACACTTCCACTTGTTAAAAAAAAAACCTCAGGATGTCTGACTTTTCCTTATGTCCTCATGCTCAGCCCATGACTTTCTCCTGCAGATTACAAGTTTTCCTACTTTCTAAAACCCAAGTGCTTTCATGTTTAATCATCATGTCACACTCACTGGTCCTATTTAAAAACATCCTTCCTTTAAAACAGGCATTTTTCTCAGATTTTTGAAGAGTCCTGTGGTGAGCAGAACAAGTACTGTGGTGCAGCTTACCAGGCTCTTTTCCACATCAGTCATGCATGGGTTTCAAATTAGTAGTTAACTATAAAAAAATGCTTCTGTCATTTTACAGCAGGAGGAAGAGTATACAGGCAGATTTGTGATATATGCATTTAAAATGCTTTGGGGAAATATTTCCACAGAAGGGAATTATTGAAGAATGAGTGTCCAACGCACAACACCCTCTGTTTTTTTTAATAATACATGGCAGACTTCTGTGTAGGAGGAACATTTAAAGGATGAAATACCAGTCTTCCTTCAAGATATGCCAAAGGACGTGTTTGGGGAGGGTAGTCACATTTCTGCCTCCCCCTGGCTTGTGATGGTATGATTTCATTCCTCCTGTAAATATTTAGCAGTGTCCAGGTTCAAGTACTCTGCTGATTAAAGAGGGAACAAAAGGAAAACAGGAGTAACTTTGATGAAAGCTGTGATTACTGGGATTGTTTTCTAGTAAAGCCATTGTTCAGCCAAATGGTTTGCTGAGACCAGGGAGAACTGCTGCAGGCAGGAAACTGCAAAGTATCAAACAGAAAGTATGTGTTCTCTTCTCTGTTTCTATTCCCCTGTAATGTCATTTTTGACAGTGAAATGGTCACTAAGATGACCAGAATCTCTGCTAGAGGATACCTAAAACCAAAGCAAAACGAAAGGACGAACACTAACAGGATTTGCTGTCTGGTCTCATGTTCCCAAGAGTAGCTCAGAAGGCCCTGAGCTGCACCTGGTTGGTATCAGTGAGATCAGAGCTTGACTGCAGGCCCTGAACTGCAGTTTTAAAAACTCTCCCCATTGCTACAAATGTGGTACCTGGAGCTTTAAAGCATCCAACACCAGGACTTTCTGGAAAGGTTTATACTTATAACCCAGCCAAGTACTCAGTATTACAACACCGCTTTGTTTTGAATGTTCTCTTTTGGGAAACAGGTAAGCATTAAAAAAATAAAATCCCTCAGACGACTCCAGGTAATGAGTAATGGAGGGGAAAAATATCTTCATCCTACCTGTTTTATTTATGACTGATGTAAACATGTATGCAAAGATGTTCAGTGTTGAAAAGCACTTGTCGATCACATGAGTGCATGCACAACTGCTGGCACTGTAAATAGCAGCAGACAAGAGCAGGTGTTTGTAAAACAACTCGGGAACTACTTTTAAATCACTTTTGATTCCTTGGGCCATCATAACCTTCCTGTGCAGTTTCACATTAATGCAGCTGCTCATTTTACCCATTTCCTTAAGGAACAGGACTGGCTAAGGCCGATAATCCTCAGTGTGTGTAGACTCCAAGGACTTTGATTCAATAAGTAGATTAAGGTAGGTAGCAATGAAAATAACAGCTGTGTTAAGGCTTACACTACATGTGAGGGAGAAGAGAATAAATGACTTTAACTTTTCTTCCTCTCCTTTCACTTTCCTTCCTCAACTTGTCTGCCTGTGCCATTGTTGCGTGGCATGTTTACAAACACGTCCCTTTCTGGGTGGCAGACCAATTCCTCCCAGGAGGTGCAGAATGTTGGAAATGCTTCTGCAAAACATGTTAATCACTCCATACACCAGAGACTTTCCTGTATCTTTACACATGTGGAAAATCCTGCCGCCTACAAACGGATGCAGCGAGTGAGCTGGGAGACACATCACATGTTCCACTATTTCTAAACAATAATGGCCAAGCCCAGTGAGTAACATTTGCTACTCTCTGCTTGGCGACTCTCATCCAGTCTGGTCAAGTATGACCTGACCTCGCTTATTCACACCTTTGTCATCACTTGGCTGGACCATCCCGAGGCACAAGCCCTGGCTGTGCAGCGTTCCCTGCGTGGGAAACTCCAGACAGCAGGAAAACCAGCTGCTGGTCTACTTGGCAATGAGACCTGCTACCTGTTGCCTGCTCCCTGTGCTGGTTTCCCTCTGGCCAGCCAACCACTCTCCATGTCTCTGCTTTTCATTTCCAGGATGCTCAAGGGACTGAGTCCTGTATTTCACTGACTGGCCACAGCTTTGAGATGGAGATTCTCATCAGAAAATTGCTTTCCTTTACTGCAGATACTTTTTAAAATACTTTTTTTGTTGTTGTTCAGGAAATAAAAATGCCTGGGGTTTGCCACCCACAAAATATAAAAGAGCATATTTATATAACTTAATATTTGAATAAAATTAATTAAAAATACAATGAAGCCCTTCCACTACCCAAGCTCTCCGTCCTAAAGTAGAAAGCTAATGGAATAAACATATTCCAGGTGGTAGCCACACTGCTCAGTGTATTCTTGGGATGTGTTCCATCTCCACTGACAGTGAGAGGAATAGAGGAAAAAACCACATAGCAATCATTATTTCACAGAGAAATCTGCTTGTCTACATGCCCCAAATGCCTTCCTTAACTCCTTACCCCTTTTAAAAAAAACTCCCAATAATGAGTAAAAATGCACAGGTTTGAAAAGTGATAGCAAAGAATACAGACATTTTATGTTCTGCAGTTTTTAAATCTGTGCAATAAGTTATGAAATCCATCTACCTGCACTTGTGAAATTTTTCCTTTCCTCAAACTTTTTCCTACTTGCAGAGTGCCAAGTGTTTCAAAGTGGAACTGCAAATTATGCTCTGAAAGTGCATTTTCTGTATTTTCAAATGTTTATTTGAGAGCCTCTCAAGAGTTATGATTTCTCTTACACGAGGTCCTTCCTGACACCCACTGGGGTCACAACACATCTTTTACATGATTTTCTTCCAAACGACATTTTCAGCTGGGCAGGTCTTACTTCAGAAAAAAAACCCCTCTCAATTAGTCCCGTTTCCTCAAGCACTCGAGTTACAACCACAAGGAGTAACGCGGAGCTTCTGCTGAGGGAATGCGCTATCCTGCTCCAGTTTAATGCCACATATTTTAATGGTGAGGTTTCCATACCTCAGGAAAACATGCTCCAACATGTCCATTGACAAAATCCAAGGCCGCCTTCGGCTTCCACCCTGCCCTCTGCTGGCCGTGGAACGGAAGGCTCCCACTGCCGATGGCAGTAGAACTGTTTTGTAATTCAAGGCGTTTTCCCCGAAGCTTATTTTCACCTGACCTGCTGCTACACCGAACAATCCATCTTTTGTGAGTTCTTCCTAACTAGGTTTGTCAAATTGCTATTTATGGGTCTTAACACTACTTGGGGAAGAAATAACGTCCCACACAGTCCCTGCAAGGCAAGGACAAACAAGTCAAGGTTGTAATTGGAGAGATTTGCTCTCCCTATCCCATAATTTCTGAGTGTTAAAGTAACCTTTACACGAGGGGTCCAAACAAACCTCCAAATAACAGATTACTGAGAGATGGGATAGGCAGTGGCATACCTGTGGAACTCTGCAGAGAGACAGTGCTAAGACATTCGAATTTGGTGAAGCTAAGTTTTTTTGGCTCATCATCAGTTCCTTGTACTGCGCTATACAAAGAAAAAAAAACAAAACAAAAAAAAAGGGGAATCATCTTATCTAGTTCCTTGCAAATGTTCTCAGTTATGGAACAACTTCTTTCCAACCATGATTGTGGGAGTTCTAGTTGGTTAAGACTATGGTGTCCAGATGTTTGCTTGTAAAATATATTTGTTTGGAATACAGACTTCGTGGCACAGAGCAGCTTTTAGACCACTGTACTTTCAGCTAATAGTTGTTTTACCTTCTGAACCAATCCCTGTTAGGTCAAGTTGTCCCCATTTACAGACCTTAATGTGAGCATAGGTTAAGCAGATTCATATATTAAGCATCTACAGCAAGAAGAGCGAGCACAGAAATGCTTTTTTATTTCTCTGTGATTGTGGTTACTTCTTCATTTTAAAACACTGCTTGAAATCTTTACTCTCACTTACCTGCAAGGTGAAAAGACAACACCTTTCTCAGAATGGTGTTTAAAAGCAATATTCATGAGCTCCCATTCTACAGCTTCAGGACCACATTTTCTTCACAGTTTTCTCCAACTGGAATTGTTTTGAGAAACCTCCATCTGGCTGTTTTTAGCCACATATGCTGTTGTACAAGCACATTCATGAATGACACACTTCCCTTAGTAAAGTCACCCCAATAGTAGTTCGCAGCTGGTTTCCACGTGCTGGTTGTCCAGAGGAACAGCCCATTTCCTACTGGTCCTAAGGGCTTGTTCAAGTCTTTTTGTGGGTATCACTCCTGTAACTCACCTGCAACACCCACCTGGTGGGTGGCAAACCCTGGCAGCCTGCTGGGCCCCTCTCCCAGCCACAGCGTCAGGGTGGATGAGCCCTGCTCGGCATGGTGGAAAGCAAAGCCTTGGGAAGCAGCTGTTGCCACAAGCCCGCTCTGGAGGATGGGGACACGGAGCCAGACGGCAATGCGACCTTCCTGCCGCCACTGAGCCACGGACTCTGCAAGAGAGGGAAGTGAGGAGGGTCAGGGCCACAGCCACTGCTCAGAGACAGCCCCCCTTGCCCTTGATCTGTGTGGTTTTAAACCTTATTGCGCACAACAACCGGGGTTATCGTGTATTTTCACCTCATTTACAGGGTCAAACTATTGTTGGTGTGAGGAAGGTGCCAGCAACGACACGGGCTGGCAGCTTGACATTTCATGTGGTACAACTTGGTATTCACATGTGAAATAATGGCTTTTCTGTCAGGGTCTGCTGTAAGGCACAGGGGAATCTACTGATGTGGAGTACCGTGTCCAGTCCTGCGCTCCTCAGCACAAGAAAGAGAAGGAGCTACTGGAGAGGGTCTAGTGAGGGGCAACAAAGGTGATTAGGGGTCTGGAGCATCTCTCTTACGAGGAGAGACTATGGGAGCTGGGCCTGTTTAGGCTGGAGAAAAGACCATGGAGAGGGGATGTTATTAATGCATATAAATATTCCAAAGGTGGGTGCCAAGAGCACGGTGCCAGACTCTTTTCAGTTTCACCAGAGCACAGTGTCAGACTCCTTGCAGTTTCTTGCCCAGCGACAGGAGAAGGAGCAGCAGCCATAAACTAAAACACACGAAGTTCCACCTCAACACGAGGAAGAACTTCCTTTACACTGAGGGTGGCAGAGCACTGGAACAGGCTGCCCAGGGAGGTCATGGAGTCTCCCTCTCTGGAGACATTCCAAACCCACACGGACGCGTTCCTGTGTCACCTGCCCCAGGTGACCCTGCCTTGGCAGGGCTGGTTGTACTGGATGATCTCCAGAGGTCCCTTCCAACCCTGACAGTTCCGTGGCTCCGTGAGCGCCCTCCGCTCCCTCCAGCCGGCGTTCCCCGCCGCACGGCCGCGGCTCTGTGCCCGTGAGGGGAAGGCGGCGGCCGAGGGGAGCTGCTCCCCGGGACCGCGCCGGCCCCTCACACAGCGCCCCCCGCCCGCCCCGCTGCCCCGGGAGCCCCGCCCGGCACTTGCCCCGCAGCCACCGCCCGAAGGCGGCCCGCTCCACCCGCGGGGGATGGCGCAGCTCGCCCAGGTCCACGCTCACCCCCCCGAACTTGTCCGGCCGCGCCCGCAGCCCCGCCAGGGCCGCCCAGCCCCGCGCCCTCCGCAGCGCCCGCCACAGCCGCGCCATGGCACCGAGCGGGGCGGGGGGCGCGGAGCCTCCGCCCCCGGGGCGGTGCCGGCCTCTGCTCCGGAACCACTCGGCAGTGGGGCAGCATGTCTGCCTCCTCTTCCAAAAGGAAGAGCAAGGGGCGCCTGGCCGCGGGTGGCGGCTCCCCGCGGGATGCTCCCCTCGGAGCTGCTGAGGGCGGGCCGCTGGCGCTGCGGGTCGCCGACGCCGTGGAGGCAGGTACGGGGCTGCGGGCGGCGGGGACGGGCTGCTCGGGGACGGGCTTCCCCAGCCCCGGCTGCCCCAGCGCGGCGCGCTGAGGGCGCCTCGTTTGAAACTGAGTCCCTGCCGAGCCGCGCTCGCAAAGGCGGGACCGGGGGGTTCTCTCGGGCAAAGTCGGCTGGGCCCCCGTGAAATCTGCTCTTTATTCCCGTGGAGCGGGAGCTAGATGGGGGTGGAAGGTGCGGTACCGAGCAGCAGCGTGTGACCGCGGGTGTCTTCCCAGCCCCGTCGGCATCCCCGCCCCGCGGTTCCCCCTCACGGGGGTCCCTGCGCTCCCCTCAGGGCGCCGTGAGGGCTGGGGAGGGGTTTGTTGTTGTACTGGTTGGGGAGGGCGGGAAATGCTGGATTTAGCGGGGAAAAAAACGACTATTTTTTCCCCCTAAAAACATCAGGAGATGACAAAGTCCCGAAGATGCTGCGCAGAACCCTGGCGCAGCTGTCGCTGAGCAGCATGAAGTCCGCGGAGCTCTGCATAGGGCGGCCGGCCCTGCTCACCTCAGCTGATGGGCGACAGGAGGTGAGACCATTTCTTGCTCCCATAAGGGCTTTTCCTGTGCTTTTCAGCGTTTTCCTGTTGTATTCAGTGGGATCAACATGGAACATGCATTGAGAAAGATGGTGAACATGCTCTTCCATGTTTTCTGTGTGATATTTACATCTTCATTCTCAATGCTGGGAAAAGTCCATGCTGCTGTTTTTTTTTTTCAAAATACAACCCCTTCCTTCTTGGAGTGTCTTGAATCATGTCTTAAGAGCTCAATGCTACTTGTATTTTGCTCTGTGGCACCAGGTTTTAACCTAATCCTTCCCCTCAGCCCATATTTTTGTAATCAAGTGTTGCTTAGCTTAACTGGGAATGGGGGGGGAAATCTCAACTGACTTGCTTTGGAAACTCCTCCTAGGTCTGTACTGCTTGGCCCACTGCAGGCTTTCCAGGTGGGAAGATTGGGCTGAATGAAACCACACAGAAGAACCTGAAAGTAAATCCAGGTGATGGTGTCACTGTGCAGCCTGTGACTGGTGCAGTCATCCAGGCAGAGGAAGTCGATGTAAAGTTGAGGTATGGAACTTGTTATAGCCTTGTTGAAGAGAGTGATTTTTTTTTTTTTTTAACCACTTCCCTTCAAAACTTCACCTTTATATATGGTGGTTTTGTCCTCTGCTTTTATTTACTGTTTGGTTTTTTTTTAGGATTGCAAACTCTGAGGTGTGTTTTTGTTTATAAGTGAAATTGACCCAAAAAAGGAAATGAAAGGTACAAATCACAGTTGTCTTAAAATCATGAATGCTCTGAGAAATCAGCAGTTTATTGATTTGCTGAATGATTTCCTGTACTTGTCATTCTAACACTTCACAGAGTCAACATTTGGGTTGATGCAGAATCTGATTATAGTTATTTCCTAAAGTTATTTTACAGTTGCTTTTGAAAGTGTCCCAGCACTTATATTTTTATAAATTAACATCACTTTCCTGTCAGATCTCTGTCTTCAAACATGGCTGTTTGGTTACAGAGGTGGTTGAAAACACACATTTCGTTAAAAAAAACGCAACCCCATGATAAATTAAATAATTAAAACTAATATATTTCTATTTCTCTATGTTAATATGCAATGCATTCTTTTTTTGAAGTTGTGACTTTTACTGAAATACAAGCTAAGAATGAGGTCAGAGGAATTGCATGTACCTTTTGAAATATTTATGATTACTGTGATTTATTTTTCTTTTAGGAAACTGTTCCATAGCCAGAGTTTTCCCACTCAGTGAATCAAGAGTCAGGCTCTGAGGATTGTTTTATAGATGTACATTCAGATTTTTAAGTCTCATAAATTACTGCCTTTCTAAAATTAGGAGAGAAAACATGAAAACTGTAGTTGGTCTGTTTCAAGCCTGGTAATTTACTACAAACTATGGTGTGAAAATATACATTATTTAAAGAATGAACTGAAGTTCCATTATTCGAGTACTCCCAGGGTTTCTAGATGTTTTACAGGTGAAGTTTTATTCTCTGCAAATCAACACCTCTGGGTACTGCTTGCACGCATAATTCAGCTTTTTCTTCCAGTTAAAAAAATCCACCCTCAACTTCAGGCCCCAACAACAAAACTGAGTATGTGCTTACTCATCAGGAAAGGCCGTGGTATTTTAAGGGCTTTCCTTTAAATTAGCTTAATACAGCTCTTTGCCCCAAGTTCCTTTGCTGAGCAGTAGAATTGAGCAATGGGTTTTTATCTGCAGGTTTAGGGCTCCCCCCGTTGACCAAGCCTTGATTTGCAGCATCCGTGTCTGCTTTAAACGCCTTTGGTGCTGCTGCCGTTCCCCTCTTGGTGTGGTGCCTTTGAAGGTACAGGTGTAAATGCTTAGAGAAGCTGTGGAATGGATGTAGTGAGTCTTATCTGTTTAGTCACTTAATTAAATAAAAGACTAGCAAATGCTTTGTGGGGAAGACTTGTACTGTTTTGGTAGTGGATGTGCAGTGCTTGAGGCATGTGCACAGTTTTGCAAGTGCTCAAGGCAGTGTTTTAATCGATTGAAAGATTTGCAGGTGTGTTTGCAGGGCTGAAAGAGACCTGCCTTATCTGATTTGTTTTCAGTTCAGTAAATGTAGCAATGGCTGTTCTGCCTGGTGAGATGAGAAGCCTGCATTGCAGGTTTGTGATCCTAAGAAACAATAAATCTAATTTAGCATTTTGTTAATTAAAGCATTTTCTTTGGAAAAAAAACACCCAAACCCCAGATGAAATAGCTACACTTCTTTTGTTGCTGTGTGTGTAATATTTTCAGAGTTAAGATGTTGTTATTTGAAGACTGAAGTACTCATACATCTTTTCTGTTTGTGGGGTTAAGTCATATACCCTAAAACAGGTCATCCTGGTGCTTTAGTGCTGTGGCCTCTGGTTTGGTTTTGAAGTAGTTATTGCTTGGAAAAGTAATTTTCTTCTTTCCTACCACAGGGACAAAGATGCCACCGTTAATGCCGAGGAAATGTCTGTGTGTCTGCTGAGAAACCTTGGTATGAGTTTTGCTTGCTTCTCTTTTGCCTGTTCAATTTTCGTAGTAGGTCGTCAAGTCTTGGTTAGAAGAGCAAATATTTTCCTCTCATGTTCTTAATCAAGGCCTTATGGCAAAATAGGGGATGTTATTTTGTTTATGCTTCTTTTGGGCTAAATAATTTTGTCTTCGGGCTAAATAATTTTGCCATGTTGTAAATGTGTAATTTGTGTTAGTTGTGGCTCTGTTCCTTCTGTCCATTATACTTTTGTCTGGTTCAAGTTAGGAGTGTTCAACAGTGATTGATGGCCTTTTGGCTGATGTTGTGATGCACTTCAGAGTCTACTTGCACTGTGAAGACAAGACTGCAATATGATACACTAAAAACAAGATGAAGTATCAGTATTAACCTGAAATCCCAGTCTCTGAATCTCTTTTTTATGTTGGTGGTAAATAAGTAAAATTGCTCTTTATTGGTAGATAAATGTAAGTAAGGCAAAAAAAAAAAGGTAAGGTATTCAAGGTAGTGTTCCTCACTACAAATTGTTCTACTCAAAGGGAATCTTCTAGTCTAGGAATTAATAACATTATTGCTATTCCAGGAAGCAGGAAACTTGAACTGCATTGCAAATTCATGAGTTTGGCTGGAAATCTTGTTCATGCTTTGCCTTTTCTTTTTTTTTTGTACCTGTATTCAGATCACATTGCCTCATCTCTCTGTCAATGCATAGGCTAAAACCTGGTTTTTTTTAGGCCAATACTCTCAAAGAAAGTGGGTTGAACATGAAATATTATCAGGTGCACAGCAAATACAAAATTTTTACTTCTTACAATATTAATTCCAATAATCTCCCTTTGTATGAAATTTAAAAGACTCAAATTAAAGACGAGTTTAGTCTGAGTGATTACATATGATGCTGACAAATGTTTATCCATTAAAGTCTGCTTGTGTACAAAGGGATCATTCAAAGTACCTAAAATTACCTTGAAATTATGTTACTACCTTTTATTATGTTAATTAACAGCATTCTCTAAAGGAATGATAAAGAATTATTCTAATACAAGAGTGTCTGAATGTTAGTGCTGCCACAGTAGATTGAAATGTCACCTCCTTTGTCTTTTTTCTTCTTTCATCTTCTCGTAGATGGGAAAATAGTTCTACCAGGAAACCTCTTGGCTTTCACTTTCTATGGCAAACTGTGCAACATCGTGGTGATGAGAGTGAGAGGAACTGATGGTGCAGAGCTGAGTGCCCAGGGCAGCGCCATTCCCAGTGACCCAGACCTTGAGAGATCTGATTTGGAGACAAGTGCCTTAGATTTGTCCCTACAGCTCGGCAGGATGGACATTGGTGATAGTCCAGGGGTTGCATCTTTGAGCACACCAAGCAAACCAATGGATCCAGGCTCACCAGTTACACCCAGTTCTGTGACAGCCAGTGGTCCAGACTCTGGTCAGGGAGAGAAAACCTACAGCAAGGGAGATGGTGCAGACCTCGCCGAGGATTCGGAGTTGGCTGGGAAAAGCAGCAGTGAGGGACTCCCAGTAACGGGCAAAACCGGAGCAATAAGCAATACAGACTCTTTTTATTTCATTTCTTCAAGAACTAGGATCAATTTTGTAGAACCCAGGACCAGTGTAGCAGAAGATGGCGATTGTGAGTCCCAAGTCACCTATGACATGATAGGAGGTTTGAGCAGCCAGCTCAGAACTATTAGAGAAACAGTTGAACTGCCCTTGAAGCAACCTGAACTGTTCAAGAGTTACGGTATGATGCCTAAAGAGTTGGTTTTCTTCATTTGATACCAGTTTTCTTCTTTAATTTGATTTTTAAAAAAACAAACAAACAAACAAAAAAACCCAGAACCACCACAAATTATCCCAGGAGTATGCACTGACTTTTATGTAACACTGACCTGGTATGCTTGTGTGTCCAAACAATGTCAAGCTGCTTTATAGTTATACTGTATGGGTACTGTGAAGATGTTACAATGAGCTTGTGTGAAAAATAGGTGAGCAGAGAAGAAATGTGTGTCTGTACAAAAATTCAGGTGTGCATAAGCAGAATTTTTGGAAAATAGGAAAGACTTCTTTGCTTGGGTGTTTCAAAGGTGCAATTCTTTGAGTTGTTGTGAGATTTTAATTAATTTTGGTAGTCAGTTAATGATATTTTTTAAATGGAGAAAAAGTCAGATTAGTTCTTCTGCTGTTTTTATCCCTGGTTGTAGGCCTCCTGCAAAATTTTCAGGAAGTCTTTGGGGCTGTTTACTCAAACTCTTCAGTGTATGAGGAGTTTGAGTCCTTCCTCTGTGAATTACAGGGTGGAAAAATGAATATGATTACAGTTGCCATATATAAAGTTATATCTAACACATATATGAACTCAGAGGGTTTTTGTGGCAAAGCTAAAGCTGTACTGTGTATTTATCACAAATGGATATGTACCTTGTCTAGGTGTGCATCGCTGTGAGATAGGGCTCTTACCTATAAACATTGCTTTAATATCATGTCTTTGAGGCTTTTTATTGCTCTGCCTTTACCTCTTCCCACACACACACTCTGGAGAGGAGGTGATTCCAGCTGGGACAGTTTCCATAACACACAGGTGGCTCTTTCTTGGCCGTGATCCCCAGGTGTCAGTGAGGTGGTCTGAGGCATCTTCATCTGCGTGTGCCCCAGCTTAATTTGGTCCAGCCTCAGCATCAGCACGTGGTTTTGTGTTAGCACAAAGTTTGCTTCAGTGTCAGCATTCTTCATACCCGGTCCCAAAAGTGCTTGAGCAGATTCCCTACTAACTACGTGGTAGATGATGGTGTTTCCTCAGCAGTTACAAACCTTTAGTAACCATCCAAACGCTGTGAGTCTTTGCTCACAGGGGAGCAAGCCTGGCAGTGAGGTGAGCCTGTGGTTCCACAGTACTGTTCTTGCCCGTGCCAGAAACGCCACAGGAGGGAGCAGCTCATGCTTTAATTGGACTACTCTGAGGGAACCTGCTCCTGAAGACACTTTTACTTCCATCCTCTGTCAGTTGGCAGATAATTTTTTTCTTTTCAGGTGTATTAGTTTCTAAGATTCAGACTTGTGGCATCATTCCCTGTCTGATTCCCAGTCCCCACCTGATGTTTCTTTGGTTGTGTTTCACCAATGTCTTTTTTTGCCAAAGGCAGTCCTTTGTCAAACACTTGTCTCTGCTTTTTGCTTTCTAATTTTTCACCTTCTGATTTTGGCTTTGTGCCCATTTAATTTGGCTTTGCTGGTCTGGAACTTGTTTTGGTGGGCTCTTTACCTGGGATCATAATAGTACCTTTGTGCAGTTACCTGTATTTTCTGTCCAGTTCTAGCTGTACTCAGCAGTACCTTACGTGCTGTGCCTGAACATTTCTGCCTTTTTGGCTCTTAACATTTGCCATTAAATAGACAAATTCACCCTTCTGATGTGTGTTTTTCATCATCTTGCAAGTATTCTTGAATCAAGCCTCAGAGTATTTCTGAAATTCTTTTGAAGTGTTAAAGAGAAGTGGTTTTCTGATGTTGGAAATTTGATGTAATGACACTGTAAGAATCATTAATAATTTAAAGTCTGTTCATGGATGTTAGGTACTCAGTCCAATAATGTCTTAGGAAAAAACCACAACACACATAAGGAAACTGAAAAATACTGAAAATTATTTAAGGAGTTGTTTTTTGAACAGAATCTTTTAGACTTTAAAAATAAAGAACGTAGATGTATGTCCCACTTAAGAGTGATCTTTTCACTGTAAGCCTTTAACAGGGGTGTCATTTTATCACGATGACACGTCTGTTAAGTTAGTGCTGAGGTCAGATTTATTGGTAATAACTGGGACAGTGAAACCTGCAAGTGCAGGTTTAGTCTGGCATTTCTCACAAGGAACTTCTTTTCTCTGTTTGTGTGCATGTGCTTGTCCAAAGGAATCCCTCCTCCTCGAGGAGTGCTGTTATATGGCCCTCCAGGTACCGGGAAGACTCTGATTGCCAAAGCCATCGCAAACGAGGTTGGCGCTCACGTTACTGTTATTAATGGGCCTGAAATAATAAGCAAGTAAGTCCACCCATTTTATTTTCATTAATTCTCTAAATATATCAGCCCAAAATCTGTCCTGGCATCTCTCCAGCGGGGATAGATGTAGTATTGGCTATGGGCCGTCTGCCCAAAGGAGTCAAAAACAAGCAAGAAAGGGTTCTCTCAAGCAGGGCTTATGTTTCTTCTTGTATTTAAAGAGGTTTATTGGACTTGGCCAAGAAATTTGTGTAAGGCCCGGGCTAAATTAAAGAGGAGACTGGAACTGCATCTGCAATTGTGCGTAGGTTAGTTCTGCAACAAGAAGAGTAACTTGTTAAACCATATTTGCAGTTAAGATGCCACTGCACAGATTACTGTCTCCAGGGAACTGTTTATTGTTCTTCAAAAGTGTAGATAAAATGGTTTCTAACACAGGAAAAAAAACATTTCCCTTTAATCTTTTTTGTAGTTACTAGATGCTTCTATCTTGGCCTTAATTTCTTGTCCTTGTGGAAATACAGTTTATTGTAGATCTGCATTTACTTTGGGACTCTGAAATTGTGTGCTGTGGCCTTTTTGGAACGCCCCCCTTCCCCCCATTTGCCTTTCGAAAAGACCAAAAAAAATGTTTTTTATTAAAATATTTTAATTCTTATAGGTTTTATGGGGAGTCTGAATCGAGGTTACGTCAGATCTTCGCTGAAGCCTCTCTGCGGTACGTTCCTCTGGGTGATTCTGTTTGCAGTGTCGGTTCCAGCCTTAATGTTCTTAGAAGAAAAACATTTGCAGGAATCTTTGAGTTTGTAACTTTTTCCTGCAGTGGTTTCTAAAAGGAAGTAAATTTGTTTATGTAGAGCTTAGCTAGAAGGAAGGCAGTGAAATTCTAGTCTGCCTATTAAATAAATCCTTTTGGACGCTGCCCTTTTCAAGGGGCTGTTACAGATGGTGCCAAATCGCTCGCTCTGTGTCGTCAGTGTGTTGTACTCTTGTTTCAGCAGAGGGAAGCAGGAGCCAGAGTTTTCACCTGGATCCAAATTTTTCTGTCTGGTTTTATCTTTGGAGACTAACATAGCCCTGTGCTAAGGCGAGGAAGTCAGTCTAAGTGTTGGTACTGGATATGGCATGCCTCTGGAGTAGGGAGGTGTGCTGCCCAAATTTGTTAGACCTGCTTAAGGCAGGTTTTAGGCTTCCAGTGATTGTTGTTCATAATACATGAGCAAAAGACTATTGCATACGGAAGGTATTAGTTGTCTAATGTATTAGTCGTTTTAGTTTTCTCGTTATTCAAGGTTGAAACTTGTAGCTGCCTAAAGGAGTTGGATGGTTGTTAGTTTTTCTAGGAACTGCACATTTTTCCATGAACAGCTTTGCACTTCTCTGCCTTGGTGTTTTAAATCTTCCCAAACACCTTAACGGTTTTTTTTCCTTTTTTGTTTCCCCCCCCAGTCGCCCCTCAATTATATTTATAGATGAGTTGGATGCACTCTGTCCAAAGAGAGAAGGGGCTCAGAATGAAGTGGAAAAGAGAGTTGTTGCTTCATTGCTGACGTTAATGGATGGCATTGGCTCAGTAAGTCGACTGTATTGAGACAATTAATGTGTATGTGGACTCACTGAACAAAACGATTTTGCTTCTACAACAGAGCCAATTTTAGATTTGTCATTTGGGGGGAAAGAAAACAGGCTTAGGTGAGACTTTATATAGTAATGTAATGCTTTTTTGGGTGCTAAGCAGAAGATGTAGGAGAGGAATGTCTCCTGATAACTGAGATTAAAAGCAAGTAAGTTTCTTCCATTCCCTGCCTCTCCTTTGCCTTCTCCCCCTCTTGTACTTTTGGAGATCAAACTGAAATTTCAGTGATAGCCCATCATTGATCTAAGCCAGATATTAATTGCTCTGAAATCAAAGCTATCAAAATGCTTCTGGTGATACGTAGGCTGCGTGATTAAAGGCAATAGCAGCTATTTCAAGATTGCCATAGTAATATTTAGGTCATAAACAAAAACCTACTAAAGGAGCAGTAAACTTAATAGAGTATGTTATGGATTAAGCCCATAAAGTTTGCCAATCTCTCATCAATTATTTTATGAGTATTAGTAGGAAAGATAAAAGAAACCTGTCCAGAGTATGAAAATAATTTGCTGCTGTTTATGTAATCTGCAAGTTTCTAATTATTTTCCTGCATGAGCATTTGAGTTGCCCAGTCTGGAGCTGGTCACAGGCAGAAGAACATATTTTCTGATAGCAAAGGCTGGTGGATAGTCTTCCTGGAAAAAGTGCTTCATTCACAAAAAGGGAATGACACTGCAAGAGACCTCCTAGCTGCTCTTGCCTTGTTCTAAATGTGCAAAAGCAGAGCTTGAAGAAATTGGTTAGGATTTTTGACCGTGCTTTTCCTACTGAACTTACAGGAAGCTTTATAACCTCCTGTCTCTGCTGGTTTTGATACCTTAACTGCTCTGTTTCCCAACCTTGTTTGTTCAAGGTCTGCTGATACCATTTTGTTCTTGTACCAACGCTTCATTTTAGCTTAAACACTTCTTTTTCTTTACTTGGTTCTTGCTTTCCTGATATGGGAAAGCAGGTTCTTGGGGATTCAGGTGGGAGACACTGGGATGAGAGCATCTTGGAGTAGTTTCTGTTGTATTATCTGTATGTTCATGCAGCCTATAGTATTCCTAAATTGCAGTTAGGGATGGATTGGATGGGATCATTGATGGGCTTTATAATCTAAAAGGTTTGAGAGCTAGCATCGGGATTTCAGTGTGTGTGTAGTAGTTGGAAGAGTAAGCAAGAAGTATGTTGATAAGCTACATGGCATTTAGTGACTTAATTAAATTTGTGTTTTAAAAAATAACATTTTGCACTGTTTGATGCCTTCAGGAAGGCAGTGAAGGGCAGCTCTTGGTGCTCGGGGCCACCAATCGCCCCCACGCTCTGGATGCGGCTCTGCGCAGACCCGGGCGCTTCGACAAAGAGATAGAAATCGGAATTCCCAATGCCCAGGACCGCCTGGACATACTCCAGAAGCTTCTCAGGAAAGTTCCCCATTCGCTCACAGAGGTGGAGTTGGTGCAGCTGGCTGACAGTGCACATGGTTATGTGGGTGCAGACTTAGCAGCCTTGTGCAAGGAAGCAGGTAAGGCTTTGTTTATCTTATTTAGGATCTTACTTTACAGTTAATCTCTTTATTAAAAAAAAAAAATGTAAAAAATCCACAGTCTGTACCAATATCTTCTGAGACAATGTTTTCTTAATTTTTTGTGTCGAAAACGCAGCCAAGTGTGGAATATGAGGAGCACCAGTCTGCTCCTGGGCACGTCAGAAAAATTCTTTGAGTATTAGTAGCTTTTAAAATCTAATGTTAAGATGAGTAACCCTGGGGAATCCCCTGTGCTATTTCTAGCATATTATATAGCTCCCTGTCTCTCGGTAAGCCAATGGTTTAGGGAGTTCACTGACATCCCTAAGAGTTTTTCTACTCTAGAGCCTACCTCTTTCATGCAAAAATCCCAGGCTACACAGCTTGTCCTGCAGGTCCTTGTCCCCAGGATGTGGAGACTGTGGCCCTCAGTGGTGTTTACTGCGTCTCCCTTCCCTGTTTTGTGCCTTGTATTCCCTTTTCCTGCAGATGAGGACCTTGTGGCAGAGGTGGGGGGACTGTGTGCCCCTGGGACAGGTTGTGTGGTGGAGCTGGGAGAACTGGAGAACACTGAGCTGGGGGGCTGGAAAGTGTCCCTTGGCCTCTGGAACAGGCATAGCCCTGGAGAATTATGCAACCAGAGTTCAGTATGTTCCAGAAAATACTTCACCATGAGTTCACCTCTGTTTCCTTTGGATGAAATATGAAAAGTCCTCTCTATCAGTTCTTACATTTTGCTAATTCTAGCAATTCTAGTGTCTATGTGGTTTAAGTGTTGGACCTTAAATCTGCCCATGAGCAGCCTTTTAAAACAGCCTAGTCAAAAATATGACTCTCCAGCTCTGGTTATGCATATTTGCTCCCTTATGGTTCACAAATAAGTTTGCTGCATGTGCTGGGTACTTCTATTTCCTTTGGCGCTGGGACAGCTGCTTGTGGCAGTGGCACAGAGCATGGATAATTCTTGCATTGGAATTAACTGTGAAGATGGCAGAAGTTTTAATGGGGTGATGGCACCTGGAACAGCAAGGTTTTTACTTGCCAGCTTCTGGAAATTTTAAGGGATGGTTCTCAAATATGAATTTGTGGACTCTTCTATGGATCCAGAATAAAAAAGTTTGTAAAGACACAGACTACTCATCTTATAGCGGTCTTCTGTTGACTTCAATTGTGTTTTAAGCTCTGTTTGAATTTAGAAAACGTTATTTTTTTCCTGTTTGTATATATTTGTTTTAAAAAAAAGATAAACTGCTTTTTTATTTTCCTTCCCCTGTGTTTTTGGAAGCCTATCCATCTGCCTGTGTCACAGGACTCACACAGTAAACACTTAACTAATGTAATCTGAAGTTTTCAGCGAAAAGTGTTTTGGTTTCAATTCCAAACATGACCCAGCCTAGGCTTTAGTTGTACATGTCCACATGGATTCTGGACACTTCATAATCCAGCTGCAAATAGATTATATTTACCCACTTCATGAGGCCCTTCTAGGAAATCAATTTTGAATGTTGTGCAGATTGAACATTACACGTGTTGTAATGTGTTGGCATCTGCCAGTGGTGGGTTGCAGGACATGCTGTTATCTGGGAGCTTTGCATCCAAAGGCAGTGCTGGGAATGAGGGAAGAAGGATGTCTCCTTTCTGTTGATCTTCTTTCCTGAAGTTGGAATCCATGCTGTTAAATATCCTTGTCGTTTCTTAACTTGGAGTGACCTCTGCTGGGGAAAATGCAGTCCAGCGCCGTTTAAGTCTTTTCAGCCCACGTGAATTTTTCCTTTTCAAAGAGTTGCAAATTCTGTCAAAGTATTGCATAAACTCAGTGCAAGTTGCTCGTTTTTAAGGAATTTTCTTAGATTCTTTTTTTTTTTTTGATTAAGCTCTTGGTATCTATATTTTATGTTAAATTTTCAACACCTTGTAAAATATTAGAGCTTTTCACTGAAGTTCAGCTATGTTTTATAACATGCTATTTCTCCTCAGCAGAGCAAGATTATTCCATATGGCACATTTTCCAGTGTTTTGTCTAGTCTGGTGTGTTGTTCCAGCAGTGGGCTTCTGTTGCTTCACTTGAGAAGCTGTGCTGTAGGCCAAGCTTGCTTGCTGTCCAAGAATGCTCTCTGATATTCAGCCTAAGTTTTCCTTGTTTAGTTTTATCCCATTATTTCTATTTACATCCTTGTATAACACGTTTGCTCTCCCTCCTTAGTGTTTACACCCTTCAGATATCTCTAGGCTGTTCTCATGTCCCCTACCTCCTCATTCATTACTGAGCCAAACTGTAAATATTTAGCTCTTTTAATCTTTCCTCATAAATAAGTCCTTCCTGCCTTCTGAGAAATTATGTTGATTTTCTCTGAACTGCCTCCAGTTTGTCAATAACCTTTTGGAGATGTAGGGCTTAGAATTGAACATAGTATTTCATATATGTTACAGCATAAAACAGGGTACAAACTTACAATTGAGTTAGTCTTACCAAAATGCTTGGTAAGAGTTCTTGCACAAATTTTGAGGTTACTTGTGCCACTTTCAGACTTGATGAGTGTGTAGGTACAGAAAAAGGATTTCAGAACTCAGAAAAACATGTTCAGTTTTTGGTATGAGATTGTTGTTGCTTGCTGATTGTATTGCTGTTGTGGTCTGTGGGAGACTTTCAAGTCTTTCTTACCCCTTCTATATCTTTAGGTATTTCATATGTGGCTGGAAAGCCTGAAAGTTTACAAGCTGAAGATGTTTACATTCTCAATACGAAGTTTAGGTCATTTTCAGAGGACTCATCATTCCTTATCTTTCTACTTCAACTCTGTTTTTTTAACACATGTATTGTGTATATACTGCTTATATAAACCAAGGGTGTAGTAATTATTGTAGGATGGTAAAGGTAGTATTTGTAGGGCTATGACAGACGAACCTTTTGCATCTCTAGTTATGTTTCCTAAGATGCTCCATTATAAAAGCTTTGAAGTTTGTCTTCTATATAATTCTGAAGATCATATGTTAATGAAAAGTAAATAGCAGTTGTAGAATTAAATATTCCAACTGTTTTCTTGGCAGAAGTTGTTTGTTCTCCTGTGCAAGATTTGCTTAGTGGTACTTCTGGGGTCAGACAGGCAAGTTTTCTGTTCTGTTCAGCAACTCTGTGCACATTCATGGAAGTTTTTAGGAAAAGCTTCTCAGCCCCCATGTATGTGTCGTGTACAGGATTATGGTGTGGTGTGTGCTGGAATGGGCAGGGAGGAAAGGTGGCCAGGAAACCTGGAGAATCTGTGCAGTGTGCTCTGGACTTTTCCAGACAGGATGTTATGACCAAAACCCATGACACCTTTATATAGAGATGCTTGTAGTAATCAGTTAAGAGTGTTTTTACTTGATCTGCTGAGTATATAAAATATCAGTGGATTTTTTTTCCAATACCTTCTTTTCTTCTACTAAAGAAACAGTTCTAACCTTTCACAAAATGAAACCACAAAACTTTGTGACTTTATAGGAAAAACACTGGCTATGAAACTTGCAGTATTTGTTGTAAGAGTTGACAACAAGGTGACAGACATCAACTCTGTGGATCTATCTCAGCCTTAATTGTTGTGCTTGATGCCCTTGAGATCCTGTTGCTTCTCCTTTATTTACTTTACCATGTGGTCTTTTATTAATTCCCTAAAAAATATAATGTTTTTAATTTATCAGCAAAGATAAGCACTGCACTTTAAAAAACGAAACAAAACAAAAAACATATGAAATGTTAATTATGTAGCAGGGACATGAATGGTATAAACTGTACTGAATGTTAGAAGATGCTTAGCAACAAAGGTTTCCAAATATAGCAATTTATTATAAACTTATCCTTCTATGGCTGCCTGTAGCATTTCAAGAGGGTGAATATAAATATAGCTTGATTTCTTCAAGAAGTGGGTTCAGTCATATTGTTTACAGAGAAAGGAAGTATTTGCTTTGTAACTCTTAGGATTTATCTTGAACATCCTTGTTCATTACACATAATTTCAGTGTGCTGATATAAAACACTTGGACTGTGATAAGATAGCATCATGAGGAGAGGAAGAACAAATGGCTTTGTTTAAATACTGCTCTCTCTTGGAATAACAGGGATTTGCTTCCAGTGAGGATGCTGCATTGCAACCACAGACTTCTGTGAAAGAAGCACTCATTGCTTTGTTGTGTGTCAAAGGTTTTTTTAAGTTGCATGAATGTGATACAGTTAAAGGTGTCACCCTGCTTAGGTTTAGGATTGGAATGGCTTAGTGGTTTGAGGTGGCTGTTACAAAAAATCTTAAAGAAACAAGGAATCGAGTTGCATCTCTGACCGGTGTGAATCAGCATTACTCTGCTCAGTCTGTGAAGCCACTTGCACAGGCACATGATGTGGTCTGTTGTCTTATGTTCATAATTCTGAGTCCTATTGTTTGCAGAGCTTATTATTATTCATATTATATTAGTCCATATTATTCATTTGCCCCTTTAATTATCCCTGTGTTCTGATGAATCATAGAGCTAGGATGGAGAGTCTTTATGCTGTTTGATCCACAGCTCTGTATATTGATTTTATGTAGATATTAGATCTGTAAAGTTGTAATTTATATATGAGGATACTGTAGTTGGCTTTTTTTGGAGCTGAGAAACTTCCTGCTGTATCTTTTACAAGCTTAAAAAAAAAGTTTCTGCAATCCACTTGCATTAAGAATAAGAATTAAAAAAAAAAAAAGGTCAACTGAAGGACTGTCTCTTAGGTTTTATTGTTTTTTCCCTGTAATGGATGGGGAAGTAAATTCCCCTGAAAACCAGGAATGTCTCTTTGTTAGATGTATGTGTTTTGTTTTTTTTTCCCCCCAAGCTTCTGCAGATTTGGTAGCCTGGCCACCTGCAGGAAACATGAGCCGTGTGGGCTGCTGTGATTAACAGTGGGTCTCTGTGCACCCCGAGGACCAGCCTCTGACGGGGCTTTCAGTTACACAAACGCTGCCTTCAAGATGTGGCTTCTCAGCCTCGTGTCTCAAATCAGGCTCTTCATTTCAGCTCAGTCACAGTCTGGATGAAACAGCCCAGTGTTAGGGCATCAAGGATCTCTCTCCTTTCTTTAAGCTGTCAAAATTCAGTCTGAACCTTTCCCAACACGATTTGGACCTGGGTTCTGCTGGGGGCATACCACAAATGTAGATATTTTCCTTGGATTGAGATCCTAAATGTAGGAATGTGAGCTGACATACTTCAAAGTGTAGATTTTGACAAAAGCAGTGGATGACCGAGGCAATGGGATTGTTTGTTTTGCAGGGTGGTTTGTTTTGAAATTAAGTGATTTCAGTTACAGATTTGAAAGGGAAAACACTGCCTGACACGCTGTAATTATTTTATTTCCTTATGGAAAGTGACTGAAAATACCATATCTGTGTTATTTATTTGTTTGTAGCACTGGTAAAGATTGAGGCTGTGCTGCTGCAAGCAATCTGCTATTGCATTCCCTCACTGACATGGTTCCCGTGGGACGCTCAAAATGAGGTGGGAAAGGCCACTTGCCTTTTCATGAGAAGGTCACGTAAGAAATGTGGGAGTTTTGGGAATATTAATAACACATATAGTCAGATGGTCAATACCAAAAAAGGTGTCTTTATGAAATGGAGATATTTCTGCAAAAAGGACAGCAGATGCTCAGAATGATGTGATGGCTTTTGTGTAGAAGTGGCTACATCTGGTTGCCGCCTCTTGGAAGAAATGCTGGTGCACATGATGTTGGTTTTTGTAGCTACTTTTTCTTATATAAAATATTTGGCTTTTTTTGTTGTTTTTTGTTTTGGTTTAGTTTTTTGTTTGTTTTGTAATGGTACTTGATTTTTGGTTTTGCACGAGGGACGTTGCACTTTACTGCAGTCAGGGCATGTGAACTTTTGGTTTTCATCATAACTAATTTTAAGTGTGTGTTTATCCAAGACTGGCTTGCAGTTAATTGGATGATGGGGTTGCTGACTTCATACACACAGTTATGGGTTGGGTACTTAAATATCTGTTTAGAGCACATCCCGTTCTGTCTGCTGATATTTATATAGGCAGGAAATAAGGAATATTTTCAGGAGAGTTGATCAATAACTGTCACTAATATTTTAAATTAACCTTCTTGGCAGATAGTCACCATGTTCTTGCTTCTGCAGCTTGAGTGGCAGGGAAGAAACTATATTATTCATGTGTGGCAACGCATCTAGAAACTTCTGGGTTTGAATGGCTTGGAGGGTCAGCCCCAAAACAAGTTGTTTGATTTGAAGGGTGAGGGGGTGCAGGACACCAGGGTAGTGTGTGTTGGTGCAGCCCTGGCTGTGAAATGGTAGTTAGAATATAATTCTGAAAATTTAGCACTATGTCATTTTGCTTAAGAACAGAAAAAAATTTGGGGCAGGTACTGTCTTAGTCATCAACTATACTTCAGACAAACTGTTTGTGTAGAAATGGTACTGTAGGAGAAAAATTCAATGTTTTCTGACTCCCTCTCAGGCTCCAGGTAAAATAGTTTTCTGGAATATGTAGTGGCAAACTCAGTATCTGAAAGCAGCTTTAATTCTTTTGATTAATTGATAAAAGATCAGCTACTCTGAAATGTAGCTGAAGTTGTATATCTGTGTTAGTTCTGTGGGAGCAAACTCAGCAGTAGGCGTGTGTAAGTAGAATGATTAGTTACTGTTGGGGGACAGCTTAAATGTTTTCAGGCAAAGTTTTCATAGGTCTCCTGACTTTAGTTCTTAGTTATATCCTGACTTGCCAACATTCCTAATTACAATGAGACCAGCCTTTAGCCACTGACTGTTGCTTCTTGTCTTTCTGCCCTTGCTATTCTGGTAGCCTGTCGGTCCTTATTTTTGTTCTAACGCACGTGTGACTCCCCTCAGCTTAGGTATGTTTGTGTATGAGGAACAGGCAGTCTGGTATTCCTTATTTCCCTCTGTTGTCACTGGATTAGGATAAATGACGTGTGTGTACCTGATCTGTGAATAAACCGTTTCCTGTACGAAAGAAGTTTGGAAAATACAGTTCCTCCTTCCTTCCTTCCTCTCCCCTGTCCTACCTCTCAGCAACTTTCAGGCAGCTCCACAGACATGTTCCAGCAAATGCCAGGGCTCTTCAGGAAGGACTATAAATCCTGTACATAATCCCTACAGTAGGTTAGTGCTCAGGTTAGCCCGGTGAATTTGCAGTGTTATGGTTACAAGGGATTTAAGGGCATTATCTTTCCTGTGCAAACAGTACGAAAAGTTCTTCAGGGATTTTCCCATATAGCTCTGGCAGCTAAAGACAGATTGGAGAATATGGTTTTGAGAGCAAAAAGCAAGGTTTTCTGCTTCCTAATTTGTTTTTTTAAGTAGGTGTGAATTTTATGGACATGTTAAATTTAAAAAAAAGTTTAAAAATATATTTATAAACTGTTTCTAAGTAATATGAAAATTTTTTTGTGCATAAACCTGTTAAATTTTGAAGTACAGTACGTAAAAACCTGGCAGTAGAGGAAGATGCCCCATCCAGTGCCATTTGGAAGCTGAGATCTTACCCATCCATGCTCCTCTGTTGAGTATTCCACTGCCAGCCATGCAGGAGAGAATCAGTTTTTAGAATGCAGGAGAGTTGGATCTGACAGCTATCACATGGAGAAATGCTATGCGTCTTCTGGGTTTGGCTGTAAGAATTTGGGAGGGAAATGCCAGATAATCAGAGAAAGAAGAAACATTTCCTTTTGTAAACAATCTTACAAGAAGATTACAATTCTTTGAAGCTGCTTAGAAATTCTGGTGGGGTGAGTCCAGGCAGGAGGGGTTTGTGGAAGAAACAGCTGACGGGCAGTAAATGAGCATGATTAACAGTTTGGTTTGGTTCAGTTTATTTCTTCAAGTGTTGTGTATATTCTGTTTTGGAAACCTAAAGTATATATGTTGGTCATTTCTGAGTGGATGCTTTCTATTATTTACAGTGGCGTGTAGTTACACGCAGACTCTGACAAATATAGCAGTGTCGTAGAGTCTATTTTTAGGCTCAGATATTTGTGATTATGATCTAATGTGCCAAAACTTAGCCAAGCTATGAGCAAGAAGATCTTACAGACAAACAATGCTATTGACCTCATGAGTAGCCTGGTACCAAAGAAGGATCATCTGTACCAGGACAGGGCGTTCTGCTGGTTTTTTCCCTTCTGTCCACTCAGTTTCCTCTGTTCTAGACAGACAGGATGAGTTGGAGAGGTAGAGCGCATAGTTACTGGGCTGGAACAAGCTGTTTGTTTTCCATTGTTTGTAATCATGCATGCTTTATTATGCTGCTTTCTTTTCTCTCTCTTTTTTTTTTTTTTTTTTATAACTGGGATTTTCCATACTGCTCCACTGAGGATCGGTGGCTGCCTTCCAAGTTCGGTTTCTGCTCTGCACAGGGCAGTCCTTGGGGCTGGTCATGTATCCCTTGATTAGAAATGGGTATCCCATGCCTGTGTGAACAGTCCCACTGACCTTACAGCAGGCTAAGTACGTCTGAGTCCTTCCTCTCCTCAGGCAGGACTGGAATAAAAGTGAAAACCCACTCGCCCACTTCTGAGCCTCCTCAGTCACTGCTAAAAGTTATTTATATTCATTAATTCTTAAAAACAGAGTATCATCTGAAGAGGAACAAGCGGAGCTGAAACAAATGTTGTGCTCAGTCAGTTAACAGCAATGACATATACTCAACCCAAAGCATTCCCACGTGGAAGGTACCCAGGAGCTGATCTGAGCTGCTTGATGTTTTCTGAGGTGTGACTCTTCGAATCTTCACTATGACTTCTGTAGTGATAAACTTGTGTTTGCTGTAATGTTCCCCCTTCTTTGCCTCTGCCTTGCTTCTGGCAGCGTGGTTTGCACCCTACCCTGCAGTTCCTTATGTTAAATACATCTCTCAGCGTCTCCAGACAAGGATATGTTTTTCTGCCTCTGGCAAACCACTGGCTGTATCCTTCTCCTGTTACTGAGACTCCCCCCCTCCCCTCTGGTTAGAGGTCAATCTGAAGTGCAGGAAAGAATGATTATGATAACAGGAGGAAACAGGAAGAATCATGCTTTCTTTTTCAATCTGTTTTTTATTATTGTTTTAATGTAAAACATTGTTTCAATTAAATGCTGACCTGTGCAGTGGCGTGTGCGTGCACATGCTGAAATGAATTCCGGCTTTGTTTGGAAAGCTGTGACCTCTTTATTCCTGTTCTGGATCAAGGCTGTTGCCTTTCAAACCCACTGCTGAGGACTGAAATTTCGCTCGTACTCATAGCACTGGCAGTAACAAACCTCAAGAGCAGTATTCTCCTTGGGCTTTTTTATCTGCTGTGCTCTCTGTTTTTAAAATAAGGTTGTTTGGTTTTAAGACTTACTCATGCCAGATAACCAAAAAAGATAACCATGACAAAATTAAAATGCATCAAATGAGCACTGGGCTAAAGTGGTACTTGGTGGAGCTGATAGGTATAGAAATGAGCAGAGATCTTTATCAGTTACTTGCTTTCTCTATGCCTTAATTTCATGCTGTGTTAGTTATTCTTGCATTTTTTTAAAGTGAGAGTGCCATGTGAATTGACTTCACCAAAAAGAAAATGTAAGACTGAACCCAAATACCTGCTCCCACCCTGCAAAGTGTTGACTGCAATGACACTGGAGTAAGATGTTTTTAAATCCGAGGGGTGAATCTGTGATGTCTCACTTAAGTTTTTTATTTGCTTAAAATGAACTCCTTAGAAGAAGGAAGAAGGGGGCGAGGAATACCATGAAAATTGTCTGGGTTGTTAAAATGAGTCAGTTATATTTTATACTTGTCCTCTGGTGACCAGATTTTCATTTTTCTCCTTGGCCTCATGGAATGTTTTTATTTATGTATCTTATTAGTTTTGGATGTTCTGCGCAAGGGGAAACCTGAATTACAAACTTTTTTTCTTTGTGTTATTGTATTAAGAGCCTGGGTATTGGATGCAGGTGCTCAGACTCTGCTGTAATTGGCAGTTTATGGAGAGACACCAGCTGTACTGCTTCACAGGGGACATATTATATCTCTTCACACGTTGTATATATTGTAGGAAATGCAGAATTCCTGTCATTGTCAGAAATGTTGCATGTCTGCTTCTACCAGTGCCTCTGTAGGGGAAAAAAAAAAAGACAACAATCTGCTGAAAGTTAAAACCATGTCTATTTTCAGAAACGGCTTAATCCCTTTTATTGTCCTTTCATGTAGCACTAATTGATGTTTTGTTTGGTTAAATATAGAAGAGACTTAACAAATGTTTGTCTTTTTATGGTCATGCAAGGTGAACTGCTGGGGTATGAACTGCCTCATTTGTTTGGGAACACATGGCAACAGATATGTAAAATCTGATGTGTATATACCTGCGTATAAAATTATGCTCATCAACTAATAATATATAAAATAAGATATTTGACAGCTTCAGTTCACAGAACAGGATTGGAAACAGAAGCAATAGAACTCTGAATTATATTAGACCTCAAAAGGGATAATTATACAGTGGGAAAACCATGATGCTTCCGGGCATCTTACACAACAGGGGCTGTAGTTGCTCTCCAGGGAATGCCTGGGAGCTGCAAATGGTACAGCCTGGTCCTGCCCAAGGAGTATTGATATACTGATGTGTGAGTGGGTGGGACTTGTGTGGCCTTTGGTGGATTGATTTATAGGGGAAACTAGGAATTAGTATGAAGATTTATAGGTATTGTGTGTGAGCGATCTGGCCAAACAAAGGAGAAGGTAAAAGCTATGCCTGATTTGAAAAGTATAATCACTGAAGGGAATTAAGAGTTGTTGGGTGTTGCAGGGAATATTTGTTGCATGTCAAGAAAAAGATAGGTGTCTGGGATCTCACCAGGTGGCAAAATAGGGTTCCAGTGAAGGTTAAAGAAACCTCATCGGTTTGCTTTTAAGAGCAGCTTGGAAAATACAGTCCTGATAATAGAGAAATGGAAAAGGTTGCAGATGTCTTACTTATGCTGATTTAATGTTGCCTTTAATATTCGTTGTCCCTCTTCCTCTGTGGTTTAGAAATGTGTTCAGATCAATGTATGGATGTTTAGAGTTTTTCCCTCTGGGAACACGGGAACAAGGCTGTTTCATCCTGACTTTTGGAACAGATTTAGTTTGTATTCTGTCTATGGTTGTTAAATCCCCTTTTTCGTGCTCTCCCAGCACAGAAGTGTCTCGCATGTTCTCTGACGCAGTTCAGACCTGGCGCTGAGACATTCCTTTGGACATCATTTCCTTTCCAGTGCTGCTCTGTGTTTGTGTGTGGTACACTTTGTTTGTGAGAACCAAGAGGAAGTCTACATATTTCCATGTGTTTTTTTTTTGTTTCAATAGGTTTGCACGCCTTGCGGAGAACGCTGGGGAAGAGCCCTAACCTGTTAGACACCGAGGTGGCTGGGTCAGTGATGATTGCTTTCAATGACTTCCTGCAGGGGATGAATGATGTCAGGCCCAGTGCCATGAGGGAGGTGGCAATTGATGTGCCAAAAGTAAGTTGTTTTGTGCAATACTCTGGCAGCATTGCCAGAGCCACGTTAAGAGAGGAATTTTGTGAGGTGGAAGCCTCAAGTTATCAGTAAATGCTGTGCGTAGTCTTTTTGTTTCCATATTTGTTTATTTATTTATGATTTTGAAGAACCATTTGCAGAAGCTTAAGTTCCTAAATGCTTTAGGAAGAGTTTGTAGTGCAGGAGCAGATCTCCTGGTATGTAGTTTTATATACTGAGTGGGTTAATGGGGTAAAAATCTTCAGATGTCTGCTCAAAGCTGGTCCTGAGCAGCCATGAAAGCTGGAGCCTTTTATGAAGCAAACACAAACTAAAGCAGAAACAAAGTTAGCATTTGTAACCGAAGTGTGTTGAAATAAAGCTGTGGGGAGTTTGATTGCTGTGATTTTCATGTAAATGTGACCTGAGTGTCTTCAGTTTCATTATGTTTTTAACTGAAAGCAGAATTCAGCACTGTACACAGGTTATCACTGCCAAGCCTGTCACAAGCTGTGCTTATATGAATAGCTCTTTTGGTGGTGTCAGGTTCATCTTTATCCTACTCACTGCCCTCTCAATTACATGTTAGAGTAGTTCAGTAGCAGACTCAGCATAAATTGGGCTGGGGAGCTGATCTGGTTTAAGACAACTCTGATCTGGGTTAAGAAGATTGAGCGAAAGAACGTGTGTTTAATCCTGCTGAATCCTGACTCTGTGAGTGGCTGTGCTGGTGTTTCTCAGCAGCTCCCCAAGCCTAGAAGAAACCATTTATGTCTCATTGCATGAAGATGAGTCACTTGGGAATTAGATTGCACAACTACAGACCCTTACTCCCAAACTATAGGAATGGGAAATAAAATCTCCGCACTGGATGCTGCACACAGCCAGCTGGGATGTCACACTTGGCTTGTTAAGAGTCGGCGCTGCACAGGGAAGTGCTGGGTGGAATTGCCTGGGCTGGCCCCAGGCAGCTTTTCCTGGAAGTGGTGTCATGGCATTGATATCCACAAGGGCTGAGTGGCTCTGCTGAGAACCAGAGTTACTAATTCTTTCATTGCTTATTGTGCTACTGGCTCTTGGGCTCACGTTGTTATCCCTGTGCTCTGCCTCTTAGGCATACCAGGACATTGGAGCCATGTGGAATGCTGCTAAACAGCGCAATACAGACAGGTAGAAGTAAGGTCTTGAGGTACTGCAGGAAATCTGTTCTCAGTCCAGGTCAACCTACTGCTCAGCCTCCTGTTCTCCACTAAACCATCCTGCCAGGGGCTTCCTTGATTGTCACTTGATTTTATTTGTTAAACACCTCCTGAGTTACTGCAATACTACTGAAATTCATTCCTTTGTTGAAGGGAAGAAAACAGCATAGTGCAGACTCCTTTTATGCTGACAGGACCTGCATGTTTTGTGAAGATGTGTAAATTTGAGGCCATCTGCTTGGTGCCTGGGGTGAGTTTAAAGTGGAATCTTAAGTACTGGATGCAACAGATTTTGTGTCCTCCCTTATCACCTACCAAAGGAGGGGAGTTTGGAACTAGATGATCTTTAGGGTCTGTTCCAACTCAAGCCATTTTATGATTCTGTGACCACTACCATCTAAAAAAAATCCTTTCTAAAAATAACTTTAAACACTAAATAAATTATCAGCTATGAGATTTTTTTTTCCCCCAAAGAGAAGAAATAAATAAATAGCTTTTCAGCTATTTATTGCAGATATAGGATTCACTTGGCAGCCCCCTTGGTGTGGATGGGAATTTCGGCCTGTGCAATTAGTTACAGGTAAAACCATTGATGCACATGCTGAATTAAACTGAAATTTTTGTGACTTTTAACCTGATAACTGAATGACAAGAGTTCAAAGTGACTTCTGAATAAGCCACAAGTCCTTCCTCGTGTGCCCGGATTGCCGTGTCTGTTGGCTGTGACCAAGGCAAATGCAAAATACTCGCTGCCTGATTCCACACAGCATCTTGTTTTCCATTTTTACAGAACCTTTCTTGAACTTTGCTATGTGTTACAGCCTTTTTAGAAGGCTGCTTTTTCTGCAGCAGGGGTTTAGGAGAGAGGGGATGCACGTTATAAATCAGGAAGTTAATACTGCAGCTCTTTGGAGAGTTGCGCTGTAGTTACTGTTCCTCCCTCTCCTATGGGTCCTCCTGAAATGTTGTTAGCTGTGGGTTTTGCTTGCCTCTTTCACTCCCTTTGCTGTAATTCAACACTCAGATTTGTGTCTTTGCAGCCAAAAGGTTCTGGATGAGACATCCTTTGCACGTCTGCTTTATTTCTTCATTGCTGGTGCTTAATAACCTCTGGGGAGTTGCCGCTCTGGGTCGTATTCTGAGCTCTGTTGACCTGGGGAGATTATGGCACTAATGAAATCTCGGTGTTTTACACACTGCAGCAGAGCACTGGCTTTGTATGTGTAAGCTCAGCCCCAAGGCTAATCTTTAAAATCATTTCCATGGTGACAGAATATCACACTTCATTGCTGGTGTTGCAAGACCTTCCCTTTGAGTTCCTGTGCAGGTGAAAGCAGTGTAGCTATTGCTGGCGGCCTGTCCCCACCCACACTTATCTCTCTCCTTTTGAAATGAGGAAATAAAAATCTGGTTTATTTACAGCTTGACCAGAATGTGAAAGTAGTGGTTTATTAATACCATTGCTGCTTCAATTCCATACCTTGTATTATAGAAATTCTAAATAAGTGAATTTCTGACTGGTTAGTTTGGTTTTTTTTATAGGAGACCTCGCACTTTAGTAGCCATGTTTGTATGCCCTGACCCGGTTGTTTCCTCTTTTTCCCTTTCCCAATTTTCAATGTGAGCAAAATCAGAATAAGTCTCCAGCTTACTGGAAACAAACTTCATGTAAGGTGGCTGTACTTCACCTTTTCTGTACAATTCTGTCACTTTTGGTGGTGTTAAATGACATATAGTGGGGCTGAAAAATCACTTGAATAATACGTCAGAAGACTTGTGCAGTAGACTGAATATTTGCAAGAGGGTAAAAATAACATTTTGCGTGTTTTCCCTGGCTTTTTTTATGTGTGCAAAGTACTGCCAGTGCATTTTACTTTCTGTTGCTGAAAGTTATAGGGAATTCCTGATGGCCAATTACTTTTAAGAGATTTTTATTCATGTTTGTCAAAATCTTTGTCTAGATGGAAAGACATGATGATAAGAATGACTAGTCTTTACCAGGTATGTGTAAGGATTGTTACTGAAAAGGGAGAACAAGCTTATGTTGTCTGTCATCTTTCCTAAGAAAAAGTTGTTTAAGAGCACCAGGATTTAGTTGTGTGCAGTTTACAGAGCTGCTGGATAGAATTAAGGGTTGTAGGGGTAGGTAATACATCTTTTCTAGATGAAACTTAAACCACACTCTTTCATATCTGAATCAGAAACACAAACTTATGTAACATGGGAAGATTGAGTTTAACTGTCCTGAGTTTAATTATGTTACTCAACCTTGAAATTTGAGTGAAAAGGGTTTGCATGGGTGGAACAGTGGAAAGATGCAAGTGAGGTATCTGGCACATGGTTTCACTTTTTATGAACTCGTCTGTTTGCTTCATTGTGGTTAAAAGTCTGTATGTGGATTTCTGTCTCTCTCTGTCTCAACTGTGTTGGTAGCCCAAGATACTCAGCTCAAAGTCAGGTGATAGGAATTTCTTTTGCTTTTGACAGACCCCTCTGCTCTCAGATCCTTCTTGGTTCGCAGTGTTGATCAATTCTACATATTTGATACTTTCCCAGGCTTATAAATTAATTACTTAAGAACCAGAGGCTGTTGGTCACTAAGAAAGAGATTTCTTTTTTTTCTAGTGTTCCTGTAACATATTCTTGATGCAAGAGATGATGTTTAGGCAGCAGATGGGTGGCTCCTCACCTTCCATTAGCCTTTAAACTCAGAGTATTTCTCAGGGGTTGACCCACATGTCTTGATTTTTGCTGTCTGCTCTCTGCTGCCTTTGTAATTTTGTTCCACGTCCAAGTCTGACAATCCAGGAGAAGTTCTGTGTGGTTGGAAGTACGATTGGTCTTAAACAAAAGTGCTCCCACCACATCCAAATGCTCTTTTTCTTCCACTTCAGTAACAGACTGAACTGCCTCTTTCAGGGACTTCTGGTTTCCACTCCATGTACTGGTATCAGGAGAAAATAAGGACAGGCCAGGGGTGAAACCAGTTTTCAGCTCAGGAGAAAGGCAATACTTTGCCTCTCTGCTTGCCTTTCAAATGAACTGGCTTTCCAGAGCTGAAGGATGATTTATGTCTAGCAAACTTTTGGAAGAGTGTTTTAAGGCAGAAGATCATTTGATTTAGGTGCGTTTTGACATGTTTAATATTTGAAGTGGATGGGAATGGATGGTGACAGGACAAAGAACAGGCTGGGGGATGCAGGGAAAAGTCTCGGGCTTGTCGACAGCGATGTGGGGAGAGGTGTAACAGGTTTTAGATCTGTCTGATGTTTTGGGTAGGGCATATTAGTTCTGCCCTGATGTATTCCTGACAAGCCTGTCTTGTGTCTTCAGCAGAGCGCATTGAACTGCACTTGTTTTTTAGCTGTAGTTGGGTTTGAGTGTTGCCTTTTGTATGTGGCTTTGCTTTGCCATAGATGCTTGTGTGTTTGGAGGCTGGTTTAATCTCAAGCTTCTAGTCACATCTCCAAGTGCCCAAGTCCTATATTGGAGTGATAGTGTTGGCAGGTGGAGAAACACCCCCAAACTTTTAACAGTCAGTCCTGTTACAAGTTCAGCATCACATTAAAAATGAGAGAACTGAGTTGTGACTGCTGGTTTTGCTGTTGACCTTTGAAGTAGAGTATGTTTCATGTGCATCCTCCAGCATAAAGCAAGGGTAATCCTCCTTTACGATGTGTGACTTTATTAATAACTGCTTCTTTCTTGTAAAAGGCTTTTTGAAGAAGTAACTCCTTAAAAACCACTTCGTGAAATAACCAGTACACATTCTATGGAGCACTTTTTGGTTGTTAACTTTTTTAATAGTTTTTCTCCATTGTCCAGATTGAGCAAAGTGGTCTGAATTGAGCCACATGTCTGTTTTGCAGGTCTCTTGGTCAGACATAGGAGGACTAGAAGACGTGAAGCTGAAATTGAAGCAGGCAGTTGAGTGGCCTCTCAAACATCCCGAGTCCTTCATCCGCATGGGGATCCAGCCTCCAAAAGGTGTGCTCCTCTATGGACCTCCTGGATGCTCAAAAACCATGATAGCCAAAGCTTTGGCCCACGAAAGTGGTCTCAACTTCTTGGCAGTTAAGGTAGGCCATTTTTAGACACATATTTTCTTCACTCCTGCATAACAACTCATGGTTTACCAATTTCCAGTGTTAGAATCCAGTGGCTCTTGCTGTTTCTGATCCTTATATGTGATGCTACAGCAAACACCTTGTAAATATCAAGAAAGGTTTGGGTTTTCTTATGAAAAGAAGTAGTGCTTTCTTGAATGCTTTTAAAAAATATTAGCACAGAAATTGTACATTGGATGGGTGGGTAAGCTGTGGAATGATATCTTAAATACTGGCATTTTTTAAAGTATTTTAAAAAGGCAACAGTGAAATTCTTAAGGTAATATAAATGAAACACAACTCTGGTTAGTGGATAGCTGCTCTTACTGCAGTAATTGCTTGCATAGAAACATTATCATGTCATCTCTTACATTCCTTTTCTTTCCTCAGGAAGGTCACTTTCTTTATCTTATTCTTTGTTTCATTTCAGATTTTTCTTGTCCTATTTGCCTTTTTTTCTGGGGAAATAGTTCTACTTCATCACTTTTTAGAAAGTTTGCAAAATCAGTTATATCTGGAGTAGTCCTGGATAAATGGGATATTCTCTCAGCGTTAAGAAACACCTTAGGTATAGAAAAATTTTGGAATTCGTTGCCTGTGAATCAGTATAATTGATCACTGTGGGTTGTATGGAAAACACATGAATGGAAGCTATTTAATAATAATACTGAGCTTCAATGCATAGGAAGAAAAAAAAAGGATAGCAGAGTGATTCCACATGGGGTAGTCCTGCAGCTGTGTCAGAATGTTAATGAAGTGCAAGAAAAAACATTTGTTTAAGTATTTTGAAAGTATCTCCTTCTCAGCAGTAAGATCACGTCCTCTTCTCTGTTGACCATCTCTTTGCTCACAAAGCCTTCTGTGTTAGTGTTTCTGCACAGCTTCCTCCTCCTTTCAGGCACGCTGTAGCTGTAGCTCTGGATCCTGTCCTCTCTGGGATCAGGGGCAGTCACTCTGACCCTGAAGCCAACAGCCCTTCACTGCCCGGGTTTCCTGGGATTGCAGACAGGCCTCTGGGTCACGGTCACTTCAACAAGAGCAGCCTTGGAAACCTCAGCCCTTAAGAACACTGCCTTTACTGCCTCTTCCATAAAGACAAAGTAGTTCTTTGTACTCCAGAGTCACTGGTAAACAAGGTAACCTTTTCCTCCTGCGCTGCTTAAAAGAAAACATTGCTCTTTGTCTCGCCCAAAGCACTGGTGCCTGAGAGGGTGGGGAAAAAAGGTAGCACTCAAAAACCCCACTTTAAAAATGAGTGCTGTTGCTCTCCTGTATCCCTCAGTCTTAGCTCCATCAGACATTTTTACTGGTGCAGTTAATTGTCTAAAGGTGGCTCCTGCTGACCAGGAGGTATCCAAAGGTGCACTGATAGGAAATGCTTGTGTACAGTTTTTCCATGGTGGAGTTCTGAGGGTACAACCCCCCTGTCATTGACAAGCTGCAGCAGAAGGGGCTGGCTTGAGGAAACTGCCTTTTATTCCCTCTTGATTTAAGTCCCTTGAGCTGGAACTGGTCAAATATTTGATGTACAGATGTTTCAAGAAGCACATCTCTGGAGCATGTCCAGCCTTGGATATGTTGACTCCAGGAAGGGAACTTAGCCCACTTGCTCCAACTTCACATTTGTTTCTTGGAGGGGAAAAAGGCAACATCCATCATGTACTAAATGTGTTAAACATGGTCTGTAGCACTTCTTCAAGCTCAACAGCCGTGGATTAATTTCTGCTGCACGTGTTCCTGCAGTAAATCCAAAGTAGATGAATATGTGGGGTTTTGATTTTATTTTGTTTTTTGAGAGGGGACTTTTCTTGCTTATAGCTCTATTAATTTTCCTGTTCTTTACATGTGTCTCAAATATCCATCCCTGGAACGGACATCAGGTTTTTTGAAATGAGAGTGTGTTTCTTGATAATTCACTTTTCAGACTTGCATTTTCCTTCCAGTCTCTCCTGCCTCAAATAAGTAATTTTGATGAAAAGTGTCTGCTGTACAGCTTGCAGGATATGTGTATTCTTCTGGGATAGTCCAGGGAGCACAGGTTCCTGGGTCCTTCTCAGGAAGGGACTGCAGACAGGAGGCTGAGCTTTGGCCATGGGAGCCTGCTGCTGGATGCTGTGTCTCCCTGTGTCTGAAACCTGAGAGGAAATCAATTCTGGTACATGCAGTGCTTGCTTGGTCCAGTGATTTTTTGAAAGATGGACCTATTGTGTCTGCACACTACACTTCAGGTCCATGGGCACAGAAAGTCCAGCTCTCCAGAAGTGCTGGATGTACTTTCCTGGTCTAAGTTGTCTGTCCTGCCTCAGTGCTGCAGGTATTGCCCCTGCCCCAGCTGGGTTCCAGGAAGGCTCTGCCCTGTTTTCCAGATGTGTGTGTGCAGTGCCTGTGCAGTTTGGACAGCTGACTCTGTTAAATGAGATGTTTCAGCTGAGTTATGTGTGAACTGTTAAAATGTGACCTTTCCATCTGTTTTGGGCACGGGGGGAGCTGTCACAGCTCCGTCTGACCGGCCTCTTGCAAGGGCTGGGAGATGGGCAGAGTCTGGATGTCATTTCTGGGCAGAGGAGCTGCAGAAAATAATGTGATAGCAGATGTTTGACGTTGCATCCTGTTCTCTCCTGAAATCTATTGTGAGGTTTGAATGGTTGATGTTACAATGAATGTGGCCCTTTTGTAAACATGCTCTTTGATACTTGGCCAAAAACTTTTTATAGCTGTATTTTCACCAAGATTGGTGACCTTTTGCTTTTCCAAGAGAAAAGCAGTTTGTTGGATGGTTTGTTTTACAAAGCAATCTTGCATATAATTCCTAAGGGGAATTGTTTATTTTTATTCCTTCTCTCGACTTTCTTTGTCTCTAATACAATGTATCTGCTAAATTTACTGAGGAGGAGATTGTCAACTACTTTCCAGGGGATGGCTTTTCCTGCTCCTTCCCGTCAACCCCCTTTCCTAAATCTCTTGCAGTATTGAGGCTTTTCAGGGTTTTAGTGGTCATCTGGATTATTCCTCTCTCCCAAACCTCTTACAGGAAAGGCAACTGAATTATTCTCAGCTTCTTGGAGATTTTTCAGTGTTTTGTGGTCATGGATACAAGCGAGTATAAGACTGTGTGAAGGAAGGAATTAGGAGAATTTTTTCATCCTTCAGGATTGATCACCAGTCGTATCAATAGTTTTTGATCTGTTTGAATGCTTATTTCAGTCAGCCTTCTCTGCATTTTGTGCTTCTTCACAATCCTATTGTGCTCACCCCAAAGTTTGTAATTTTCTTCTCAAATGTATTTTGTGCATTTTTTACTAGTAGGAAAAGGATATTTCTGTACAGATGTTAGACCTATCCATATTAACAGGATGAGAGGGATATAATTTTCAGCTTCTGCCAGGCTGGTGACACCTTGTTTGTTATATTATACAACCAGCTCTCTGACACTTTTGCTTTAGATGTCATCTAACTTTCTGAAATGGAACATGAAGGAAATGAAAGCCTTTGTCACTGTATTATTTCTGTGGGTTGTTTTCCCTCTTTTGACTATTTATGTGGTAGGTATTTCTCTGTACTGTTCTGACAGTTCCTGCACTTAAGGTCAGCTTTGACTGGCTGCTTTTTTAAGATATATTTTTATTAAGCCACTAATGGTTTGTGGTGATATTATAAGAATATTTTTTTGGAGGAAACTCCTTTATCTTGCTGCATGGCATAGATAATTATATCTGCATTTGTCTTGCATCTTAGTTTGTTTAGATTTGTTATGACTGCCCTCTTGGATTTATTTTTTTTTATTTTATTTTTAGCAAATCCTGTATCATTGTGCTGTGCTAAGGACCTAATGAGTATTACTTTACAGACTTTCTGTTGCTTTTCTGGGAAGCAATTGAGTGGAATTTTTTTCCCCTGTTATTATTGTGGTATTTAGGTCATTAACTTTACTACCAAACAAGAAAACCATTGTGCTTTTTTTGTTTTTAACCTATTTCAGAATGAACACTGAAGTTTGCTCTGATGTTGTCAGGCTGGGGGACACCATCATGGTACCTACCCAGATAAACTCCATCACCTAGTTATGATGAATTTGTTAGCTGATGGTCTGATCTGTGGGGACTTGGAGTTCTGTTTTCTGTCCAGCCAGCAGATTACCTGAGTTTATAAAATATATAGCAACAAAAATCATGTAACTTCTATATTCTTGCAAAGGTTTGGGAAGCATCATTTTTCCTCTTGTTGCTCAGTGCTTTTTAACATTCGTCTGTTTAAAATCAAAACTAAGGCAGAAACTCACTTAGGCATAGTGACAAAAACCAGCTTAATCTTAAAAAGAAAAACAGAATTTAGACCTCCAAAAGTTAAACCCCTTGGAATTCAGCTAAGTGAGATGCAGTAATTGTTCTAAACAGGATGAAGCAATACTTTAAAAAAAGCCATCACACAAAACAAACAAAGAAAACCAAACCCACCTGTGACAGCAAGGAGTGTTTAGGGATGTTAACACCAAGCAAAGCAATAGTACAGATGATGTGAACTATACTGTTCTAAAATATCATTTGCAGTGCTTGGGAGCTCCAACTGTGGTGTGATTTAAAAAAAAAAATAAAGAGGAAAGAAAATATTCCTGACATTTTATTTGCTGTTCCTTAAGAGCTTGGGATGAAGGAATCTTTTTTCCTTTTTCAATTAGCAGTAATTACAAAAATATACACTGTTCCCAGGGCTCTGACTTCACCTTGGCTTGATTTAACTTCCTGTATCACCCAGCCGAGGCTTTTGTACCACTCCCCGTGCTTGACATGTGCTTAAGCTTAGTTTGTCATCTGGGTCAATTATGTCAAAATATTTTCCAATTGAAGTTTCCTCTACTTTTCCCTTCAGCCCTCGGCTGTGGCAGCTCAAACAGATTAATGAGGCTTGGAAAGGTCGACTGCTTTGCTTTGTGAAGAACTGTCAGTGAATTTTGGGGAGACAGTTTAGCCTTTTGATGGGGATTTCAGTGGGCAGAAGCCTGAAATAAGAAAGCTTAGTGCCTGTAAGCAAAACACTTAAGATGAAAAATGAAAAAGCATTGTGGTTTTATGAGAAACTTTGTTTTGATGAAATTTCTAAAAAGATCCATAGTAACATATTTACAGTTACTTGTTAGTTAATTAGCAGATAGTGATACTAACTGCATCTGAAAAATTTAACATTTTTTACAAGGGAAAACAAACTGGGGTACTTTGAGGTCCGTTAATCCTGAAACTATAACTGCATGTTTTACTCAACTGACAATAAAATCAGGCATTTGTCATATGCCCATATAAATCATATGCCCATTCATCATATGCCCATATAAAATAAGGCATTCTTACCCTAATCTTCCCAGAAGTGAGTGTGCAGGCAGAAAATGATTAAGCATAATTCCCTGTCTCTGTTTCCTTGTCCCTTCTCAATTACTTTGCAAGATTAATTTTTATTAGCACTTAGTCTCTCTCTCCCTCTTTTCAAGTTATCAGTGGTGGGATGGGGTGTTGCTGGAGGGGTGTTGTGTCAGCAGCCAAATACATTTTGCAGCAGGGTTGGCTAATTTTGTGTGGTTTTGCTGTATGATACTTGATCCCACATGGATCCCGCCCAAATGGTGCCAAGCCTGGTCCTAGAGAGTGTGGCAGTGGCAGGGAATAGGAGCAGGTGCTGGAAATCTGTGATGAACAGGAACAACATGCAAAGGGGTTTGTCTGTGGATGGAGCAGGTGAGCAGGACGGGTTACTTCTAGATCTGCTCCAGCTCTGTCACAGTAGAGTTTCACCTCTGACTTGACGCTGCTGTGCCTGTGCAGCGCTTTGTGAGCTTGGAAAATGCCGGTAAATCCGAGTGTCAGCTGTGCCCGTGTGCTGGAGAGGACCCTCTCTGAAAGCGCTGGTGCATGCACAGAGTTTAACGCAATGTTTCCAGTCAGTTCACTCTGCAGTACAAATACAGCCTTCTGTCTTGTGTAAAGAAGCCTCAAAAGATTGTCACTGAGGTTTGCTGGTCAAGGCAAGTGGCAAACAGGTGACTTCTCGGGCATGACAATGAAGCAAACTGGATATTGTGTTTACCTTCGCAGTTTGATGTGGCAACTTCACTGCAAAGACTGAGGATGATGGGTTTTTGCCAGTTGACTCCCTTGGATACTTTGGAGTCCTCAAGCACCTGCTGAAATTGAGGCTTTTAAAACACCATACAGGTGTCAACAAGTTTTTAAGGTCCTCTGGAATGCAGGGCAGAGGGAGAGGAAGCGATTAAAGCGGTGCACGGTGCTCAGCCCGGGGTTTCCTTCTTCTGAAAAGCTGGGAGTAAGGCAGATTAAATCTCTTAAGCAGCACTGGAGGAGAAGGAGTAGGTTTTATTCTTAACAAGCAAATATAATGCATGTATTTTCTGAGCAAATATTTTTCTATGCCACGTAACCAATTACCGAGTCACACATGTACAACCTTACCGGTGAAATAAAGGAAGTCTCACTGTTTGTCTTGTTAACTCGCTTCCCTGCAGCCACCCTGAGTCATGTGTTGCTCTGGGTTGGCTGTGGGAGGGATGGGAGAGCATTTTACCATTGAGATTACCGTGCCAAAAGACTAACTAATTTCTGAGTCTCTTCCAAATGAGTTAATGTTGTAATAGTAGAGCATCAGGCTGAGAGAATTGGGATTGGGATTGTTCCCAATGTTTCTACTTTGAACATGGCAAAGAAGGAATTGTGCATTAACTTGTAGTAATGATCTAGAGTAATAATCTATAGAATGTGATAAAAGCTCTTTAATTGGATTTTTAAAACATAGGAATTGTACTCTACGGCTAACATAGCTTAGTGTGTCTGTATTAGAGCCCAAAACTTGTATGTGAGGCTATCACAGTATTTCTAAAGAGACTAGACAGAGCTGTATGCTGCAGAAATCTGGATCTGTGTCCATCTGGCTCAACAAGCATAAGGGCATAACTTACCTGTAAAACAGTAAAAAAATTATTTAAAGATAGTCACTGACTAAATTTCCTACCCAGATGGCTACCCCAGTGTTTTCAGGTGGTGAAAATCTGCAAGTGGTTTTAAGCACTGCTTAGAAAAATGACTGATACCCCTAAATTTCAGGGATAGCAGATGTTCTTCTTGCTGTTTAAAAACACTTCGAGAACTTCTGTCATAGCCATGTATAAACAAGCTTATCTCATGTTGCAGCCTGTATACAGGGATTTTATCTTTTGGTGCAGTTAACCTTTGAAGAGTTGATTCTGGTAATATTTTAGATGTAAGGAACTTTTTTCTTGCTTTCTTTATTAAAAAAAAAAAATGAAATTCACCCAATCCAGACCATAAACAAGTAGAAGGTTTCATGATACAAGGGGGGATATATCTTGTAAACGAGGATGGGATAGTCTTTAAACAGAACATGCCTGGAAATTATCTACTTGGAGGCTGAATAAAAAAACCTCAGCAGAATTCAGAGGGCCTGAATTGACAGATTTTATTCTGTCGGTCTGGACTCCTGCTCACAAATGGTGTGCTTATATGCATGGCTAAGCTACAACTGCTTCTGCCAATTTTCTGCTCCAAATCTTTTGCTGGTTTTGGAGTCACTGTGCAAATGACCAGAAGAAACAGGTTTTTATTCCTTTTTGTCCGTTCACATGGAAGATGAGCTGTTGCAGAAGAGAACAGAGCGGTGCATCGGTAAACTGGCCCACTTGTTACTGTCACCTCTTGGGCAGCCTATCAACGACTATAAACAGCTTTTAAAGGAATCCTTGTGCTCCCCTCTGGGCCAGAAATGATCTTTCAGCAAATGTTGACTTGCTGACTAAGTTGAGCTTATGTCATTTGATTTTTAAAGCATTAAAAAGTAAGATAAAAACCCCCTCCTGGTATTTCTTGAGTGGTCTCTAAAGCAACCTTGCTCTAAAGAGAAGGCGAGCTTTGTGAAAATCAGAAACTGTGTCAGCTGCCAGCGGGTGACTTTGTGGTGGCCTGTAGACTGCTTCTCATGCAGATTCATTTTTCAAAAAGGAGCTGCCCTCAGTCTGAGCTAAAGGACAGTGTGGGTGCAGACAGGGTAAGGCAGGGGCTCAGCTCAGGTGGGACTAGAGCTAACTCACTTCGGGTGCTACATCCAGCTTCTTTGAACATTTCTAGATTTTGTGTTGTGGTTTTCAGTGTTTGCATGAGATGAACTGTACAGCAATTCCTCATCTTCTGTGTGTGCTTTGTCTTACTCTGGAGTCTTTTCCTTTACTGACGCGTATAATAAGAGTTTCAAGCCACTTGGAATAAAAACCATGACATTCAAATGCAGTTCTGGTGTTGTTCATGAGTGGCGAACTAGGAGACCTTCAAATCAATTTTCATTAAAATTCTCCACGCAGAGTCATTAACGCAGTGGTCTTTCACCTGGAGTTGCTGCTTAATGAAGAGAAAAATGGAGGAAAAACTTCATGTCGAAGCTCACAGCAAACCCATGCATTCAAAATAATTCTCTTTGGAAACATTTTAAACAGTATTTATTGCTTTGATGTTGCCTTCATCATATTTTAATGCTTAATTAAAAATAAAACTCCAAGCATCTGAAATTATATTGTACCTTAAAGCTCAAATAGAGTAGTTTTGGTTTTAAGTATTTTTTTTTTTTTGCTCAGACAAAAGAAAAGAGAAGGTCAGGCTGTTTGATGTTGTGTCGTACTAGAGGAATACACTGGCACTGATGTATGTGATGCTGGTTTTTCCATGAGAATACTGATGCGAATGAAGATTACTTAAGGGTGTGAAAGAGAAGGTCCACGAAAAGTCAGTAGAAGACATCTATAATTATGGGTAGAATCTGCCGTGGTTTCTCAGTGTATCAGCTCAGTTTAGCAGAGAGCTGGTGAGAGAGGACTGTGCTCTCATTCCTTAAGGATTTGTTAGGCCTGTGCTATGGGATTCCTCATCTGCACTGGATGTGATGAATGGCGAGGGCCTGGAGCAGCTGGGCTGGCTCTGAACTGCAGGCCTGTTCCTCACTAACTGCTGCACACTCCTCATGCTCAGTGTCCACAGTCAATAGCAGGAAGAGACTTCGTTTCTCTCTCTCACCTTGTTTTTACCTTCTCTCTTTCTTGCATTCTATGATTATGTGTCTGAATAGTTCTGTTTCCACGCAAGTATCCACCAGACTCCAATTCTGCAGCCATTGGAGGCCTCCAGGTGACACTTCAGCTGCCACAGCAGTTGCTCTAAGGGTGGGTGTTGCTGAAAGGAAGCAATGCTAACTGTGTCATTTACTTTTCCTGTGGGCAAAGCATGCAGTGCTGCTCTTCCAATCCTTAAACCATGGATTTGACCTGAGTGGTACTCCAGGATCTCACCTGGTCCTTTGGATAATGGACAACTCTGGATGCTTTGCTGCTAGCAGATAACTTGTGCTTTGCTTTTCAGGGTATATGTTTTTTTCCCCTAAATACGCACAGGTATTTTCCAATGGCTCCAGTGTCAAGGTAAAAGTCAGTGCATGAACTGTTACTGCAGGAGTGAAAATGAGTGTCGAGAGGGGAGACTGCAAAAAACCAGTGAGCTCCATTTTCAGAGTGATGAATCCATGTTCCACCGACCTGGGAACAAAGTCCAGATGGTCCCATTCGAAGAGGGGCTTTAACAGAGGCTCTGTCACTGCCAGTGCATAACTGTGTATGTGCCACATCCTTAATTATAATATACCTGCTGTTTGAAGCTACCTTTCTGTTCTGGGCTAAGTGTTACCTGAAAGTACTCACAGCTGTGAAGTAGAGGAGGGTGGTTCAGTTTTCTGACTGCGAAGGATGTTGTTTCTGCTGGTGAAATGATGAGGACACCTGTTCCCTGAAAAATGGATTGAAGCCTCTGCCTCTTTTCGTTCAGGGTGTTGGATAATGATCGTTGGTTGAGGCTGCAGGTCAATGTTGATGCAAACCAGGCTGAAGTCAATGAGTCATTACCAATCCCAGGAGAATGTGAGGCCCATTTGGAAGCATTATTTAAGCAGCCTCTCCTGCAGGATATAGCAGAACAGCAAATGCTCTGAGAATTCTCCATTGTTTTACTTGTTATAATTGTAAGTACTTGTTCAAGACTTGAACGCTGACCCTGTGGTCTCCAGTGTGTTCCTGGTGGACAGGGATGTGAGTATAAACAGGCACCAGAGCAGCTGGCACTAATAATCCTGCTTGGCAGTCCCTGCAGAGGAGAAGGAATGTGAATGAGCTGAGACACTGAACAGCTTTCTTCCTGGGGCTGGAGTGCCTCCTGGATGAGTTTCAGGTGTGCTGCTATGGCAGCTTCTTCTTTCTGGACCTGCAAACTGTCAAGTTCAAAGAAGCCCTGTTAAACATTGGTTTGAGTCACTCTTTTGGTGCTTGCTTGGACAGGATGCATGTTTGAGAGTGCAAGTAAATGCTTTACTGTAATTTGTCTTTTTGGCTGATTTGCAGCCCCTTGTTGCTGTTGTCGAGCCAAACAACTTTTAAGAACCTCAAAGTGTATATTTTTTTGGTTAATTCCATTTCTCATGAAGGATTAGGATGAGAGGACTAATGCATAGTTACATGCATGCAGGTACTAAAATAAATGGAGGAAAGCTTGGTGCAGGTAGAGGGTACATCTAAAAATGCACCAATAAGACTTGCAAATGACAAATTATCAAAATTTCTTAGAGCATCAGCAGTGTAGCACTGGCAGATTGTCTCCATCCTTTTTTATGTAATTGTAATATGCTTTTTGAACTTTTTTATTTTCTACCTTACAGGGGCCTGAGTTGATGAATAAATACGTTGGTGAGTCTGAACGAGCAGTGAGAGAGGTGAGGAAGGGCAGGCTATGGATAATGTTAGATGTTAAACTTTCTTGGCATTCAAATTCTTCTCTGCTCATAAGGTTAATTTTAAACTTTCTAAAAATCTCCTGGTGTAAGTTTCAAAAAGAGAAAGAAAATAGAAAAAGCAGGAGGGATATTTTATGTTGTTTAGCTTTCTTGAGCACTGGCCAAGTGATGCATGTCAAATTTGGGATCCAGTAGCAGCTGTCACTACCAGGCCTGCATTGCACAGTATCATGCATAGCTTTTAAACGATTTATTTAAAAAAAAAAAAAAACAAAACACCAAAACATGGTAAGTCTGATGTCTGTTATGTGATGCTCTGTAGCTTTTGAGGCATGTAGGGGGTGATAGCATTCTGTAAAGAGTTTCCATCCCTTAAAACAGGGTGTTTCGTTGTTGTTTTTCTAGATCTTCAGGAAAGCCAGAGCGGTGTCTCCTTCAATTCTTTTCTTTGATGAGATAGATGCCTTGGCAGTGGAAAGGGGAAAGTAAGTAATCCTGTTACAAAATAACAGACATAATTTTCTGATAAATTACTCCTACACTGTGCAATCACAAGTCTATTTGCCCTTCTAGAATTATTTTATGAAATATATTCATTCCACATACAGAAGGGCAGCATGTGTGACTTTTACTCAAGTGTGTTTAACTTGGCATAAACAGGTAAGCTGGTGGAGTTCCTCCTTTCTCATCTCATCAGCAGGAATGATTCTTCTGCTTCTCATGCCCGTTGGCTCTTTTCTGTGGTTTTACCTTGCATTTATTTCCAGTAACTAACTCCTTTCTTTTCCCAGGATTGTTGCACTGGCCTAATTTGGTGTCTCCATCAAGCAAACAATATGATCATAAGCTGCGTAACACAAATTTCCAAGGAGACTACTCATATGCCTAAATTTACACTTACATTTAAACATTTTGCCAGACTGAGAAAAACTTCATGGAACGATTTGGTAACACTTACATCCTTTCATGTGTGACATTAAGAAGGAATTACTGTGCAAACAGCTAATAGTATTTTCTTTAATATCCTGCTTTGTGATGATTCCAAGAGATGTTTAGCTTGTGTCTGAAGGAGGATTGTAACAGGTTTTAGTTGATACTACAGCAGTTAAGATTTGACAGGCTCTGTAAGTGGAATATCTGCTTATAAATGCAACTGCTACTTGTTGTGAGCAAGTACTTTTATTCTGTTTTGTTTCGCATGACAAGCTACTGACTAGGTGCGTGGAGAAAGTATTTGATCAATTTAAAGCCTCATCAAAATGTCAACATTTTTCTGGAAAACAAGCTCCCTCAGCATCCCTACAAATCCCTTTATATTGCAAAAAGGACATTTGTATCTTCAGAAAAGGATAACAGGTGTCATTTTGACATTTCAGTGACACAAATGAATTATTTGCATGACTTGTAGTGTGGAGCTGCCCTGTGAAACAGCTAAGAAATGAACGTATTTGCTGTTGAAAATGCAAAATCCGTGTGAAGATGTTTTCATCAGCATCCTTCTCATGTGCAGTGTGTGCAACTGTGGAATTTGTGAACTTCCTAGAAATGCTGTGCACTGAAACACCCTGCAACAAAAAGTTGCAAAAACGTGTGCTTGAATCAAGCCAATGGAGGGGAATCTTCCGCTGCTGCAGCTTTTAACTTGTTCAGCTTTCAGAAACACTTCTTCATCAAGATAAAACCTTTTGGAGGAATAAGCCATAAAACATTTTAATCAGCCTTTTCACACAGTGCCCTCGAGGTGTTGAGTTTGTTTGTTTGTTTGCTTTATTCTCTTAGGGAGTAAACAGCCTAATGTTACCTTACCTGGAACTGTCTGTGGGGGGTAGTAGGCCTGGCACAGCTTGCTGAAGAATGTGGTATGACCTGCTGCAGCCGTGTTGTGCTGGAGACATCTGGTTTTGGAGCTTTAAAAAGAACAGGGTGGGACACACAAATATTTCATTGTCAAATCTGAACCAGATGGGAGGTAAAATATGTAGCAGAGTTCTCATAAAATTCATCTGAAATTAAATGGTGTAGGAAACCAGACAAGGCACTTATTAGAAATGGCCTTTTTTACAGGCTGACTTTGCACAGTAGGAATTTGCAAATGCACTAGAGATGCTAATGATTTGTGGCCTCTGGAGATCCATTTCCTGTACTATTACTAACCATGCTGAAGTTTTCAAGGAAACACCTGTTTATATTGTCTCCCTATTCCCTCTGTTGGTTGAATTAGTTTTCTCTGCCTTGGCAGTGAAAAACACTCTGGGATACAGCTTTGTAAGAGCTTTTCCTCTCGGTTTATATCCCTGTTAGAATGCTGTGGGCTTTGTGCAGAATGTGCCACATCCCAGATCTCCTGGGTAGGCAGCCTCTCCTGATCCTACCAAGACATGTCCAGAGATACAGAGAAGCCAAATAATAGTTTTATGAATAATGCCAATCTGAAATATAGATGTGAAATAACACTGATTAATTGCTTAATACTTTTGCCCTTCCAAGCACTTTGCCAAGTATTCATTAACCCATAATTACTTGTTTAGATTTGTCTAAAGCTTGTGGATTTACAACACAAATGTTTTGCTCCCAATCTTTGGAGCTGATCGAACAATGCCTTCTAAGCAGCAGGCACATATGAAGTAATAGACTTTGTGATTAATTAGTGTACAGGTAAATCAAGAAAGATAAGGAATTACCTTGTTTGCACCATTCAATATAACATCTCCTTTGCATCATTTAGTGGATTCTGTCGCTGCACAAGCCATTATTCCATGGCAGACACTGTAGCTGCATTCACTTATGCCACGGTGTTTTATTTATTACACATTCCCAAGCCATAATGCCATAATTCCATAACTGTAATACATCTAGCACTCTACTTAATGCAACTGTCTTGTGTAGCAGTTTTGTTTTACAAAATGTATTTGCGTAGAACAAAAAAGTACTTTGAAGTCAGCAAAAATTATATTGGCATCGTTCAGTGTCAGAGTGTATTAGTTCTTAAAAGATTATTTCTTATCCAGCCTGCTTAGAAGTTCCATATCTTTTATCAATATGAACTAAGTTCCTGGTTTTGTTTTTTTCTTGTCTGTCCACACTCCCCTCCCAATTTTGCATGTAGGCAGCAAACAATTACATATTAATCAAGGAATTAAAAATGTGGGCTGGATACATACCAGCCTCGAAGACAATTTATGAAACTATAATCCTGCACCTCGGAAGAAAAGTATTTCAGTGCAGAGAGCAATTGCTCAAGAGAAAAGTCTGGAGATCCTTGCTGCAAGAAGATGAGAGGGTGATTCTGAAAGGACTTGGGTTTCTAATGTGGTAGTGAAGGCAGATAAAGATACTTTGAGCTGTATTAATTTCTGAATCTTGTTCTGTTACACTGAGCTTCTAGCACTCTTGGAAGAATTTTCCATCTCTTTCTGGTTTATGTTGAGACGTTAGAGGAAGTTTAGAGATAACTGAAAATGAAAAATTAGGGGCTGAATGGCCTGACTATAAGGAAAAAAAGAGGCATTCCCTCTAACTGTTTCTAAAGAACAGATGATAAACCTGCAGAATAAAGATGGGAGAAAGTTAGAGGTGTCACAGAGAGGTTTGAGTAGGAGAAATGATTGATATGGGGAAAATGTCTGTAAATCAGCAAGGCTTTTGGTAGAGCATTCTCCTTCCCTGTGAGTTAGTCATTTGGGAGAAGGTCCAGAACCTTCCACTTGACATCTTTAAAACAAACCTGACATTTCAGGGATCACTGTGCAGCGAGGAGCAGTCGGGCACTGTCAGAGGTGAACAACGTGACGCACGGAGCCTTTTCCACTGCTCCGTGGTTCTAATGAGCATTTGCTTCCACGAGCGGGTTATGACTCTTTCCTTTCTTTCTCCATACTTTTGAAAGATGTTGTTATGACTTTTTGTAGGAGACACTGTGCTAAGGCAGGACTGGTCCAGATACAGCAGGAAAGTTTGCCTGGAAGTAATCCCTGGCCTGCACGAAAGCTTGAGAGGCTTTACAAATCGCACAGCTGCAGAGAGTTATGGGTATTTGTTATCCCTCGGTATTCCTGACCATGTAAAACCTAATTCTTCTAGCCATCAGAGGTTGCCAAGAGGGAAATGGCTTGGTAATTAGACTTGAAAGTGATGAATGAACGTGGGTCTGTGTAAATGCAGCACAGACAGTCTGTTTGCTGAACTTAAGAAATCTCTGTGCTTTGGAAATGGGACATTGTTTATATAAGTAGGATTTTTAGGATTTTTGGGCGGGAGACATATTTGTTCCTTTTCTTGTTTTTTCAGAAGCAAAGCATTTTCCCCTTTAACTGCAAGTCTTTGTAACGTAAGATGGGAAATGTTGTAGGCTGCTATAGAAGACACTGATAAATTCCATTTTCAAAGGGGAAAAAAAGAGAAAGACAAGGGACAAAATCAGTACCTTGCATTTGACTTCTGGAGGCCAAAACAATTTGGTAGATGAATGTTGCTAACCTTTTCAGAGTGAGGGTAGAAGTGACAAAGTGAAGGGATATCGCTACTGGTCCCCTGAAACTACAACTTGATGATGCTTTTTCAGGAAAATACATTATCCTGTATGCTGAGGGGAGGATAGAGAGGTTCCTAAGCCACAATTTGAATTGCTCAGAAGCACTGAAAGACGTACTGTTTTCATTTAGGTATTAAAATATTTGCAGTCTCAAATTTTGAGGCCCTCAGGCTTCTAAAGGAAGGTGTGAAGAACAGCAGCTTCTCTGCTGTCCTCTGCTACCTCTGCTTTTAACAGAGACAGTGGTAAATCTTCTCTTTTTAAACCAAGCTGTCTTTCTGGAATATTTTAGCCCATATTTATACTCTGCACTTGAACATACCCTTTCATTTTTGTATCTGTGCAAATTCCCTGGTGCATTGAGCAGCCTCTGTCATGAAGGAGGTCAGTGATTGCATCCAGTAAGGAAACCCATGGGCTGGACCCTGCAGGGATGCAGCAAGGTGACATTGGGTAGGATAGAGGTTGCTGGCAGAAATCCACCTTGCACAAGGTAAGTTATCAGTAGTCCCTGAATTGGGGAACGTCAACTGATTCCCTGCAATATCTGAGCTGTGTTTGTGTGTGATGGAGAGCTGAGACATTTGAAACTTTTGCGACTGCTGTGAGAATTCTTCAAAGTTTTGGAATTTGGTATCCAAACAGAAATATTATCTGGGAAAAACGTTGCATGTCCAGTGCCAGCTTTCTATTTTAGGCCTAGCAAGGAGTGGTGAAGAAGGAAAGTTTTGAAACAATTTGATTGTACAGTGAAGCTTGTATTTGTCTTTGGAATAGCAATTTTAACAAATGACATTACCCAGACATTGTGTATATATACAATAAATTTCTGAAATCCCTTTAGTTTTGAAACAAACTCATTAACACTTCTTGTCTAGCAAGAATCTTTAGTCTCAATGTGTTCTAAATCTGTGTTTCTTCCTTTTTGTAACTTTGTAACTTTGCCAGCCTGTGTTATAATTTGGATGTTTGAAGTTGATAGAGAATTTCAGTGGAAGCAGGACTGGATCCATAAACCCTTTTCTCAAAATCATCTAAGTGCATGGATGCATGTGCAGGATTTAGAAGGACTAATCAAGGCTTCTAATGTAGGTAGGCCTGTTCTTCAGTGCTTGGGAATTCTGTGGCAAAGCTCATCTGAGGAAAGATGCTTCAGCCAAAGACATGAATTTGAGCCTCTGACTGGATTCCTGCAAGGGGCCCAGTTGAAACAGATACCAGGATTAGAGGGATCAGAAGTGGGCATACATGGTGACTATTTAAATTCCCAGTATGGCATTGGCTATGGAAAAAGATCATCTTACCCACACTAAATGAGCCCAAGCAGGTTACAGCTGCCTGCAGGGTTGGGACTACAATGATTGAAGGCCTTTTTTTGGTGTATTTATTTTTAAAAAAAGTAATGACGTGTGGGAGGAACATAAATGTAATTAAAATTTATAAATGAAACTTATTCCATCTGAAAGTGAACCTCTTATGCTTAAATATTGTTGTAACGAAATGAAATCCAGTCTAGTTAGTTACTTCTAGGCCTGTAATACTTCCAACTTAAACTGTACTTGCTTCCCTGGTTGATATGATTGATTACATTTTTCAACTTGATCAACTTTCAGGAATGCACAGAGGAGAAATGCTGAGAAAAACAGAATGAAAGGAAATGGGAAATTTACTGTGCATCAGGTGTGTGTTTGGGGGTTTTTGTTTGTTTGTTTTCTTTTAAGGCAGCATCAGTGTTAGCAGAACAGGAGAACTCATGATTCTTGTGTCAGCAAGATGATGCCAGGGCCAGCTGAAAGCACAGTCTAATGTCCATCTTTCATGGATGCGCATCTGGAATTAGTTGCAAGCAGATGGAAATGGGCAATGGATCACCACATAGGTGATGTGCTTGGGGAAAGCCCTCCGGAAGAAAGCCTGTTGAGTCCAAACCTGTCTCAAACTGGCTCCTTTCCTCCTTTTTTCTCCTTTCATTGTGTTTATTTTGTTTGGGCCTATTTCATTAACTTTTGGAAGCTGCAATAATAAGAAATTTAGGCGACAGGAAGGGGCTTGGTTGCATGACCATGGAGGGTAATTAGGATGTGTCTGCAACTGGACGTTTGTTTCAAAGTCACCTGCTGACAGCTGAGCACCATTGCCTCTTTTCACAAAGCTCATCGTCGTTTTAGGAAGCTTGCTTGGAAGCTGGGGGCCACTCAAGGAGCACTCAGAGTTCTTTTATTGTTCTATGTTTTTCTAACGTCTTAAAAAACAAATTATATGAACTTCACTCAATCAGCAAATCAACAGCTGGCAAAACACCATTTTGGCGTGGAGGTGACCATGAAGTTAAATGTTCTACCCAGACTGAATTTCCCAGACTTTCCTAAATTTCCTCTGGAGATTTTCCTTCTGTGGTACTTGAATTCTGCTCTTGAGGAAACAGAGAAGATGTGAAACAATATTGTGGGTAGTAGCTGATACAGGTGCATACAGAATCCAACAGCTTCTAATTGTAGGGTGCTGATGGAGGAAAGGCCTTAGGATTATGTTCTTTCAGAGTTTTTCTGATGACACAGGCAGGGAAATTCCCTACTGTGGGGAATGCTTCTTATCTGAGCACCAGAGGGGGTTTGTGCATTGGTGTATTTGGTTTTGGTTTGGTTTTTTCATGATGACTAGTGAAAGTATGTAAGTGATAACATATAAGATTTACGTAGTGTTTCTTAAGACTTTCTAATAACATCTAATAACATCCAAGCCTGTAGTATCTGTAGTGGTGTGAATAATAGTCACTGAAATTCTACCATGCATGTGGTACAACATTCACAGGAGTAAATTTGGCCCATATTATTCCATAATGATGAAAGAGCCTGCTTTTTTTCCTAACTGGCATAGCAGTGTCCATTCTGCTGGACATAATGCCCCAGTGCTAGAATTTTTGAGTGAAAATTGATATCTGGGAACATCCTGCAATTACTGTTTTTCTTGTAATGCTATTGGAGTAGATTATTTTAATTTTTTTTTCCTCTAATGCTGTGGAAAACCTTAAGCTGCCAAAGCCGTATTTCACCCGAGTTTGTGAGGGAAGGAAATAAAACAGTGTGACAGTTAATTATGATCACGGCAGTTGGACTGAAAAGCTGGACTTGGCAGGTGCTCCTTGCTGACAGGTTCCCCCTGCAAAGCCCTGACAGAAATGTCAGACTCAATAAAAATCCTTCAGGCTGTGTGAACGAAGTGACTCTTGTGTGGGAGTGTGCTGGCAGGGGGCTTTTGTACTTTGGGAACCTTTTACCTCAGTAGTTCATGGAGAGGTGGAGAGTCCTGCCAGAAAGGTCTATTTCAACCTGTATTAATTTTTTTGATACTGACCATTTTGTCGTGTCAGTGACTTTTACATTTGTTTTGATATGAAATTGTTTCCAGAGATTTCGGTGGAAGAATTATTTGAGGTGATACCACATCCACAAGTATTTCTAAAACCTATAAATTGTGATAGTGATTGCAATTCTTTAGTTAGGGGGAAAAAAATAAAAAAGGCAGGTTTTATCTGTATGTAAATCTTGCCTGATGGGACATTTTGGAAAAGAAGGTGGGCTGTACTCCCTTCTCACAAAATCTGCATTATAGATTTCAGCTACGTGGAGATTAATCCCTCTGCAGTAATTTATCCCGGATACTTCTCCTGACATCTGCCTCTTTGACGTCCTAGCTCTGCCTGATGTAGGGTCAGCTGTGCAGAAGGGGTGTTCTCCCAGACTTCCTCCTGGTTTTGTAGCTTCACAGTTGCTGTGAATTTAACAGCACTCAAAATGTAGTTGTGTGAATGAATATTCCCTGCATTTCTACACCCACGATTATGCAGTGTAACTAAATTAGGATCCTGATTCTGCAGGTCAGGTGTTTCAGGCAGGCTTCAGTGCTGCTGAAGTTAATGGTGAGATGAAGAGCCATTGGTTCTCCTTTACAAGATTTAAGTGGCGATGGAGCCTTAAATACATTTTTCAATGAGAATGACATCTGGTGTTCTGAAAAAAACATTCATTCCACGGCTTTGGAAGTGTTCTAGATGGTCAGATGATGCCGATGTATGTTTGCTTTAGCTCACAGTGGTGATGCTAACCAAATTTCGTCGTGAGGTGAAACCACAGTGACTGCATTCTCAGACTGTTTTTAGTTTTCTAATATTAAAAAATCCATTAGATAAAGGGCAGGGCGAAAGAGAAGGAAATTAAATAAGTGAAAATGTACAAAACAAGAAGTCAGTTGCTGTCAAAAAAATGCCTATAGCAAGAAGGGTAACAGATTTAAATATGATTTCATACATCTGACTATGTCTGGTAACAAAATCTCCTTGGCTTGAAGAACTATATAAGTGAGTGAACTGTATGTACTCCTTGATGCAGTGATAGAATCAGGCTGTGGTTGCTTCTATATCCCCAAGAAGAGGTATGAGAGTGGCTGAAATTATCCAGGGGGAAATTTCAGTGCCCACTGCTGTATGAATCCAGCTGGCTAGAAGTGTCTTTGGATAAGGCCAAAGGAGATAGAAATAAAAGCTGCTGTGGAGAGCCCTCACCTGCTATATTGAATTTAGAGCTGGTGCTCATGATCTCTCAATTCTATCAGACAAGGCCAGAATTAATTCTGATTAATTGTGAGGCTTTGGTATACTTGCAGAATGCATGATTTATTCTGGCAAAATGTGTATTGGGAGTGCCTTTAGCTAAAATAAAATACTAAGAACAGGGTTGTCTTTCATATTCACCATCACTAGTCTGCTTTAATCCATGAATAGTCTTACCTGACAGGCTTTTGCCATTTAGGAAGCTTCTCTGATGGTCAAGTGAACTGCCTGTGCAGGAGCACACATGTGCTTGGTCTGAGACTGGTGTGTGCTACACTTGCAGGAGTAGCTGAAATATCATAGAGGGGAGGATATCTGACTCTGACTGATCTAATAAACTAGTAAGCAAAGACATTTTTTGCCTTTAAAATTCCTTCATTGAGGATTTTAAATAAAGAGGGGTTGGCAAAAAATTATCTCATAGCCTGATGTATTTCATTAGGGCAACACAAGAGGTTCCTTGAAATTCCCAGGCCCTTCTGGAGCAGCCAGACTCCTCTTTGCTCACACACATTTTATTTTGGAGCTGAAGGTATTTCTGGTTTGGGCACGTGCACACATGGCCCTGCGTGGATTATGTGAGGGGCTTAACTCTGGCTGCCTGGATTTGCAGGCGGCGTGTTGACAGGAAATTAGTTTGTACCAGGACGTGCCTTTTGAGGACTATTTCCAGGCAGTTGTGATGATGACATCAACACAGGGAGGTCAGGTGGAGGTGGGGGGGGCAAAGGCAGCCCCTTGGCTGGGAGTTGGTTTTGGCAGTGCCTCCGTGGGACTGGAGGGTTAATCATCATTTGTTTCTCTGGCTGCCGTTTGCGTCAAAAGGCCGGGCAGCCTTAATGAACGTTGCCTGTGTTAATTTGAAACCCTTGCTGGGAAATCATGGGAAAATGGAAAAGCACATAGTTGTGTGTCACCCCTCAGATTAACAGCTTGGGCAGCGCTGGAGCCCTCGGTGTGGCTCTGGTGCAGCTCCAAGCAGCTGGGAAAGAGATTGCTCCCTGTGCCTGCCTGGGGTTTTTATGGGGTATCCTGCTAAGCCAAAAGCTAATTTACTGTAGACTCTGTGCTAAAAATGGTGCATTGTGTGACAGCTTAGTGAACTATGTAAATAAAAGCACTGAAAGTAGGAATCTGTGGTGTCATAGGACCCAGACACCTTGATACTGGTTTTATTATTGATTTTTTGTGTGTGGGTTTAAAATTATTTACTCCACTTTGAAGAGACAATAATAAAGCCCCTAATAATGTACTGGTAGCCCCCTTCATGTTTAAGCTGTATTATACCATCACTGATTGCCTAACTGCAATTTTCTGATGATGCCTGAATTGCATGAAAGTCTTTGCAATGTGCATTCCCCTGTAACAGTGGGGGTTTTCTTTAGGATAAATACTTCTTTAATGTGTTGTGGGGTGGTGGTTTTTTTTTTTTCAGCCTGAAGCTTGTAAGAGGAATGTTTATATTGGGGAAAGATGTAATATCCGTTCTAGCCACCTCTCTTTTAAATGAAGTTTTGGGGGTTTTTTAAGGGAACAAAGAAAAGTTTAGCATCTCCTCCAAAGACTTCTACCTTCAGGTCATCTTATATAATGTTAGCATTTTGGTCCCAGTCTTATAATTATTTTTTCCTTTGACTAGCATTTTCTTGTGCTCAGTCTGTTGGGTATAAAGCTGAGTAAATGTGAAACTTATGCAAGATGGGAGGCCTGAATCCCTACTGAGACTAGCTAATGTTACAAAGTTGGTTTTAATTTCCTTTAAGCTTTGTGTCCTTCGAAAAGCATTTACTATCCATGTCCAACACCTGAAGTGTTTTATCACACACAGCCCTCCATAAGTCACTGGGACTGTGACCCGTGAGTATGTTAGAAATGCTTTAATATCACTTGGGAAATTCTAATGTGCCTGCAGAAAACCCAAAAGCTGATGACCATGTAACCCAAGTCCCTTCTCTAATATTTCTTAGCAACCTAAATATTCTGTTAGCCAACATCTATTACAGCTCCTCAAAGATGTTTTCCAGACTGGGCGTGATAAGTTTAATGTTTTGCACTGGAAAATTACAGAACCAGTTGTAGGATGGGAAAGTTAGGGAATTTTTTTTGTAGGAGAGCTGTACAGCAGTGATGGAGCCATTAGTGTTCCTTTGGCTCTGGGACGTTTGGGAAGCCCTGTGGTTGCAGGCGGGCTGGTGGTGGGTGGCAGTGCTGCAGCAATATATGTGTTTAATAACTATACAACTGTATTTGTGTGCTCTCTATCTGCTGGAAATAATTGGAGCACTTATATTTTAATATATTTATTATATTTATTTTTGGAAACTAGCATTCACCAGGATAATGGTATTGTATTTGTGTGTGTGTGTGTAGGTGCCTGTATATCTGTATAAACATTAAAGAGAACTTTTGGGAAAGGATTTGCAAAAAAATTGAGATTAAATAATTATCTTAATCCTCTGTAGATCTGGCTTTGTTTTAAGTACCAGACTTCTTTTTGCTTCTTAATGTGACGTTTAGAGCGATCTGGAAGAATGGGAGAGACTAATTTTTTTTAAATTGTATTGCAAAGAGCCTGGTTAAAGGTAGAGAAATGAAACCTTCCTCCGTGCAGCAGAGCCAGGAACAGTCCTGGAAGAGCTGTTTCCCATTGGTGAAAGATGATGTAGGTGTGTTCATGCCCATCCACAGGGGAAGGCTGTGTCAGAAACAGTGAGGCTTTGCTGTGTGCTAAGAGCAGGACTCCTGGTTTCTGGCAAAGAAGGATAAACCCCACATTTTTGGTGCTATCTGGCAATCTCCAGCTGCTTGCCCCAGCCTGCTTCAGCTTCCCTGCCCCTGCTTAGCAGAGGGAATGCTTTATGCCTTGTCTGCATAGGTTTTTCACATATTGGTGATTTCAAAACTGGAGTTTTCAGGTTTTCAGTCTTGGGGTTTTTTCCTAGTATCTGGAAAATCAGCTGAGTTAAAGGACTGTCAATGCTATTGTGAGGCAGTTGGTCAACACTCAATTTATTCTCATTTGATGGAGACAGCATAACAATGTAGAACTACTCTGCAAAACACATAAGTGCCTAATTTTTTATACTGCATAGGGTGGTGTAAGCACTCACTTGGATGATGCTAAAAAGGAAAGTTTGTCTGACTAGTTAAGAAACTGCATTAATTCAGTTATCTAAACAATGTTTATTCCAGAGATCCACGTTGTGTTAAGTTCTTTACAACCTTCATAGGAAGGCAGTAAAAAAACCAAAAAGCTGACTCAGTTATTGAGTACCAAGAAATAATTTGAAGGACTAAGTCTCTGATTTGCTGCTCACTTGATAAGACTGTTTCAGAGATTGAAGGCGAAAATAAAAATGAGAAAGAATTAAGATAAAAAGATGCATCTCTGTGAAATAAAAAGAACAGTATATCCTTTCCTTTCTCCAGTTTTCTAGGAAGAGAAAGCTAATGCTGTGACTTTTGTTTTATTTTGTTTTGTTTTTTTATAAATCAGCTCCTCAGGTGCTGGCAATGTAGCAGACCGTGTCTTGGCTCAGTTGCTGACGGAAATGGATGGGATAGAACAGCTGAAGGACGTGACAATTTTGGCAGCTACAAACAGACCGGACATGATAGACAAGGTACGAATGGATGCACTGTCGTGTATCCTGTTCTCTTAAAAAGACCAGATTTTGGTATAATTCCATTCTCTTTTACTCTCCAAACTGTTGTCTGATCAATTTAATGATTGAGAGTAGAAGTTTGAAAAGGAAGACAAGGCAAAGGAATAGTTCATGTCCCTCACTTTTTCTTCCTCCCTACAGAATTTTTACCAGAAACAAAATGTTTTGCCATAGCCTTAAGTATCCGTTTCCTAGATGAGATTTTCCTTAAGTCAAGCTCATTGAACTTGTGCAGCAACATTTCTGTCAAACTGCTGCCGTGGTTTTTGCTTCTGTTTTGTTTGTTTATGCAGGAGTTTGCTGGAGTTTGTTGGTTTCATTAGTTACTTCCTTTCAAGAGATTGAATATCTCCTCAGTGCCCTTATCCTGCTGCCAGCACTACGGTTTCCAACTGTAAACAGTACAGTCTCTCCTCAGATCCTGCTACAGCTCTGCTGGCGTGACAAGAACACGTCAAATTTGTAGGAGCTGGAGGGTTGTAACACTTACTGCAGAAAAACCTCCAAACACAAAACCAACCCAGCAGCCCTCTAGAAAATCCACTTTAAAATCCTCCACCACTGCTGTGTCTTCTCACAGCTAAGTGCAGTAGACGGGTCAGTCTGAAGTGATTTCCTTTAAGATACGTTTTGTAGTGTTGGTAAGGTTCTTTATTCCACAGCTTTTCACCTTCACAACATTAATGAATGTGATGACAAGTTGATGAATTTAGTTTTCCTGATCTTTTTTAGGGTTTCTTATAAGTTTCTTAAATAATTCTCACATTTTAAGCTGCTTCTGGAATAGTTTTTTTCTGTTTGTCTTGGAGCATTCAGGCATAAAATACACATAAGTATGGTTCATATAGCAAGGAAGTCTTGAGAAAAAACCTTATATTTTGGCTCCAGAACACAGACTCTTCCCTATTGAAGGAAGCCACACAGCTGATGGAGACCTGACAAAGGCTTATTTAGAGCTTACTTGTACACTGTCTGTGAGCCTGCCATGGCAAAGTAGAGCTAGCAAAGTGTTTTCAGTAAAAGGTGATAAAACTGATCAGTGAAAACTATACTTGTGCAAAATTGAAATTGTCAAAATTTCACTTTTGTCAAGTTGATTTCAGTTTTCTTTAGTGGCTGTTCTTCGGAGTCAGACTAATCTGAATTTGAAAAATATCTGTTTGTTGAACAGAAGGGAAATTTCCTTCTGAGTCAGTTCACCGTTGTACTGTCTTGTCTCCATCTCTACCTGGGAATTCAGTTCCCTGCTGTTCTCCCTTTTGCTGGATTTCTTGTGGGCACACAATGAATGCTGCTTTCTTGGGTTGTAGTTTTTAATTGAAATATTGACAATATTGGAACAGTACAAGAGTTGCAATACTAACAACTTGATAGAACCTGAGTTACTCTATGCTGTACCTACATCACTGATGCAAATCCAGACCTCTTAGCCTGGGATATGATGCATAAAAATTTCGTGTCTTCTGTACATATGAATTTTGGGGGGGTGGTGAACTTTTAAGAATGAACAACGCAGTTTTGTTTGGATGCCAACATATCTTATGTGTTCTTTCCCCAAGTAAAGCTGATAGGCTTGACTCTAAATATAAAGAAAAGGAGAAAGTTGCAATGAGGCAGTGCTCCCCACAGTAGCAAGCTGTGTGATTACAGGAATTTTATTAGCAATTTTAATAGCCACAAATGGCTCCTTTATGTTTTTATTGAAAACTCTTTTCACCAGATATAATGGGAAGCAAACAAACAAAAGAATTCTAGAAAGCATTCACCTAACAGAGTAGCAGAGCAAAAGTTCATCGATCTGGAGGAAAGGGGATTTTAAACTGTGATTTAAAGGGATCACATACTTCATCCAGACCAGACAGGCTCTACCAGGCCACCACTTTCTCCTGGTTCCATGCAAGATCTGCAGTGCATGAGTTGTACTTTTTCCCCCTTCCCTGGAAAAAAGAAGACTGACACCAGAAATCACTTGTATTGTGGGCTTCGCTTAATGGGAAATTTTTCAGTGTGGGCTTTCAGTTTACTTTGTGATTGCTGATCCCTTTGGAAAGGTAACATTTTGTTAAATTCATGTTTTATATTGAAATAATCAGTTATGTGTGACAATTAACTGAGTGTCCTGCTTTCATAGTTATATATGATGACTACACTTTAATTTTTAATGCACAAACTTTACATATGTTATAAAGGTACAAGGCAGTCTGTCTTCTCTACTTCCAAGGACTAGGAAAACGTCTGGTATACTTTTTTGTGACTATTCTTTAGCTTTTCAAACCAAGAAATGCTTGAGGAATGTACACTTTCTAAGTTTTATGTGCTTACAAAATTGGTAACAATCCATCCGGCATCTTCATTTACGTGGCTGCTGCTTAACTGACAATTCTGTGATGATTAATCTTTTGTAATTTGAAAACAGCACTTGGGAATATCAAATGTAAGAGTATTCCCCAGAGCCTAGTGCAGACTTCATCATCCCTGCAAACACTGCAATATGTTGCTTTCAGTTAGTGAATAGATTTGAGTCAGACTTTATAAAAGGTTATGAGTAATGATAAACTTGTTTTGACTTGTCACAGACATCTATTAATAAGGTAATTTCTCTAAGATGTCATGATTGTATTGAAATATTATTGCAGCCTTGTGTCCTGTGTTTGTAGCATTCAGATACTTTGCATCTCATTCATGTGATGCTGGAAAGGCCTTGGAATAGCTTCTTTTTTTCGTAAGAATGCAAAACCAGCATGTACTGTTTTCAGCCATGTATGGTACAGAAAGTGATTTCTCTTGGAAGGGAAATATTCTGGAACAAGATGTTCTGAACATTCTTTGAAAGTGATACAGAAACAAAACACTCTGAGTCAGTCATAATAGTAAAATCTTTCCTTTTATTCTTCATTCTATAAGCAGAATTGATGAGCAATAAGTGGAAAAACTACTTTTTGTTTTTGGTGACTTACCCACTCAGGAGTGATTTTTCATGCCTAAAATGTGTTGCAATAACTTTATGGAGCTGCTTGTGATTCAGAGTTTGTCTTTTCCTGTGTATCAGCCTAACCAGAGATCATTCATCCCCACATAAAAGTAAAACACTGTGAATAAATTGCTCAGCTTGAAATTAAACATTCTCTCCGGACATACATGTGTGTAGATTTCCAGGTGTGGTCTGACAGATTTCCGTGGAAGAAAACCTAGACCAACTCATCAGGATTAACGTGTCCTGTTTTTAGTTCTTCAGTGGAACCTGCTTTCCTGGCCTTTTAGCACTGGGCTTACTTTATGTGAGAAGGTTGAATTGCTATCATTACCTTCCCATGCAGATATTTTTTTTTCCCCCTCTTAAAGCAGCGTTTCAATCTCCATTAGCAAGGGTACAGTGAAGGAAGGGAGACTGTCAGATCCCCAGGGACCTTGGTGAATGTTTTAGCACAGGAAGCAAGATGCAAGTTGCTCCTGCATCAGATAGTTTTACCTCCTGCTGGGTCAAATTTGAATGTCAAACACATTAGCTGTGATGTAAAACACGAGGTGCTGAGCGAAGTGAGGGCCTGTGCTATAGGGTGACATCCTGGTGCTCCTGACAGCTTCAGTTCTCCTTATCGAGGGGTGCAGAAAAGACTATCCTCAAATATGCTATTTGCATAAGAATGACAGGATGTGATAGGACAAATGAAGATTAATGGGATGCTGTGCTGTCAGCGTTACCCATTGTCTCCAGATTGATGATGGTCTGGATTTTGTCTGCATTCATGGGCTCCAGTGTAGTTTAAACCAGAAACTATCCTGGTACCTTGAATACTGAAGAACTGAATCTTTTGAGTGCTTTGTTAGCACAGGAGGGCTTGGCTCCCCATTTCCAAGCATCCTGCTTGTTGGTATAAAACCATGTATTTTGCATATTGTGCCAGTGCAGAAGATTTTTTCTGTCTCTTTTTGCATGTTTATTTTGCTTTTTAAAAACTTCCTACCCCCTAATCTTCCTCTTCACCTCCTCTTCCATCACCTGCAAGTTTTGCTGCTCTGTTGACTTCGTTCTATTAACGTTTGGGTTTGAATCCAGCTTATTTAGTTGTAAGAGCCACGTGGATAACACTGAGTTTTCTGTTCGGGTTACGTGAACAAAATAAAACAGAACTGCAGCTGATATTCTTCCTAGCCACTGCCAAGCATGAGGAAAGGGAATAAAACTCCCTTTCCCCATGGTTCAGTTGGATTTGGAGGAATCTTTTGGGCAGAGAAGTCAAGCAGAGGTTTATCAAATTGATCTGCCCCTCAAAATGTTGATTACTATGTAGTTATGGGACAACCTTAATTTAAAGTGGCTTGTTTTGATGAAAATAAAAAATGCGTGATAGAACCATTTGGCAGAATCAGTAAAGAAATTATAATTTCTTGCCTGCAGCAAAAGTAAGTAATCTTTCCCCTTTAAAAACATCAAAGTTCAGTCTTTCTGAAGGCTTATGGAAGAAATTCAAATATTTAAGTTTGCAGTTTTACAAGTTAAAAGGAATAGGAAAGATTCCTGCACATTTATTCATTATTGTCTGGAAATGTATATGTGCTGTTTTTAGGCAGGTGAGGCTACCAGCATGTTAGCAGTCAGATGCAGGGGCACAAACCTCACTAACACATAATGCATGTTTTCCTACTCAAGTATTTGTCTATTTGGGATTTTCATTTTGGTCAGATACATCTTACAGATGGTTCTTCCTATGCCACAGCTTTAACTTGGTAGGATTTCCATTTTCCCAAATACGGTGCAGTGCTGTAAAGTTGGAAACCACATAATCCATCAATCATGTGTCTTGCAGACTCCCAGGCAGGAAAGGGGGATAAGTCTCTGGCTGTCCTTTCTCAGCATCGCATCTCTGCAGATTCCATCCAGATTTGGAGGACAGGGGACCCAAAACTGGATGCTTTTAAGAAGGAAATGGTGCAGGGACACTTAACTGCATCACAAGAATAGAACAGGTGGGAAAGTATTTCAGAGTAGGAATAAAAGTAAGGGAATGCAATCGCCATGTCTCTCCACACTGCTGAACCAGTAATTATTATTTTTTTACTTTAAATGCTGAAATGCCTCTCTGCTTGTCAAAGGACACTCCTCATATTCTTGTAAAGCCCTGGGATTAAAAACAGAGAGCAAAATTTCGTAGGTCTCCTTTTCAGTCAGCCAGCACCTAGAGTACTTACATCATCTTGCCCAGGTGCAAGTGTGGTTCTTTGAAATAACAGAAGATGTGGGATTTCTTTTGAAGACAAAATTGTTCTGGAGCATATAATAAATTTTCAGAAAATGAAGCTTTAGGGAAGAATGATATCAAACTACATGCCATTGAAAAGAGGATCTGATATTCTAACATAGTTTCACAATTTTGGCACCATCACATTTTCCATCAGTGGGTTTTCTCTTGTACATGTTTGAGTTTTTCCTCTTAATTTTCTTAAACCTGCAACTCTGACTGGGGCAAAGAGATGTACTGGAAGGTAGCTGTTTCTCAGAGGTTTAACTTTGCCTTTATTTATATCAGATCTTTAGACTTTAGGGTAATTATGAACTTAATAATTTATTTTTTAAAAAAAGAAGACTGAAAGAGTGAATGAAACCATCTAAAAGTTGTCACATGTTCTTTTCACCTGCCAAACTGAAATGGCAGAATAGACACAGTTGATGAGCAGTGCTGTTTGCTGACCAGGAATTCCAAATCGATGATTTGAGGCTGGATTGCACAGTGAATCCATAGTCCCCAAAGAACCTGACCACTCTTAGTATGCAGAGGTAGTTTTGGGGTTCATGTACATGTATATGAAATTTCTCTTTAAGTCAAAAACCAGGTTTTAAGATTCACCTGAATCTCCCTCTCTCCCTTCCCCCCCACCCCCACCTCCTTCCTCACAGACAAAAACCGTGTTTTCTCATGAGTACAGCAAATAAAATATTTCCAGGTGTGCAAAAGTGATTTTTGTTTCCAACTATTCGATTGTCAGAGTGTGGAGGGCTGAGTAGTAAATCAGCCTTAAGGCTGCTTCGCTTTTAGAAAACAAAATCTTAGTGGTGACAGCTGAAGAGCACAGTGACTTTTTCACTCAAGATTTATTACTTGCCTGAAAAGAAAGGTTGGAGGCAAAACTTGCTGGGCTGCATACTTTCTCCTTTAGCAGATACACTATAGGGCCAGGGTAAGTTGGCTTTATTTTGTCTGTGAAAACATACATCCAAACAATGTATGTAAAAATATAATAGTTTTACTTCAAATGGAACAGAAAAGTCAATATACCTGCTCTTATTCTTTACAGTGGGAAGCATTCCTTACATGGACTCTGTTGTGTATTTTAGCATCACTAGTATTTCATAAACTTCCCTGCAGCGCATGCCAGAAAAATTACTTGAAGGTATCAAAATGTATTTATTTTATTTGGAAAAGTACAAGGATGGGGAGGCAAAGGCCAGAGTTTGTTCTTATTCATACCTAGACTCATGAAGTCCAGATGAAGAACACAGTGTGTTAGCAAGCCTCCAAATTAACAATGAAGTGGGAAATTGGAAAGGCTGTCAGATTTGTGTGTGCTGCGTAAACACCATCCCTCCAATCAGTCTGTAACTGCGATACCAGGTGGGGATTTGGGTTTGTGGTTATTGTTTTGTTTTGCTGCCTTTGTGTGGGTTTTTTTACAGTGGCATGGAAATGACACTGCATTTCTAAGATAACATGGAGACATACAGGGTTAAAATAAATCGTGCCTCAAAAAATGAGCTGCATGTGAGCAGTACATGTAAACTGGGTGTGAATTCCAAACTGTTGGGTGAGATCAACTCCAGTGTGAGTTTAGTGACAAAGCAAACTATTTTATCTAGAGAAGTAACACTAATTTTATTACCAAGTTTCATGTATCTGTGCAGCAGCTTTTACCTGCTAAAACTTGTGTGAGAGCTTATAAAGGTTTGGGTTTTCACTTCCAGCTTCGAATTACTGGAAAACAGTCTGTGTGGTGATAAACTCTTCCTTCTAAATCCTTTCAGTTCACTCTTTTCTCACTCAGTTCCCACTTTGTCAGTGTTTGGGCCGTGCAGGGGAGGACACAGCCGAGTATCTCCCCAGAGATATGTGGCTTGTCTGGGTTCCCATGGGAGCATCCTCAGGAGCTGTCAGGGCTGTTGTGGCTTGAAACGGGATAACGGCGCTTTATGGCAGAGAAGCAAAGCACAGCGGGGCATATCCCACAGTCAGCGTGTTGGATACCATGAGTCGTCTTACATTTAACAACCTTCATTAGGATAGTGATAACAGTTCAGGAAGAGACATTCCAAACAGTCTTGTTTTTTAAATATTTATGGGAGTGATGCTGAGAAGGATGTGAGCGTAGTACTGGGAGCTACAGAAGCTCGAGGAAGGGCCGCAATTATGGTACTTGGGCTGTAGCCACAGACACATTTAGGGCTTACTTTGAACTTGGTCTTCTGCCCAGCTTTCCTCTTTGTGGATGCAAAATGCACAGTGTATGTGTAGTTTTTTTGTGTACACTGTATTAAAATAGCATTATAGGGGGTGTTGTGTTTGTTGAGCACCCGTGAACCGAGAACTGCCACGGGTAAGATTGTGTGTACAATCCCAATTCATTTGCCTTTGTACATGTGCATCATAATGCAATCTTTATTTACATTAATTAAAGAGGCATGCATTGTGCATGATTAATTATATTGCATTAATTTAGAAAATTATTTTTACAAGTCATTATAATCGCCTCTTCTTTAATTACATTAATACTCACACTTCCTTACTTTCAAGGGCTTTGGTTTACACTGTTTAAAATCAGATGAACAGTCACTTGTTTCTGGGAGGAGTAATCAGATTACATCATGTGGTGTCCTGCTGAGTTTTCTGGTTATCTGGTTACTGACCTGGATATCAGCAGTACAGGACCCTCTAGGTTGGCCATAGGAAACCCGTTTGCTTGAAATAGGTGTTAAATTAACAACTTCCTGGTTTTTTGAGGGTTCTACTGTGCAAGAAGGGGCCTTTTACCTGTTGTCCAGAATATTTTCTGACAACAAAAGAGTGTTTTGCCCCAGTGTCCAGAATCTTGGTTTTCAATGTGTCCACTCTTTGTATCAGGCTTTTCTTTCTTGTGGACTCAGTTCTGGTGTTGTCTTTCTCTTCCCTCTGCTTACCTGGATTCAAATGACTCAAATAGGGAGAGAGGTCTCTTACCTGCTGTCATTGGATCCAGCATGATCTGCAGACTCTTTGAACCTTGGTAGTCTTTGAGTGGGAAAAGCTTGGAAAATATACTTGTGGAATGCCAGGAAACCTCACAAAGCTTTTTCAGTTTGAGGTGTTTCAAGTCCTCCTAACGTAATCAGATCTCAAGACCTCTCTCCAAAGGTTAGAATGACATAGTTTTATTTTTATTAATTTTTAAAAACTGTAAATAAAGCGGCATTTTTCCTGGTCTCCTTCTCATGCAACAGCTGAAATGTTTTGACTGGAGCGTTACAAAACAAATCAGTGAAGGCAGTCAGCCAGCTTGGAAAGGACAAGAAGGTCAAAGCTCCGAATAGCATAAGCTACTAAATGGATTATTTTATAATATAAAATGTTGAGTGACTTCTATATTAACTGCTGATGCTTATCTCTCCCCTAATAGGGTGGAAGCTGTTCCAGTAAAATGGGAAGTTGTGGTGAAATAGGAGGCCCAGCGTTGTACGTGTCACTGGTTTAGTGTCGGTCAGAACGAAGGGCAGCTTGGGAGGATGAGGTGGCCAATCTACAGTTCCATTGTTTGGTTGTACGCTTGAAAGTAGTGACCTTTTCACTCTTAGTTTTAGGTTTAGGAAACCTCTGAACCTCAGAGCCTTATAATGAGCAAGTTGGAATATGATCAAGCTCTTTACATTAGTGAAGGACTCTAAAGAGCTGCTGGATTTAGGGATTAGCTGAGATATGCACTTGTTTCTCAGGAAGGATATTAATACTCTTTTACTTAAGATTCCATATGGATATTAGATGCTATCGTTAGTCCTTTCAACTGGTTAGGACCATTTCTTTGTTTGTGACATTTCTGTGGGGAGAAGGAAAAATAGGACATCATAGGCAGAATTTCCAAGAGTTGATTTATTAACTTTTTATTTTGTTGAAGGTGATCCAGCTTTAGATTCTATTTACTCCATCAGTGATTAAAGCTGAATGTCTTGCACACATGACTTACGTACTCCTAGGGATGAGTAGAAATACCATTCGTGTTCAGTACATATAACACTGAAGGATAATAGGTTTGTTCAGGAAAAACGGGTTCTTTCTATAAGAGCTTAGTTATTAAAAAAAAAAATCTTATCCAGCTAAATGCAGAACTATAATAATGTAGCATAAGAGAAAAGGGAACAATCTGGAGGTCATTGGTTAATAATAAATCATTTTCATAAGCTGTGTGGAAGGATTGGTGTGCATAGATGTAGAGTGCAAAGTTAGGGCTCTCTCCATGTCCAAATAAGATGTTAACATCTCCTGTGAACATTGGACACTTGTTGGATGACTGTTTAGGTCACTGGATACCTCAGGGTTGCATACGCCAAAGTAATTTAATAACAAAATTTTGAGGGTTTGTTTAAAGCTCTGTATGATTTGATGTATAGACAACTGAAAGAGTCTGCTCAAAATCACAGCAGTGTGCTAGACTTTTAGGGTAACCTAGAAAAACGTGCAGTCAACAAGGTATTTGAAGCTGATTGAGAGTGAAGGGTCTGAAAGTTAAATGAATATTTTGATTGAGTGGTGCCAGGCAATGGCTGGCAGGACTCATTAGTTCTGGAAATCTGAAGTGACTCCTTCTTTTGGGGATTATGTCTGTTTCATGTTCCTACTTTGTTGATGAATTTAATTGAAGAAGGTGTAGTTACTTCTTTTGTTTTAAATGCAGGTGTATTCCCTGCATGGCAAATCAAGCTTTGTGCTACAGAGAAGCATATACCTGATATATGTGCTCTGAATGCACTTTATAACAATATTCTGATTGCTGTTTACAGCATCTTCTTGCATTACTGTTCCAGTCAGATGCTGGAAAAGATGATTTTGGGAACTGCCCTTTTTTGTTGGTGGTCATGTGATATTCTTCTATGCAGAATGAAGGGAGAGTCAACTGTTCCTAAACAGAAACTAATGTTTTATTCCCTGTGATCATCCTTGCTGCCCTCCTCTGAACCTTTTCCAGATCTATTACATCATTTCTGAGAAAAAGGGACCAGGACTTGTGAGTGCAACATGGGTTTGTATGGGTTTGCATGATGATGTTTTCTGGTTTGACCTTTACTCTTTTATTAGCGGTTCTGAATTTTTAACACTTGAATTGCTTTTCTGGCCGCTGCCAAGAACTGAGCTAGAGTTTTCATCACTGTCTATTAAAACTAGAAGTGGTAATGATTCATCTCACAGCACATCCGTTTATATACAAAGAGAAGATTGAATTTCCCATGGTCGCTGCTTTGCGTTTACTTACATTGAACATTATCCAATTTCTAAGTCTCCTGAGAGTCTTGGACGGTTCTTTACCCTCAGTCTTCATCCCTGTTGCTTTGAATAACTATATCATTAGAAATTATGGCTCCTATATGAGATCACTTCTTTGGTATTAAACCTCATAAAGGAGATGTAAATTTTATACAGGAAAAATGGATGTGATGAAGGGGGTCTGTATTGTGTCGCAATAGAGAGGTAACAGGAAAGGCCTCTTCCCTGCCAGTACATGCTGTTATCTACAGACAGATCCTGACAAGCACATTTGGACTCTTACTGAGAACAGAGGAATGAGAGGTAAAACATCACACAGTGTCATGAGCTTGAGAGAGTTTGTATTCCTTTGTACTGTTTTACGTTGGTTCTGGAAAGGAGAGGGAGAAGAACAACAGGGTGCCACTGGTTTTATGTCTTGTCAGAAATGACCGTGATAGGTGAGCCTCAAGTCTTGGTATTGATTAATTTCTGTAGATTTATGTTGATTAATTTCTGTGGAATTAAGTCCTGTGACTAAGAATAGTAGGCAGCAGTGCACACGGAAAAGTGCTGAGTGCCAGCCCAGTCTGGGGGAAAACACACGCCTGACAGTGGCACAGAAAATGGAGGGATCCCAGAGTCAGGCCTTGCAGATGGAGAGAGTGTGCTCTGGACTGCAAATAGTTCAGCTCTGTTGCAGAAGTTGTTTTCCTTAGCAGTGAATATTTTCTGCAGAAGTCACGGAGCGAGGAGAGGCGGCATTAGCTGGTTTGCAAGGCAAGTCTTATTCCATTACTTAACAGGGAGGCACGTGAGCTATGTAAGCAAGCACACACGCCAGGGTGTGTGTGCTCATCAGTCACCATGTGAGGTGTGTGTAATTGGCAAACACGCACCTTGGAACATGTTCCTGCACCTATAAAATGGCCATTTAATTTTAGTTTTATTAAGGAATGTAAATACTCTGTGCCAGCTTACAAAATTCTCCTTTTTATATATAAAATTGAAACACTGTTCTTTCATGCATTTAATATTGAAGTGTGTTAAAGTCTTTAAATACCTGTTTTAGTGCTTAAGTACTAGTTTGATGTGATACCTGAGCTTCTCTGTTGTCTCCATGCACTAATGATGCTGTTTGAGTGGGTGTGAGGAAATGTAGCTGACTGCATCCTAGATTTCCCCATTGATTCCTATTCCTTGTGCTCCTCTCGGCTTCCCCACCTGTACTTAGAAACAATGCATTTCCCAGGGGAGCTGGAGTTCAAGCCTTATTCTTCACCCAGAAACTCTGGCTACAGAGGCTATTACTCTTAAATAATAGTTCGATTCTGTGGACTAGGAGGGGGGTATTTTATGATGCTCTTTCAACTGTCTGACTGCTCTCCAGAAAATGCGTTGCAAAGGGATGGAAGAGTGCAAAGAATCAGTGTGATGAGGAAATAGGTTGTGCTCCTCACTGCAGTTATGGCTGTGTCTACTTATACTACCTATAGAAGACTGACATCTTCTTATTGATCTATCAATATCTCCTTTGTGCGTCGTGCACAAGAGTGATGGGAACAAAGTGAAGCAGCTGTAATTGCTGTAGGCGCTGTAATTGAGGAATTAGGTGCAGTTCTGTCACTGCTTCTTGAGAAAACTGCTGATTAGCATTCACAGAGGACAAAATTCTTCCCTCTTCTATGACTGTGCAACCCTACTGGGTCTGAAGAGATTTCAGAGTTATGGCTGAAAGGAAAGTCTTGTGTTTCCTCTTTTCGGGTTATTTTTATTTTTAACTTAATTTTATTTCTAGTGGACAGAGTAAGGAAAGGAACGAAGCTGCCACTGAAGGTCCTAGATCATGTCCAGGATTTGTACAAGACTTGTTTTATAGAGAATGGGACTCTGTCCTGTCTTTGTTTTCCATGTGAAAATAGAGTATGTTTCACACAAGATGCCACATCACAAATAAAGAAAGTCTTTAAGCAGATGCATTTCCACAACAAAGGCATATTTTGATGTGATCTGCCAGCAAGGCTGTGACAGAACACAAATAATGTGAGCTCTTGGAAAAGGAAAAATATTAATTGGAACCATTAACCTTCTGAGACACTGAATATGTTTTGAAATAAATGCTTTTAATTAGTACTGTTCTAAGAGAAGAAAAGCTGTGGTTTGATTCAGAATCGCCAGAATTTGTGTACCTGGCGTGCCACCTGAAGTTTTGGGCTCGTAGAAAAATCCAAACTCATTATTCAAATGGCAGTCTGGTTTGTTTTGGTTTTTTGTTTTGCTTCTGTGGTAAGATTTCCATGGCTTTACGTTTTATTCATGTGGGTCTTATTTTCATAAAAATACTGATACAAAAGACCTTAACCTGGAACTCTTTCAGTCCATGCTCAAACTTTTATAACTATTTTCTTTTCCCATAAGCCTAAGATTGCGTTTGTTTCCACCACTGGAATCATTTATGTATAAGCTTTACTTTAAAGCCGAGCATATATTTGAATGTTTGTAGAACTGGAATTTTAGGAACTAGAAAAAGGTGACTAAATTCAATATCTGATTAGGCAGAAACGTACCATGAATACAAACTGGGCTGAAATGATTGTTGTTTTGGCAACTCTGAACCCTGAGGGTTTTAACATTGTCTGCTTACATACATTCAACATATTCATACAATATATTTAAGTAATAATTATTTTAATATAATCACTTGTTTTTTCTACTTTTCTCATGTAATAATGGCGTGAAAGAGCTACAGGTTTGCTGAAGGGAAAGACTGAGAAAAAAAACCTGTGGGATAAAAGAGCTTTCCCACCTCACCAGGGATGAGGGAGAGAGTGAGAAGAAGCCAGGTACTTTCTCAGCCAGGTGGTCCTAGTGCCCTGAGATGATTACTTCCTGCACAAGTGTCATCTTTTTTAAGACACTTACATGAGGCAAAGCTGTTTTTGTCAGGATGTGTGTCTGAATGCTGCCTTGTACTGATAAAAACATAGTGGGTAGAGAAAACCCACTTAAAGTTCTATCCTCATCCACAGTGTTATCTGTTCCAGAAAGGCTGGTAGGTGCAACTGTATTCACATCTTGATTCCATCATTTCAGCATCACCAACCCGTTCAGCTCTTGTTAGGTGGATGCTACCTTGAAGGAAAGAAACAGAAAAATGTGAGGGTCCTGAAGGTGAATTTGGTTTCTTTTCTCTCTCTGTGTTTCATTGGGATAAAATGAAACAAACACTATACATAATATCAAATACTGTTGTGGCAAAATGGATTGTTGCAATGTTCTCCCTTGTGGAGGAGCATAAAGGTAGTCCATTACTGTTCTATATTTTCCTTGGGTTTTTAATACTTGCTTCGACTGTGTTTCCCTTTCCTTTTAGGAGTAGCTGTTATACCTGATTCTCTGCTTCTTACTATCACAATGTTAATGTGATAGTACATGATTTTGTTTCAATAGCCATCTTATTTATTTACATGAAATTATTGCATTTTCTGTGCTTGCTTATCTGAAATTAGCTAAAGGATGCTAAATATCTGGATGCTCAGTCTCACTGAATTTCTTTAAGCATAAATACCTGTTATCTCTAATTCTCTAATTTCTTTATTACTGAGAACTGGAAGAAGAAACACTGAACATTTTGAAAGTTTTGTGCACATGTTTTTAAATGACTTTTCAGTTCCCAAAACATGGGATCAGCAGATGGCAGTCAAACCAAAGTTCCATCTGTTGCTTGCACGGAGACTTCCAAATTCTGTGCCTGTAGGAGAAAGTGGAAAGAGAGAGTGTGTGACAGAGTTGTGTCACAAGAGATATTCTTACACATTTGAAGATAGATGCAGCTTTGTCAGACCTTAGAAAAGAGGAGCTTTGATTTCTGTCTGTCTGGGATTTGCATGTGGTGTTTGCTTCAGGTCTTTGGACTCGGGAAGCTCTTGAATTTATTTTTTTTTTTGTTTCATCTGTGGATGTTTTTAAAAGAGCAAACTGGTGATTAGCTTTTCTCACTTATGTTCTAGAAATCTGTCTACTTAAAAATATTTTCTTAGTCAAGATGTGTGAGGAAAGAGCTTTGATTTTATACCTGGACTGTCTGTCTCACTATGGAGTAATGGTTTTTTTATTGACCAGTTGATTTTTTTAAAAATCAGAAGTGTTTCTCTAATTCAAGGTGGTTAATGCTTATAAAGAAAAGAATATTTTTAAAATTTTTTACTCATAGCTTCCTTTTTTTCTGTAGAATATTAGGTAAGTTGCTGAAGACTATTCAGTATTATATGATCTTTTTATTTACATCCTGTTCTAAATAGTTGTGACACTTGTACACCAGTACAGCTGTACTTAAATAGTTGATGGAGTAGTTTCCAAAGCTGCACCTTCCATATGACACAATTATTCCAAGGCTTAGTTGCTGAAAGCATGAGAACTGAAAGGAGTTGCAGAGTTCAAAGTATCATTATGCATTTATTGTACTATTATTTTATTATATTTTCATGTTTTTTCACTTTACAATGTATCATTAAACTTCAATCTTTGCTTTTTCTCATGCATATTGCAAATTTTGTTCTCTGTTGTGTTCTCTCTGCTATTAGGGGCAGGGGGGAAAGCCCTAAACCAAAACAAGCCAGTGAAACATAAAACCTTGTGGGAAAAACACTCAAAGGGTTTATCATGAGTCAGTATTTTCAGTTCACACTTCACATCTCCCTTTCCCCTAAAGGGATTAACACTGCCTATTAATTGAAGAGCACAGTTTATACTAAGCATTATTTAACATATACTGGTGGAATTACTGTACTTCCTGTTTTGTATTCACAATAATAGGTTTCTGAAGAGTTGCCTTTGTATAAATACCTCACTGACATTTCAGGCAAGTATATTCCTGTCTTGGAGTAAGCACGAAAGAGTAATGTGCTGTGGAACACTGCTAAAGAAGGAAATCTCTTTGTGTTTCATAAATGATACCCCTAAAGCCGTTTAAAAATCCATGTTTTTAAGTGACAGCTATGCATTGGGTTTGTTTCTTTATGTTATTCTGGCTTGAATTGGTTCTAGGAAGCCACAAAGGGAAAATTGTAGCTTTGGCAAGGAATCTTCTCCATGGCTGGAGTGCTTTGCCATGGAAAAGCAGATCTGCACAATGTGTCAGTGTTAAAAGAAAGTGAAAACTTCATCATAAACAATGCAAGTACACATTTTCTTGTATACCTCTTAGCCCTCTGTAAAGTCACTTGCAGAAAATCGGGGGGCCGGGGGGAACCCAGAGAGTAAAGTTTTCCCCAGACTTTGTGTCCAAGTTTTGTCTGTAGTGGTTGTGGAACTGCAAAGTTCTTATGATGGCCAAAACTGATAATGCACAATGGAGATCAGGTCAGAACTAATTAGATTTTATTATCAAAAGTCATTTGCTAATGCTTACTGACCATCTGGTTAGTTCTGAAATTTTTTTGGGGGTCTCTAGAGAAGGAGAAAAAGATTAGAGATAATGGTAATAGGGACTTGTTTTACATGAACATTAAAATTAATGGAAAATATTTATCCTCTCTTAAGGGGTTGAAAGGTCTCTGATAATGTTTATATCTATTATATATTTGTTTAGGATGCACAAAATTTAGACTAGGCTGTATCACTGGTTCTGTTCTCTTTACCTTTTAATTAGTTTTTACCATATTATGTAGGCACACCACTGCTCTCCAGGATGCCTGAAGTGGATTCTTACATTCCAAAATACATAGAAAAAAGTAAACCAACAGGAGGATAATTTTTTCTCCTTCAGATTTAATCTTCTAGTTGTAGCTTAACATATATGCCAGTTAAAATCTCTGATAAAAATACTGCAAAAAAAAATCTTGTGTCTTTCATAATCTCAATTTCACTTCAGTTTTCATCAGATCTGTAAATGACACCCCAAAGATATCGTGTGTTTAATCCTGAAGTCGTCTTCGTCCTGTTTTATAGTCTGAGAGGAAAAAAAATGTGGGGAATTTCCTTTTAAGATACCCTTGTTTCCTGCTTTCTCTTTAATCTCCATACAAGATATGCTTCTCAGAGAAATGTCAGCTGGCAATTACCAGCAGCAGCAATGTTGGTGCGTGCAGGCCCTGAACTGAAAAGATATTCAATCATTGCACTTTTGTGCAAGGTAAGGCAAATTACACAGAAACTTGAATTAACAGAAATTTTAGTAACTTGGCAGTAAATCTCCCCTGTGCTCCAGTTTTGATTTGCCTGCCTGAAATCCTGCTCGTGTCTGGTCTGCTGACAATGTTTGCCCAGTTGTGACGGTGCTGATGTAGCTGAGTGTCCCCAGGAGCTGTATTTCTCTAGCTAAGCTGGCAGAAGACTCTGGTACAGATTTTCTGCTGATGTAGCTGTACCTTTTCCCTGAATTATGTGAGCCAAGCAAAGCCAAAAAAAGAAACCTCAATTCTTTCTAATTCTTTGACTGGTGTAGTATCAAAACCTATGTACCACTAAAGAAATAATGTCCAACATTAACCGCTCTTAAATATTTTGGGCTCACTCTTTGTTCTGGGCTGACCTGTCTCTTTAAGTTTTCATAACAATGTTGCAGATGATTCTGAGGTTTTAAAAAAAAAAAAAAAAAAAAAAGAATAATTTGTGTAGATTAAATCAAGCCTCTGAAAAACTCCAGGCTCTTCATCTTTGGAGCATTGGTGATGATCCAAACAGGAGGATTGCTTTCCCTGGAAGGATTCACCTAGATCTGGCCATGGAAGATATATTTGCTCAGCAAATTTAATCAGCTTATCACAAAATTCTGCAAGCATCTTCTCTGTGTTTTGGGTAGTCTGTTGTGTGTTAACTGCAGTCTCATTTCCCATGATGTTTGCAAAGCGCAAGCTGGACTTTGGGCTTGGGGAGAGGGAGGAGGTAAGAATTCTGAGGTCCCTTCACTGTCCTTTGTGGCAAAGAAAAGAGCAAAAGTATCCCAAAAATAGTGGTGTCTTGAGTGAATGTAAATTCTCTGCATTTCATGGTCGTCATGGCACAGGACCACAGACAGAAGGCAAGCAAGGAGCGCTCACCCTGCTTGCAGATGACATGATTGAGATGTTGCTTGTGGTTGCATTAGATGCTTGTGGAGAAGCAGAGGTCTAATTGTAACTGTACCAGGGCTCTTAAATAGCATCCATTTAGTCACCCAGACTTTGAGAGAAGTCTGTGTTTGGTTGTGATGCTGGTAACCACTGCACCACATTCCTCCTTAGGGGCCAGAAAAAGAAGCCAAGTTCTTAAAAGAAATGATTTCTCTACTGCCTTGCAAAGAGCAGCATAATCCGTGGGCTACGTATCTGTGGTAGGGTTTTCAGGCTGGTCCATGCACAGAATAACATCCTTCTGCTACCACAAATTATTCTCATCGTCCACATGGAAAGTGTCTGGGCTGTGGATTGGCTATTTTAGTAGTAAAAGCAGAAAGGCTCCTTGGAGCCCTGGTGATTGACCAGGACCATGTTACATCGGGCACCATATGGGAAATAACCTGTCCCTGCCAGCCCTAAGAGGTGAGGGCCCAGAGTTGCTGCTCTGTCAGCAGTGTGCCACGTGATAGACTCTCTGCTTTTCCTTGTGGATAGGTCTTCTTTAAAGCTTCAAAAATAAAACATACATAGAATCTGATAAAAGACACTTTTAAGGTTGTAAAGGCTGATGCTGGGAGTTCACCAGACCTGCATGGGCAGCTGCAGCTTTATTTTGTTCTCCTTTGTATGTATGTTACAGGGTCCTGCCAGAGATTTCCCGAGAACCAAGTGTTTGTTTGAGGGATTACTTATGGATGGCTCCGTGCCAGTGAAAATATCTGCTCCGAGCACAGCAACAATCAAAAAAACAAACAAAGCATTAAGATATACACTGAGCAGTATAGGGAAGATATAAAAATAGTTTAGTGTTTTGCTCTTGGATGGAACAATGTGGTCAGTGCCCATACAGTGCTGGGGAGGAGGTTCAGAGATCTCAGTTGTTCAGGGAGGACAACAATTTTCAGATAAGGGAATGTGTCTTTTATTGTTACAGTTTTCAACTTGACTGCATGTGAGTAAAAAAAAGGCAAAAGGGAATGGGGAAAGAAGATGGAATAAAAATATCCTTTGTATTCCTTGTAACTTGAAGGAGATATTTCTGTTGAGTGGATGAGTGGCTGCCTGGTGACTAACAGGGCTAAGAAAGGAGAGACATAGCTCATAGTAATCACTGCCATATAGTGTCACCGAGGTAAGCATCTTAGCCAGGTTGCACAATGGATTTTCTATTTGTTCAGGTAATAAAGTTATCCAGATTTTAAGAAGAAATATTCTATAAATGTGTTTTGTCATGTCTATGTTTCAAAATGAATGTTAAGTCCTTACAATTGATTGTATTAGTCACTCACTGCTTCCTGGAGTTTGGAGGAGCCTCAGCAAGTGGAAGCTGAAGATTTTGATACACAAAGAGCAGCAAAGGTGGTCGTCTGTGTTGTGGTTCCTTTGCACAGCACATTCTTCTTTATTTGCTGCAGTAAATGTGTGGTAATTTACCCATCCTGATTGAGTCATAAGCTGCCTTGCAGGGAAAATGTGCATTCCAGCCACCATTGCAGGGAACCTGAAAGATAAAACGTGATCACCGCACATAAAAGTGTAAAGGAAATGCAGCTTCTTGTCAGATGAGTCATGGTGGTTCTGAGTCTGTAAGTACATGCTCAGCTTGAAGGATGGAAAGTACCAAGTAAGGTTTCTTCTCTGACAACAACCTCTCTGTCAAAGGTACGTGTGAAATGACACATTAAAATAGGTAGGTTTTGTATAATAACGGCTGCTTATTTTCTAGTTTAGAGCAGTTTTTTGCTTTATACAGTTCTTTATGAGAGAATATGTTGTTGCAAGCTTTTTTATTATTATTTTATTTTTATTATTGGTTTTATTGTGTTGGCTGCAAAAATATTGCCAAATCCTTCATGGTGAGCTGTAACAAAGACACGTGGGATTAATCAATATGTGAAATAATATATATCGTTTCACTTTTATAGGATAGGAATCCCATATGTGTGTGCCAGTTAATTGTGTTCAAGGAAAACTTTCCTTTGCGTTGCTACTTCTCACAGAAGTAGAAATAATATTATAATGCATTTTTAAAAATCCAACACTTTACTCTGAAGGTAAACTGAAACCTTTTTGTTGATTTGTCACCACACTGGCAATTAAAAGGGGTAAAAATAAGAACTTTTATAGGCAAGGAGAAAAGCAATGCAAAGCTATGCCCAGTGTGCAGCAGGTGAATATTAACATGTTAGTAGGTGCAAATACCTCTATAGAGTATAGACATGTACAACTTATGTTTTTACATGCCCAGATCTGTTTGACAGCTTTTGAAGATGCTGGAAATAGTGCAATAAGGAACAGCACTACAGACACGTGAGATCACAGCCCTGATCTTATAACATCGCTGTGCAGCTTGAATAGTTTGATGCACAGTAGTGGACCAGTACCTTTTGTAAATAAACAAAGGTCACAAATGATGAACAGTTAACTAACTGAAACTGTCCACCCCCAGCCAGCTTTATAAATGGGCTGCCATTTAGCAAGTCATAGAGCAATGCACCACACAAAACAAACCATGTAGTGCCACTTTTATATGTCTGTACTGTGTAATTTCTTGAAACGACTTTGTAGAATGGAAATGTGTTGGTTGTCCTTATGATACATTTTGGTTAATCATGAGACATCCTGCCCCTTATTAAAATTTGCTTGTAAGAAATGACAGTATTTAAGTAAGATGCAGTAAGAACTAAATATAAAATACATTTTCTGCTTGTCAAGTTCCTGGAATAATCACAGAATCATAGAATGGGTTGGAAGGGACCTTAAAGACCATCTAGTTTCAACTACCCTGCCATAGGCACAGACACCTTTCTAGACCAGGTTACTCAGAGTCCCATTCAGCCTGATCTTGAAGAATAAGGTCTGATGCTTTGCAACCTTGCCAGCCTAGGAAAAAAAAAAACCAGAAAGCCAGTTTTCTCAGTGATTTTTTTTTTTTTTGGCTTAGTGGTATCTGTCTGGAATGGGAGATTCTGGAGGAGGGCAATTTTCAGATGGTGTGCCGAGATGGCAGATGATGGTGCAAAAACAGTGTGACCCATCCCTTCTTCCTGAACATGGCACCTTATGTGGTTCTGGAAGTCTGGCTTGCAAGTGGCAGTAGGAGCCACGTTTAGATAAGTGATTAAGCTCTAATTACTCAGATTTGAATAATGTAATCCTTCATATTTTAGTAGCTTTCTGTTCAGTTTGACTTTAGCTCTGACTATCTCTTGTTCCCCCTTGTCTCAGCTGTTTCATTTTGGCATGTCAAGGAAGAGGAAGAGAAGAGGCTGCAAATGTGTAGGGACAGTGCCTGTGGAGCAGATCACCTCTGGGACATCCAGCTGAAATGTTTGAAACGCCTTCGAGTTTGGCAGCTTTCCGTTTGCTTTCCCTTTTCCTTCCTTTTTTTAGTCCTCCAGTAATAGCTCCCTTGTTCCAAAGAACAAAACCAGCACTTAGTGGTCATTCAGAAAGATTAATTAAAAACAGGAATGGAGTAATTGTAAACAGGCACCCCCCTCCTATCATCCCCCCCCTTCCATTCTAGCCCAGGGCACAGCAGCCTTGTGTTGTCTGGCTCCAGACAATTTTTGGGAGAAAAAAAGGAAAAATAGTCTTTGGAGGTTAAAATAACCTTTCCTTATTCAGCTGTTACAGTACTTTCTTAGAAAACTAAGAGAATAACCACAATTTTAATATTTTAAAACATCACACTTTGACTGATAAATGTTCTCTTGTTGTAAAATCAAAGCATGACTCTTTTCTAGTAAAATAGATGTAGTAACTGTGCTAAGATTTTATTGCAAGAGGCAAGAAAGGTGGGAAACAGCAATGGGAAGGTTAGATATGGCAGTTTTCTTATAGACTGGGGTAATCAGTGTTTAATAAATCTGTAATTCACTCCTGGGTTGTCTTTTTTACAAGAGCTATCCAATAATATTGCAGATTTGTGAACCTTTGTGCTTACCAAGAGTTATTGGCAGTGGCATAGTTTGTGAGGAATAGAGGTAATTTGCTGGATTTGTGACGTTTGTGGAAATTGTTTCATCACTAAGAGACTTCTTTAACTACGGAATTATGGAAGGGAGCTGCAGATGTGCTCTGGGTTCCCCTCCTCCCTCCACTTTGCCTCTGCAGCTGCAGAGCCCTTGCAGAGTGTCTCCTGCCTTCCCACCCTCATCAACTCTGCCCAGGACTGAACAGAAGCTGGGGCTGCTGAAATGCCTGGGGTTTAGGTGCAGAAATATTTTAACAGTTGCAACTGCTCCAAAACTGAGCTTTTTATCAGTAATAGCCAGTGTTCATTGAACAAGGGCTGGGTACTTATTAAATAATTGCAGCATTTTTGAGAGCCAGATGGTTTGGCAGCGCTCCTTGAGTAAACTATTTTGTTATCTGCACTAGTGTGAGAAGCACTTTTCAATTGGAGAAGCAGCTGACTTCAAAAGCAGGACAATCAGTGTGTTGGTCTGACCTGGCATGGAGTTGCCCAGAGATAAACTGGATTTGAATGACCCACAGCAGGTACTGGGAAACAGTACCGTGGCAAAAACAGAAGTGCTGCTCTCCACGTGATGTGGAGAAATGTATTTAGTCTGAGGGTCGGATTAATCAAACTGTGTGACTGGTACCTGAATTAAATGGTTTTGAATTAACCTGGGCATCTTCTTAGTATTTTGCCGGGTGGGATATAAATGGAATTGCTGTGAGAGGATGCTACAGAAAGGTTCGGGTGCAAAGATGTGAAGGCCAAATTACTGCATAGTGTAACCACTTAAAAATAAATACCATTAGAAACAACCTAATCCATCTAATTATTCACTGCTGCTACACGAGTGATTGGGAGGAAATTAAATAGTTAGCGTGCTAATGAAACTTTTCCTTTGGTTGAGATCTATCCTGCTTATTTAAAAGCTTCTCAGAGTGACCTTTTTTTTTCCTCTTTTCCCTCTGCTTTTGAGCAGAAGAGGCCAGAGCAGGAAAGCATGGGGAAGGACAGCACGTATAGGGTCTCTTCATATAACAAATGCAAGGAGACAGGTTATGTGTGCACGCTGCCGGACTGATGGGATGTGGCACAGCTTCTTCCACCTCCAGCTGAACCTCGTGGCAGAAGACAGTGTAAGTGGTCCCATAAGTGATAGGTCTGTAATGAGAAGTCATGTGTGGCTGTTGAGCCAATGCTCCACACCTGTTCTGTGTCCTAACAACTTCCTTTGCGCATGAGGGGAGCTCAGAGCCCTGTTTGGCTCACAGGATCGCCAGAGGCAGTGTGGCCTCCAGGCAGGAAAAGCTCTGGGGTTGAGCACTGGCATTAAAGAAATCAGAATCGTTAAAGAATCACAGTTCTGTAGCTCGATCTTTACCTGCTTGAGACATGACTTTGTTGATCACAAAAAAACTCTTACAAAATGTTTTATTACACGTTCCTATCTCCAGTGCTTTGGGTTTTTGCAAAAATTGCCATCAACGAAAAATATGTTCTGTGAGTTATTTATTTAAGTATTAATTCAGTTGGATAACTGGATGCTTAAGCCTTTCCTCTCTCTGGAAAATCAGAACAGTGTTCTGTTCTGTCAGCAGAGCTTTGACCTGTCTTTTTGGCCTGTCCTCATGAGCTTCCTTATGACTATGCAAATGCCTGGAAAGACCATTCTTATAAAGGCCTCTGAAGTCATATTGTGACGAAGGATAATAATTCCTTTTTTCACAACTCTTTGTTTTCTTTTGGCATCATGAAGTAAGCAAAGAGTCCTCATGAAAAAATTTTGAACCTTTTTTCTTTCTTTTTTTTTTTTTTAAATATTATTGCTTAAGTTAGTGTCATTAGGTAACTCAGTGCTTAAGGGAATGGGTGTCTTACCTGATGAATTATGGAAGAATATCCCAATCTCACATTTGATTTGCAATGCTGTTACCCATTTCACCTACCTTTAGGTCTGGCCTTGACCAGGTTTACCTGTTCCAGGACAGTGTTTTCAATCAGAGACTGTAAGAGCATCACAGCTTGGCAGCATCCTCACACCCACACAACCACAGTTTTCTGTGGTTTTTGACTTATTAACCTCAGTCCTTCATTGGTTCATACCTGTTTAAGTAGGTGGTTATGCTGTGTCTTTGGAGAATATCACCAGAGCTGCGTGTTTCGACTTATGCTTAGGGAAGATGGAACTTCTCCCTCAACCTGTTCAAATCACATGGAAAGTGAGCAGGGGAAGTGCATTGTCATTATCTTAATAACAGTAATAGTTTGGGCCAGTGTCATGCACCATAAAACCATTATGCTTTGGTAATGAGTCATAAAAACAAGGATTTATATGATGTGACTCTGAGAGTGGTACTTGAGGGCTTTCTTTTATAATAATGCATCTATTCAGCTTCTTTTGCTATAAAAATCTTAAAGCTCAGATTATCACATTACTGTGTATCTCTATACCTCATACTCATCTATCTCTTCCTTCACCCAGGTCTATTTTATAATTGTTTTGCATTTTTCCGTGGCAAATGACACCTGATAACAGTGATCAGGCTTGGGATTCAGTGATTAGTGCTATCTTGGCTCTGCAGATACCATTTATACAGATGAACCCAGCTGTTTTCACTCTGATTTTGATACCAAACTGCTCATTGCTGATGGCAGGTTTAGTTTTACTACCGTGGTACCCTTGGTTGTCCTTGTAGTTGTGAACTGTCAAAATATCAGGGGTTTTGGGCTCTTGTTCTTCATTACATCAGAATTATAGCACAGGTGGGATGTTGCAGAGATCATTATGTTTTGATTTGTGAATGTGAGGAACTACTGAAGTCAAGGCACACAGGGAATACGGAGTACAGGCATCTTTAGGAAACAGGATCATTGGCCTCAGAAAACCCAAAGCAAAAACTTCTGCAACCTGACCTGTCTTCAACATTGAGTTAGCAGAAGTTTGAGAAATTTAACTTATGTTTAGAGTCTTGTCAGAATTTCTGAATGAGCTATTGAGAGACTAAAATCTGTGCTTAAAGACAAATAGTCATGCACATTATTGCAAAGATTTTGTGATAGTCCAGTAACATGAGGCACATGGTTTTCTTGTCATAGAAAATGCTTGTCCTTTCAAATATGAAGATATATATATGAAATATCTCAGCTTTCTGTATTTGTTTTTCATTCTGACTTCCACTGTTGACATTTTGCACAATAGCTTCTGCAATGTGTAAATACAGAGAATGTCCAATAAAAGGGTGGAGGTAAGTCGTGGTCTTGCACAGAGGAGATAATATTGTATTGAAAAGAAGGAAAAAAGCACCCAGGCAATGTAAATTATACCGATTCAGTTACTTTTGAAGTGGTAAGTGCTGTAGTATTACCATAGTTGCTCTTCCTTGCCTTTGTTCTGTCATTACCTAAGAAAAGATTGTTGTTTGATAAACAACGTGCAGCATTGGATGCCAGATGAAAGCATAGCCAAGAGATTAGATTACATTATCAAGGGAGAGAGGAAGGAAGATGCATTGAGAATGGGTCTGTTACAAGTCACCAGGTAATTATCAAGCTCCGTAATTATAAAGGGGTAGCCTCTCCTTTCTAATGTCTGTTTTAAATGTTAGTCGTGATTAAAAGCAGATCATTCAGGGGGGAGGAGTGGGGAAGGAGTAGTAGGTTTTGTTATTTCTCCATCCAGATTGTTGTTGAAACGAAGAAAAGCTGCAAAAGTGGAAAAAGTCCTCTAATGATGTGCATATATGTGTGTGTTTGGGGGACAAAGACAAAGGGGATTGAGAGAGCTCTGAACTTTGGACTTCTCAGCAAAGTGGATGTAAAAACCATTCTGAAAATAGTGTGGCACATGGCTTTTTTTTTTTTCTGGTAGTGAAACCCCATGTCTGCTTTAGCTAATGTGAAGAGAGAGACCAAGATCAAGTGAAGCTATTTTTCTGAAAATGATGTGTGACCTTCTTTAAGATCAAGGAAGCAGCAATCCTGAGCGCCCACCAGTCCTGTGCTCCATGAATCCAGTGATCAGTAGAGGTGCAGTACATTGGAGTGCCTCCACAGGTTTCCAAACTGAGGGAAAGATAAAGTTCAAAATGGCAGGTAGCTTATTCTATATTACACCTAATGCTGATAGATAATATATTTTTGCCACATGACATCTTTTTTCTTCTGTGTCACAGGTCATTAGAAATCTTAAATAGAAAAGGAGTATTTTCCCTTTGTAGAATCTCTACATATGTAGTTGAATAAAGGCCATTTTTCAGGCCCATATGCTGGTGTGTTCCCATGTGTGTTCCCATGAATCCTATACAGCCAGAACAGCTTTTCGCCCTCGTAACATTGTCTGATATCCCACAAGTAATGCTATGGAAGTACCTGCATAACCACCACCCCTCTGAATGTGCCGTATCACCTTAGATTTGGGAGAATGAACTAAAGTTTAAAGTTCTAAATTTTTTGTTCTGTATGCTTAGAATATGAAGGGATTTAACAGCTTGGTTCTGGTAAACTGTAAACACAAAGTATAAAGGCTGGTGGTTGACACTCAGATGTTGACACCTTTCAGAGAATGTGTCCTGGAGAGCCAAGAAAGGGACAGGCTATGGCTTTGATTGGAAGAGCATCAAAGTGCTGTAGAAGAGGAAGAAGGGAGGAGAAAAAAAATCCAAACAAAACTCAAAACAAACAAATGAACTGAATGGCTTTCAGAAACATGAGAGAGGCCTTCTGATTTGGGCTCAGAGCTGGAATATGTCTTAAATCTCAGGCTACTACATCAATTAAATTCAGTTACAAAGGAGAGCAAGCGCATGCCTCTGGGAGTCAAAGGGAAATATTGATAAATAAACTGCAGTGGATAGTTCTTCCATTCCTAACAAACAATGCTGGTAAAGAGGACAATGGGGGTGCTGTTTTGATGAGATTCTAATCCGTGACTGGAATAGTTTAGCGTAAAACATGGAAATTTTGCTTTGTCAGAGGCCTGTGAATGGCACTGAAATTGTAATTGTGGTCAGTGCTATTGTGAGACCCAAACACTGGAAGATGTGATCTTTGCCATGAGTTTTCACATGTTCTTTTTATGTGCCTGGTGGCCTATGTATAAAAGCCTTGTCATAGTTTGAAGAGCAGGGAGCAAATGGACTTGCTAATGCCTGGGAGTTGGTCTTCAGTTAGCACATGGATTGCTGTGAACTCAGCAGCATTTATTGCATGGTCTGCTGTATTTACCCTGTTACTCCAGAATGGAATTTGAAATACTTAAATTCAGAGTGCTGTGTTTGACCTGACTCTCTTTGAATTGATTTACAGGGGTTTTTTTTGACATTCACTACCATGTGTAGTCCCCATAATGTGGACTTGTCGGTGGGAAGCAGCCTGCCCTGGTTAAATAGTGAGATCCCAGCCTTACTGAAAAGCTTCTTCCCCTCCCACATCTTTTTTCTTTCTCTTCTTTTTTTTTTTTTTCTAAGTCGGTTTTGTGGAAGTGAAGTATTACAATGGTGTTTCAGAGCAAATTCTTCAGATCTTAAAAAAAAAAAAAAAAAGAAAAGGAAAAATAAAGGTGGGGGAATGGAGGGATGGAGGTAGAGAAAAGCTCCACATGGCAAACCATTGTCTCTGGAAATCAAACACGCCCACTAGGTATTTTTCCATTGGGAACTATTGAATTAGTCCTCTGCATCCTGATCAGAGAGACTGTAAAAGTAGGACGCTTGCAGTGAATAGACTGGTTTTTGTCAATAGCTTTGAAACCGCCTGCCAGAGCTCGCATGCAGTAATTTGTTTATCGTTACTTCCTTCCTATGAAAACAGAATAAAAAGGAGTGACAAGCAAAATACACATTTAGGTGAGATTTTGCAGTTTGGAGACTGAATTGCTTCATAAGAATAATTTGATGGTGTGCATTTGTTCCCTCGTGCAGTGGGAACCTGGAGAGGAATGGCTGCTGGGGTGTGCTCTTTGGGAGGTGGGAAGGCAGCAGGATGCTCCGTCTCTGCGGGGGACACAGTCCCTACTGAAATGAGAGAGAGAAGTGGGCTGCATTGAACTCAGTACCTTGAAATACTACGTGATACAGGGGAAAAAAAAGGTGCTTGGCTGCACGAAGTGGCTGCATCTCATGGCTACAGCAATGTCATGAGAGGATGGGTTGGCAATCACAAGCCATGGAGTTACCAGGTCGAGTGACTTTCCTACCCCTGAGCTAGGAGCTCCTGCTGAGATGAAGTAACTGAATTATGTGTGGGTGGTTCTCCTGTGCCAAAACAAGGATCATAGCTTGAGCCATGAAGGTGGTTTACCTGAACTCATTTTACTTGGGCTTGATTGCAGTAGGTTGGGACTGATGAGGTCGATCACCGTGCTTCAGAGGAAGGGGAGGAACTTTGCTGAGACTCAGTAACTGTAAGAGCTTTTCATTGTTTCAAACTGCAGATTTTAACTGGGTTCACAGTTAGGCCCTCAAATGTGAACTTAGGTGAAGGATGATAATCTTCAGGCAGAAAATGCTTTGGTTGATTCTTCTTCTCTGATTGTTGTGTCTAAGTGAGGAATCTCACAGTTGGTTGATGTCAGGGATGGTGTGAGTGAACAACCATTCATGGTAGCTGAGCACTGGCACATTTAACCAAACAGCTACAAGGTGATGGTTACAGCTTTAGATTTCTCCTGATCACAGGTAAGAGTAACTTGGTGACCCTTCCATCTCTTGAGTTGCCTTGTCCCTGGAGGGATAGGTGTGCTCATGTACTATTTTTTTAACATGCAGAAGACATAATTTCACCTCAGCTCTTTTTTTACAAAATAACTTACTTTACACACAAGTGCAGCACAGACTCGGTTAAAAACTTGAAAGTACCTATATACTTTTATGAGTATTCATTTCTATTCAGATGGCATGCAGTGTCTGGGATTTTTTCATGCAGGATTGGCACAGTCAATGATGAGACCATTTTAACCTTACAGGTGTCAGTGCCAGTGAGGTAAAGAGAGCCTGGAAAGTGTGATGTGTTTTCCATAGGGAGTCGTGGGTGATTAGCAGTTGGCAATGAGCTGATATGAAACGATAATGCAAGAGTGGCTGTGGTAATTGTTGTGTTGTCTGTGTCTCAGGAAGAGGTGTGTCTGCCTCTTGCCTGCAGTAAAATTGATGACATGGTCTGATAGACAAGTGCTACATAAAGACTGAGAGGAATTTATAGGCACCTGAAGGCAATACAAGCCGATGATGAAAGGCGTTCTCAATGTTAGACACTAATTCATAGTGAAGTGAAATCCTCACAAGGGCTTTGTGTCCGCTGTGCAGCTTACCAGGATGAAAGCTCACCTAAATGGCAGCAGGTTGTAATTTAAACACGGTTTGGTGCCATGTTGAAGTTCACAGACAAAAAAGAAAGTAAAAATATTAATTAGACCTTAGCTGCAAACTTGTTATTGCAGCTCTTTTTAAAGAAGCTCCTCAGCTACTCCACCTTATATTTAGCAAGTTAGTTATTTTAGTATCTGCTTTTTTTCCTTTTGGTTATCTTAATTATGTGTGTTCAATACACTAATATAAAGAAATACTCCTGAAGTAGTGTAAAAGATATATCTGAACCAGTTGGATTAGAATTTTACAGCTGGCCTCTTTTGCAGCTAACTAAACATTTTGTTCTGGGGAGTAACACATGTGTTTTCTCAGTTTTGCCTGTGCCTCCAAAGCCTGTTTAGGTAGTTCATCAGGTTTCTGTGAAATAGGAGTACGGTGACACACAAGAGATTCAGTGGTGTTTAGGAGCAGTTTCACTTCTCAACATGTTGTTCGTGATGTAAGGACTGCTGTGAACTGGTACTTCTTACTTTATTTTCTTTCTTCCAGAAGATACCAGTTTCCAGTGATAAGACGACGAATTGTTATAATCCCAAATGCAGGACAGAAGACTGCAATTTATTGGAGGAGATTAATTACTGTTATGCCCTGTGTTGTTATGGTATTGTTATGGTCATCGTGTCTGGGTCTGTAAGAAAGGCCAGGCCTGGAGATAAATACATTAAACAAATGGAAGACGTTTCAGGCATGTGTTACCTTGATCTAGAGAGTGGTGTGTTTGCCAGGAACCTTCTTTTTCTCCTTTGTCAGCTGATTCATAAGAGATATTGCTTTTCCTGTGTCCTGTTGGAGAGAGAGAGACAAACTGCTTTTTGGATGACTGTAGCAATCTGGACATGAGGTAGTGAAGACTGATGTTGGTATTGCATTGTCCTTTCAGAACCATCATATCAGGTGTCTGTTGGCTGGTGAAAGGACATATTCTTTCATTTCTCAGACAGAATGCTGAATTTCCATGTGTTCTGTAATTCAGAGACTGCATTTTCATGTATGTATAAATGTAATCACATTATATAATTGTTGTTGTTCTCACCTTTACCCCACATACTCAAAATCTATTTGTTTTCCTGTTTATGGTCTGTATCGATACATTTACTTGCAAAGCAAAAAGCAGTGGAGTGGCAGAATTCTTTTAGAAACATTAGAGATGCTAACAATAATGGTGAAGATACACAGTTCATAAATACTTTTATTTATTTCAAAACTAATTTCTTTCATAGTCTGTCTTTACACTTCGTCTTCTTGTAAGTTTGAAAAAAAATTGGACAATGTCGTTTTGTCCTGTTAAAAGAGGTCAAGTTGTACTTGAACGCCTCAAGTTATCTGAGACTCTTCTCAAATATGCCAAACAAGTTCTTCATTTCCAAGGTCAAAACCAGCTAGATTCCAGTGTCTCTGGAAGCTGTGGTTTTTTTCCTTTTGGAGCCATCTTGCTGTTCTCTGGACGGCGTCTCCTGTTTGCTCTTTCAGTTCATTCACTTGAGTTAGTCTTTACCAAACTCTGTGTGGGTTTCCCCCCCTGCGCCTCCAAATCTTTCTCAATTGTTTTTCTCTGAACCACAACTTGCCCTTTTCCACCACTAATGATGCTTTTCCTTCTGACTTGCTCCTTTTGTGAACACTGGCCTATTCAATGGCTGAATTTCTCATTGCTCCCAGCTTGACCTTTCTTCATTTTGTTGACTTCATGCTTTCAAGTTTTTTGCCTGCTTTTCCTCCCTCTCTTTTTGTTCTTCTTCTCTTGTCTTTTCCCTGGCACTGTATTTCTCCATCTTAGTGTGTCCCACCCTTCCTGTTCATGTCAGCTACCTCTAATTTTTGTCACTTCTGGTGAAATCAAACACCTGGATGTTTCCAATTGTATTGTATTTTCCTTTTCAAGTCTTTGCTTTGTATATGACTTCTCTGATTCTGCCCCTTTTCCAGTAGGCATTTACTGTCTGAGGTTTTGTAAATTGACTAGTGACAAGAGATGTACTGAGTCAAAATAGTTATTCTCAAAGAGTGAAAATACATCATAAATTGAAAATATGCATATTGAAAATAATTCAGTATGCATTGAATTATAATTTTGTTCTTATAACAAAGCTTTTTCACATCAGCATCCTTTCCTCCTAGAGCTAAAACAAACTCCTCCTCAAAGCTGCAGAACTAATGAAGCTTCTGATAAATTTGTATGTCTGCTGGTTGTCTGACTTCTGCTGAATATTAGGAGGGCTGTAGCTGAACTGCTGGTGTATTAAGCACCATAGAACCCACTGCAGGGAAGAAATATTATGCCCCATCAGCAAGGATAAAACCTTAACTGGAGTCAGTGCCAGTCTGGACACTGAGTAGTTCACGTGGCGATGGCATTGGCTCAGGTAGCCTTGGATATGACATACACCTAATTTCCTGGTCAAACCAGACAAAAATATGTCAATGGTCTCACAACTTGGCAAAACACAATTCAGGAAGCCGAAGACTGATCTCTGTTAGGATTTGTGTTTGTTTGTTTATTGTTATTTATTTGGTTTTGTTTTTTAGTATCTTGTTCCAAACGTCAAGACTTTCAGGTATTTTACTAAGTTTTATTTTTCTCTGATTCCGTTTGCCCACTCCCAGAATTTTTTTCAGTTGTGTATCTTGACTGACTCTTGCCTCTTTCCCACCTCTGCACTTCCTTCACAGGTTTCCCTTTCCTGATATTTCTTGCTTTGAACTGACAGTTGCTGTAATATATATAAAATCTTTCTGGTTTTTTTTCCTGAAACTCTTTTGGTGAGGTTTTTTCCTTATCCTCCTAATTTCTACTATTTATGACTTCTTCCTTGCTTCTCCCTTCTGCCCATTAAAGCAAAGTCCTTATGGTTTGAATTCCCATTATCGGTGTCTTTTGACTGTTCAGATCCTTTTCTGAAATGGATAAGTGGTTTTTTCAGTAACAAAAACCATGATGCCACCCCGCTTCTCCTTCCCCCTCCCTGCAATACCCAGGGAATTCAAGTTACAACAAAGGGAGACACGAAAGGGACTCGTGATGGCACAAGTGGGTAGCGGCGTTGCTTTCGTTGCCATAGAAACGGGGTTGCCTGTTTTGACGGGCGAGCATCGAGAGATTTAAATAACGACATCCTTTAAAATATACTGTGGGTTTCCTGCAAGTTGGCAGCAGGGTTGCAGAGTTATTCTGTGCTATCTGGGGTTTTTTTGTCTGCTCTCTTAACCTTCCTGATTGACCTGTTTGCAGAAACATTCTGTATCCAGTCGCTGCCTTCCAGTCGGATACAGCCCTGAGGGTAAAGTTCACTGTTTAATTCCACAAGTGCTTATGGACAATGAGTGTTATAAAGGTACACAGAAGACTGTTGTACTTGCTCTGCAAGTGTTAATGGAACCAGTGTATTTGTCAGGAAAGGAAAATACAGCTACCCCTGTGCAGAAACAGAGCACAGACTTGGACTTGGACTGGATGGAGGAAAAAGAAATAAGAAAAAGTATATATGAGGAAAAGAACGTTATTAGTTACATGGATTCCGTCCTGGTCTATAGGATGCATACACTTGGAGAAGAACAAAATTACAGTTTTAATTTTAGCACTTTTAAATGACAGCTAAACCCTTGCATCAAAAATAAACCAAAGTATGGAAATCACTTTACGTGATACCTTGTAAAGCATCCCATTTCTTATTTACTTCATTACTTATTATTTACTGCTACTGTAACTTTTGCAGAATTTTGCATGCTTGAGATATTCAGCTGTTTAAAAACCTGGTAGGAATAAATGTCATGTTTCATGGTTGAGATGATGGCTATTAATCTGTTAGGCTGACTTCTGAGATGCATTTTTCTGCTGATGTGGACATTTGGCGCTGTTTGCCCCACACACCTGCGGGTGCATCTTCTCAGAATGCGATTTTTCTTTTCTTCATGGCAATATTTCTTCTGTAGATATTGAGCTGTATTTCATTTATTTGTCCTTTGGAATCTCATTATTTTTGCCAACAGAGGAAGCATTTCTGGATATTGTCATAACATAATAATATTAAAGTAAGCATTGATTTTTCTAATCTAATCTACTCAGTAAGTAATGTGAGTGGAAGGAGCATTGTCAATTTGTGAATACTTTTTACTAGTTTGCTTTCAAATCGGAGTATTAAATGTAATATTTTTTATTTAAGGCCCTGTTATTTTTCTGCTTGATTGTACAGCATTTGCTGTACTTAATTTAAAAAAAAAAAAAAGAAGGAAAATTGGATCCCATCTTTTTGCTACTGCTGCTTGTGGCCAGCAGAAATAAAAAAGTTAGAACTCAGGCTGAATGATTGAAGAAAGTATTAGTTTAGCCAAAGCACATTAACTGTTCTAAAGAACAGAATTCTTAGACATCAGCCTAAGAATACCAACATAAGAGTTTCCATGTAAACCTGTGACTAGCGCTACATAAATAAGTCTCTCAGCTCCTTTGAAATCACAGGTAGCTTGAAACCCTGAGAAAGTGTCCTATGGAAATAGCTAATGCTTAGGCACTTTTAAATTCCATTGGCAGTTGAGGAAATAACCTGTTATTTAGGTTGTGGAACGTTTTTCTGGCTTACTTTGTTTGTACCCACTGCACCAAATGAGGCTTCCCCTCTATTAAATGTCACGTTTTACAATTGCTGTGGAGGCACTTTTATGCCACTTTTATTGTAGCTATTGGTGGGGGGCAATGGGGGCTAAACACGTTTTGAGTCTAATTGCAAGTGATTGGTTTTTCATTTTTTCTTACATGTCATTGTTTAAATTCTGCTCTTCTGACATGTTTTGTCCTAAAGCACTGCCTGTTTACAATTCAATACTTCTATTAGCTTAAGGCCCAGCTAAGCAAATCCTGTTCCGTGTTAGGAAATGTCTTAGTTCTTGACAGATGTTGCGGCAGGAATCTGATGGATATGACATTTACAGCATTAGAGCAGCAACGGTGAGAAATAATCTATATCTTGTCAGCTTCTGGTAGAATCAGACCTCTCTTTAAGCAGAAAGAAACAGTAACTGTTTCCCACTACAAGTAAGAAATAAGTTTTTGCTCTTGGTGGGGTTTTTTTTGTGTGTGTGTGTTTTGTTTTTTTCTGATTTTTTTTTAATTTAGCGGGGAAAAAATCTAGTCGTTCCCACAATCTGAATTTGTAAAATGAGTTGTAGTTGTTACAAAAATTTATCTGAAGTGTTTGGATCCATAAGCATGCGGAGATACACATCAGTATTTCTCAGACTCAGAAGGCTAATTTCAAGTCTTTGTTTTATGCACCCAGATGTTTTGGATTTACTGGGTCTACACTGGGTGAATTTGGCCCAGAAACTTTATGACTTAATCATAAAAAGCTGTGTTATCTTAAAGAAAATTTTCCTGATAGACGTACTAGTCCCTGAGCTGTCCAGCGGTTCCCAAAGTAGCAGTCAGGAGAACTGCTGGCATTGGCTTTTATTTTTCAAGCTAACAGGAAAAGAACAAATGTGGAGATAAAGGCTTTATCCTCCAAGGAAGTTCTTTGATCCTGTGGTGGCTGTCCCAAAGTAACTCCTCAGGAGGACACTTGTATTCCAGGCTGAAGATTCCCCCTCTTTCTCTTTTTGCTGTGTACAAAAGAGGAGCTGAAGAGGGTAAGAAGCATTAATCCTGGAATACAAGTGTCCCAACAGGATTAGCATAGCCATTAACATCTCTGTAGACAAACCAGGGAGGAGAGAGAGTTAAAGCAGTCTGTATTCTGTTCACTTTCTTTTTAAAGTTCAAAATGCTCACTAACATGCCCGAGGCTAAGTTCAAAGTTGAGGGACACTTCACTGGGATTGTTTTTCCATACCTGCCATTGGCCCTGTGGGTATCACAAAGAGATGTCACACCCAAAATCTGCAGCAGGCTGTTCACCTGTACCGGTCACAGACTCCGGGGAAAGGGAGTGTTTGCCGTGAGGTGGAGTAAGACGAGATCTCTGCTGCCTCACTTCCAGAGCTTGGGGTTATTTAGCATGTACAGTCATTCCCAACTTCCCGTTTTTTTTTTTTTGTTCTGCTCATCAGTGCAGATGTGTTCTTAAAGACAGAAATCACAGTGGCCTGAATAAGAAGGAAGCTGCTGACAGCTTTACTGGTCTTTTTAATTGCTGTTATTCTCTGCTAGCAGTGTGGCTTTTCCAAAGTATTTCTGTGCAATTCAGTGGAATTCTGAAAATTGCACCCTGAGTGTTTAAAAGGTGCTGCATTTTTATTGCTAAATCTTTCTTACTTCTCATTTTCTTTCCCAAATTATTCTAGTATAGAATTTACTGTTCACTTTTTAAGTGTATGGTACCCTGAAATAGTCCCCACCCTGTTTTATAGCTGACGTTGTGATTTGTGCACAACTACTAGTTCTCTAGGAATATTGGATCCTCAACAGCAATTTTAAAGTATTTTAAAGTATTGAATTTTAAAATATTTTTCCAAACTCACATACAGGCAAAACAATATTCCTGCTTTATAAAGAACTGGCAGAATAAATCTTAATTTTCTGTCACGGGCGCATTCTGAAAACCTGGGTGACAAATTCAGTTATATTGAGGGCACGAGGTTTTTTTTTTTTTCAAGGTTTTCATGTTTTAAGAAGTCTTCTGAAGCTGATTCCATTTGTAATATATACCATGTGCGGAGCACTGTCCTTTATTCTTTATTACACTCTGCAGGTTGCTGATTGCATGCACCTTTTGAGTATATCCTTTGGCATCCACGAGCATAAACAAAGCTGCAGACACTGTGTTTTCCTCTCCCAGCAACGTGATGTGTTTGCGAATTAACCAAGTAGCCTTGGGTTCTACATGGGTTTCCCCATCGTTGGAAAGGCAATTTATTCCTTTAATGAGACCGGAGATTAAGAATTGAATTAAACAGAAAATGTGGGTTGATATAAAAACCAGTTAATAAATAAGTTAAATTATGGGTCTTTTCAGTTAAAGGTTTTGAAGAAACAATTTTAATAACTGATGAGGTGTTTGCTTTCTTTTGACTGTACTGAGCTGTTGGGAGTGATTGTTTTCTTATGATTATAACCTCTGAGGAATACTGTGCCCTTGGTTTTTGATAACTGAGAAACCACTGAATTAAAATAGAAGGCAGCTCCAGAAGTGGGAATGTGTGATTTAGGGAAGATCATATGAACATCCTGTGGTTTAGGAAAGATCAGGCTGTGGGAAGGAGAAACCACCCGTTTTTCTAGAGCATCATAAAAAGATTCACAGCAGGAAGGATATTTTGCAGCCATGTCCAACTGCTGAGTGAAGCTCTTCAGCCAAGTTAGGCATACAACCACGTGGAAGTTTAAGTAGGGAAACCAAGCACAGCTCCCAGATGCATCCTAGGAGTGATCAGGTGTTGGTTGATGGACCTTATTTCTGTCTCGTTCCTGTTGTCTGTGCTTATCCTTTGCCTCCTTGTGGTTTTTCATATCCTGAAGGGGATTTTATCTGGCTGTGGGGTGCTTTATCTCCTGTTCCACTGGACGCTTACCCTTCACTACTCCCCAAGGGACACGTGCCTCTTCCCCTTCCTCTTCCCCACATCTCCCTCCTTAGGAGAGGGACAGTTCAGAGCCAGCTGCTCTTATCAGAAGTTCACACAGTACCTGGCTATGGAGGGGGAAAGCTTTTGAAGTTGTGTGTAGGAAGGAGAAGGGACCCTCTTGAGACTTTGGTATGTGTTTCATAGTCATGGTCACGGGTCACAGATGGCCCCTTTGAGGCCCAGGTGTGTGAGCCAGAGGCCACCCTGCAGGTGGAGGAAGCCATGGGGCATCTGGGACAGGTTAGATGTGCTCATGGATTTGGCTCCTTTTGGTCCCTTTTGGAGGTACAGCAGGGAGTCAGCTATGGCCCAGGTCTCCTTTGTAGTTGCAGAGGAAGTTTCTGGCTGGAGATAAGGCTTCTGAAGATCCGGCCCAAATCAGACTGGATGTCTGGCACTCGGCTGTAACTGCGCGAGGAAGTCCTTCAGCATCAGAGTGAAATGAAACGCAGGTCAGAGACTATGGGGTCAGAAGACAAAAATTGCAAAGTTAGCTTGAAATTCCAGGTCAAGAGTTTTTCCTCCTTTCATTAAACTCAGCAAAAGGCATTTCTGATTACCAGTGAAACTGATAATGCAGTAGAGTCTAGAGATCCGGATCCTTTTATACTTGGCCTTGCACTGGCTGCCTGTGCTCTGAAGAACTTCCTTGGAATTGAGACTGGTGCATGAAAACACATTCCCTGTTTTTTATGCAAGAAAACTGACCTATTTTAAAGGGGGGGGGGGGGGGGGAAAGCACTATAAACCATCATATCTCAATGTTTCTACTCTCTTTTTCAATTATTATATTATACATAATAAAAAATTACTTGATCCTGTGCAGGGTGGACAAAAACCTGTATTTTCCTAAGTTCACTGTCTTATAACCAAAGCTATCCTGGAAAGGAGAGAGGAATGTTCCCCTGGAGACCATTCTCCCCCTCCCTCCTTGCCGTGATCTTTAGCCTTGTCTCCCTTGTCTCTTCTTCACCCCATGCTCTGGTCTTCTCCTTGCCCAGGAGCTCCCTGACGGACATGAACATTTGCTCTTGTTGGAGTTTCAGTCCTTTTTTTAGCATCTTTTCCCCACTCCCCTGCAAAATGGACTCGCAAAATGGTCTGTAAAACACAACCGGATTTTGTTTGTCTCTTGGGTGGTTCAATTTGCTGGCTTCAAAGATCTGAATGATTTGGTTTTCTAAATCATGTGGCTGACATATCCTCTTTAGATTTTTGTTAGTAGTCCAAACTGTAAATAATAGTAGAACAGTCCATTTGCAATCAAAATACAGCATGCCTTTTTCTTGGAGCTGCTCTCTCCATTGCCATTCTGTCTCGTTGCATACAAGTGGTTTTTTCTCCTGTGTCAAGAGTTGAACGTTTTGGTTCCATCCAGACTAAACCCAAAGAACTGCTTTACTTGTCAGATAGTGGAGTCTTTCTTTATGTTGGTCAGCCACCTATGGGTCCATCCTTTTGAATTTACTATTTGTTACCTGTCCGTGTTTGTCTGTGAAGTAACCAGCTTGATGAGATTGCAACTCCGTGGCATCTTGCCAATATTTTCCTAGTTTTTCTTGGAACATTCAGTTTAGGAAGTGGACTAATTAGCGCATAAACATTGTTTAGCAGAAGAACTCCAATTAGCACTGTTTGGCCTGGCTTCAGCGATAAACAAAGTTAGATGCGCGTCAGTGTTTGTCCTAACAGTTTATAAAGTCTGTTTTGTGCTCCCGGGGGACAGCACACACCAGATACATTAAGTAGTCATTGCAGTCAAGGCCATGAGAAAAAACTGGCTGTGTCAAGCTCAACAGGCTGTGCACGATACATTAGTGAGCTACTTTGGAAGCTTTCCATTAATCTTAATTATTCTGAAATACTAACTGAATCTTTCCAAATATGTCTTTTTCTTGTTATTGTCTATCTGCTACCATAGGGAAAAAAAAAATTATGACACACTCTTCAGTCCTTGTAAGCTGATGGAATTTATGTTTTCAATGTGTATTTTAGTGTCCTCACTGTATTTTCCTCATTTTGTTAAAGCCTAAAACTAAGCTAGGTCCTTATCAGTACAAGCATAGGCAAGCTTCTTGCCCCAAGAAAATTTCTATCCCATTTTGGCATGACAAAATTAATACTGATAAACAGGTGGGATAAGCTTGGACTACCCTTGTGGTCATATTGCAAGTAGCCAAGTGTAGGGACATATATAATGCTGTGGTGGTTCTAAGGGAGGGGTGCTTGTCCAGCCAAGGTGGGCTTATCTGTAAGAAACTGAAGATTATAAGGTTTGTTGAAGTGTAAAATAACCATTCCTCCTTTGCTGCTCCAAATGCCTTAGTCACAATTTTGTTGGCTTTTTTCCTGGTTGTCCTATAAATTCCTTGAGGCTGCATAGGAGCAGGAGAGTTGGAAAGCATGGAAAGCTTCATGTGCCAGTTCCTCGTGTTGTGACTTTTAGTTTATGATACAGGCAAACTGGCACTGAGGTTGAATCCACTGGTGGTATCTTTAGATTATAGTCAGAATTAGATGACTAAATATAAAATATTCTATGTATACTAAAAATACTTAAACTAGTTGAAGTAATCCTAACTCTGCATGAGAGAAGGGAGCAGGGAAGCAGTTCTTAAGGTTTTGGTGGATCAGCTGTATTTGTATTTCAGAACTGACTATGAATAGGGAAACCACACAGGACAGGCATAGTGGCATGAAAATCTTTTACTCCTGACAGCAGTACACAGACCACAGAAGCAGCCCAAATAAAACAGAGCTCTGTTCAGTCTTAAAAATCAGAGTTTTCTGCTGGAAATCTTTCCAACCAATTGAAAGGCATTGTTAAAAAGTCCAATTCCAATTTCATCAATCAGTCAAGTGAAAAATAACAGATGCAAGTAAAGTGAAACTGTTTTCATCCCCTTTCTCCTTTAGGCAACGGGACAGATCCAAAGCTTATAGGCACCCATGCCAGGGTGTCTGCTCTTCACTCCAGGACTCTGGATGTGTATTGCTTGTCATTAAACAGTGCAGGATGTGGAGCTGCCCTTTTACTCAGCCCTGAGTGTTTAACTGAGGGAGTGAAATTGTTCACTCACCAGGGGAGGAAGGAAGCAAACTTAATGTTTAACTATTTATTGCACCTTAGTGTCACCCGCTCTCCACTGTGACAGCTGCCCTGTGTATGAAATCAGTGGATGACATTCTTGATACTCCAGCTGGAGAAGGATGTGTTCCTCCAATTAAAGTTGTTGGAAGTTTTATTATAGCAGTTGGAGAAAATCCTTCCTCCAAAAAATAAACATCAGAGTCTGCCATTGCTGCTGAAAAGGACGGAAAGCGATGGTTCCCTCCTAGGACATGGTTAAAGTTACTTCTTAATTTTAAGTAAACACTTTCACATTTTCTAACATTTATTTTCCCTTTTGTGAATATTTTACTATAATGTTAGTATTTTCTAAGTTACTGCTGTGTCTTCTAATTCCCCGATGTTCTTCTGTTGTCTCCCTCTTTCTCTTCCTCTCATTACTCCCCTCACCAACAGGCCAGATTTCAGTTTAACAGTTTGGTATTGATATTTTACACAAACACCTGAGAAATTATCAAGTGAAGGGTGCCAAGGTTATATTGAAAGATTTGCTTCTCAGAAGTTTTTTGTCTCCTAAAACCAGATTCAAAAGATTATAATTACATTAATTAGAAAATAATAATCTCTTCCTACCTGCCATCATGTGAAGATACTTCAGAGGAGTAGCCATGTACCATTCAAAATTCTTTATTTGGTTTACAGTAGTAGACTCTCTGAGTTTAGCACATCTAAAAAGAAGTCTTTCAGTATATGCCATGTGAAAAGATGCACAGAAGTTAATTCCATTTTAGATGTCCAAATTTCCTAATTATTCACATTTGCAAGTTTAGTTCCCGCTTGCAGTAAACTGATATATTGTGTCTCATTAATTTCCAGTTTGGTAAAAGTTTTTTTGTTTTGTTGGTTGGTTTGGGTTTTTTTACATCTACAAGGGACTACTCTTGGTAAATTTTGCAAAGACCAGGTTAAAAATGAGCTGTGATAAAGGAGTTCCCATAAAAGATGGGAGCTGATTGATGGCAAGGTAAGTTGATGAAAATTGGTCTCGCATCAGAAAGTAAATTACTAACTGCTTGATTTTTGTAAAGGTCTACTTTTCCCTTGTGCCTTGGAAATTTTATTGGAGTTCTAAAACCAAATACACCCCAGATTTAATTCCACCACATGCCAACTTGGTGGTGTGGACTTCTCCTGCAGGTTTTAAAGAGCTTGCAGGTGTTTTTTGTTATAGAAAAACACTTGCAGTCTTAACTGTGTGATTGTATTCTGGAATATACCTTTAAAAAAAATTGAGTAACAGAAAAGATACAAGCCATTACTGGAAAGCATGTCAGTGGTACCTAAAGGTATAGATGGTTCTCTCCACCAAAATATGTGAGTAGCTCCTAGTCATCTAAGAAACAGGTGAAACAGTGAGCAGCTGTGGGAGCACAGGTTAAATGTATATGCTCAAAACCTTATGGGAAACTCAAAGGGAGCTAAGAACTACATCCAAGTTTCTTAAACTCCAGTAACCAATTTTACTTAACTACTCTTTTATGCTTTTTTCCACTTCCCTGTTGATTTTTTTTTTTTTAAAGTCTAGAACAGCTACAGAACAAGGCTCTAGTGAATTGAGCAGCAACTCATTTCCTTTGCGATCGCCAGGAAATACACTGAGCAATTAAGAGTGGCTGGATGGGAAAAGGGCTTTCATTTCACTGAGATACAAAAGTTCCCAGGCCTTCCTGGCTTTTCAGCAGCCTACCAGGTGGTCTGACTTGGAGCTAAGTCCCCCATGTTCCGATGTCCGTGGTAGCAGCAAATTTGAGGAAACAGGACTGAAGGCCTGAAGGATTTAATTTTCTTTTATATGAGTTTCATCACTTAACAGCTGTTCTAAAAATCTCAGTTTCTGTTTCCTATCTATTTCTTTATTATCTAGACCAAGAGTCAAAGAACTTCCCACAATGTATAGATTCACACGGGGTTGTCTCCTAGTAATCCTTGAATTCTCAATGTGTGTAACGATTAATAAGCACGATGTATGTTTTAAGGGAAGGTGACCATCTGCTGATCCTGTATTGCACAGAAATGCTTTGTGTCTGTTTTTCTTTCAAATGTTGACCTAAAAATGTAGCATTTCCCCACAATGCAAACTCCATGTGACAGCAAGTTGCAGCTTGTTGAAATGCACTATGCCCACTAGTGTGAGAGTATCAGTATTTCATGTGCAAACATGACTTTGGCTTGAAACTGATACAAGAGATTTACAAGATAAAACAACTGAAAACTTCAGCAAGTTCTAACAAAATACTCTCTTTAAATATTAATATCTCTTTTAAATATTATTGTTTATTGGAAAGCCTTTCCCTATAACAGTCTGTTTTTACTATTTACTTCTCCAGGAGCTGAATAACAATGGCAATACTATTTTCTAGGAGAAAGAAAAAAGAAAATAAGAGTTTTATAGCCCTGAAAAAAAAAAATCACTGTTTCTTTTTTTATTGCTGATTCATCCAAACTGAAGGAAACTGAACTACAGGCATATTCATAACTAACAAATAATTTGACCTGAACTTCCATTGTTGAGAACTCACAATCTGCTTTTAAAAGAGATCTCACAGTCATAAGAGATGCTAAATTTATTGAGCTTTTTTGTTCATTTCTTGATAGTGCTCTGGATTTATTTATTTATTGTTGAGGGTTTTTTGGTGTGTGTTTGTGCTCACATGCGGATTATCTCAATCTTGTCTCTTGTTTCCTTCCCTTATTTTAATGTTCATGCCATGGCAGCGTTTTCACCACCATTTGAAGTTCTGTTTGAAGTTCATAGCAAATTAACACTATTCTGAATGTTAATTCTCTTCTGAACAGTAGTAGAGGGACTGTGTCCTTCCTCTTAAGTACACTGTGATCTGTAAGACTCATCACAGGATTAAGGAACAAGTGCTAATCTGGATTTTACCCCTTCCTGGCTCTGTAGTTTAGGCTGCCTGCAAAAGGAGAAAGCTGACCTGAGTTTCTCAAAGAAGCAGGGTGAGGATTAATTAACTGGTGACAGGAATTGTTGCATGGATGCTGGGAATGTTCTGGTAAGATTTTCAGATGGTGTCGGTTGGTGCAGTTCGGTGAACAAAGCAGAAGCTTGCATTTTGGTACAAGAAATATGTATTTTTTGAGGGAAATATACCTGAAATTTTTCTAGCCCAGGAACAATTTAATTTGTATTTCACTGTTCAAAATACATACTAGATTTTATAGTTTGCCTGCACCTGTTTTGGCATCCAAATAGGATTTTCTTTCTAGAAGAGAGGAGTGCAGTCTGTTACCTGGAATTGTAAAAATCTTGTGTTCATTTGAAAAGACTCAACTTGTCATAGAGATTGGTGCCTTATTATGTATCAGAAGAATGTTTGTCAGCCTTCATAACTGACACCAGGGAATTTTGAATTCAGTTTCCAAGAGACCTCCCCTACCTGGGACATCCAAATGCTCTGCTACAAAGGGCTCTGATGCTGCCAGCTGGAACTCCTGGCCTAGAGGTGTTTGTATATTTTAATTTTCCACATCAGTTTTCAGTGCATACTCCAGTTTACAATGATATTATTTGTTAGTTGGAGCCAAGAGCAGGAAAATATGATCCCTGGATGGAAACTTCTGTAGATCTTGTGGAGGCTTGATAGCGTTAGACACAGAGAAAACTGTGCTCCCAAAGTAGTGTTAATATCATTGAAACACCTGATTTTTGTATGATCTCGTATTTTAGAGAGCAAAAGAGGGAGAGGGTGCTCTGTACATGTGCACATAATAAATGTCAGTCTGGTTTATTCTTTCAGAATTAATGTATGTGGAACTGGAACTTCTGTGAAAAGCATTAGCCAGGCTAATATTCTTGCCAATGCCACATTTGTGTGATTGATGAATGATGTCTTGGTCATGAAGCCCTTGAGGAACAGAGTACAAATAGCAGAATCATTATTTTTAATGCTTACTCTTTCAGAGACTTTACAGGTAAATCATTGAATAGAGCAGAATTTTAAAAATGTTGTCTTTTGACCACAGTGGTACAGGGTGCTACATTTCCTTCTCCTCAGTTCCTGTTTGGGACAGACAAAGCAGATGTTTGGCTTGGAAACAGGCTTTATTTGGCGTGGTGGCAGGAAGTACTGAGAGATTTGCTATTGACATTTAATCCCTGATGTTTCTGTAGACTGTAAGACCATTTTTTTTCTTTATTTCTCTGTTTTTCTTTTTTGTTGCTTTCTTGAATCTATGTAAAATGAACTGAACTCATAATACATATTTGGCAAGGGAGCTGGAAACACTGTATTCTGTTTCTTATACTCTTGACAATCTTACTCATAAATCCCAGTCCCCTGATTCCTCTGATCACAGTGAGGGTTTTTTTTATGCAGGTGTTTAAAATGTGAAATTAGATGTTTTTCCCCAAAGCTGTATGTCTCATCTCCATCACTGCAATCCAACTAAAGGGCCTGTCTTCCAAATCATTCTGGCTTAGGGAAGTTTCTTCCTGCATCTGGTTCATGCTTTATAATATTAATCTGTTCAAGCATTAAAAACAAACAAACAAACAAAAAAACCCAACCCCCCACAAAAAAGAAGCTGGGGGAACACAGCTCAGAAGGTAACTGAGCTGTGAAGGCAATCAAGCTGATTTGTACAAAAATACTGAAATTAATTACTGCTTTAATAAACTCTGATGGGTTTTCATCTCAAGTGTTAGTAAAAGAACTTGACCTGTTTTTCTGTACTTGCATGTTCACACAACAGACTATCAAGGTGCTATTGTTCATGCTAAGTTAGATATAAAAAAGAAATAATATTTTTTAGGACAACGTGGTTTGGCAGAATACTTGGGTAACTTGCTGCCTTTCTGTCTGAGCTTTACTTTCCTTTCTGAGTGATAATCTTGGTCCTTGGAGGCCATAAAATTGCCCCTCTGCTTTCCCTCACCCGGAGTCCAAAGTGATGCTCTGTGCATTTTATATGCAGCAGATTTGAATTCTGCAAAAGTAAAGTTACTGGGGGTAAAAGCAAACCTGTGAAAGGATTCAGCTACTGAACTTTGTTTTATGTCAATACCTGAAATACTTTGTTTTTAGAGGGCTGGATCGAGATGGTTTTAGGCTTTACAGCTGCTCCAGCTTGAACTGCGTCTCAGATGGGGATATGTGAGGGCTGCTTCTATTGTAATATGAATGCTTTGGAACCAGAATATGGCTCCTGCTATTAGGCAGTCAACAAAAGTTTTAAATGCCTTTTGTTCTTAGGGGTATTTTTATAAAATCTTAACAACCCATGGTTTCCCGTTTAATTTGAATACAGCTTAATTCACCAGCTTGCCTTTCAAGATGGTCCTGGATTTACCACCTGAGCCACAACTTCCTTAATGTCATGCCAGAATAGTTTTAAGGCTAGGATATATTCAAATTATGTGGAAAATGTGTCCAGGAGAATGAGTGTGTGATAGTTCTCAGGTTACAGAGTGCAGCAGAGTCTGCAGGAGGGTGACATGTATTCTCCATTAACACTTTGGAGAAATGAGTCCTGCAAAAATAGTTATGAACTAGAAAGAGTGAAAGAAGAAGGCTAATTACTTTATTTATATATTGTTCTATTTTTGACCCCTTCCTACTGATTCTTAGAGTGTGAATACTCTATTTTAAAGAACAGCTTACCTGTATAATTATACAATTCTATCATTATATAGCGAATGTGTGGTTACCACCAGTCACTGAAGTAGTTCTTCCACACCAACTGTAGCTGTCCTTGGGTGGTGTTGAAAAGCAGTGTTTTTAAAAGCTTTTTGAAGGAATAGAAGAAATGGTGAAGCCACCAAGCATACAGGGTAGGAGTACTGGGAGTGTGAAAAGCTCTTCTTTAGAGCAGGCAGCTTCGAGCAGTACACTGTGAAATGTAAGTAATTAAAACATTACAGAGGCCTGAAACACAATGCTCCTCCTGCCCTCCCACAACTGGAATATTTTTTATTCTGTGTTTTAGTCCCAGGTCTTGTTTTTGTTTAGGTAATCTTTATATCAGGTTGCAGGGTATGTTCCTGTGCATAGTTTTTCCTAGTACTGACAGCCAGAAATGGTTTCCAATTTGTTGTTTTTAAAACTTTTCTAGGGTATCCATGAATTAAATGAAAATGCCTCGGGTCCAATAAATCTATTCATAATGGCATCAGAATTAGGTTTTGGAGCAGTCTGAGTTTCCGTTATTCCCACTGTAGTCTCTACACTATGGACTATCACCAGTCCTTTCTGTGCAGGAAGAGCTGCCAAAAAATCAGAATAGGAAAGAATTATATGACTCGAGTTGTAGTCATGTTGAAAAAAAAAATTCTGAAGGCAGAAAGCTCTCCTCCGTTCCTCAACCAAAACATGGCTGTGCCAGCACTGAGAACTTCTCTGTTCTTAAGGATTGAGGTTATCCATCTTTTCTTATACTGCTGATCCAGGCCGGCCATGTGTCTTGGGTGTTTGCCTGTGTCTAGTTTGATGGGAGCGGATCTCAGCAGCTACAGCAACTCAGTTCCCTCAGCAAAGAGTACATATCCCTTGGGACAGACATGGCTGTTGTTCTCCAGAGCAATTGAGATTGGCCTGGAAATCTCTGGGAGTGGGTAGTATGTGCAAGAGGTGGTGATGCCTAATGGGCGAGGCCTGGTGAGAAGGGGTAGAAATTTGTTTTTTCTACTGCTCCAGTTACTTCCAATGGGAAGGTTTCGTGACAGAATGACTCCAGGACTTGTGTCTGGAAGCTAAAGGATGGCAAGGATACGTTTAAAATAAATTTATAAGATTTTAACCAGATTTTTATTTTAATTTTCTTTTTTTTCCCCTGGTCAAATAAGTTAGCGCACTCTCATATTTTTATCTACAGCGTTAGCACGAACAGTAATCGCTGCCAATCCCTGTCATTATTATTTTGTGATCCTTTGGGAGCCTGCTGTACCGAGCCATTCTCTTCCCGTTGCTTCGGCACCTGGGAATTCAGGCTCCAATGATATTTTCCAGCAGATGTGACTATCAGGGCTTGTTTATTTTTAGCTGGGGATTGCGCACCTTGATCTCGGTGGGAAGCTTCCTGTCCTCATTGTCTTTTACAGCCGGTTGTAAAGGCAAGTGGCTTATAATGACCTACCCTTACTTCCCCTGGCTGCTTCCAAAAGACACAGGAATGTCATCATCACATGTTATAATTTACTCAGGGACTTTCCGATGAGGACCTCACAGGTTTAACCTTTCCAAAAGCTCTGTTTATTCAAGAGGGTAATAGTGGTGGGAGCCTGAATGTTGAGGCCAAGAAGGTACCAGATTGTATCCAAAAGATTCACTGATTTTTGTCCACTGCACAGTTTTTATTTTGGGGTGAGTGAATCTGTGTTTTGATCACCTAATTCCATCATAATGAAATCTCAGAGGAAAGCCGTTTTTACTCTTAATGTTGCATATGAAAGCATGTGAAGTCCTAACTTTAATTTTAAATAACGGAGAAAAGGGGGAAACACTCAGAAATGTTTATATTTCTCCGGCCTAAATGGCAGCAACTACTTCTCCTAAAAACATGTTTTAAAACATTCCAAAACTTTAAGCCTTGTGTGTGTGTGTTCCTGCACTTAGGTAGCTGTGTATATTGTGTTTAGACTGGTGAATGTATAAAAGCCTTGTGTACCAGGATGTAATGAAATGTTTTTCTCTTAAATTTATATAAATTTATATAAAAATAATGCACACTATAGATGCAAACTGAGCTGTGCATTGTTGCCAAAATGTTAAACTTTCAATGTGAAAGGAAAAAACATTCAGCAAGCTCTGATTTGAAGCTCAGGACTTGCTTCAGCCCCTGCGAGCGCTGCTGGTGCGATGCTGTTTTGTCGGTTTCCTGTTGTATGAAAAACAGTTTAAGAAGCAGATTTCCATCTATTATATTCTTCAGAAAACAGCCGGGATGATCCAACTGATGGTTGGGTTTAATATATAGGGGGTTTGGAATAAAGCCCAAACTTGTGAATCATTTCATCTTTTGCTCACAAAACTTGTTTTGCCATTATAGGGAAAAGAATGTTTGTTTCCTAAATACTCCGTGTGGTAGATAGAGGAAACTCCGTGCCCACTACCTTTCTCCCCCAGGAAATTTTTTTCCACTAACAATATACAGATTTTATTTTTGGCAACTGTTTTGAATTTCAGGGGAGGGACATGATACAAGGATCCCCTTTTAGTACTCTTTTGTTATTATGGAAAAAAGAAAACAAATGCATCTTTTTCTTTGTGAGGTGAGCAATTAACAGGAGGGTGGTTCTGCTGTTGATGCTTGCCATGGGATATTTATTATTGGGTAACCTTGTGGGAAGAAATCACCCATCTCATTCTTCAGGATTGCTGTGGAATACTTTTTGAGAAACACATGAGATCAAGGCTCTACTGCGAAGCACCGCTCCAGATTATTCCAGAAGAGGCTTAAAGCTTGCTTAGGGTTTGCTTTGCAGGCAGCAGATATGACGAAAAGAGCAATATTCTGATTCTTTTCATGCTAGTTTTGCCTTTGCATGGCATACTAACAATCTTATTAGTTGTGTTTTTGGGAAAAGACTCAGAGGCCTTCAGTTCTCCTTAGAATTCTTAAAAGAAAACAGAACGTATTGTTTCGAACACCTGCTCCAGGAGCACTTTTAGTGAGTTGTTATGGTTCCCGGTCTACATTTGATCTCTCAGAATATCCTGCAGAATTTTGATGCTTTCCTAATTGCTCTTTCACAATCATCACCAAATCAGACCTCCCCAAAACATCGGTAATGTTTTCTGTTAGAACAGAACATTGTACAGAAGCTTCTCTTGCCCCAGAATAATTATCAGTGAGGCCACTCTTTTCATCTCTACTAGGAGATGTCACTCCTGAACTGCATTCTGTTGTCGGCGATGCAGAACTTTGGGTTATGTAACAAACAGAAGAAAAACCACCTTAGGGAAATCTTTCTCATCCAGGTTGTGTTTCTCTTCTCATCAGCACAGGGACGGGTGGAAGGGGCATACTGGATGTGTTCTGTACTTTTCCCACGTACTTTTTACTGTGTTAAAATTGGTCCACTCAAAACTCAACCTGTCTAAGAAAGATTCCTCTAAGGTTGTTGTTCTTCTGTTTAAAATAGTATTGCTGGTGAATGAATATATGGAACCCTCCGCCCACCCCTCGGGATCTCTTGTGGTTAATATTTGTCAAAACAATGATAAAAAGAGAGCATAAGAGAAAAATTTTGGTGTAAAAGTGATAAGATGGTCTGTAGGGACCTGGTACAGAGATTTCCCTGTTTTGTTGTTAAACCATTTGTGTGCACTCCTGGTACTGATCCTGAAAAAAACCCTCTCAACATGTACCTACAAAGCTCTGTTGAATGGCACATCCTGACATGTGAAAGGATAGGTTGTGAGGCTGAGCTACCTGAAAGAATGGCTTGGCATTCCTGTGGCTGAGGGGAACTGCTTTTGAGGAAAGAAAGAAGATGGGGAGGAGTCTGGGCGGTGCTGAGTGTGCGTTGGGGGGTCGGGACGATAGGCTGGAGCTGAAGAGACCACATCCGTGTTTTTCCAGGTGTCCCTTTTGTAATCTCTCATTATTTTTTTTAGAAGAAAAGGGGCAGCAAATCCAGTCATTCAGAGAAATAAGTGACAACAAGAGAGAAACCAGACTTGTGCTGTGCTTTCATTAACTGTTTTACTGCGAGTGGTACCTCATTTTATAATGCTTTCTCAATTACAGGGTCTCCCACACACTCATTGCCCCTCATTTTCTTCCCCATTACTTTATTGCTTTGTTTAATCCTTTATAATGTGTCTAACCCACTGTTAGGGTTGCTTGCAAAGTTCAGGCTGCTCTTGAGATATTTTTGCTTGAAATAAATTAAATGGTTCCAAATTGTCTGGGTTTAGTGTGACCCAAAAAAAAAAAAAAATCAGTCTTTTAAAGCTTCAGAAATGAGTGACTTCTTCCCTGATCAAACAGGACTTCCAGAATTGGCTCTTGCCTTCTACCTTAATGATGCAGGAGGTCCCCTTCCATGCTTGAAACATATATAAATGATGAAAACAATTAAATGTATACATATTTTACAAGATTTAACTTGACATGCCTGAATAAACTAGCTTCTGCCCTGCACCTTTGTTCTTGCCCTAGGTCTTTCTGTGTACTTGCAATAGACTTTCAACTCAGTCAAAAAAAATTCTTCATAACCAAAAGACTTGGCATCAGAATTAAAACACAACTGCTTAAAGAGTTGCTCATACCTTTCTCATTACTTTGGCAATATGACAATTACAGGTAGAAAAATTAAGCCACAAAATTCTTCTGAGCCCCTTTTTTTTGCAGTTGTTTGGTGTAGTTTCACAAGAGGGTGTCCTGCAAAAAATTTGCTAAGAAAAGTGCAGTGGGTGCTTCAGTAAAAAATGTGGGTTTCAGGTTAGGTTTGCATTTTTGCCTTGCATATTTTCGAGGTGAGTTTCAGTTACAAATAATATATTTGTCTGGAGTTCTGCACTGGTGTATCTCATGGACTGGCTGTAGTTGTTGGTGAGAACTCCCATCTTATTATCTTGCCAAATTTATTTCTATTTTGATTTTATGTGATTCATGATTAACCGAAATATATTTATATATGGATGTTTAAGTTCAAAATATTACAAGCAGTGATGTCAGAAAGACAAACACTTTGTTGAGAATGTTTATTCAAACTTTCTCAATAAAAGCAAATGAGTATTTTTTAATGGTGCCTGGCCTTGAAAAAGTGTCTGGTTTGGTTTTTTTTTTTCTGGCCTTTTGACTTTGGGTTTTCCAGCATGTAGTTCCAACAGCTTTCTTCATTCTGTTGCTCGTGAACCTGTTCAAGATACTCTCTGATCATTAATGCAAATCAATGCATCGATGAAACATCCCGAACTGGTGAAAAAGAAAAGCCTTGTGACTCTCAGTGATATAAAGTTGTTTACATTTGAGTTTACAGGTATTTCAGCTTTCTGATAACAACTTGCTGGTGGACTGTCAAGATAACAATCACCTCCAATGTGTCTTACACTGAATTTATTACCACCTTTAGCTCCCAGCTGTAGTAATGATGAAAAGTCCTTTCTGATTGCAAGGTGATGGCTAAATTACGCTGCAATAACTTAAGGACTTTGAAGCATCTTGTTCTGAGCCTAATTTGCATCTTTCCTGTTTGTGTTAAATAGTCAGGGTAAAAGACTGGATTTTTAATGGTACCTTTGCCATCTAACCTTTCTTTGCTGACTGAAAGAACATCCCTTATTAGGTCAGTGTGGTGGGTTAACAATACCCTCATTCACTTACACAAAATGCAGTGTGTGCTTGGTGTGAAGTTCAGAATGATTCCTCTGCAGCTGAACTGATTCATGTTGTTGGATGAGCAAGTAACGTGTCAGTCCAGCAAAACCACATGTTCGTACCAGTGTCTCTTCCCTTCCCTCCCTGCCAATTTTTCCTGTTAAATAGAGTGATCTTAGTGGCCATAAAGCATAATTTCCATGTATATATAACTTTCTAGGTAGCAGAACTGTGTATCCTACACACACATAAAAGTCAAATAGTACAATAGTGTCAAGAAGAAGCCTGATGGTGTCTGTTTTAGTTTGTAAGTGAAACTGTAACCTTCCCAGAAGTTGTGGTTGCCTTCCTGGTTATAATGGTTTAATGGCTTATTGAAGGATAAAGGGACTCCATTACCAGGAAAAAAGGTACATCTGGTATGAAGGACATTAATTTTTAGTATAAAATGATGAATAGCGGTACCTTCTTAATAATTTGGTAGTGATCCTGAAATTTAGGAATGGTAGTTGGGGGTATGCAATGCAGCCAAGAAATACTTCATGTTCAAATATACTTACTCAGAATTTAAAATCAGCTATTGCATTATTTTGTTTGTTTTCATGGAATATTGAGTGGTGCAGGAATTAACATGCTTAGGGATGTGTTGAATGAAAAGCCTTCACTGGAATTCTTGGGAGGGCAAGAATTGTTCCCTGTCCCCCAACTGCCCTCCATATTCTCTTAAACAAGGGGTTTTTGTAGCAAGAACAATATTTTTTTAAACGTTATAATTCAGAAATTGTCACGTGCCTCATTAACCTGTAGTGCATGATCTGAGCTCCCAAACTGACAGGACCATCTTGGTAAAAGCACAATAAAGGATTCCTTTCTGACTTTTTATATTGTGTTCTTTATTATTTGATGGCAGACTAGGAGATACCCAGTGATTTAAAGGACATAATGATTTGAAGGAAAACTTGTCTTTAGAGAAAAGAGTTGTCGTTATGATTGTAGAGAAACCTGAGACATGAAGTTGTATAAGTTGCAAACAGCATTGAGCTCAGTTTACAGCAAAGCTGTGTGTGATGCTTCTGCCTCTCATATGACTGTAAATTAGGGTTACCTGTCAACAGGTTGTTATTCTGTCTGTCCTGTAACTGTTATGGAAGGAACAGGGAAAGGGAGGAAGTCAGCTTTGGTCATGACCCAAAATCTGGTGAAGATAGTGGAACAATTTTCATTGACTTTATTGTGCTTGAGGTCAGATCCTTGGAGTCTGAAAAAATCCAGGAAAGGAAAACAAACCCAGCGGCTTGAAAAAGAATTCTTCTGTTATTTGATTGAAACTATAGATTTATTCAGAGCAATTGTTTTGGTCCTGACTAAAGACAAATAATTTTGACATTTTCCATAAAAGAAAGCATTGCTGAATAATCATAATATGAAAAACTTTGTGTTGTGCACAACTGCTCTGCCAATTTATCAGATTATGTTAAAATAATTTCAAGAACAGCAGAGTAGCCAGACTAAGGATTCATCTAGTCCAATTTCCAGACTCAAGCAGTTGCCAAAAAGTAGATGCCTGAGAAAAAGAATGCAAGAATGACTTAAATTCCCAATTTGCTCCTCCTTGAAGGTACGGAGCTCCAGCATGTTTATCAGGAATATCATCTACACTGATTTTTCTTTCCCGTGTATTACAGTAATTGCCAAATATACACAACCAAATGGTTTATTGACCAAGAGAACTGCAAAATAAATAAACAAACAAACAAAACCAAGGCTAGTAAAGCTTTTCACTAAGGCTGTCAAAAATGTCATTGGACTGCACTGATACAGTTTTAGTATTTGCCCATAGAAATGCGAAGTCGTGACCCTAAGTTATTGTTTTACAACTCTGCCTGTTTTTTCATTATGAGCATTGTCTTTGGCAATTTTGTTTTCAAATACTGTAGGATCAGCTCTGTTAATAAAGGTGCCTTCGGGGTATTTGCAGCTAGTGAGGTGGTGTTCTGGGTACCGATCCAGCACTGAATAAGAAACTATTTGTTACCTTTTTGTGTGCAGCACTAACAAGTTTTAACATTAAAGCATTACGGTATCTGATTGCCTACAGGAAAGGGATATAATATTCACTTAGCAGCCAATGAATGAATGATTAAAATCTTAAAAGCATTTAATAAGATTGAAACACAGAGCAGGGCTGTTCTGTGGCGTTAAGTTACAGAAGAGGTTCACTGGGTCAGAGAAAGAGTATGGGAGATTGGATTTTTTTGTTGTTGTTGAAAAAATTGCAGTGTTACTTTTACTGTCAAGTCAAGACAGCTCTGAGGGGAAAACCACAGACGAGTGATGGTATGTTAAAAACAGCACAAAACAAGAGAATTGGTTCCACACCTGTAATATGACCAAAAAAATGTCACTGTTATACAAAGACATGCACAGAGCAGTTCTATCCTGACCATTAGTTAAAAACTCTCCTTCCAGCCTCCCATATGTGCTTATACCCATGTTCCCAGGACACTCAGAAGACTTTGGAGTCAACAAAAAAGCCAAGTACTCTGGAAGCTGCTGTCCCAAGTGCTTTGACAAGAAGGGTGTGCGACAGCAGGGCAAGACTCTTACACTCTGTGTCCTGGGTGTGGGACTGGGAATATTTCTCCCTCCTTAACAAAACTGTGCCTGTGTAGTCCCAGAAAGATCATATTCTGGCCATCACAATTCGGGTGATGTAAACAGAATCCGAGTTTAAGGTAAGTACTCATCAAAACTGCAATTCAAGGAGTTGGTTAAGCACAGGGACAGCCTGTGACAAGCCCTGCAGAGTGTGACAGCTGTGTGTGCTTGCTTGTCGATTGATAGACAGGCTGTTTATTAATGACATCTGAACACTTCAACAGTTCAATGTATATATCCATTTCAGCCTGTAAAACCTGCATTTTGGAGTAGAGAAATTGGAATTGGGTGGAACAGGATGCTACCCACCGCCCCAGCCAGAGGAGGAGCATCCCTGCACTGGCATCCTGGTGAATGCATCAGCCAGGGCGTGCGAACAACCACAAGCTTTTCAGTCCATTTCTCCTTCCCAGGTTCCACAATTAACATTGGTTTTTCCACTTTAAGAAAATAACTTACTGAGATAAGAATCTTAATCCTGCTGATAAAATAACAACAAGAAAAAGAAAAAAAAGACGGAAAAAAAAGGGAGGAAAGGAAAGGTTGGGCTAGCAGGCTTGTCTAACTCAGAAGTCAGTGAGGTGTTGGAAGGGTGTTTTTCCTTCCTTTTGCCTGTCTCCCCGGCCCTCACTCACCGCAAGGACAGCATCATTGCTCTCCCTCTCCCCATCAGCACTGGTGGCGGCAGCCAGTCTGACCTGGAAAGGAGCCGAGGCTCCGGAGATCTCTCTTCAGACCCGGAAACGTCAGTAATTCCCTCCCTCATCCCGCTCTGTTTATTCAGGGCGCCGAGTGCCTGCTTCACCTGATGACATTGTCGGGAGGCAGCCGGGGGCTTTGCCCGACGGTGCCTGTGGCCGGGCCGGTTCAGCTCTGGTGGGCACGCGATGCTGGGTGTGCATCTGGCAGGGAGGGAAAAACTTCCAAGGCTTTTCTTTAAAGCATGGCACAAATCGGAGGAAGGCAGTGGAAGGTGCCCGGCGGGCTGAGGTTCTCTCCTGGGCCACAGCTGCATCCTGGTGCTGGAGGAGCTCCTGCCTCTACAGTGCCACATTGGGTGGGAGCCTGAGCTCTCTTTGTCCCACCATTCCTTTTTCGTGAGTTGTGGGCTGATTTTTTTTTTTTTTTTTGAAACTTTGAGAGACAGGTCTGTGCCAAAAGATGTGTGAAGTCCAGTTGTGTGGACCCCTGACAGTCTCGCCTGGAGTGATGTCTTGGAAAGTGACTTGTTTCACTGGAAAGTGTTAATTTATATTACCTGTGCAAAATAATTGTGTTGGCATAGGTTCCACCCTTGGAGGTGACTGAGATTTAGTACTGGGTACAGTGATGCAGTACCTCATGCTTTAGGAGTCCTCGGTAGGAAATGAGGCATCATTATGCTTTTGTTGGGTCCTGTGCAGTTATTTCTACAAGGTCCTGTGTTTACTTGGTAGATAGAAAAGCACGAACACAGCTAGTAACGATGAACTCTTAGTTACAAACCTGCACTTACAAACAAAAGTTTTTCATTTTGCTCCAACTTTATTGGGAATATTCACAGTGATCTGGACTTCATTCTCAATAACTCTGTTTTTGAATAAAATTAACTAGTTTGTTTTATTAATTGGCAAAGAATCTGCAGCCAAATTTTGGGAAGACAAATGCACATACCTATATTGATGTCAGATGACATCACTGGAAAATGGGGGGAAATAGTTTGAATATTGGTGAGGAACATAATTTCAGATGATGTATGTGGAAGAGGCTGTGTGGAAAATGCCAATTAGACACAGTCTGGAATTACAACAGGAAGATAGGGATGCCATGCAAATACGGGAAGAGGGTTGGGATTGGGCCAGAGGGAGTGAAGAGTGTGATTTTTAGAATGGTAGAAACTGAGTGTTTGTTTTGTGGAATAAGAGAGTCAGAGAACCCCAAAGAAAGAAGGATGGGTGTGGATTTGAAGGACCTAAGCAGATGAGTTGGGTGAGTCCAGAAGGACAAGTAGAGGATTGAAAGAAGAAGGAAGAGGCTGGATGAGAAGAGGGAAACTGCAGCTAGGACAGAAATGCAAGAGGAAAGATTTGTAGATACAATTGTTGTTGGAAAATGGAAAGATGAAGATATTATATTTAGATATTTTCTGTGGGAAGAAAATTTCCAGATTATATGTGGGGAGGAAGTAGAGGCAAGGAGGAGCACTAAATAAAAAGTTGGTAGAATGGACTTGGGATTTTGGAAATTCTTTTTACTAAAGCTGGAGAAACAGAGCTAACTTATCTAGGAATGTGGGAAAACTAAAAGGGAAGATGAACTTGCAAAGGAGGGCATCAGCCAGATCTCAAGATTTCCAGCACAGATGATCCATAGCACAAGAACAAGAGCAGAGGAAATGGGTGTTGGTCTGGTTGGGAACTTGCAGGTTGTGTGCCAGGTGTTTGGTTATCAAATTGTCAATGAATATAGTGTTTCTTAATTCGCTGCTTAAAAAAGTGTTGCTCTGAAAAAGCCTCAACCATGTTGTCCTCTTACGAAAAGTTATTCCTGTCCTAACATGCTGTAAGTTGGCAGGAGAAAGTATGGCTGTTCCTGCACTGTCTGGAATTTGGACAGTTTTTGGCTGTAACCTCTCAAATAAAGGTAACAATAACAAGAAGTCATTGCTTTATTGTTTTGGGGGCTTTTTTTTTTCAGCTATAAATTACAGACTTCGGGTCATACTGTCAGGAATTTAGAGCTGGAAGCAAATTTCTGCCACATTGTTCCATTTATGTTTTGAATCTTATTTGATGAGTAATAGAAAGAGCAGGCATTTGAAGTGAAGCAGGACTGAGTATGAGGAGAGATTTTTAGAATTCTAGAAGTCCATCTTTACTCATGTGTTGCTCAATCCACTTGGGCTTTCAGTGGAGTTTGCATCCCCAGCTCTGTTGGGATTTCTTAGGTCCAGCCTGGTGCTGAAGTCCAAATCACCTGTCTATCATAGAGCCAGAGTTGCTCTGTGATAAATATATGATTGATATGATTGCTCTCTGGCAGCGATATACAAGCCTGTAAGAACTCAGGAATTGCCTGAGACCTAGGAGGATTTAAAAGCTGCACAAATATAGGACTGGAAGCAAAAAAAATGAATGCTAAATCTAGCTTCTGACAAACCATTAAGTCTGTGCTCCCCAGTTTCCACACCTATGAATCTCTGATGTGCCTTGTTTCACAGAGATGTTAAAACATAAGCTGTTGCTGTTAATATTACAGTATTTTGAAGATGTAGAGTCATAAATTATTAGTCTTATCATCTTACAAGATGAGTTTCATACCACTCATCTTGTAACGTTTTTATGCATAATGTTGATGGTTGTAGCTAAGTGCAGTAGGGTTAACAGAAATACTATGGAAAAGGAAACAACTTGTTTGATTCTTGCATAGCCCTGACTGCAACTTTTACTTTGTCTAATTTTGTTTCCCTTTTGGAGAAGCTTGCCTGATGGAAAACCAGAGAAGCTGTGGATGCCCCATCCCTGGAAGTGTTCAAGGCCAGGCTGGATGGGGCCCTGAGCCACATGAGTGGTATCCCTGCCCATGGCAGGGGAGTTGGAACTAGGTGATCTTTAAGGTCCCTTGCAAGCCAGGCCTTTCTGTGATTCTGTGAAAATCAACTGGAAATCAGCAGTTTGAGAAAAGCTCCACCCTCAGTTCCTTGTCAACGCTCACATTTCAAGGCAGTGATACGTGGGGATGCTGGGTCTGGGGGCAGCATGAGAAAGCAGAGCACCAAAAAGTCCTCAGGTATTTTCTAGAAGTGCAGATGTTGGGGGGTTTACCTTTTTGCCTCTCCGCTCCTCCAGAGGAGAAACGTTTCCAGTGGAAACATTTTCTACTGCTTTTCTTTGTGTTTTGTGTGAAGCTACAAATGAAAGTGAAATTATTACTTTTTTTTTATTTTTCTTTTTGTCAGGGGTCTGGCTTTCACGCTCCCTCCCTTTCCAAGTCCAGGCCTGCAGTCTGTCCTTTGCATATCTGATTCATTTTAGTTCCTCCAGGGATGTGTTTACATAACCTTTTAATACCAAGGACCTGAGTGACCTCGGCATAACACCATGAATCATATATGGGAAATGTAAAGTTAGCAAGAAGAAATGAAGTAAGCGTAGTTATGGTCAGAAAAGTAATTGTACAAATCTCATCTTAGGCAGCACATAGACTTCCTGTGTATGTTTTGAGTTGTCTCTGCTGACTTTCCTGACAAAAAATGAACCCACAGGGATCTTAATTGGCTCTCAAACCCCAAGCTGATTTTGCAGGCTGATAATTAGTGTGTTTCTGTGAGTGTATTTATATACATGTTGAAAACAGAGCATATCTAATTTAGATCCTATTGAGAGACACAAGACAGGGACATCCCACGGTGTGATTTCATTTATATTTATTTGCACAGATATATAAAACTCATTAAGCATGCATTCTGCACTCTGGACTCCTGACACATAAATCTACATGTGTATCACTAATTTATTATTATTATTTTATATAAAGGCCTGCTCAACACATCTTAAATCAGAGCTGCACGCCACCCACCAGTAAAACCAACAAGTCTGTAGCCACATAAATCTCTCCAGCCTCTGTCCATCTTCTCTTTGGAGTTCAACTGCACTTTAAACACAAGATGTACGGCACATCCTGAATTGCCCACACTCAAGAATGAGTTATTCCCACAGCAATTTTTTGAAAATTGCTTTTCCTGAAAGGGCTCTTCTTTTCGTTTCTTTCCCCTTGCCCTCCAGCTGATGAAACTTTATTAGCAACTGTGCTGAAGGTGTCCCAGAAAATTGCCTGAGCTGTAGTTGTTCCTCTAGGTAATAAAGATATTTCATATAATATTATATCATTAATTCAGTATGATATGACCTCACTGTAGGTGAAACCCTCAAAAGTACTTTGCTCAGTCTTTTTCGAAGTGGAGAGCCTGACTTGTCACTAGAAATATGAAAGAATCACGTATTTGGGACTCACACTTTTAAAGCACCTTGAAAAATTTTGAAATGTGATATGAAATTCAGATACACCTTCCCTAGCTGACTTAACTACTCATGTTTTATGATTTATTCTGGTTAAGCAAACTATGGTCATGATTCCAAAGATCCCTGCTGGCTTTTTGTGGAATGCTTTAGAGAAAACAGTGTTTTCTGCCATTTTATATCTATTGGTTCTCATATTTTCCCCCTGCTTTTGCTTCCCCCCAGGTGAGAAGTTCATTTTCTTTGACACAGCTATGTTGGACATTTCCTGCATGTCACATCCAATATTCAGTTGAATTTAAATGATTAACAAGTTGCTATTTTAATATGTAAGCAAAATTTTTTAAAATCAGAAACGGGGTCCTTAAAAAGATCGGGGAAGGCCGGTTGATTTAGTAAACAAGGGGTCACAGAGCCAAATCCATGCACTCGTGGGAAAGGCAACGCCTGTGCACACATGGCTCCTGATGGAGATCTCGGAATTTCACCACTGGAATGCAGAGGCAAAACCAGCCTCTTAGATCATGTAACCCCCCCCCACATTAATGCTTCTGTGGTTGAAGCCAGTTGGAGTATGGTGCTGTCCATGTTTAATGTACAAGCTTCCCCAGCATCTTCTTCCAAGAGATTTAGCCTGGCTGGGGTTGGCACCTCTTCAGAGAGGTGACATGCAGCAGGTACACAGTGTTTTAAGTCACATCTTGCTTGAAGCAAATTGCAGTTACTGTGGACATTGCAGCTTTGTGCTGGTGTCCCTTTATTTTGGAATTAAAGACTTCTCAGATTTGACCTTTCTAAAAAAGTACAAGCTCTTGTACAAAATGTGTGAATTGTGAATCCAGGCAAACAGAGAATTAGTGGCCTATGAATAACTCACCCTCTATACAAGGACAAATTTATTATTATCATATGCCCAGCTTTCCATTTTCCAACCTTTCCCTATACTTTTTACGCTTTGCCAAAACCCAGCCAATTATTTTTGAATTTTTCATGTTTTGCCAAAGCATTATTTTAAAAATGGGAGAGTGTGTGTACAAAAATAGAAGGTGCAGACAGAAGGAAGGATTTCTTGTAAAATTGTTGGTTTGGGGAGAGGGGTTATATTATGACAAAGAAATATTTGGAGACTCCAAATATATTTTTTCCTAATGACTTATTTCTTCCAGTTAGACAGCTTGGAACGAAAAAACCTACTTAAATCTCTTGTCTGTCCTCGCATAGTGTGGATTTATTTTATCTGTGCCTGATACAATGCACATAGGCAAGATCACCAGTGTTCTGGACAAATGTCAATTAGGGCTGCACACAGAAAGCTGCACAGCCAAGCAAAATGAGAGTGCAGGAATATTCTTTCTGCTGTGATGTTTTTAACTCTCAGGACTGTGGAGTTTCCCTGAGCAAACTACTTACACTTTTCCTTCTTTCTCCGAAATGAAATGCCAAGGGCATGGAAAGATCTAGAAGCAATTGAACTTGATTTTGATTGGAGAATATTTTTTTCAGGCAACAGATTAATGCACTGAAGCTATCAGTGGGTAACTGTTGTTTTGATTAGGAGGTAAACAGACCCATTGCTTAATTTGAAACAAGTGGTTCTGCCTCTGGTTCAGATGCTTTTTACTTCTGGCATTGCCTGTTGCGATCTCACCTTCTCTGACATTTCTTTTCTTTTCATTAGTTTTGTTTTGTGAGACAGAGATTTAAATGGGCCGATGCAGGAAAAGGGTTTACAACTACCACAGCCTGCATGTTGAATTGCACACCCAGATTTTAATTTTTGTTACTCAGGTGTTCTGGGCACTGAGAAATCAATCTGAAATATTTAAACAGGCTTAATAAATGGCTTGATGAGTCCAGAGGGTTCCTGCTTGTTCACACAGCTACAGTGGCTCTGTGTCGAGAAGGTAGATTTTACTGTTGCATCTACTCCTTTCAGACAGCTTAAGTTCTCTTTTTTGTAGGCAGCCTCCTGTGTTCATTTATGGTGCCTTTCACTGTGAGTTTTTTAAATTAGAGCTCCCTCATATCTTCCTGAGTCCTTTATTCTCAAATCCACACCCTGGAGAGATCTTAGAGCACTATTAGATTTGCTGTTGTGGCTTGAAAAAGAGAGGAAGAGATTCTCAGAGTTGCAATCTGAAGTCTTTCCTTAGGCCTTGGTTGACCAAAGTGCTTAAGCAAAATGTTTAAGTCCTTTATTTTAAAGATGTTTATTCACCAGCTTTTAAACATGAATTTTACTGAATGACAGTTCAGTCTCCTTAGTTAAGAGAAGGCAGTAGCTTCCCTGAGCTCCATCTGGTCTTCCAGACTGATGATTTATTCTGGAAACCAGAATGGCAACTGTGCATCTTGCTGGGAATCCAGACATTTTGGGGGAAAGAGTGTAGATTTATGCGTCTGACAAATAAAATGAGGACACACTCAGAGATTAAACTGTTAAAATGAAAAACCTGAGTGCAAAGGTAAAGATGTAACAGTTGTTAATTGTATTTACAAAATAGAACTTGTTCTGTCCTCTGTAATCTACATAATATTCAAAACAGAGCCAACTCTGTTTTGCCAAACTTTTGTGGCTTCCAGGCATCTTAAGATGTTCCCTTGTACACAGAGAGAGGTGATTACTCTAAGTTCATCATAGGTACAAAAACAGGAGAAGCAACTGCTATGTTTTGTCAGGTGATGTGAGGGGACATCATTGGTAATTGGCCAAAAGTACTTTCTCTCTCTTGTTTATTTTTTTTTTTTTTTTTAAGTTTCAGAGGAAGATAAAATCTTACAGAAATTTTCCCATGTGTGTTTCTTCTGCCATGGAGATGTATTTACATCTGGTTTTTTGCAGATATCTGTACTGCCTTAATTGCTTGTTTTCCCACTTCATTTACGCACAGTTTTATACCCAGAAACCAGTTTAAAATATGGTTCTTTAAGAAATAGTTTCAAAACGTTTGATGTGTGTGAGACTTGGACTTTATGCAATGGAGAGTTAAATGTTTTGTTGAGATTTCTACCTGTTTGTTGGAACAATTTTGTCAACACTGTCATTCTGCTTCTCCTTCACATGGTATCCACTCTTTCTCATTATCTTGGAGGCAACAGCACAGAAAGGGAATTCCTACAGCTCTCTGCTTTCCTTCTGGAGGTGACTGGCCTGGGAGTGTCTCTGTAAGAGGGGAGAATGCACTAAGGAGCTGACTCTCATTTAATTGATAGCATTTGCTTATATGAGTGATGGGGATAATTCTTATTTCTCTTTTCTCTGAACGAAGCTCAGACTTTCAACTACCCCTAGAAGTCTGTAGATTTTGTGTGATTAGCTCAGTGTTGTGTAATACCTTAATTTTATGTTCTCTGATCACCTCTACAGGGATAAAATTCTTCCTACTGTATTGCACTGTATTCATATCCATTTATTCTCCTTTGGAAGTTCGGCATGTTTTCATCTCATAATTGTTCCTCATTATCTAGGCCCTGCTGCAGGAGAAACCTTGTGTTTCTGGGAAATATTTGGAGCCAGTTGGCAACTAAGGCACACCAACATAGTGAGCAGAGAAAGGCCTGGCCTCACTTAGGCACGAGTGTGTGAGCCTACGTGTAACTGGAAACATTTGTTTTCCCTCTGTTTGTGAAATTGGGGGAGGCCTATTGCCAAGAGAGGAGCATCAAACAACCTTGTAATGCCTTTTGATGTTTCTTCCTTGGTCTTAAATCATGCTATGGTGTTAATTAGTTTGGTGGGGTGGTTTTTTTCTTTTTTTTAATCATTTAATGATTCGAGTATATAAAATAATTTTCTTTGCCTACGTTGAAATGTTGCAGACTGGTGAGTTGCTACTTGAGGTTAGAGAGGCTGTGTGAAAGCCAGGGTTTTACACAAAAAGTCAGTCAGTAACAAGCAGAACAAGTATCAGTACAAATTCTTTAGCAGCTTTAGGGTCTGTAGTACCAAATGTTGATAGGAGCTGAAAAGAGCTTTCAGTAGCTCCTAGAGAGCCAGAAGCCACCGAAGGCAAAAGGTTAAGAGGTGGCACAGGGTTTGTAAAACTCTGGTAGAAATACCTGTGCTTAGTAAGTTGGTTTTATTCTGAATCTTCCAGTATTTCTTTCTTGACTCAAATTTTCTTCCATCCTTGGAGCACCCTTTGTTTTCACAGAGTTTTAGGCTTTCTGTAACCTTATATGGAGTATTTGTGTTCAGGAAAATTTCCTTAAATAAACCACTATAGAGAATGACCTTTAAATGAAGAAGAATGGTCATTCCAGAGGATTGGACAGTAAAAACTTAAATCACATGAGAAAAAACCCTTAAGAGAGCTTAATTGTGTAAATTTATCCTGTGGCTACCCAAAGTAAAATTGTATTCATTGCACTTCTGGACTTTCCTCACCTATATTGTAATATGAAACATACAAAATAATTTTAAATATTGCACCTGTTTAATATCTGTTGTTACATTAGTGGTGGTGGTGTGGATGCCCCATCCCTGGAAGTGTTCAATACCAGGTTGGATGGGGATCTGAGCAACCCGGTCTAGTGGAAGGTGTCCCTGCCCATGGCAGAAGGTTGGAACGAGATGGTCTTTAAGGTCCTTTCCAACCCAAACCATTCTGTAATTCTGTGATTTCCTTTATAGTCATTTGAACTTCTATAGTCAATTGGAGGTTTAAAGGCATAAATAACTTTATTTAGGTATCTCTTTTAATGAAAAAATTAATTACAACTTAAACTCTCCTGGCTGTCAGCGGTATGTGTGATGATTATGGTCATGACACAACTGTCTGACTTATCCTTCTCTTAAATAAGAAAAGAATAAGACAAAACCACTGGAATATTCTAAAGAGAAGGTTTCTTTAGGCTGTGGTCTCACATGCTGCTGCCAGTGCTTCTCACTCAGTAGAGAGACAAAGCCCATAAACATTTTGTAGAAATCTTTCATCAAAGTGAGCACACTCCTGAGAAATATTTTTGGGGTATAGCAAAATTATCAATTTTATTTCTGAGGCAGTCTATCAAGGAAAATTGTTACCATCATTAATCAGTTTAGTATTTCAAGATCAAGTGTCTAGGTGCTCCTTTTGGCAGACATGTGATTTTGCCTGCACAGGGAGACAATGAATTTTGAGTGTTTCCCTTTTTCAAAGCCTTCAAAAGCTTTTCCCTGTGCGACACTGTTCTGAGAGGCTGCAAGAGAAGTGCCTCAAGTATAGCTAATTATTTACTTGCCTCATCAAAAGGAAGCAATACTTTTCCTTGGGGTGAGTATGTGACTCACTATACTTATCTGTATCTGCTACCTTTCCCCTCGCTTGCTATAACCTTTTAAATATTTTAGGTATAGTGGAATGCGAACACACTTCCGGAGCTATCAGCTGGCATGCCAGTTTTCTGGGAAAATAAATAAAACAAATCTTAAAAGAAGCCAAACACCCCCAAAACACTTTGGACATAAACTGTGAAGGGACTTGCATGTGGTCTGTAGCAGTGGGCAGAAGTGAGTGTTCTCATGATAGTGTTAAAATGCATAAACTGGGATTATGAACTATATAAACTGTGGCATCCTAAAACCCAACGGCATCTCTGGAGGCATCTTCTCCTCAAGCAGATTAGAGGCAGAATTGGATGGATTTAAAGATATCACTGTAAATGAGGGATCAGCAATGAGGTTCTTGCAGTTGGTGTTGTTTTAGCTCATGTGAAGGTAACACCTGTTAATAACCATCCCGTGTTCCAGTTCAATGAATTCTATGGAGCCTCTTTCAGTCAGCTAATTCTGAAATTGCTGTGTCTTCCCTGACCACATAGGATGGTATGCACGTGCCTTAGTGCAGCTGAAGTCCTAGATACTTTTTAGAATTATTGTAGGTGATCTACATAGTGCTGTCTGTATTTAAAGTTGTCCAACTCTTTGCCAAATGGTTCAGTTATAGGAATCTTTATGATTCTTTGACCTTTGGGACCATTGCTTGCTTCAAGCTCTCCTCATGTTAACAAAAAACACTTGTGTTTTTCTCAGGAAAAACTAATCTCTTACCCCTGTTGTTGGGTTTGCCCACACTCATATTGCTGACATTTTTTACTGTGGTTTGGCTTAGAACCTCTCTCATCCCTTGCACACTAGAGGAGAGGCTTCAAACTTTTGTTATGTGTGTAGCTTTTCTTACCTTTAGGAAAGGTCTGTCCAGATTTGGGCAGATTTTACTTCTAGTGAGCCTTGATTTCTGCACGTACACTTGATGGAGTTTGGTGGCTCAATTAAATACTTGCTATTCTGGCTTTGGTTTTCTCACTCATGTCACTTGGAGGACTGAAAGTTGAGAGTGGGGCACCCAGAGGTGCAGGAGAAGAATGGAGAGTGACAGCATCCCTGTAGCTGGGGATCAAGTGGCTGAGCAAATTGGAGAGGACCAATGTAGGAGTTGATACTGGTGAAATCAAGCAGATGGATCTTGTAAGGGGTACTTTAAATGTCACAGGGAATCCAGATTTCTCTGCACACTTAAGAAATCAAAACAGAGCTGTGAAACCCAAAGGCACAATATAATCTTCATTTTCCTCTATTGAGTGGCCCACCTATGGACTGCTACTGCTTTATTAGTTCCAGTGGTAGATTAGTTCCAGTAGATGTCTGTACTGATATTTCACATAAAATTCTGTATTATGCCATATGGTGGAGGGGTTTTCTACTATGCTTCCTTTTCTAAAATGTCAGATGAGAAAAATTCCCATCAATGTTGTTGTTTTCCCCCAAACAATGTTCATAATAGGAATGGTTTTCCTTTCTCATCATATAAAGCAAGTTGGGTAATTCTGGAAAATATTGACCTAGTTCTTTCATGTACAAAAACCAAAAAGGCAAAGAGAAAACCACAGAAATGAACAATACAGTTAATTCCACATGGATCTCCTTTTGTATTTTTATATATAAAATAGCATTATGGGCAATAATAAATAGACTTTTAATGAGCTGGAGAATGTAGCCTCAGGTATTTGGCTACCTTCCCAAGTCCTGCTTCTAATGCTGTGTCAAGCTATACAGGGATAACCCTGTCATTGTAAGTTATGTGTAGACGATAGTAGAGACTTCAGGGTAACATGTTTAGGCAGTAGGGAAGGTTGAGCATATTCCCTGGAGGAGTTCTGCTTATCAGAGGAATTTAAAGAATAGGCATTGTTACCGTGTTCATCTTTCAGATTAATTTTCATCTATGGTTATATAGATCAGGTCTTATGTGCCAAACTGCTGGGCTTTCTTTTATGAACTTCTGTGCTAAGAGACAAACTGTGCTAATGGGGAATAACTTGAAACAATGAATTTCTTTTCCAGTAAAATATTAGCAAATAGGGTTCATGCCCAAAAAATTATCAAGAACAATTCCTAAAATTTTCTGACCTTGGCTAGCCTGGATAGAAAAAGGTAACTTTTTGATGATGCTCATGTGGTAAAAAACCATTATCAGCTTTTTCTATGAATCATCAACATTTCTAATTGGTTTCTTTTAACAGAAATGAGGGTTTTCTTTACTAGCCAGTTAGGGGCTTTTACAAGAGTTACCTAGTTCATGGGAAGACGTACTTCGTTTTGGAAATGCTCTTCCTGTGCTTGCTGGGTACTGTAGCCATGTGCATCCCCTGGGGCAAAGCTCGGCCAGGATGCTTGCAGAACATGTTTCCAGCAAAGTTTACGGCATCTAAACAGAAACTCCAAGGAGACACAATATAACCATTTTTGGGAGTTTAGCTTGCTTTTCTGATGCGAAAGGTCTCAGCCTAAGTTTTTCCTAGAAAATGAAGGGATGCAAAAGTCTGGGCAGCTCTAGCTGCTGGTGTTTGTTCCCATTCAGTGTCAAACTGCATTGCTGATTATGGCAGATCCTTTCAAGAACTGTTTGTGTGCATGAATCCTGTTGGCATCTTTGGCTCTTTTGGCATATCTTAATGGAAAATATTCTCTCTTTCTTCATTTTGGCTCTTTCTGTTCTCTTCTTGTGCTTCTGTTTTTCTCATGTTTCTCTTATTCCTTTCTCCATGCTCTGGCTCCAGCTCCAGGTGCTGGTTTCCTCTGTGGTAGATACAGTTAGTGCTGGTTTAGATTTTTGCTGCAGTTCCTCTGTAAGGAAGCTCTTTAACCTGGGCTTTAATTCCCTGGGGCAGAATAGAGGCCTCTGTAATCCTTGTGAGTTGATCGAAGTGACTTAGAGGTAACTTCCGAATTCTGGAATTCCCTGCTGGCCAGGAGGACTCGGTGACTGGATAATGAGTAAGATTCAACCACCCGAGTTTCAGGATGTTGAGGTTATATAAACTTGCTGATTCATGTGGTGGAAAAGCCAGTGGCCACTGTTTCATTTCTGGGACCAGCCTCTGCTGCTGTAAATATTAGCAGAGTGCCAGGAGGTGACAGAGGAGCTGCACTGGTAGCAGGATGGGGCTCTAATGACTCAATTAGTGTAAGTGTACATTGTTAGAGTGATTCTCCCTTTGGTAGACTCATCAGTGAAGATTTTGGAAAGGTAATGGAAGGATACTATGAATAATAATCCAAAGCAAGCCCTCTAAAAAGATATCTGTAATTCAGAACTGAGCAATCGTCACTCCAGCTGAGCTCGATGCATAAAACCACAGTATGTGTGATATATAAACTATGTGCATTATTAAATCTCATTAAAATGATGGCTGGTAGAAGAAGAGATTCTGCCTTCAAAAAAAATACGTGCATGATCCATTTTCCTGCTGGAAGAGAAAAAATCATAGAGATTAACAGCTACTTTTCTACTTTATACATTTATAAATGTTGCCTGAGTGATATTCTCTCATCAGTTATAAATGGTATTTGAATGGCTTTTTTCTGAATTAATTCTCAGATTTCTAGAGAGTCCTGTTAAATCAAACCATTGTTTGGAGAGATTTTTTAAAAGTGGAGTGGGTATTTTAAGAGTGTTAGAAAACAGCATTTGGAAGTCTGCTCAGGTCTTCAACTCCATGGTTTTCTCTAAATATTTTACAGCTGTTTGTAGCCTCTTGTAACTGATTTTCATTAGTTTTATTGCTCCAGTCCATTCCTGCCAAGTTTGCTGTAGACTCTGGTGTGTGGAGGGTGGATTTGCAGGCAGTGAGTCTGCACCAGGGCCCTGAATGTCCAGTTCCTGCCCGTGGCTCCTAATGGGATCGACCGCTCGTTAAACTCCCCAAGGAGCACTGCGGAATGAGCTGCATCTACGTTGCCCTGCAAATAGTATGCTGTAATTAATGTAAAATGACTCACAGAGAATAATTTTCTTTGATAATCATACCATTATTTAACAATAATTCCTGTGGGTTTACTTTTAAGTAACTTCATGTGAGGAGCGTATGTGCCCACAGGTACTGTTTAAAAGCTAGTTGGGTAATTAAACATTTTTGCTATAATTGTTACCTCTTACAGCTGCTTCACTGTCATAAGAAAGAAAAGCTTGGAGAAAAAACAGCAGGAAATATGTAATTGAAAAAAAAAAATTATCTTTTAGAATATGCCAGTAGTCTGGCTTAATTTAAAAGAAAATACAAATAGGAAGTTAAAGGAACTGTTTCTGATACAACTTGCAATGTGTCAAGTTTCATTTCAGCAGTATGAATAGTAACATCAGCGGCATTATGATAATTTAGCACCCATTTACTGTATAGTGGTTAACAGAAATTCAGAAGACTTTTTATTTTATTCCATGTTTGTCAAGTAATAATTCAAAAACAAGTCAGAAATCATCCTTCATTTTGATCAATTCAGCAAAGTTTTGAGATGATTATTGTGAAGATGGTGGGAAATTTTTTTCTTACCATTTTACTTGGAATAAAGTAGATTTTGCTAATGATCAGGACTATTTCTGCTCACTTTGTGTACACTTCTGTCTGTGTCATTCTCTAAGCAGTAGTGTTTATATTACATTAAAACAATCTCAAATACAGTTCTTGGAAAATGGGTTATTTAGGGCACTTATAGTCTGAGCTCATGAAAGAAAGGTGAATAATTGAGTCAAGGACCCATCTCTTTGTAGATCTTCATAGACAGAGATACATCAACGTGGTCTTTTGTCAAATTAAACTATTTTCATTTTGAATTCATTGGGAGGGATGTGCCTGTTATCTTTTCTCCAGTCATTTTTCTGTTGCATTGGCAGAAAATGCAACAGGGATAGGGAAGGCAGGGATTTACCTTTTTTCTGTTTAGCCTGGCTGGGTAGGTTTGTGGATACAGAAGAGCTCCTCCTGGGCAGGAGGAGGGAAATGGATGCTTCATGATGAAGTCCAGGCCATTTATAAACAGGTGAAGCCTGCTGCTCAAGAGTTCCCTGAACTTCTGCTGATGGGTGTTTCCTTCTCTTTGGTTGGCATTTTTGCAGGTGGAGAGCCAGGACCAGGGATGCTCACCCAGCAAAGCCCTGCAGTTATGGCTTTTGTCCATTTTAGCACTGCATTGATGTAAGGAAGTAAAATTTGAAGTACTCTGCAACAGGAGCAGACTCTGCATTGTGTGCGAGGAATTTGAGGATTTTTCTGGAAGCATTTCCTATGAGCAGAGTGGGATGAAAAAGCAGTGCTAACTCTGAGATTAATTTGTGCCCCCTTCCCCCACTCCCAAAGTTCTTGTCTGTGGATGTTTGTGCTCTCAGAGGGGCCAAAAGCTGTCACGTTGGTTAATGAATCTTCCAGGAATTCTGGAACCCTGTGAGTTATGAAACACACATGTAGGTGTACCAGAAGTGAGTGTAAAATCTGCAGAGATTTTGGTCCTGCTGTTGCTGGAGACTGTGCCGAAGGGGTCTCCAGCGCAGACCCCAGCACCCATCTGTGTGGGTTAGTGTGGTCTAGCATTTTTTTGATTCACTTACCTCTGAATGCTGGCAGTTTTGGAGCTACCATTTAAGAATTGAAGGTTTCAGAGCTTTTAAGCTGTATTCTCTGTTATACAAGTATTGTTTTTGAAACATCAGGCTTCGAAAAAGAGATGTTAAGCCAAGCCTGTTTGCAAAGGGAGATTTGAATCATGCATCAACAACTGAATTTTAACTTGCCTTAAGCAGATGAGAAGTCATAGCTGCATCAAAATCTGACAGTCATAATCCCCAACTCTGTCCAGGGAACAATTTATTTCCACTCACATTTTAATTGTCTTCATTTTTGTGCTTAAAACGGGGTTTGATTCATTGGCGGCACCATTTGTGATCTTATTGTTGGTGCTCATCACGAGAAGAGCTGAATTTCTTGGCATAGATTTCCCATAGACTAATTTTTACATGCATATGCTATTGGTACAAAAAGATTATATCTTTGCATCCCCCAGAAGAATCTAAAACTCTGATTTTTCTATCAGAGCAACTTGAGTAAAATGAAATTCTGTTTCCTCCTGCATATTCTGGCCTTCAGCCAAAGCATGGCCTTATGGATTCAGAAACTCGAAGAATGAATACAAGTATAATTTTGAAAGCTAAATAATATGTGGGGAGTGAAGCTCTTAGTGTTGGAAATGTACCTACTAACCTGAAGTAGAATTTTTTTTCCCCTTAAGTTCCTTTGGTAAATCCTTACCCTAGAGCTCAAGAGTTGTCTGCATTCAAGGGTCAACTGTTCCTATTTCCTCTTGGTTAGAGGGCAGCTTTAAGTACTGATGGCCGGGTTGAAGTAAGTTAGAGTAATTTAAATTTCAAATGTCTCCATGGAGTTGCTGCAATTTGCAAATGCTTCGGGAAGTCCAGATCAATAGAAAATAGAAATGGGTGTTTCCTTACAAGCCAAATTGCCCTTGGGCAACATCAAGCTTTGGGCATATTCTTCCTGAACTGCATCCTGAACTGTGCTATTGTCTGTCTTAAATGATATATCAGAAGGAGTAATCAGATAGTTATGTTAAATTGACTACAGTTCGAATCTAAACGGTGATTAGAGCCCAAGATAAAGCCAGTAGTTCAAAGTGACTCCCAAGCAAGTCACTTAAGCTTTCAGGATCAAAAAACTGCTAAATTCTGGGAAGACATTAGCGTGAACAGTGAAGATACTTCCTATTTCCACGTTGCAAATGAGCAATAACTCACCACTGGAGTTTGGTAGGAAGAACACGTTTCTTTTAAAGGATGGTGCAATCGAGTATTTTTTCTCCTTGGCTAATACCTTACAGTTCCCTGGGTCTGGAGTGGAATTCTGTGGCACTGGCAGCAGGATGGGACTGCAGTGGCTTCTTACTCTATTAGGTGAGAAAATGTACAGCTCGGGTACGGCAAGAACTTGAGTATTTCTGTTTCGAAATTGCTTCTGGTTTCCAGAATTTGCATTCTGTTAGGAGGGTAGGCTTGTTCAGTTATAAAGCTCACACCTATTTGGACACCTGTAAACTGAAGAAGAGTAAACCTCCCACAGCACTTAAAAGCTTAGCTGAAGAAAAAAATCACCTCAGGAGCTCAGTGTGGCTTCTTTTGGTCCTTTCTGCCCAACAGCTTCACAGCTGGCTCATAAATGCAGCTTTCCAGGCAGGCAAGTATTAATAAATCATAGTGGGTTTGTATATGTAAAAGTTGTTGGAATTATGCAAATTGACTGTTCAAACATACCCTTTCAGGGGGAAAACCCAATTTCTGTAAATTACACTACAAGTAAATGGAGTCTAATAAGAGAAAAGATGCATTGCTGGCTGTATCAAAGAAGCATAAACAAATGTTAAAAAGGTGATATGAAAACACTTTACCAACATATGTTTATACACTTCATGAGACCAACCAAGGAAATAAACCAAACATTTATAACAAAAAGGGAAGGAAATAAGCAATGATAATACTAAACAGCCAAGCAGTGCAGTGATCTGTCAATCTTGGCAAATAAATGACCTGTAAGGAGATCATCATAAAGCTCTCAGTGTGAAGGGAAACACTTGATACAAAAGCTAAACACAGTCATTAGAAAAGTGTAATTAGGGAGAAAAAAGAAAAAGGAAAAAGAAGAAGAAGAGAAATTAAAGATGGCCTGAACTACTATTAATGTAGTGCTGTAGTAATTTGTGATGCTGTCTTTTTTTTGTTGGTGGAAAAGTCTTCTCCTGTGCTGTTTCAGGCAGAATAAAAGGGTGAGTTGAAGTTCGGTAGAAGAGATCATATGCTGACCCATATGAATTGAATTTGCCCATAACTCAACTAAACCCGTATTTGAAACACCTCCCCCAGTGTTTTATAACCTGGATTATACTCATAGATTTAGAGATAATATTTGAAACTGTCCATCAGGACTGATACTGTAATGTCTTGAAATGACAGGGTGTGTTGAGAGAAGTAATTGCTTCATCAAGGCTTTAGGTAAAGGTGCAGCTTTCTTGATTGAATTACACACTGACAAGGTGAACACTCCTTTATGTGACAAGTAAAGGTGCAATCTTTTACTTCTGCTATTTGGAGCCACTGTTCATTTAAGTGGGAAACAGTGGGAGATAAAACGTTAACACAAGTAGAACATGCATTATGTTACTTAAAATCCACAGCTGGGTTGTTTTCCAGGTAACATAGATCCCGCAGACACTCATGGACAAAAGAAAGGGGTGGAAAAATTCATTTAAAAACCAAATAGACTTAATGAGAACCACAGTAATTTTCGACTCTGATAATGTGATTCAAAAACAAGGTAGGTGCAAAACAGGCATCTTCACATTGCACGGCAGTAAGATGGAAATGAACAGGATGTCCAGAAAGAAATGGTGTACTACATCAACGAGACAGCAGCTGCATTTGCCAGCATGAAGATTTAGGTGATGATAATCCACAATTTAAAACGGATCTAGGAATCTTCCACTAAAATTCTGTTTCCACCTTAACAGTTGGATGTGAAAGCTGGAAATCCACCAAAGGTACAGACAGACGTCTAAAAGCTTTTGAAATTAAATGCCTTGGGGAAATAGTAGGTATTAAATGGAATGAATTTATAACAAATACTGAGATTCGTCAGGGAGGTGAACAAGACTTAATCTCCTAAATTATCCAGAAATGAAGATGGAAATATCTAGGATATGTGGTAAGAATGAAGCCAGATCTGATGGCAGACTGTCTGCCATGGCAAGAATGCCTTCAGGCTGACTGTAGAATGTGTAAAAGGGGCTGACCAAAATAATTCCTCCATTGAAAAGTGCTTAGAGCTGGAAACATTATGGGTGACTTCACAGAGAGGGGGACAGTCAAGGAGAAAGGCAGATGGACAACAATCAACAGAGTCCTGCATATGTTTGAGGGAACTCTTGGCAGTGTAGGGAAAAATTGCGAGTTTCGTGTCACCAAAGGTCTTCATTCTATTAGGGGCTGTAAACACTTGGCAGACCTGCAAAATGATTTCAGAAATTTTACCAGCACTAGAAGGACATATTTTAACCCAGAGTCCAAGCTCTGTCCGTCGCTTGCAACTGGCAGCTGCAGTAAGCACTGCAATTTGTGTAAACTCATCACTACCCACAAGTTTCTAAGATCAACACACAAAGTGGTTTCTGCCGGTATGAGGGAGAAAACCACCAGGTTGTCTTCCTGCATCCGGGTGGAGGAAGTCAGTGATTGTCTGCCTGCAATAATAAGGGAAGGCATGTCGGCTGGGGCCTTGTCTTCAAGCAGAGTGTCTTGGCTTCTGACCCAGCCAGTGCACTGCTGTTCTTAATTAGCCATGTCTTGACTATCTTAATATCTTGGCATGTAGCTATCTGGGATTCTGGAGTCAAGCATGCAGTTCTTTAGTATTATCTGCACTTTCTCAGTCTCTGGAACTGTGTCACCTGAACTGTTGCATCAGTGGTGTCCTCAGTGACCACATCTGGCTGTTCCCTAAAAGCTGGGATTTGATGACCTGAACAGGGGCGTCCTGTGCTCTTTGTTCTGCTCAGCAGGCTCCTGCCTGGCCACCAGCTACCCCTTGGCAGGGAGAAAGGATCCTTGATAACACCTTTTAGCCTTGGGGTGATCTAAGATGCCTTAGTCGGTCTCAGATGGTCTTGGCACTTGCATTGTACCCAGTATGTGTTAGTTATGAAGGGGCAGGAGGGCTGTGTCTCCCAAAGAGAAGGGTTTAAACCAGGATTTGTTTGGTTCAATCCCTGTCTGTTTGGAATATAAGTCTCAAGATAGATTTTTTAAAGGCAGAATCACCTTGGTTTCCAATTTCAAGTAAAATGAGTGATATTTATTGTATCATGACTTTATTCTCTCTACGAGTTGAATGACTTTAACTTACAGTTATTGTGATGAGTATCTACTTTATTGCTTAAAATGGTCTTCCAGAGCCACAGTAGTAAAATAAGATCTCTCAAATAATGAAAACCAGAAATTTTTTTTTTTCTGCCACAGCTTTGGCAGCAATGACGGAAAGTCATTGATTTCCTTTTGAAACTGTTTCTGAATTGTTTCCTTGATGTTGCCTACCTCTCTGCTGATCTCTTCTTTCTTTAGAAGCAGCTGCTTTCTCATGCATGGTGTGTTCCAGGAACATTTCTTTTACACTTTGTTTATCTGTAGTTTGTTAGACAGGTCTTGGTCACAAGCCAGGAGAAGTCATGAAGATTTTTGTGGTAGGGTAGTTACTGAAGTAACCAGGTGTAAGGAATACAGAAACTGATATGGCAAAAGCTTACATAAAATGGATCGTGCGGCTTTACAAATACATTTTCTTGTCTGCAGCACATTTTTACTTTTCCTTGTCACACACTGAAGTATTCGGTCTTGAGAAGTGTTAAGAGCATGTCCTGTTAATGAATCCTAGGAAAACAGAAAGTAGGAGATGAAAACCTATTACAAGGCAGGTCCTGATGGAGCTGACCCGCTGTCAATTTTTGTCATTTGGGGTTAAGTTGTCTCTCTGAAAAACATCTCATCCCATGCTGGTAATTTAATCAGTCAGAGCCGTGGTAATATAAAGATATAGGCTATGTATGGAAAATAATGTATTATGTGGTAGATCATTGTTGCAGTGTTCGAAAGCTTCTGAGGAGAATTGTACTGTTTTGGCAGGAGTTCAGAATTCTCTTTCCTATAAGAAACAGGTTCGGTGGTTTGTTTTTTCTCTAACATGTCATTTTGAGGTTACATGGTAACATCTGTCAGAGCTATGCTAACCTCTGTCATCCAGCTGTTATAATTGCGGTATTTTCCTTCCTTTTCCCTCTCTTTCCTCTCTTTTCTGCTTTCCCTTTCTCCTCCCTCAGAAAAAGAAGAAAAAAAAAAAAAAGAAGGTAAAAAAAACCCCAACAACAAAAAACACCTCCTTTTATACTGAAACTTCAGGTGGAATGAAGTGGTTATAAAAGCATCTGTCAACACAGGAATGGTTTGCCAAGCCAAGTATTTGGGTTGGAAGTCATGCCTTCCCAACTGCTTGAAAACAGGAAGTATCTCTGTTAAGTGATGGATAGCTCTACTTTGCTGAGAGGAAGAAAAGGCTTTTTTTCTTTTTTTTTTCTTTCTTTCTTTTTTTGCCTCTGGGTCAATAAATGAGTTCTGCAGTTGTTCCATGTATGTAAAGAAAGACTCCCATAAAAATGTGTGTTTGGGTGCACACATCTGTGTGTATGTGTATATATGTGTGTGTGTATGAATATACAAACTTTTAAAAAAACCAACCCAAAACCAACAGTACACTTTGTACATGATCAGTCCCTGTCAGAAGCCAGCCCAGGCACATCTTATCCTAGTGATTCCTGTAAAGCTCTCAAAATCTGTCAGAAACAGCCTGCAGGATTGCAACGGCTCCTGGGTGATTAATTGCCAAAAGAGTCTGGTTCCAGGTTCCATTACAGGTAATTGTTATCTTTTCTAAAGGGGTTCTTTTATTAAAACCCCTCCCCCCCCCAAAAAAAAAGAGGAGGAAAAAAAAAAAGCTGACATTCCTGAGGTTTTGCACCTCTTAGACAGGACTTTCTTATGTAAACATGCACTGAGGAGGGAGTGTTATGTTGTTTATTAGCTGATGATAGTTTTTTTTTTCCGTTCACTTAATTTTAACTTTACTAAAAATCATTTTATTAGAAATGGGGGAGGAAGAGCTTCATGGCATTTAGAGAAGAGAGTGTATTCCAATATCTTCTCCACATCAAAACCTGTCTGTGAGACCCAGCAAGTGGCAAAGGACCAGATCGCTCCTGCTCCTTACTAAAATTGCAGAAAAACAGCCAAAAATTGGGATGTTCTCTGTCCCTTGCCACTGGAGTAAGACTGCTCAGATTGGACATGGGGAGAGGACAAGATCTTGTCCTGAAATCCTCTTTGGAAAGGAAGTTTGCAGCTTTAAAACGTGCAGTTGAGTGGCCTGAAAGTACGGGCAGATTGTGAGAAATCTGATGTAAATTGCTTTTCTGAGACCATATTGACAAAGCGAAGGGGCTGATTCCCTGTTGGTGCCTCCATGGGTTTGAATGTAATTTGGAGCTGAATTTTTGTGGTGCCAAACTGGAATTGTATCAGTAGGGTTGCTTGGATTTGCACTGCTTTTTACTGCACTGAACATGGGCCGTGTTACTGACAGGTTTAGACTTTTATAGATGGAGGCTTGGGCAAAGCTTGGCTCCCAGTGAGCACTGTAGTAATTTGTGCCAACTGGCCAATTTAACTGTTTAAAATATCAGATGGAAAAAAAAAAAAAAGGCATGGAGATACTGGTTCTGCAGCTGCGGAGTATCTGCCTGCAGATGTTTCTGCCAAGAGAAGGGATTGAAACTCGGTTTCTTGAGATATTTTAATCCTATCTGAACAAAACCACATAAAAACGTGCTCTGCTATTGTCTGCATGGGCCAAGGAGCACATTGTTCCTCAAAGCTGTGTTTGAACGGTGTCACTGCTGCAACGAAACAAGTCTCCTCAAGTCTCCTTTCTCCACAATTCCCGGTGAATTCGCTGTATTAATCAAGCTCTGTCAGTGGCAGGATGGTGATGTACAGCAGTGGGGACACTGCAGTTACTCTTGAGTAACATTAAAAAGATGAGAATATTTTGTTATGTCCAGCTTTGTGCAGGTTTGGAAAGACAAGCCTGGCCTTCTGTAGAGGTTTTTGAGGCTTGATATGCTTTCACATCAACTCTGGAAATTTTTGCCGTCTCAAAGCACTCTAAGCACTGCCTATTTGTAAGTTAATTATTTAAGTAATACTCATACCTATTTAAAATCACCACCCATAGTGGAAATGACTGATTTGCTGTGGAACATGCAGAAGCAGGGTATGTCGTTCAAGCAAGTGACACCATTGCTTTCTGTTGATTTAAGGCAGTTCTTTTCCCAGGTTTCTTTTTCTAAGGAAAGATGAATTTGTTATTTTTCTGCATACTGGCACTGTAGGTTTGCTATAATAACTAAGAGACTGATCTGTAGTTGTTAGTTCCTGTTGGTAGCCAGGAAAGAGAGCAGTTCCAGAAGATATATTGAATTACACAGAAAAGTTTTCCCTCTGTTGATGGGACAAACAGGTAAAAATTAGTAGTTGAAGGGAAAAGGTTAACTAATAGCGTAGACGTGGAGGATAAGCAAAGTGAGTAGATGCCACACAAGTAGGGGCATCTGACTGCTAAGCAATGAGGGACAGATCAGTCACATCCTTATTTTTGAGTTGGTTCACTCTCTGTATCGCCTCATCTTGGCTTGGACTCGGATCACATCGACTGTCTCCCTGTTGAAGTTGGTTTACTGTTTGCCAGTGTATCAAACCATCTCTGGCTTTAATTAGTACTTCTGGTTACTGCCTGATTAAAAGGTTCCTGCTGTGCTGCCACTCGGTAGCGCACATTCTTCCTGAACACCTGCTGTCAAACCTATCGTGTCCTTTCTTGTCAACTTGCACAATGCTCTGGGTCTTGAGCAAGACTGACACGATGGAAGGGTTGTGCAGCCCGATTTTTAGAGATCTATGAGGAAAGCAAAGCCTTTGCGTAGGGATTGATAACAGGAGACCGCCACATTTTCTAGGAGCTAGTTTCCCATAATATTTAATGAAATTCTGTTAGTGAATGCAGTTTATGAAGTGGTGGATGTACCGTAGGGTACGGAACCAAGCTGCTCCACCCTGAGAGGAATCGTAGATGTTGTGTAACGACAACAGAGTGTAATCTGCACAAATCTTGGGAGAAGTACAAGGGGTGGTGACCGGCAAAAAAAGTCATCAAAGAGGGGAACTGGTTAGAGATGTTGGCATGTGCTGACGGTGGTGACAGACTTTGGCACAGAAGGAAGAAGGTGGGGAGGTGGAAGAGTGTGAGGAAAGGGGCTCTTGGCAAGAACAAAGCAGTATCGCTTGACTCGGGTGCCTGTAATTACAAGACTCCAGCCTTGTGACACAGTGAATAAGCGTGTCACCTGGAACACAGGAATTCGGGTTGCCTCCCAAAGCAGCTCTCACCAGATGGAGGGGGAATAAACCCTCATGGAACAATAAAATTTAGCTCTTCGCTGGACTGTGGTTTTTAAGTCCCTAATAGTGACACTCCAATGTGTCTTTTCCCCCTCAGCACCTTCTAATTTTGGTAATGAATCCATGGTTGCAAAAGCCGCCACTAGCCTGTCTAGCAAACAGGATGGATGAGCTTCCTGTACTTGAAATTTTCAAAGATCCTAAAATGCCAAGCATTTCCTGATGTGTTGGGCTGGGAGCATGACCTGCTCTGGCACAGAGCGAGAACGAAAATACCAGGCACTGAGGTGAGCCTCGAAAGCGTAGGAGAAGCACCTTTATGGGAGCTGACACTCCACTCCTGCCAGAGATAAATGATGGCACAAGAAGGCCTCAACGCTTCCCACACTTGCAACGCATCTGCCCTGACATGTGGGCAAAACCATGGAAAGCATCTCACAGTTATTGCTTGCACAGACTACAGGAAGGCTATGGCTGGGTGGTGAGGCCCTGACACAGGTTGCCCAGGGAAGTTGTGGATGCCCTGGACATCCTCGAGGCCAGGTTGGATGGAGCTCTGAGCACCCTGGTCTCCTGCTCATGGCAGGGGGGTTGGAATTGGGTGATCTTTAAGGTCCTTTCCAACCCAGGCCACTGTCTGATTCTGTTCATCCTATGACTTTAAAATGCTTTAGAAATGCTCAAATACTGTAATGATGAAAGTAAAACAATTTTGCATTACCCAGTGAGGTTACAAGATACAGAGCATCTCTTGTAGTGTAGTGGGGCTCTGTGTAAGTAGAGGCCACAACAAGGGTTCATAAATAACAATTGTTAATTTAAATTGGAAGGATTTGGTTGCAAATTAACTATTTCCGGTCCTCTCATTTTCATCAGTGGTCTAATCCCAACGGACTCCAAAGGCAAAAATTAAACTTTTAGTTGCATTTTTTTAGGTTCTGCATTAAAAACAATGTACTTACTTGAAAGAAAAGTTTTATAAAAATCTCTTCGTGCTTGTGGAGATTGATTGCAGCAGAGAACATGCAGTAGCACTGATTCTCCAGATGAGCTCTGGTACCTGCTGAACTGACTTGCTTTCTCTTACACACCTCAATATGCCATTTACTGTTTGCTTTGTGGTTTTGTTTTTTTGTTTTGTTTGGTTTGGTTTTTTTAAATTATATTTATTTTTTCTAATGTCGGGTCACCCTCTTGCACAGTTTATCGTGACTTTTGCTGTAAGATCTGATTAAAAATGCTTTTGGTGAATTAGGCATGGCTGTGGAGGTATGTCAGTAGGAAAGCTATTTTTTTTCCTATCCCACAGAAAGCTCATCACCTGCTTCTGCCAGTGTTGTAATTCTGCTTTCTTTGACAATGTGATTTTTGAAAAGCTAACTAAAGATAGATGCTGTAAAAAAAAAAAAGGAAAAGAGGAGGAGGAGGAAAATTAGCAAAGCGCTAAGGTTAATTCTGGTCCATCTTAATAGGAACCACAAATATTTTACCAGCTTTACCTGTTTAAGTTTTCTTTCCTGAAATAATTAGCTTCATAATTGCGCACAAAATACACATTTTTGACTTAGCTATCTTTTTCAATGATGTATTTTGAAGAAATACATTTTAATTACAAAAATAATGAACCATGTATGTTTGAAAGGGGAGCACTTTCTTCTTCATAAAAATGTATTTTTGCCGTCGATGATACTAAGTATTACATGACAATTATCCCACTTCCCTTAAGTGCTCCCAGAAAAACATTGTACCTATGTACCACTAATAACCTTTCAGTGCATGTGCACTTAGACCCTTTTCATAACTGTTGCGGTAAAACCAAAAAAAATTACATAAACCTGCGAAAGAATTGCTTAATGGCATGAAGTGTTCTGGTTTTGAAGTATTCTGGTTTCTACCAAAACCCCAATTACTTAATTTTGTGCCCTTCCTGGCCGACGTAAATTATGCAACCCTCACATCTCGACATCAGTGAATTATGTAGCTCTGCGCACACATCAATTAATTTTGGCCCCATCAACTTCCCACCTTCTCTGTGCTCCTCGCCTCAAATCGCTTCTGCATCTCCCAGCCGCGAGCAGTTCATTTTGTGCAGCTGTATCTGCCTGAACCTGCAGCCCCACTTCAACTCTTCACCCTCCCCCACCTGCCTCTCCTCCTGCTCAGCCAAGACACAGCCTGCTCCTGCTAGATCCCTTCTCCTCCAGTTCCACAGCGAGGATCAATCCTGGTGCCTTCACCTTGTGCCTCGCCAGTGGCTCGTCACCGAACCCCAGTGCACCCACGGGCAGTAGGGCTGCTCCAGAGGTGACCTCGTTGTCCTTATCACTCTCCTCAGAATTTTCCAAATGCACATTGCAAGACTGAAGCTCCATCTTCTGGAACGGCCTGTGAAAGTCATGGCATGCTTGGAGTACCCATCTCCAAAACCCTTCCCATAGGGAAGGAGCCTGGATCATACAACATCCCACCGAGAAAAGATGTAGCTTCTAGGTCTGTGTGAAAAGTGGTGGTGAGGAAAAAGGTGGTGCCAGCATCCCTCAAACTCAGCACTGCTGCCAGCATGCTGGTGAGCATGACCCAGGCCTTGGTGTTGAAGCTGACGGTGCTGCCACAGGTGTGCACACCACGTGCCACAGCAGGCTCCCCTAAGCAACCCAGAAAGAGCTCACTGTCCTCCAGTGAGCAAAAACATCATGAGGGGTACCTTTTACCCTTATTGCCAACCTCTACATGGAGCTCAGTCCTAAGTCCTGAATTATTTTGCCCGGAAAGGAAAAGCACCTCCATGGGAAGTACACAGAGACCAAAGACCGGAGAGAGCAACACGATGCCCTGCAAACCAGAGTGGCCTTGACTTGCCGTTGGTCTCCAGTTGCATTCTGAGCACCGGCAGCAGAGCAGCTGCTTCACCCGGGCTTTGTCCTCCAGTAACACAGGATGGATCAAGACAGGCTCCTGCCTCATCCTCTCCCTCTGCTTTTAGTTCCTCAGGAGCGTGAAGGGTTGGTGGCTTGCCAAAGGGACAAGGTGGTGACAACAGAGCAAGGAGCAATAGAGCTGTGCCCAGGTTCTCCCACGGTCACCACATCGGGAGGGCTGGTGGAGACCAGCGCTCGGTTCAATCTGCTTTTGTCTCTGGGGGCTGGAGGGAATTTGACTCTTGTCTCAAGCTGAGGTTACAGAATATTTTCTCTCCTTTTTGTCTGTGTCAATACAAGCAGCAAGCGCTGCTGAGACTGACTTGTGCTTTTTTTGTGCAGTTCCCAGCACATCTGGCCATCTTGGACAAGGTCCCTAGGCCTGGTCGTAGCAAGAAAGTAGTGATAGCGTGTTTAAAACTTGGGCCTCCAGCTATGACTATATATAAAACACAAAGCTTTGGGGACAAACTGGAGGAAATACAGTTTCTAGTAACTGACCAAAAAAAGTATATTCTCTGTATTACATCTGCAGTTGTGCTTTGCCAGCGTGGGTGCTCTGTCGTGTTAGGAGACTGTCTCAGAACCAAAAGCCAGTGCAAGGCAATGGAGTGCTTGCCCCCAGCTCATTGGCACCAGGCATTTTTCCTGTCCCACTTGCACAACAAGCCCTGGTCATTCATCACTGGGAAGCTAAGCTGGCTCTAGAAAATGTTCCAATTATCTGGGTGTCCTGATGAAACCTGCCTTGATTTAAAAGAGGCACACCACCATACTCACATGAATATCTCTTGCTTCTTCTAAATAATAGAATTAGCTATGGGCATTTCCTTAAGAGCATGCAGAATACAATTGCAGTAATAATTCCTCTCCCTCCAAGCCTAGTCTTGAAACATGCAAATTTCTCTTTCAAGTGCCTTGACAAAAATTGGCAACATCCTGACACACACACACGATTTAGGCACTGAATTACACACTCATCGAGTTATCAGCAGTGAGCTGAGTTCTTTGGTGGATGTATCAGGAGTGCTCTTGACAACTTGTTTCTTGCTCTCTTTTGTAGGGATCTAGCACTGACCACTGCAAGGACAGGGTACAGGGAGGGATACAGACCTTTTGGTCTTCCCAGCACATATATTCCTTCTTCTATCCTTACACAGCTCCTTGCAGCACACCATGGTGCCGTGTGCTTTCTGCTGAGCGTTTTCATGTTCTGTTTTAAAAATAACAAGACATCTCTTAACATTCAGGATACATTTTTCCACTCTGAAGCACCACAACAGTCTTTTTAAAGAAACTCTAGGAAGGGTGTTAACTTGATCAATGCTGTGCAGGAAGGAAAGCTCTTTCCTACTATTTTTTCAGCATGACTTTCACTGACATGATCAGGCTGGGAAAAGACTTATTGGCTGACAGCCCAGGACAGCCATGCAATATCTCTAGTCATCTGGAACTCAAACTGCTCTGCCCAAGGGAGAACCATAACATAAAAACAATTTAGGTTACATGCTGAATCTTATAAACATTGTTCAGTTCTTAAAAAATAGTTTAAATACTATTTATGTGCATTTGCTGTGCACAGGATTATTGTGTTATGGGGTTTTTTTCATATGTCAAGTAAGAAAGGCTGGGAGGGTTTTTACTTTTTTTTACTGTAGATGGTTTTCAAGAATCTTGAAGATTTTTTTATAAATATAGGGAAATGAGTTTCCTCTCTTCTCATGTATTTAAGAGCTTGGCTTCCCCTGTATATCGGATATAACTGTTTTATATATAGACAATGTTTACTTTTTGACCTTGTCCAGAAAGTACAGAGTCACAGAAATGCTGGTTAGAGAGAGCTTCCAGAGGCCCTGTGATCCCCCTTCTGCACATGTGGGACTATTGCCAGCACCTGATCAGGGAGAGCTTGGCTTCCTCTGGCTGAGCCATAAAACCCCTGAGGACAAGAGTTTCCACAGCCTCCCCGATGACCTGCCCCAAGGCTGAGCTTCTCTTCTAGAAATTTTTTCCTTCCATCTCCTGTTTTGAAGCTGAGCATCACTGACCTCTGTCTGTTGTTACCTTATTTTGCATAAAAAGCTTCTCAGAATAATCTGTTCCTCTGTAAGCACATGCAGCTCTAATAATTTGGGATAAAGCAACATGAATTCAGAATGTAAGCTTCACTTCAAAAATCCTTTTTTTCTCTGCTTGATGTCTTGATGGAAGATCTGAACTTGGGATGTGTCCATTGCCACCTGTCCGTCTGCCAAGCCCTAACATTCCAGCACACCTTGCAACAAGTCTGAAAGTATTATTTTAGGAACATATAGTTCCTTTATGATTCCTTTTTTCCATTAATTGGTATTTCACAAGCTGAGTAGCCTTACTGTCTTTTCTTGTGCACCTTCTTGCTTTTGCTGAAATTGTTGGTTATTTGGTGGTGGTCTTGGTTTTGAGTTGTGGTTTTTACTCTCTTGATGTGCTATAACTTCTCCTGTGATTTCATTGCAGGCCTTGCTGAGACCAGGACGAATAGACAGAATTATCTACGTGCCGTTGCCAGATGCAGCCACTCGCAGGGAGATCTTCAAACTTCATTTTCAGTCCATGCCAGTGAGCGATGAAGTCTGCTTAGCTGAGCTCGTTGAGCACACACAGAAGTACTCAGGAGCAGAGGTAAAACTTTCTGGAGTCACTGCACAAAATGATGTTTAAGTTGAACTCAAGTATCATCCAGATACCATCCCTTTAGCCTTCTCCAAGTGCTGGTCAGAACTGTGAAAGGGAACGGTTGAGAGATTTCTGTGTTTCTGCTCAGAGAGCAGAGTGCAATCTGGGGCTTTTTTATTTCAAGATCTCCATCAGAGGACTGTTGCCAAGGGAAAGGTCTCTTCCAGGGTGAGCCACAGTACGATCCCAGATGGCCTCATGAAGGATGTGCTGCCAGGAGTGGAGGGAGGCAGAGGCAAGTGCTCCCAGACTCCCCAGGCAGTTCACCTGGGGGAGTCTCCCCACATCCCCAGGGATCTTTTGAGTTTAGGATTGTGACTGAGAGCCTCAGATGGAGTTATGGAACAGTGCAGGGGAATTGCAAGGCAGTCATTGGTCACTTTGAAGCTTGTGTTCCTATTCCATATAATCAGGACCTCACAGCCACACTTTACTGTTACAGCTCATTGCTATTAGTTACCTTCTGACAATGAACGTCAGACAATTATTTCCTGTCCTGGGTAGAAGGAGAAACTTTCTCAGATGCTGCTGCCTGGCAGTTATAATAAGTAGCAGTACATTAGTGGTCACCACTCTGCTCCCTGAATATTATTCATGTCAGTGTCTCGTGAAAGGATATTTCATTCTTTCCTCATTTTAATTAATTGAGAGTAATTATATTACTTCAAAAATTCAAAGACTGTTATTAAGATTGCCAAGTCAAGCCCTTAAAAGGTACGAAAGACCAGAATTTCCACCTTCCTGTAAGCAGTCCTAGTGTATTATCGCAACATCTTTAATTACATAGTCACCTTCTGCTTTTTCCATAGCAGAGTGGAAAATGTGATGTGCTTGCCTTAGCTCTCCAGCTTTCAGTGTGCTGTTTACAAGGGCAGGGAAATAAGGTAAACTTTTGTCTTGGTCCAAAAGAGGGGGTGATGGTGGAGTGTTTGTGTGGTTCTTGTAATCCTGAAGGTCCTTCTCAAGGGACTGGTCATTGAACATGATGTTCCAGGCAAGATTTCGGCTCATTTAGCTATCACTCAAATGCTGGTATGATGTAAAATGCTGTGTTGCCTACTAAGTAACCTCTGGCTGCTGAGGGCACTGCTGAGTGTGCTCCGGCCTCATTTTGGGAACCTGTGTCACAGGGGACACCAAAGTTGAACACACAAGATCTTTTCTCCTCCACAGTGCAGGACAGGCTGTGCTCTGGGAAAGAATGAATGAAAGCTGTGTAGGGAGCAAGGCTGGTTTGTGTAGCACATCTCATTTCCACACAATGTGGGCTATCATAATGGAAAAAAGGCAACAATAAAAAGGGTTTCAGGCTTGAGTGTTGGTCTGAAAAACTGTTGAAGCTCTACTGCCCCCACACTTTGGAGCAGTGACCTGAAACAGTGCTGTGTTCATATCCGGGTGACAGTGATACAGCTTTTGCTGCCTTAGGGAAATTTATCTGCCTCTGGCTGAGCTACAAGCCTCCAAAAACATAAGCATAAACATATCCTCCCTTGTGTATGGAAACTGTTGTCTTACCAGGCAACAACTGTAATGCTTGTATTTTAGAAATTCCAAGCAAAGCATATGGGGATTTCCTCTGGATCTGGATCAGCTGAAACTCTAGTGGTGAATTCCTGTGCCTGGTTGATAATGAGTCGCAAATGTCTTGGTGCTGGCTTTGTACAGAACCAAAAATAAGTTAATGGGTCATTGAGTGTAGCTACACACTACTTGCAGGGGGAAAAAAGGGCTGCCTGTTTCTAACACGGCATTGCTCATGAATTCTGTTCTTTTGCATCATTCAAAGTATTATAATAACTGGGATGCAAAGAGTAAATACAGAAAAAGGCTCAGTCAGTGTTCCTTGGAAGAATACATAAGAAGTCTTGGCAGTTGGCACGCACAGTGGCCAGTTTCATTAAAGCCTTTTCTTCCTAGTGTCTCCAGCTTCCCAGCTTTACAAATAGTTTCCGCTGCTGAATGGCAAGTTCCCATTCCACTGTTCTACCCTTTGTTTAGAAAAAGAAATGGAAAATGCTTGGTTTTGTGACTAGGAGATGCCGTATGAATAGGGAGTTGCGTGTAAAGATGCGTTGAATCATCCCGCCGTGAGCTGAATAAACAAGCCAGTAAAGTGGATAGTTCAGTGAGCATCTGGCTTCCAACTTGGCCCTTTTTCAGATCAGATACTTGCATATATTTTTGTCTGTCATCACTTATGACCAGTTATCTCTGTTCACCTGCTGGATGCACGTTTCTCTTAATGAGTACCTTTAAAGATATATCAAGATAGCAAAATAGGGTGATTACTTCCCACTGTTTCATGTGAGAGAAAATGGAAGATAATTTATGAGGGTGAATTACAATTTCCTTCTCTCGTGTGTAAGTGAAGTTTAATGTAATAAAGAAAGGGCACTAGACAAGCAATGTCTGTACAATTAGCTTTTAGGTCAAACAAATTCTCAGCTTTCTAGAAATACTTGGATTTGAGTTTGATCTGCATTTCTAGCCTTTTCTGGAGCAGTGCTGTGCAGCAGTGCTTGAGGCTCTCCTTCAGGGATACTTCAGTGTCTGTAAATCAGGAGAGAAATTGGTAGGCACAGAGGAGAAGTCCTTAAAAGTGATAAAAATGGTGAAAACAACAAACATCATGCTGCACTGAAACCTTTATAAGGTTTAATCTAGTGTTTCTGTGTGTTATTTTGGGCAAAATTTCAGGAGGTCCAAATTTTATCAATATTTTTAAATGTTTTTTAGTGGTTTTTTATATAATTAGGATGTCTTTGCTCTGAGGTTGTTCCCAATTTGGTCACAGATTTTTCCTAGAGCGTTTTCACTGCTGTACTTCATGCTGAGAAGTTTTATCTGTTTGATTTCTCACTAAAGTAGGACTAATTAAAGATCCGGCCACAGAAGTATTTAAAAGCGATGTTTTAAAGTACAAGCCATGTGAGTTCCTTTTTGCTTGTTTTCATGGTGCTGCTACAGCCATATAACCCATCTTTAGGAAAGATTGGCTTTCCACAAACTCAGGTGCTCCACTGTTTTTAAACTGGGCTTAGATGAGCAAGGGATGAAGCCAGTGTTTCCCCACTGTAGAAATATTTTTTTCCAGAAAGTAGGTGATAAAAAGGAAAATAAACCTAGTAGAGTGAGGGACCCTCTTTTGTTGTCTGAGCTCCAGTCAGATGATGTTTTTGTTAAAATTTAAAAGGCAGTAGTGGAGAGGGAGTTTTAGGCAGGAACTGAAATCAAGCGTTGAGTTGTTTTGAGTTTGAATTTGGTTAGAAGTAATAAAAAGTTAAATAATGTGGATATGATGACAATATTCTTCAGATGAGTGCGCTAATAGAACTAAGATAATGGGACTGACTGCTTTTAAATTGGTGGAAAGCAGGTCATGGTGAAAGCCAAGGCTGGCATGGTTTCTATAGTATTATCAGTTTCCATGCTTACAGGACACAATAGTAAAGCGGGAATCTTGGAACCTGTAAATCTTTCATTGGTTCTTAGGCGAAGCAGAACAGTTAATGTAAAAAATATCTTTCTCACTTTGCAATAACTCTCAATGGGAGCACAGAGAATGAAGGGGAAGAAAAGCAAGCTGATGAAGGTTTGCTCTGGCTCAGCTAAAAGCAGATTTGATGCCAAAAAGGTCTTTGCAGCAGCACACTAGCTGCAATCAGCTCAAGCCTTTGACTCTTAAAATATGTATTCCAAAACATGCATGTTCTTGTTTACCAGATATTGACATATTTAAACTGTTAACTTTAATATAAAAACACCCCAAACAACTAAAACCTCTCCAAATTCCTCTCTCTCTTACAGAGGAAGGTACTAAGTATGAAAGGAATGAGGATGAGTTCTGTCATAGGTGTACAGAAGGGTAAAGAGTCTTTTAGGAGATTAGAAAAAATTTGTCTCTTTAGTGAAGAACATCTGCAGTAAAGGGGAGAGAGGCCTTAGATATGGGGAGGGGAAAGGACATTTGACAAATAAGGATGTTTTACTTTCTTTACATCTAGCTTTCTGTGAAGAAAAAGATCTTCCAGACTTAAGGAAAAGGTTTTCTGCCTAGCATTTTTAAAGGGCAATGAATTCAATCCTGTATAGTAGCCTAAAAAGAGACTCTGGCTTTTTGAAGTGAAGGCATCAAAAAAATTAAAAAAAAAAGCCCGAAAAAGTAAAGTCTCTATATGGGGAAAAAAAACAGTATACCATTCAAATCTTGTCCTGGCTGAAGCTCAGGGTTCTAATTTTTAAATGTAAACATGTTTGTTGCTTTTCTGCTCAGTCATGCTACATCCTGAGCATGTTCAATTCCCATTGGATTCAGCGGGTGTCAAAGGTGCTGAACACATCATGCTTTGGAACTGGGCCATCAGACTTTGTACTTCTAAAATGCCACCAAGAAATGCATATGTCGCATCAGAAGTATGTGATTTGAAAATATTCTTTTGTAGTTAAAGCATCTGGGGCTGAAATGACTCTGGCCTGACACTGCTGGACGGCCTTTCCTTCTGAAGGCACAGCTCAGCTCCACACCAAGATGTGGCATCACAGTGAAATTACAGATTTTCAAAGTGAGGAACGCTGTCAAACTGCAATGCAGCAAGATTAAGGCCTCAGATGAACTCCTGATGTTTCTCTTGGAATGATGCAGAGGATCTGTTAATTTATATCACTCATTGCAAAGTGAACATTTTTGTGTGGGTGGGTGAGGAAAAGAGGCTCAGCCTTCATCCAATATGGGTAATACGGGATCACCGCCTTCCTATACACGTTTATCAGTGCTAAGGATGTGTTTGGCACAGGTGGCTGGAAGGTGAGGAAATACCTGGCATTCGGAATGTTTTCCAAATGTCAGTGTTTGGGATAAACGAGATGAATCACCGGAAAGGAAATAACTAACTGCACAGGACTTCCCATGGGATTTTGCTCGCTGCTGGTCTCACAAGAACCTCGTACGTGCAGAATGTGCTTGGGCAGATTGGGAACAAGGGCAGCACGAGCACCTGGGTATGTGGGTGATCACTCATTGGCATGGCAGTGCTGAAAACAAGACTTTGTGGTGTTACTCCATCTCTCCTTTTCCTCCAGACTTTCCTTTTCAGGCATTTCAGAAAGATCAGGCTCCCATCGCGCATTTTTTCAGAGATGGGGTGGCAGGTTTGTTGCCAAAAGTGGATGGATTTTCATCAGCTGAGACCTGATACAGTACTGTGTGCACTCACCCTGGGAGGATATAATGCCTGGTTAGCAATCAGCATGTTTATGCAAAATGTAAGGTTTGGTATAGAGAGGAGTATTTGCACTAAAATTTATGCATGACAAGCCCATCTAGGAAAGAACCTTCTCTCCTTCAGTGAGATAATGATTTGCTAATAGTTTAATCAAGCAGAGGAGATTTAATGCATCTGGCTGAAGGGGCATTAGCGTTTCCGAAAAGGTCAGACCCATTAACAGCTCAGGAGGATACAGTGGAAACTGCTTCCTAAGTAACTCAGAGAACAGTGATCCTCAGAGGAGCTTGGGGAAAAAAAGCCAGGGGGAATTTGAATGAGCACCAAGCAGTGCTGAGGTATGAATTTCACTGCTTCTCAAACTTGAGATTTCCTTTCCTCATAAAGCTCCCTGTGCCTTTGCAGGGTTGTTTCTTTTGTCCCTGTTCGGAGAAAGAACATCCATAGAAGCATCACCTGTGTCAGGGGCAAGCTCCCTTCCCATGAGCTTGTGCAAACCCGCTGTAGTTTCCCCAAACCAGCTGAGGCCGTGGATGATGCCCGAATTTACCAGCAGCACCGACTGTACTGTTTGTCTCCTTCCCCGTCCCTGCCCTCCCTGTTCCACACACGGCAGAGTATCCAGGAGCTCCCCTTTGTTGAGGGTGGCAGAGGGGGAGTGTGTTGCCAGCACAGCAGGGGACTGTTGAGCTGTCACCAACACACAGGCTTAGAAAAGGGGGACCTAGACTGATACTCTGTCAGCCAGCTTCACTTGCCCTCTGCTCTTGCCTCTGGCTTTGCTGCTTTATTGTCCTGGGTTTGGCTGTAATTCCCAGCAATGGAAAAACATGTTGCTCTTTAAAAGCAGATGGGAATTCATTCCTGAAGGAAAAATGTCTCTTTAGGCTACTGCTATTGTTTGAGTTTTATTTTTTGCCTGTGAGTTATTTCTAGCAACTTTTAATTTAATTTATTCTTTTTTTTTTCTTTTTTATTAATCAGACAGCGTGGGGATTATTCTTCAATGTCTTAAAGCACACGCTCTCACTACAGTAATGATCACAAATGGGGTATATAAAGTTCAGAGTAAAAATTGCATTTGCAGTGATCAGGAAGGAATTGAAAACGCTGGCTTATTTCTGCCTTTTGAAGTGTATTCATTTATGTAACACGAATGCTTATATCAGCTCAGGGTAGCAGAATTGGCTTTTATGTTAAAAAAAGGAAAAGGAAAAATAATAAGCACTTTTCCCTCACACTGACCTGTTTTTCTGATTTAAACCTGTAGTGCTGGCGCTTGATCTTGTAAGTTATGATGTGTCACCGGGTATGTGGTTAGGATTGGACTTGCTGCTTTGGGTTTGTCTCAACTCTAGTCCTAAAGTATAAGACAAGGCATAAAAATTAGAGAAAGTCACCAAAAAGTCATTGCACTTCATGGTAAATCAATTCCTGATCCTTCACTCTTATATGCCAGCTTCAGGGCCAGATCCTCAACGTATGCAACTTGCTGTAAATATTATGTCTTAGTACATTAGCAAAAGATATGTCTGAAGTTTTTTGTTTTATTTTCCATTAAATCACTGATTTGTATTTTTCATAAATGGGGGAGAAGGGAGGGAGCTAAATATTCTTACATATCCATTGCCATTTCTCATGCCCTTAAAATTAATAATTGTCTGACTTGCTTAAGTGGCTGCTGTGATTACTTTTAATAGTGTACAATGTCTGGGTATCAGTCAGTGTTCAGTTTATCCTTCCTTACATGTATATTATTTTCCCCTTGGATATGCTGAGTCCAGAGGAGGCCACCAACGTGATTAGAGGGATGGAGCACCTTTCCTTTGAGGAAAGGTGGAGAGAATTGGGATTGTTCAGCTAGGAAAAGAGAAGGCTTGGGGGTGACCTAATTGTAGCCTCCCAGTATCTGAAGGGAGCCTGCAAGAATGATGGAGAGGGACTATTTACAAGGACCTGGAGTGACAGGACAAGGGGAAGTGGCTTCAAACTGAAAGAGAGTAGGTTTAGATTAGATAATAGGAAAAAATTCTTTGCTGTGAGGGTGGTGAGGCCCTGGCACAGGTTGCCCAGAGAAGCTGTGGCTGCCCCATCTCTAGAAATGTTCAAGGCCAGGTTGGATGGGGCTCTGAGCAACCTGGTCAAGTGTAAGTTGTCCCTGCCCATGGCAGAGGAGTTGGAATTGGATGATGTTTAAGATCCCTTTCAACCCAAACTATTCTATGATTCTATGGTTTCAAGGAGGTAGCACTAAGACATAATCTCAGGCATCAATTTAGCCAGTAGAGCTGCGGGAGGCTCCTGGCTTCTGCAGTAAAATTACCTTCCCATCCTTAACAGAATCAGTCCTCCAAAAACAAGAGTACTGCTTGGTCAATGAGATCTAAAATAGTTCTGATTATGATGTTAATTGGCACTAGGAATATTTAAATGTACTACCTGAAGGCTAACTCAGATAGGATGTTTATACCAGATGAAGGCATCCAGAGGAACACCTCGTGCTGACCTACTTGTATTTCTGGGACCCTGCCAGTTAAATTGCTGTCGTGGTGGAAGAACTGTTAATGAATGGCAGAGGAATAATAGAGCCCAGGTGTAAAAGCTTATTAATCTACCTGAGTATTGTTGCTATGAATGAAAAACATGTATTGTAATGACAACACTAACTGTTTATGCTTCACTGAGTGGCAAATATTGGAGAGGTGGGAGGTGTGTGTGGATTAAAATATTCAAACGTGTTGGTATCTTTGTGTACATAGAAAATAGGGTGTTTGCCTTTGGCAGTCATCAGCAAAGTCATTGTTTCTGTTGCAAAAATTTGGAACCTAATAATAAACAATAACATGATATCTAATAAAATCAAATCACAGTAGACTGTGAATATCTTGAACACTAAATGTACCTAATTTCAAACTTAAAGCTGTCACTAGTAAAACTATATTTGTGTGGAACATGCACCAGCTATTCTGCTTCCATTGCTTTCTCTTATGATAGAAATAATATTTCACTTGTGTAAAGTGAATTTAGAGTTTATTTTGTGAGGGATGATAATTATTGATAAAGTATTTGGAAAGGGTTTTTCCCCCCCTCTTAACTTTCCATAATTTAATTATCACAATTTAATTGTGATATGCTTTAATGTTTCCCATCCCTAAAAATGTGTATGAGCTGCAGGCTTATGCACTTTTCATCCCATAAAGTTATTTGAGTTTGAAAATTTGCTCTGCTGTATTCCTTTCAAAGAGGTTTTGATTACGTATAATTTTATTTTTCTAAGTGAGATTTTTTGGGAGGAAGAATATTTGAAATATCTGCTTTTGTTCCGCTTTCTTTTTTTAACCACAAACTTGAGCCATAACACTGTTGGAGTTGGTGGCTTTTTGGTGAGATTAAGCTGCTCAGTGTTAATTCTGAAACCATTTGAGAAGTTGTTAGTAATTAAGACATTCACTGATGCTGAATGTGGGAACAGGGAAGTTTTCATCTATTTGCAGCCAAACCTACGTTGTCAAACAGGGCAATTTTCATTCTTGCCCTGCAATTTCTGTTTTCCAGAGCCCTGCTGGAAAGCTGATGGGCACAAGCAGTGCTGTAGCTCAGATCTTTGTATATCAGAAATTGGAAGCTGTTATTTCCAAGTTATCTTTTACGGTTCCCCTGAAATACGTATGGAAATACATAAAGCTTTAGATTGCCTTTGGCAAAAGGATTAAGAGGTTATTGGCAGATGGAAACAGTGCAATAACAACTCTGCAGCAAATTATTAGCTATGTTAGAAGCAATTCCGTGGTCTGTTTTGCTTTTTAATTAAACTTTTTCAAACTATCACCCAGTTCTCAGCTTAGGCTTTTTGTTTCCTGTCTTTGAGCAATGAAAATGTCAAGGATAGCTGGGTAGGAAAAAAGCCTTTCAGGTCTTAGTCTTCTGTAATTTGTCCATGGCATTGCGTGTATAGAAGTGAGCCATCGGATCTGGCTTGACCACTTGCAGTGGAAGAAAACAGAGCAAAGCCCAAGATGAGTGCAACTGCTAATCAGTCTTGACATCCCTATTGTCAGGGGAAGAGAACCAAGAGCGTTTTGTCCAGTCTAAAAGAGCTGCTTTGGATTTTGTTTGATGGTTCGTTTTCTTCTTTAGGGAGGTGGGGGTGGGAGTTATTTTTTTTCCGAGTAATTGGTGTCTTACAGAGATGGGCTTTGTGGTGTTTGTTACTTCATTTCCTAGCAAACAAAGTAAATTTGTGATAAAACTAGAAAATGGCTATTGCACTTAACACTGCAGAGTGAAACACACCATTGGAGGGGAAGGAGGGGGAGAGCAGCAATCTGTCTTCTGTTTTGTCTTACTGTGCTTTTTACTGGGATCAACCAACTTTGTCTTTTTCCAGAACTGCTCCCAGTAAGCTCCCATTTGATGATAAACTGATGGAGAGGGGTTAAAAACAGGTGTGCCCAGCTCACGCATTAGACTCTTGTGTGTTTGAAAGTAGTAGTGAGTCCATGTCAGGAAAACTCCTTCTGCTCCATCTCTTCAGCAGGTGATTTCCCTTCCACAATGTGTTTTTTGTCGTTCAACCAAGGGTGAGGGACCAAAGGGGAGAAGTCAGGAGGGCAAGTTGGTGGGGATTTTTTCCCATGACAGGAGCTGGGGTGTTCAGCCACAAGCAAGCAAAAAGCAGCAACCCCAAAACCAAAAGTCATGTGCCACTTGTGTTTCTGGTTGCTTTGTGCAAGTGGCAGTTGTGGTGTGTACCTGGAGAGAGGTGTTTTGGGGAGCCCCCTTGCCAGGGAGGGCACACAATGATGCTGGAGGGCTCATCACATGCTCTTGTGATCAGCCATGTTACCATTTCGTGGGATCTTGCCATTTCTGTGGTCATTTTTGTGTATTTTTGTGTTATGCAAACCAAGGGGAAAGAGAACCCAACCGCATTCCTTTGTTAGCGAAACAGAATTTGCAGGCAGGAAAATGTGTGCGGTAATTCAGTGTAAACAAGAGAGAACAAAACTTTTCTTGATTTTGACTTTTCTAGTTAAAGGCCTGAGGACTTCCAAAGAAGCATTGGCAATCTTGTTTTAATATTCAAATAGCAAGCACTCATCATAATGAAATGTCAGTTCTCAGAAGTGGGGTATAGTCAGAATGTTAAAAGCTGAAAACTTGCTCTCCGTTTCTAACATTCTTTGCTACTAAATTTGCAAAAGTGTAGTTCGTCTTCATTAAACCATGCTTAGCAAGAACAATATTTATGGAAAAGCAGGAAAAAAAAGAAAAAAAAGAAATTATTTGTCTTCTATCAATGCTTGGAAGTTGAAATAAGAAAGTGAACTTGGGCATTGAGACAGGATCTTACCCTAGGCTAATTGTTTACCATTAAAGAGAGAGCTTGCATGCAGGAGGGAGTGTTATGTTTTGGACTTACTTCCTTGTAACTCATAAATCTTGGCTGTATAAATGTTCAGTCATTAATTAAGGCTTTCAAATTAATCTGTTTCCTGACTGGACTTGGCTGTTTTTGCATAGAGCAATGCTGTTGCCCAACCTCCCGGTTTCGGAGCGCTCTCAAATGTGTGACACGGAAGGATGATGTTTATTGTGGAGAGTTAATGAACAGCAGTAAGGAGGGGAGGGGGAGGCCTTTGGCTACCAACATGTACAGGAAATAGGGCAGTGGTATCAAAATGGGTTTGCATACTGTAATTGCTTCCCTTACTTCAAACAATGGTAAAAGTGGCTATTTTATATTGATAAATGTCAGTCCGGAGCAGAAGGATTTTTCATTCCTTTCATTATTCTAGAACAGCGTTCTGTCTTTGCAGTTCAGCCAGTTTACTCAGGATGTTGTATAAATGCAGCCAAAAAGTGTCTCTCATGTGATGGAAAAAGATTTCTACTTTCGTTAGAGACTTTTTAGAAATTAACTGGTAATGTTATCATTCAGGTAGTATTATCATTGCATTCATTTGACCTGCTGCTCATTTGGGGTTTGTGTCCTACTTGAGTTACTCTGTCTTTACAGATGTGTAAATGTAGATGTATTTGTGTCTCCTTTCTTACTTACGCAGGAGCATTTATAAGATATTTAATTATTTCTCTAACGTTAAGTATTTTCAGAAATTTGTCCTGGAGATGTGCTACATTTTGAAGCCATTTTAAACAAAAAATGTTTTCATTATCTGGCTTGTAGGGCTTAGATTAGACATATAAAAGAAATTCTTTGCTGTCAGGGTGGTGAGGCCCTGGCACAGGTTGCCTGGAGAAGCTGTGGCTGCCCCATCCCTGGAAGTGTCAAGGCCAGGTTGAACGGGGCTCTGAGCAACCTGGTCAAGTGTAAGTTGTCCCTGCCCATGGCAGGGAGGTTGGAACAAGACATCTTTAAGATCCCTTTCAACCCAAACCATTCCAGAATTCTTTTTTTTTTTTTTTTAGTAAAATGATTTTTCCATAACCAAGAAAACCCCTTGCATTTTCATGGCTCCAAAGAGAAGGCATGTTTTCAGTGTCAGTTAGTCCCAAGCTAAGCCACTGTGAACATTTCCAGGTCTTTCAGTACTGCTTTTTGCAGGTTTGTGATGAGAGACGTGACTCTACGTGTTCGTGAGGAGCAGTGGCAGAGGAATCCCTGTCCTTTTAACCAGTGTTTTGAAATCGAGCACAACTCAGTGTGGCCTCAGTGCATGTGCAAGAGCAGCCTTTTAAACTCAACTCTACCACTCTTATCATGTCTTTCTGGAGTAGCTAAAAAGATTATTGTCATCCAGTAAGTTCTTTCAAAAGTAGAAGCTGACCACAGAGACGCAGCGTCAAAGATGTGCAAGCAGAGAGTGACCCACTGAGTTAATCCAGGTGAGCCTCTTGTGCTTGGTAAAAGTACCATGTGGAGCATGATAGGAACACTTGATAAATGATAAAGCATAGCATTAAGAAACTGTGGTGATAAATCTCCCTTCTGCCAGAATACATTTGATTGAAAACAGTCCTGGGCTTGCTGGGAGATAGGTTTGGACTGTCTCATGGGTTTCTTCTTTCTTGCGAATTTGATTAAATCACTTGACACATCATATTTGGTAACAAGTAAACTATTTCAAAGCCCAAAATGATGATCAGCTATTACGTAAGACTCAGTGTTGAATTTGGTGGTGTCTGTTTGCAACCTAAGTAACAGAACAAATTATAATTCTCCTTATTGCTTGCCATATACTAAGTAGGACTGATTTTGCCATTCAACATCAGGATGTGCATTCAGAATACCTCTAGGGCATTTTTACAGAGTGTGTGTTTCTCAGGCTACACACTTGTTTTGGTACCTGTCTCCTGAGTGGTGTTGCCAGCGGGTTGCATCAAGCCACTTGGGAATGGCTGGTTCCACTGCCATTCCGATACCATAAAGTAAAGCAGAAGTCATTCAACCTATTTGAAAAGTGCTGAAAACCAAATAAATGGAGTAAATAAAGAGGTTAAGTTAATGTAGTGGTGGGAGCCATGTGTGGCCAGTGCCAGCCCCCTGGACCACAGGAGCTGCTCCACTGATGTGACAGTCCCAGAGTTCATCAGGCTTTCCCTGCAGAGCCCGGTGCAGCGTCCCTGTGCAGTGTCATTGCTCATGCTGTGCTTTCTCCAGGTGAACAAAACAACCATCCTGGTGTTAAAATGATAAACCCAGTCCAGTCCTAGCCCAGCCAGGATCCGCACGGAACAGGTTGTTCCCTGCAACTCGGAACAACACTGATAACATTTGGCAGGAATAGCAAATACGCATTAATATTTGCGTTATGATAACAGAGAGAGCCTATTTTGAGGTTTGTATGTGATGCTAATAATTCATCCTTGGTTTTGAGATGATTCCTGGAAGAAAGTATTTCCTTCCTACGGGAACAGTCTTTCTTGAAAGTCTCTCATTTTTAAAACAGTGAGTTTTTAGTTACTTTATTTTTACTATTTAAAATCCAGCAGTTTTATTGTACTAATATTTAGTCTGCCAGGACATTCTAACACCAGATTTTTTTCCTTTGAAAATAGTGAGGGGTTTTTTGTTGTTTGTTTCTTCTTAATTCATATGCAACATTTAAGGAAAGCTTAATTAACCCCAGCATGCAGGGAGAGGGAGAGGAAACAGTGCTCAGCAATTGAGAATATAATCAGCTACATTTATACAGAAGTGATTGTATTACCTAAATCCCCTTTTCTTTAATTTATTTTTTGTTGAATTTGGGGGCTAGGAAGGGAGGGCAGGCATAGGCTTGGTAAAAAAAAATAATGGAGGGAGAAAGAATGCTTCCTTGGATCTGGAAAACAGACATTTAATGAACTATCTCTGATTAGAGCTGAAGTATTGGTCTTGCTCTTAAAAGTCCTTGATGGAGTCAGAGTTTAAATTCAGTCTAGGAGGTTGGCAAAGGTTGGAAAAGCCATGGAAGTCAAATCTACTCTCAAGGTGTAAATATAGGACAGGGCTGATCCTGGATAGGAAGGACTGTCTTGTTACTGTTTTTTATTAAAATATTTTGTTACTTCTGCTGCAAATTAACATTGGTTTGAACATTTTCTCTCTTAAGTATTGTTCAGTCTTCCTCATTAAAAAAACATTTCCTCAATAATAATAGGTTCCATATGTAGATGTCCTATGTATGTAAGATGATACATATTAATATAAGTAATCGCACATGAAAATGTGTTTTTTTGCTTTTCACCATGTAATGACTCTTCCTGCTCCAGCCTCCTGCCCCCAAAACAAGCAGAACAACAAGGAAATGTGCAGTTTTGAATCATTTTCCAGATAGCCCGTTGTCCAAGTTGAAATGGAGCTGGCAGAGGAGGCAGCAGCTGGCAGAGATGGATGACTGGCTGTTCCAGGAACAGGCTGACTCTGTGCAGCGGGGTCGGTACCAGGGCCTTGCGTGCGCCCGGCAGCGAGAGCGCTCGGCTCAGCAAAGCTGTTCACCATGTGCTTCACTCCACACAGGAGGCCAAATCCCTCCTCCTCCAGGATCCTTTCCCCTGACAAGGAGGAGGCTCACTCAGGTGCTTCCAGCTGAGCCTTTGCTCCAGTGCTTTGCTGAGCTACAGCATTGCAGAGAGATGGAAAGATCTCAAAAACCTACGGGGAAAGCATTTCTTAAAAAAAAAAAAGGGAAAACAAAACCCCTCTTTCCTTTTTGGAGGGTTACAGTATTCCAACGTTTGCCTGTAGAAACAACACCTGACCTCATAAAAATTCATAAAAACACAGAGCTATAAAAAGCCAAATCACCTTGTGAAATTTCTAATTTTTTTATCTTTTCTTTATGAATTTGACAAAAGGAAGACTTCCATGTGTTCTGGTTAAGGCTTGGAACGTGATGCAATCAGTCAGTTCGGCCGATGAGATGTTTTCCAAGTATCCTGCAGCAGATGAGCCTGCCAGCTTCCACAGGGAGGATGGTGTAGGGAGAGGAGGTGGGGGAGAGCTGCAAGCATTCTTTAGTCCTGGCAGCTGCATGTGCAGCAACACTTAAAAGACTACCCAGAACCGTTTCCCAAAGCAAAAAGGGCGCATCAGATTTTTCTTTAACCCAGAGGTTGATGGCAAATTAAAAAAAAAAAAAAAAAAATCCTGAATAAGATGAAGTAGTACAGGACACAGCTGTCTCATTGCTTGCATGGGAAGAAATGCAGATATTAGCTTTACTTTTATAAATTTTGCTTTAGACTTTCTTCTGGTAAAATTATTTAGAAACACTAAATTGAATACTTTCTTTGATTTTGTATCATTGACTTAATTTTTTGCATTAGAAATAGAAATCAGAATGTTTCACCTTAGAAAGATTTTAAGTCTTACAATTCAAAATTACTTTTTTCAATATTTTCTTTCAATTTTGTTGCTAAGTGGATTGTGTGAGGTTGAATTTGACCCTTTGTTTAATTGCCTTTGGATTAAATAATATATTCTGCTTGGGAAATATTCTATTTTCTGTGCAGCAGAATGCTTTTGGAATTCTTCTTTTGGATGAACCTAAAATTAGAGAGAGTTTTCTTTTCTGAAACAGGCAGAGAGTAAAAAAGAAGTTTTTTGGGGTTTTTTGCACATGTTGATACATGCACTTTTACTTCAGCATCAACATCTATTTTCAGCTCTTTTCCTGCTTCGCTTCATCATTCTTCTGCTAAGAGAACTGAGCAGCCCAGACTGATAGTCTGCAGGCTGCACTTTCTCATGGACCCAGGTGTTCATGTTCTTCTGTTTATACTGAATATATAAATATATGAAAGGTGAAAGATAACACTTTCTATCTCAGGTGGAAACGGTTAAGCTGTAGGAAATAGGCGTTAGGAAGCCTGTAGAGGAATATTTAGTTGATCTGTATCTCAAAACGTATTCTGTTTTGAAAATGTATTTAAATGATGGTATGATTATACATAGTTGTGGGTGACTAATCTAGTCTGTTGCTGCAGGTCATGGGAATAGTCATAAAAAGTATTTATTCGGAACGTGAACCCGGATGCGTGCTTTCCCGACGTGCTTCCCATATGGTCTGTAAGTAAACAGTAAATCAGATAGAGGAGAATTGAGGGAAGAGAGGAAGTGGGTACGTGGGGATTCTGCACCATTAAAACTGCAACCCTGCATGGTCTGAAGATCTGACTTGTTTTATCTTGGAAGAAAAAGAAGAAAGAATTAGTTTCTGCAGAGCCAGGAACCCGTGGAGGTTCAGGCACTGAATTCTTTAATGGAAGTGCAGAGCAGACCGGTCACCTCCAGAAATCATTTTCCCTGTGCTCCCTTATGCTTGTGCAGACTTCAGCCTGCACTCTCTTCTCCTGAAACCAAACTAGTTTTAGGGAATTGTTGGTTTCATTCTGACAACTTGCTGTTCCTGTCATTATTTGAGCTCACCTGGCTGTGTCTCACAGGATGTATCTGCCAGAATATCCCTTTCAGATGTGTGGTTCCTGCTTGGTCCTTGCTGCTTGCCTAGGGAATTCTGAGCTAGGGAAGCAAGGACATTGCAGATGGTCTCAGTGGGATAGGGTTGGGGGTCTGAGCTGTAAGCACTGCAAAAATGCCTTTTCTACTGCAGCTAAAGAGCACACAAGAACTCCTGAGTTACAAACTCTGTACACTGGATGCGTGAGTGGGAGGGTGGGAGTTGTGCTTGGCAGGAGAAACCCTGTTTTGACATTGTCACTTCAATATACGTGAAAAGTTTCAATCTCTGCTCCTTTGTTTGCTCTATATTTATCTGTTTTACCTGACTGACCTTTAGTTCCAGCTGGGGAATCCATCCCAAGGCTCTGCAGTGTTGTTCCTCAGTACTTGAAGCCTAAGCAGGTTTTCTTTTAGCACCATGGCAATTTCTCTGTCACTGAAAGAGGCCATTTCATAGCTCTGGTATCTTAGGCTAGGAAATTTGCTGTTGGATGCAGCTCACACAGGCATTCTGTGCCCTGCAATCCCTCTGATTTTCCTAATGCCCTTGTCTTCTTTTGTGGGCTAAAGAAAGTACGAGCTTTCTGTGGGAAAGGATTGGGAGATTAGAGAGAAGCAGTTGGTTTCAATCCAAGGGGTGGTGAGATATATTAGCACAGTTTATAAGATAAAGCCAAATCTCTATTCTCTGTTACCTTGTGAGACTCCAGCCTAGGGCTAAATGCAGCCACAGACAAATGCTCTTGTACTTCTGAGGGCACGTCAATGTGAGGAAGTTATCCTGGAATGAGATAGGGTGTGAATGTAAATGCAGTAGCTGTTCCAGCATAACATCCTGTGGAGACAAGGTCTTGGTGAAGTGACTAAAAGCAGTGGAATGACTCCAGTGGAAGCTGAGGACACTGAGACCCCACTGTGCTCCCTGTGCAGCCAACTCTGCGGGCAGAGGACAGGATGAATACCATCTCCCAGGCCTTTTTTTTTTCTGATAGGGATCCAATATCTAACCATCTTTGCACTGACTGCTTTTCCTGTCACTGTGGAAATCATGATTTATTGCTCTTTTTATCAATTGTCAGAATGAGGTGGAGGGTGATGGCCAACAGTGTCACTGTAGGTACCTTGTGAACACAAAACATAGTTTAACAGTGTGTGAGTGATGGGGAATATTTTAGCTCTGCCATCTCTTACTGGTATTTGTCATTCCTACATATTATCACTCCAGCTTTGATCATCAAAGGGTACCAAAGGCCTGTTAATGTACTATTTGTAGTGTTGGAGAGGTATGTGTGTGCGTGCATTCTTCGTGTGGTACTCTGGGAGCTAAACCTCACCTCTTTTAGTGCTTGAGAAGTTGCTACACCAGTTTTTAGGCCTTTGTGATGTGATTCAGTTGTTACCTGTTCTTTATGGGTTGCTGGAAATTAGTGTTTATTTTTAAAGTGCCTTTTTCCAGATTAAATAGAGCATTAATTAGCCCGTGTGAGGAACAGAGCATTATTCTACCGCAGCTTTCCATCAAGTCGAAAACTCATTACCAGATGTAGAGATCATAAACAAACACACATGGCTGCTGCATGTAAATCTTCTGCAGGAGAAATTACTGCTGATCTCTTCTGATTAGATCACTTTGTCTTCCAGCTCATTAATACACTTTTGACCATGGAGAGTATTTAGATGCTAATAGCTCACAAAGTAATATACAGGACATATTAACTTTCCATATTTGTTAGACATATTTCCATCTGGATTTTTTGCCAATGGTCTAGGATACTCTTTTTTTTTTTTTCTATTTTGGAAGAGTAGTTGTGTAGTCAGAATTTTCCTTCATAATTGGTGTTTGCTTCCACAAACAGCAGAATGTACAAGCAGTCTTCCCAAAGCCACACAAAGATGATATTACAGAAATTAATCTGTAATTATTAGGCCAAAGTCTTTGCTGGCACAATCCCCGGGGGAGTTATGCCAGCAGGTAAATTGGCCCGAGGATGAATAAACCTAATGAGAGCTGGGAAGTGCTAATTTAGGACCTGATCCTGCCTGTTACTGAGGAATTAGATCCCACTGCAGTAACTCCCATGGCAGTCCCTGGAACCAGTCCCTGCCATGCCAGGCATCCCAGTGGCTGCTGTCACCTTCCTCTAATGATGGTCTGTGAGATCTGGAATATGAGTGAGCACTGATCTCAGGAAGGCAGGCCATCCCAGGTGTCAGCAGAGCTTGCTAGATGGTGAAAAATGACACCTGTGACAGAGCCAAGACATGTAATCCTACATTCAGTCTCTCTAAGGGATAGTCAAATGTCTGACTTCTGTTTGGAGTGACTTTTGCCTAACCCCACCAGGGTCCCTGGCATATTTCTTACCCCTCTCCCATATTTCTTATCCCTCTCCCAACCTCTCTGAGAGCACCAGTCACACACTTCCTGAGCTGCTGACCACAGCAAAGTGACCTGGCAGGGACGAGTAGCCTTGTCTCAGACTTTCACATTTCTTCCTTTTACTGGAGACATCAATGTCCAGAAAATAGGTAGAAATACTTAATGAGTAACTATCCTATTGCCTGCTCTCTGCTTGTATTCCAGCTGTCAGTGGAAGTCCCTGGCTTTCTGCTTCGGGTATTTGACAAGTTTAGGTGTGAAATGCAGGCAGTTTACACCTTGGGGACAGAAGATTTGTGTGACTTTGAAAATGAAGAATGGTAGTTTGTAGAAGATTTTTATGTTAAATACGTATCACGTGGGAGTTTGGGAACCCAGGATGCCACTACTTCTTATAGGTGTTTTGCACATAAACCCCTAGCTGTAACTAGTTTAACTATTAAATGTTAATTATATAAAGCACCAAAGGAATGTGACACACTGGTGTTAACCACATCTTCTCTCTATTATCAGACCATGAATTTAGCATAATTTTGATTGAATCCTGCATTAGAAACTGTCTCTAGTTCTGATAGTGGGTGTTACTGAGTCCAAAGTTTTGCAGAACCTGTAAATACCATCACCTTAAAGCTGAAAAAGGTCTCGTTGTTCATTGAACTTGTTCTGCTCATTGATTTATAGCTTCCATTTAGCTTCCAATTATTAAAAGCAGATAAGTGTTTTGGAATGTATGCAGGCATGTGCTCTCCTTCAGTTGTGTTTGCTGACGTCAGAGGAACCCAAAACAGATGCCTGTGTGCTTTCAGGGATGCTTTCTTGAAACAGGAAGAGAGGAAAAGAGAGAATTCTCTCCTTCCCTTCTTGGCTCTCCTCTTTTCATGTGTGAGCAACACACTGTGCATCTGGTTTTGTTTAAATTCAAGCATGGCAAACAACCACACTCTGTGAAAACTTCCTACTTCTTCCCATCCTTCTTTATGGTTTGGCTTTTTCTTCTTGCTATTGATATTTGGGAACCTGCAGAGACAAAGTGATGCGAAACTTGGAGGTCTTACAGAGGAGTTTGTTCTAGCAGTGTTTGTGTAAAGCCTTGTGGTGCCACAAAAGCCCCCCAGTTCCATTGCTTGGTTTGCTTTTTTTAAGCTAATTCTTCATTTGCGGGGGTCCTGTCAGGAGAGAGGTAGTGGGGAGATGGATGGGAGAATCTTCCAGCTCTCAACAGTTGGCTGAATTTTCTCTTTTACTGAAATAACATTCTTGAAGCATATTGTAATATTTTATAGCTCTCATAAAAGACACAGGTACTTGTTGGTAAATTACAATCTGTGAACCCAGTAAACCTGTTGGTTCTTCTGAATCAAGTGTGCTTGATGAACTTGTCTCCCAAGTTTAAATGGCAGTAGCACTCACTGTGTACTTTAAAATAACTACCGAAAAAAAAAAAAGAATGTGTATACAGAGTTTACTTTTTAAAAGGGAAATAAATTGATAGTCATTTGGTTGGGGGATTTACCTTTTTTTTTTTTTAAACAGTGAAGCATTTCCTGACATGGTTGCAACAGCTAAGCAAGATGTATGTTGAATTCACATGTATATATAAGTGTTAAATGGCTATCCCTGCTTTGCAGCCTACTCAGTTCATGCTGTGACAGACCAAACAACTGCTAAGTGACAGAGCTGAAAGTAATTTTGCAGGTTTCTTACAAATGTGTGAAGATTAAACTCTTCCACCATCTAAAATTAAGGGCCCTTTGTGTTGCATCTGCAATATTCTGCACCTTGTAAAGATGAGGACAGGAAGATTTTGGAAATAGCCAAGAGTAGTAGCACGTCACATCTTTTTCTCTCCATCAAAGTTTGGGTTATCTGAATAGGGTTATGTTGGCCCTAATTGTGAAGTCTGATGCTGACTAGAGATTTCAAACCCACTCTTCTGTGTGCAAAAATGTCAGTGTGAACTCGTGTTGAAGCCATGTAGACTTGATTAGGGTCTTCTTTTAATCTAGAAATCATATTATAAAATACATGTGTTCCCAACAGTTTTAAGAAATTCATTGTGGCGATTAAAGCAATTGCTTGCTCAGAAAATAATACCAGGAAGATATCTAGCACATTTTTACTGATTTTCCCCCTTTTAGATATATATATAGTGTGTTAAAGAGAAGAATCAGCAGTCCATCAATAGTATGTAAGTTAAGAAGTCCCTTGATGGCCGATTTAATAATCTAAGTAGTGGTATTAGCTAAAGGAGAACTGGGAAGTAGCGTGTCCACTTACTGCGTAGCTGACTTGCTGCAAGGCTGTCAGGCAGTACTTAGTTATAAATCTTGCAAACTGAAAAAAGCCCACCCTGATAAGATTACCAAGGCATGACAAATGCCAGCTATAAATAGATTTTTGACTTCCTGCTCATCTCTTCTTTCTCCTGCCTTTCGCACTCTGCTCTGGTGTAACAAGCTGACAGGGCTGTGCAAGCTCCTCCAGGTGAAGGTCAGCTCCTGATATATATTTGATCATCATGTAAAGTTCTCCTGTTAGTATGTGGTCCCCGTTTTAACCTCTTTGCAGATTCCCCCAATTATCCCAAATCACTTTCACATGGAGCTGAGGTTAAGCTTTATTTCTCTTGGCTTGTCCCTTCTGTAGCAGACACTTCGTCTTCACTTTGAAAGGACAAAGCGATGTTCAGCTGCCTGGGCCTGCGCCCAGCATTTGATTTATACATTATTTAATTTCCTTTAGAAAATTGGAAGCAGAACTTTAGGAGTGGAAGTCAGTCCTTTTCATTTGTTTAAGGATCTTTTAGGGCTAATATAATCATCGATAGTAGATGTCAGCATGATTAGGGTGACTTAAGGTAAAGCAAAGAAAATTGAATACCAAGAGAAATTCTTTCGAAGTGGAGAGGGTGCCAAGATTTATAGCTGTGCACAACATCTGTGGGTTATGAATTGTGGCATTAAAAAAGGTAAATGGGAAATCATCGGGTTTTTGAGTGACATGTTGAAAACACCTGCCTCCCCTGGCTGCACAGCAGGCTGGGGCAAGAAAGGTTTGCACCCTCGGTGTTACATCTGCAGTCGTTTCTTGGACCGTGGGTCTCTCTGGAACTTAATTCAACCAAGTAACTAATTCTGCAGAAACTCTTCAGTCAGTCTGGAGGTTTGCTTTTGGGCTGACTCTGCATTCACTGCTGCAATTAGGTCTGCACATGCCGGGAAGTGACTGCCAAGACAATTTGAAAATTTCTCATGCAGTGGAGTCAGGAAATTAAAAATTAACTCTGGAAAGGACATCATATAATATTTGGCAGTGTTGTTTGAGCACTGTGTCCACTGAAGGGTGGAAGGTCTTCCTCTTACCAGAAAAAAAACCCAAAACTCAAACGTATGAGAGTTAAAATATGTCTTCCATGGGATTTCGAATGATCCACAGCTGAGGGAAATATCGGAAGTGGAGAGGCCTGTGGCATGCATGTGCTTATGGATACAATACGACTTACTTGTGGCCTTTAATTCAGCCAAATAGCACGTAATGACACAGAGTGAGAGTGCCGCGTTGCTCCAGGCTCTGTGGTGCTACAGCTGCTCTTCCTGGCATAGTTACAGAGGGGCAAAAAAAGTCTTCAGTGCCCGAGTGTTGCTGTGATGCTGCACCCATTCCGACTTCCAGAGTTATGAATCTGATTTGTAAGTCACTTGATAAATAGGAGATGCTCATTACAGCACGAGAGGGGCTTTCTTAATCACACCTGTGCTGTGCAACCTGCACTTTCTGATACCTGTGAACACACTGACGTACCCTTTGGGCTAAAACACATGCCTTCCCAAATTTGGGCCGCTGAGGTAAGTACCAGTTGTATGGTGCCACACAAGTGAAAGGAGGGAATGAAATCCAGTTTCCCTCTGACATTTCATGCTTTTAAAGCTTGCTCATGCCATACAGAACAAGTGATTGATATCACAGAGTCTTCCAGAGACCATGAAAAGTATTAAATTTGATGTCAAGCAGGAAGCGTTAAGAACACCTCCTGATCTTTGCAATGCTGAATCATTACAAAGCTGAGAGAAAATAGCATTTGGGTTTTGGTTCAGTGTGGAAAACTGTGCTTCTGTGGTAGCATCCTGTACATGCTGCCTTCATTCTTTTGATCACCTTTTATTGTTTTTGCAGAGGGGTTAATACTTTTCTGTGTGAGTCCTGCTATCTGTGCATCTAACATAAAAGGAATAAATATAATACACGAGGAAGTGGAAAATTCATACTTTCTCATGCACAGAGGCAAATCCTGAGCAAATCTGAACTGAGGGATATTAAGGATCTGTACAACCCATGGTACTGGTGTGGTTTTATTCTCATATTCTCATTTTATCCTTCTTCCCTTCTGCCAAAAGCCCTCCCAGCCCACGGCTCCTCTCTGTCTTTGCTATTGATCTCCATAGCAGTTGTTCCCTTTATCTTTCTTTCCTCCTTTCTCTTTGTAGCTGCTTGGACAATTCCTCTGGATACAATTCCTTTCTCTAGTGGTGGAAACTGGATGGGGAGCAGAATTTTTTCCCTGATTGAGTTTAGTCTCTGGTAGGTAAACCAGCCCCACAGTAGGAGGCAAAGAACCTGATGGTGACTTCAGTTCATAAGTGTCCCTCAAACCTCGGGATCACTTCAGGATAGTCCTGCACTAGCGTTCCTTAGTGGCTTTTGAGGGTTTTTTTATTTGTGATCCTTAGTTCTGTTACAGAGGTTGAAATGCTGTTAACCTTAAAAAGCAAAGCTAAACACAACATGGAGGAAGGGGAAGGAAGCCTCCTCTGCTTCCCCCTATGCATATTTGCAAAAATGTTTAGGGTAAATTTTGCATGTAAAATGTCTTTGTTAAGAGCAGTGCAAGTGACCCATTTTCTAAGTCTTCATAGTGATGGAAATTTGCATTACATTGTCTTGCCTAGACAAGGAAGGAGGGGGAGAAAACTCAGGAGATCAAGGAGGTTTTCACAATAACATGGCACAAACTGAGAAGGAGTTTATGAATATGAAAGAGAAGAAATACCTTTATTGACTTTCTCTTCAATTAAAATATACCCATTGCATAAATCCTTAACTAAAGGTAAATGTTGGTACACCACTTTTCTTGTTCCGTATATTTACATCATTCATGGTTTCTTTTCTTGCTATAATTACTTCATTTCTTTCCTTGCACGAGCAAAACTTGCATTAAAACTTAAACAAGTTCTTTACCAGCCTTTTTGCTTCCTCTTTTAGGAGTAGTGACTGTACATGAAGGCATGTAGCTGTGGCTGACAGCCTTGCTTGATAGGTCTGACTGTCCTGCCAGCCGTACTCTGCCTCTCTGGAATACAGGCATGCAGTAGCCCTCTTCCCTGATTTTCCTGGGAAACATGAGCAGCTGGGTACCATGGGAAGCTCCAAGAGGTAAACTTAGAAAGAGCCTGAAATTTCTCTAGCATTCTGCTGAGGAAATAGATACTCCACAGGAGACATCTCACACCTTCCAGGAACTGAGAACCCAATAAATAAAAGCAGGAGGGCCTCCATTAAGGACATTATTCATCTTGCAATCTAAAGGCCTTATGTCCTTTCTCTCCAAATGTCTTTTCTCACCTCCTGCCTCAGCTCAGGATGTGTATTCGTGTGTAAGTAGCCATACAGAGACCCAGAAAGTATGTTGTAGGATTTGTGTGTTTTCTATCCGAATTGATAGAAACACTAAGTTTCCGGAAGATTTGCCATTATTTTTAACTGAGTTTGCTTTTCCTGTGTTGTATTACGATAGCTCACATGTAGATAACTACAAATACAGTTGCTATTAACCTGCTATGTAAGATCTAAATCAGGACAATATTTGCCATAGCTCCAAAGACAGGATGAAAGGGAGAGTTTGAATAAACCCATGAAAAAAAGGGTTTTTTGCTTTCCTTTTTTTGCTGGGTGGATTCAGAAGTTTAGCTACCTTTAAATGGTGATATAATGTAATAGAAATGCTGCCAGAGCTGAAAGGAGATGAAAGACAGTTCTAGACTGGCTGTGCTCTATTGAGCAAAAAAAAAAAATATTTTTAGGGAAGGGAGGGCACTTCTCCCGATTCCTTTTGCAGAATCGCTTTTATTTGCTTTGTTTTGATAGGAGTCTGAGGCCTTTGCTGCTCTCCCAGGTTAAACTTGAGAAAGGAAAGGCATGAATTATTTTCCAGTGCAAAAGAAATACAGAATATGTTGGAATATCACTCAACCTCATATCTGTCTGCCTTGAAATCTGAACAGCAAGCAGGCAAAGGCAACAACTGCTTAACACCTGCACCCTGATAGGTTTCATAAGGTAGAAGCTGCCAAATCTGTTTTGTAGGTTTGTTGTTTTTTTTTTTTTCTGGAGAGAAACTCATGTCAGCTGCAGCTAATGATGTCCTCCCAGTCTTCTAGTTTTAAATTTTTAGTTGCATAATTCAATCTGTCTTGCTGGCGGCGTTCGGCAAAATACCACTGGCTCTGTGCACAGGTCCTCTGCAGACTGAGTGAGAACACAGTATTCTCTTAATTACTTTTAATTAAAATGAGTGCATGCACACACATACACATATAGAAAGACTCTGTTTTTCTAGTGGCTTGGCTTCCTTTTCCTCATTGAAGGGAAGAAGTTAAACTTTCTCATTAAATGTTTATATAAAAATGAAATAATTCTGAGGTTAACCAGAAATGCAGCTTAATCTTGTACAGAAACATGTGTGTGATTTTTTGGGGGGTTGGGTTTTTTTTTTCAGTCGCACAAATATAGCTGAAACTTAGAGTTGGCAGAGAGTGCTGTTTAAAAATATTTAGTCCCAGCGTGTAAAAACTCGTTTTGTTACGGAATTCCTTTGTGAAAGGTGTAGCTATGCCATGTCTCTGCCAAAGTGATGGGAGCCATATCGACAGAGAGCATCTTGGAAAATAGCTGCATTTTGGGCTTGTAGTTGCAAATGTAAAATTGGAATTTACATGTTTTATATATTGCTTGGAAGGATACCACATCTAGTAATATTTTTTAAGAGAGTGGAAAGGAGAAAAAAGAAAGCTTGCAGATGGAGTTGAAGCCTTGCTCTGTTAGAACATGTTGGGATGAGCAGAGGTATGTGTGATGACACTGAGCATGTACCACTGAAAGCTCTGCTTTATTCTCTTTAGCTGTCATCATGTGCTGTAGTTATGATACATACACTTAATTTTGGCTACATACCTCATCCTTCCCTTCTCTGGGCGTGTTTAAGCTTTATAGAATAATGAGAGCTACTGATACATGTGATAGCATCTGCTGCACAGGCACAACCCATGCTCAGGTTTTGGTACCATGAGAGTAATTAAATGCAGCATTTTGCTGTCATTCTGTCTCATTAATTGTTGCCACGATGCCATTGTCCCACAAGAGCCAGTTGTCTGGCTCAGCCCCAGGCTTTGTGGCACCGGGTGACCACAGCAGGTAGACAAGGTGAATCTGAAGCCTGGCCCTCCTGGCTGAGAGGAGGAGGGAGCAGAAGGAGAACTTGGCCTCTGCTGTGGCTGCTGTAGAAAGGGCTGAGGGGGAACCACCATCTTGGTCAAATCAGATGTATTCAGGTAGCACAACAGCTTTAAGTCCCTGTGCAGCACCTCAGGTAAGCTGTGGACACCTGCATGCACATCAAGCCACAAAATTACACAAATAAGCAAATGCTGCATTAAATAGTGAAGATTTGGGGTGGACTGTTCTGAACTAAGGTCACTTAAAGACTTCATTTAAGGAGCTGGTGTTGTTCAATTACACGTCCTTAACATTAAAGAAATCAGGAATGGCAAAGATTGTTTGCTCAGAGACAGAGGATACACATAATCATAGAATCACAGAATGATTTGGGTTGGAAGGGACCTGAAAGACCATCTAGTTCCAACCCCCCTGCCGTGTGTAGGGACACCTTTCACTAGAGCATGTTGCTAAAAAAAATCATACATGTCCTTTTAATTTAAGAATTACCAAGATGCTGCTTCCTCAGTTTTAAAATAGATGATCCAATGTCTGGTCATATTGAATGTCTCTTTAACAAGGCAGAAAGAAGTCTCTGTTTTTATAAAAAATAATATCTAATTGTAGGCTCTCATTGCAGAGGGTGGCTGCAATATGAACTCATCTGTTCCGAGGCAATGTTCATAAATACAGAGCCATATAGATGGGAGTGCTTTAACTTGAGGAAAACTAATAACATTTTAAAACATAGCTGCTTAGAGATCAAAAATCCTCTGGCTCACTGAGGCACTTGTGTGGCCTGTGAGGGCCTTGCACACTTTAGCTGGGAAAATTTTATGGAACAACAGTCATATACTAAGTAAAGTCACTCCAAAGCTCCCATGATAGGTTCAGTGTATGAATCTGAGGAGTGAGTGGATACTGTATGAAAAGCATTATGCTAGTGTACATTATCATTTTCTGGTTAGAATAGATTATTTTCCATTTGCAAAATGCCCAAATGTATAATTATATAATTTTGCCCAGAGAAGCTGTGGATGCCCCATCTCTGTAAGTGTTCAAGGCCAGGTTGGATGGGGCTTGGAGCAACCTGCTCTAGTGGAAGGTGTCCCTGCCCACAGCAAGGGGGTTGGAACTGGATTGTCTTTAAGGTCCCTTCCAAACCAAACCATTTTATGATTCTATAATCCATTTAAATCTACAGATCGTAGAATTGACTGGAATGAAGAGATGCACATGCAGGGGCTATTCTTTGTCTTTCAAAGATTAGATCAAAATTTATCACAGGGTGATCATGGTATTGGAAACTTTTTCTTCTATACTGAACAAGATTTGTAGGTGTCTGTAAGACTTTCTCCGTGCAGAGAAATGAAAAAAGCCGTGAAGAGAAAAAAGCTGTGTTATCTTGTCTTTCATGGGTTTACACATGAAACAGCAAAGCTGAAACACGAGAGAAGTATTAAACTTCAGCTTTTTTGAACTACTCCAAAACTCCACCTCCCAGCCGTTACAACTCTCTCTTTAGCAATTTTAGGGAAAAAAATTTGATATTTGTGACATGTTAAAATAGCACTTTTATCTTTAAATGTACCATATTGTACAAAGGTATTGTCTAGAGCAGGTCTCCTCAGTATCTCTCCATTGCCGCACTCCTCCCATGCCGACTGGTGCTTGTCAAATCCCCCTGTGAGCCCACCTCAATACCCCAGCAGCAAGCTAAGGCTTTTATTTTTATTTTCTGGATTAGTTTTCTGATGGTCTGGTGCATTGAATCAGTTAATGAAAGGGCCAGCTTAGGCCGGAGCCAGCACAAGAGCAGGGTGGGAGCCGCAGCCGGCAGCGGGTGGTGGCTGCACAAAGGAGAAGGGGGAAAGAGGGGCCATGGGGTCCCACACTCTGAGCAGGAGTGACCTGCTGGGAGTGGCACAGACCTCGAGGTATTTACATCTCTGCCCAGCACTGCACTGAGCCTCCTGCAAATCCCTTGTGGGAAGTTGTGCGCTGCTGGAGTTGCATTGAATTTTTTATGTCAGTTTTAGAATACAGCCAGCAACCTTTCCCAGCTACTCTCTGCCTGCGGAGCATCTTCTCCTGATTTGTTTTCTCACTTTGGAAAGATATCCATGCCCACCTTTTCTCTCAATCAGGTGACGGCCCTGAGTCCTGAAAGCTTTCCAACTTCCCTGTTTTTGTGTGTCTATTGCTCTCACAGAGCAGCTCCTGACGCAGGGGTAGGAGGTGCCTGACGCGGGTAGGAATTTGCCTGAGTGAGAAACAGATGTCCTGACCCAGGAGTTATTCATGTCCTTTTAAAGCTCCCATGTATGAAGCTTTTATCTCTCCTTAACTGAGCAAACTTCCCAAACCTCTCCCCAGCCTCCCTTTGAGGCTGCCTGGCAGGCGGGCACCGCATGGGCGCTCAGCCTCGCAGGTAGTTTTCATCCAGGAAGCGCCCCAATTTGTGCTATTCACAACCCCCAGGGTACTATTCTGTTTCCAGGCTCCTAATCCCTCTTACACACACAATCCCTTACAACTTTAACTGGCGGGGTGGAGGAGCAAGTTAAAAAGGAAGGAAAAAGGAAAATGAAACACAATGTACAGCCAGGCAGTGGCTGCCAGTTACGGGGCACACAATCGACACCAGCTGCAAGCCCAATTAAACCCCACATTCACAGGTGTTCCCAGCACACTCGGCGCTAACAAAACCACTTTCTTGAAAATACCTAAGGCTTTAACACAGAAGCTCGTTTCTTTTTTTTTTTTTCTTTTTTTTCCCTTTTTTTTTTTTTTTTTAAAGATTCTTTAAAGCTATTTAGAGCACTTTAAATACAAAGAAGCTGAAAAGGACTTTCAGTCCACGGGAAAGAGTTGGTGCTTAATGCCAGAATGGGGAAGAATCGGCAGGGCTGAATCATCCAATGTAACCATTGGTTTCGGGAGAAAGATGGGTTATGCTGAATGCTGTTTATTCAGGGAACAGAAACTGGTGTCGGGCGTGTTATTGTTGCTGGGAGTGAAATGGGGAAGGGGGGAGCGACTAGGTGTAAATCCATATCTTCTGGGGACTCATCATGGTCTGCACTGTGGCTGTGAGCTTGTGTGTGGCTTCGCTTCTTACCGATCTGTGTGTGTGTGGTTCAGACAGCAAATTTTAATTCTCCTTCCCTCCCAGGGTAGCTTGGTACTGTTGTATTTTTGACTTTGAAGCAGGATTCTAAAAGTTGTTTATTTTCTGATCTTAAAGCACTCCTACAGGTGATAAATCAGTCCTCTAAAAAAAATAATATACTGTTTTTCATACATGAATTCAAAATTATTCCCACGCTAACAGATGACTGCAGACAGCAGATGAATGCATAGCTCAGTAACTTGCTCTCACTTCATTGAAAATGCGAATTCTATTTGTTAATCTTTCATTTATAATGATAATAATGATCAAATTAGGGGATATTGTGGTACTCACAGGTTCAGTGGCACTCAGCCCCACCTGGCTGGCTCTTCATTGCTGCAGTAGCACCCACAGTGTAGTTACAGCTTAATTACCTGGTGCCTGGTCTGGTGCTGTGTAATCACTATTGTTTCTGACAATCACTTCATGTCTTCATTACTGCCTTAGCAGTGGGTGCTGAAAGCCACTCTGTATTCAGATGCAGTCATAATATCTATTTTGTCCTTCCATACAGCGAGCTGCAGTTTTGCCTTTAGAACAAGTCTAGGACATTTTTCCTATTCCTCACAACATGCAGAGATCCAAAAGACTGGTCTTCTGTTTGTCTCTTTTTTTGGTGTGTGTTTTTTTTTTTTTTTTTTTTTTTTGTTTGTTTTTTTGTTTTTTTGTTTTTTTTTTTTGGTTTACTGAAAAGGTAAAAATGGTGATCTCTTGTATTTGTATTTGGAATTCGTTAAGAATTACCGTGCAGGTAGGTAATGTTGGCTCTCAGCATTCATTTACAGAGGCAGGCAGAGGCTATGCAAGCTGCTAAATGCAATGGGGAAAAAAGAAAATTGCCCAGGCTTCAAATTCACAAGTATCCAACCTAAATTCGGTATGGTCACTTGGGAAAAGATGCTGGAGGCAGCGTGGATAATTTTCTGAGAAAAATCATCTCGGCACTAACACAGTGATAGGAAAGGAACTGCAAACAACCCAAGGACACAGCTATGGCCTGGTATGGCCCCTTCCATGCCCTGCATGGCTTCAGCCACTCAACAGTGAGAAGACAGGGCAGAACTAGCCAAGACAACATGGGATGGGAGGAAAGATGGACAAGTTGTGAAGGAGCAAGGACCAGATCACTGAGGACTCTTCAGCTTGCAAAGATTTGACTTAGGAGATGAGATAAAACTCTGTAAAATCATTGATAGTATAGGGCAAGTAAACAGGGAAGAACGGATGAGTCACCGTTCTCATAACACAGGGATTATGAGGCACTTGCTGAAATTACCAGGTTTAATACAAACAAAAGTGCTTTTTCATACAAGGCATGATTAGCCAGTGACACTCCATACAGGGTGATGTTGTGGCGGCCAAAAGGAGAAAGGATTTAAGGAAGTCATTGGACAAACTCACCAAGGATAGGCCTGTTGCAAGGCTTTAAAACTGATGATCGAGATGTAACCTCTGGATCTGGAGTGCTGCTAAGCCTGGGAATGATCCATACCTTGCTGCAAAGCTGCAGGTCTTCTTCCTTTGCTGTCAGTCAGCCCCTTCTGCTGCCTTCCCTCTTTGCCTCACTTGACCCGATCTAGAGAAATAACATTTGAAAACCCTTCAGTTGCTCCACCTGGTAAGAAATGTCCTAATGTGACTGTGACAAGAAATATCCATGAAAAACCAGTGACCTTAGGCCAATAACATGGCATATTTCACCAGATGAATTCACTCTCACGTCACTGTGGCTACACCACTACTTGTGTTTGCTTTCCACGAGTGATTTAGCTTTACCAGCTAGTGAGAATGCTTGCGAGGAGGGTTTTTTTTTTATAGTTTGCATACTTGTACAAATGAAAATAATCAAACTTGTCTTGTTGAATCTCTTACCTCAGAAACCTGATCCTCTGGGTTAGCCAAGGAATGGAAACAACACCATGTGACTCTGTGACTGGACATGAGGGCCCGAATTTTCAACACTGTACCATAATATCTGCTGTTTATTGCTCAACAATAAAAGATTTAGTCCACAAAAATTCTGAGTGCAACCAGAAAAGAGAGAACAATAATTCATGCCTTAAAATTCTTTCATTGTCCCTTAAAAACATCTGACATGCTTTTGAGAAGCCACAGACAACCTAGTTTTCTGCTGCTTCCTCACACCTAGTGGTTTTCAGTTATCACAGAATTTATGGTTTGGTCTTTAGGAATAAAATTAAAACAAAAAAAAATCCTTTGGAGGTTAATTATCATCACAGCTACTACCAACAGTGTTGTCAGAGCATAGAGAAAACATGAGAGCATCACCAGAACTATGAGCTTATGGGCAAATTCCTCCTGGGTGTATCTGTACAAATGAAATGGGAAGAAATAAGACTGACAGCGGTGTCATTCTGTTTTTGGATCTGCCAACTTGGTAGTGTTTCCTTCAGCTTCTCCTTCGGTAAAACATAGCAGCTCCTAGCAACTCTTGTTAGTGACACCCTGCTTCATCATTTTGGTGCTGTGGGTGGGTGATGGTCTCAGAGAGAACAGGGTGGTCAAAACCTGCTGTACTGCATTTGGGTTTGGTTTTTTTTAATAAAGGTCTCTTCGTTTTGTGGAAAACTTGTCCTTACTGCAGTATTTATCAAGGGCAAATGGACCCCTCTTTTGAATACCAACAGGGGTTCAGAGCCCAGGATGCTTGGGATCTGTTTTTCCATCCACAGTCTTTTGAAAGAGTGGTAGGCAGGGAGGGCGGGGGGTTGGGGTTTTTTTCTTTTTCTTTAAGTAGCTTAACATTCGTGTTAGAGGTGGGGACACAGTCACACTGTCTGCCTGCGGAAAAGCCTGCACGGAAAGACCAAGGTTAACTTTCTGGATGATGTATTCCTTATCTCCACAAGAAGCTGGTGCACTAAATCTCAGCTACTCTTCCCTGTTAGGCTGTCTCTGAAGTCCTGAAAAGCATTAAAATGCGTAACAGCAGTGTTTAGCTTCGCTGCTCATTAGAACAGCACAGAACTAATAGTAATATTGTTGTAACTTGACAAAGCCATCTAAATCCATGCATGTTTTCTTGTGAAAGCTTCCTAAACATGCTGCTAAATCCCCTAAAAAGCTACTAAACGGCTTTGGCAACCATTAGCAGAGCATAAGCGGGGGAACTCCTTTCAGTAAGTGAACAAACAGAGAAAATATGCTGAATAGCCGGACAAATGTGTTTCAGCTGGCTCTTTCATTTACAGATATAAGGCAGCAGTCAATATCAATCACTGTTTTCCCTGTTGCACTGGAAATCACAATATCTCTTTTCATTCCACAAGCTCCTTTCACCACAGTAATGTGTCTTTGGAGTGACACTGGCATCAGTCTGTTTCCGCTGTCTGAAGTCCAGAGAGCTTAAAAACACATTGCAGGGTATGAGACCTTAACCCTCCTCCCCTTCCACACACCCGTCTCCTTCGAGCCTTCCTTTCGGAATTAATTGTTTTTACTTCTTTCCCAGTGCGAAGCTGAGAAAGAAAAGTGCCCACAGAGCCTGGGAATATCTGCTCTTGCACTTTGGGGACCAAAAAAACGTGTGGCTGGTGTTTGGGGTTTGAATTTATCAGGTGTTGTGGGGAGTTTAACACAAGGCAATGCGATTAGCGAGTTAATTTGCAACATGCTGTAATATGAAAGGTAATGTTACTGCGGTTTGAATTTCGAGCTATATCCTGTTTCTTGGATGTCCTAATCACCCACAACCTCATTTATTAAACAAAAAAAAAAGTTGGAAAAGCTCTAGTTGTCAGTATCTGGCATTTGGAGTGTGTTGATGATCTTGTGTTTGCTTTCTTCCTTTCAAGTAATATATTTTATAAAAATAAGTATAATAATAATAATAATAATAACACTATGTGGTTGTGTTTCTTTATTGTTTCTTTGCAGATAACAGCAGTCTGTAGAGAAGCAGCTCTTCTGGCTCTCCAGGAAGACATCCATGCCCAATCCATCATGGGACGGCACTTTCGGTGCGCGCTGACTGTCGTGACCCCGAGGATTCCCGACTCCTTAATCCAGTTCTATGCAGATTATCAGCAGCAGAGTGGACTGCACACGCTTTAATACACACACAAATTCACACACAGTGTGAATAGCAAATTTCCTTCATAAAGCTGTCAGAAGCCAAAGAATTTTGTATTGTGAGTGGAGTATCTAAAGTTAATTAAACGCAGAATTGTTGTAATAGAAGTCCGTGTGGAAGGTTTGAGTGTAATAGATATTGTCCTAAACTCCATATTTTACCATTTCACTGCTATAAACTGCATTTTACAGGTAGTAAGATTGCTGATTTAAGTTAGTTTATCTCAGTGTATAAAAAAAATTATCAAATTCTGAACTTTTGGGGGATTCTTGGCCCTAAAGAGAGAACCAACAAGTGCCATTACTGTCTTCATTTGTTCCTGCCTCAGCCACAGTTTAATCCCAGGGACCATCCCAGTGGGGCACAGACCTGGGGAGTGGCCTCTCTACAAAAAATGCTGAAAATTATTGTGACTCTTTTGATTTATGATCTCCAACAAAGCTGCCAAACAGGCTTTCCGAGATAAAGCTGAAGTATCCTGATTGATTACAGCCAAACATTTATCTTTGGTCTTAACCAACTCCTGTTCAGACATACTGGCAAGTAGGCACCCTAAAAACCGTCCATCCCTTGACTAACCTGAACCCACAGCGAAAGATTTTTGTTTCTGATGTTTGTTTCCATCAAAATAAATAGGAGTGTTGATTGGTAATTTAAAGCTGGCCACTTTAAAGAATGCTAATTAATGAATAAGAAAACCTCCTTGCAAAAACTGTTACAAATGACCACAAAATACTTGGGGGATGGATAAAATCTTTTCGAGTTATTTCTTTGTTACATCGTCTTTTGAAACGGTGACAGGTCCTTGTGGGCTCTCTGCTCTTGCACTCGGGATGAAAAGCAGTTAAGCAAACTAATATCCAGGGGTTTTTTCCCCACAACAGAAAGACTGAGCTTTTCCATTCCAGACATAAAAGGTAGAGGGAAAGGTAAACCAAAACCAATCCAAACTTTAAAAAAAAATTAAAAAAAAAAAAAAGAAAGGTGACAAGAACCTAAAATTCAGTGGATAATTCTGTGTTTTCCTGGTGTTTTGCAGGTAAGTAGAAGAATTTACAGGTCAAAAATTTATTCAGATCCTCCTTTCATTTGTTGAAGTAAACAAGAAATGACATTTCAGGCTTTAGGTAAGGTTATTTTTTGGGGTTTGTTTATTGATGGTTCTGAAGACTTTTCTTTCCTGCAGCCATTCTATATGTAATTATTTAGAAATTTATATCATTTTATGAGGAATTTGTATATCAAAGAGATATTTCTATTTATTTATTTATCAGTATGAAATTTAAAGAGTAATTTCTTCACCTGGGTTATGGCTTTTCCTCTCCTTATTTAGTTCCACATTTGTAGCTTTTAAACAGAAATCTGCTATTTCTAAATGACCACTTTTCTATTAGTTTTATGCTAACCTATTGTTTCTGTAATTAGCATTTAATTTTACCACCACTGACAAGGATTAAGGGATGAGGAAAAGCAGGTCATTTACTTAGTTCAGCTGATGTATGTGCAGGTTTTTTCTTTTTTTCATTGTTAGTCTCTTTAATAGTCCAAAACCAGAGGGAATTAAGAAAATTATAAACTGGAAAAGTTGCCTTGGAGATCAAGACTGCAACTGAAGCTACTTTAGTCTTCTTTTCTAAATTCTCTGTACTCCAACTTGGAGTTCAGGATGTGAACCATTTATCACAACCATTACATTTTTGATGTTTCCAAAAATTAAATGCCATACCTTTATCCCCTGGCACTTTACTCTGGTGTCTGTTCCTGAAGGGAGGAAAGAGAGACTGTAATTTTTACTGCCAATAGTGAATTCTGTTTGTAATTTTGTAGCCTAAAAGTAACACTCTGCGATGCTCTATATGAGTAGCAAAACTATAGGGCCATTCCTTTGGAAGTGCTCAGATTTATCGGGAACATGCACCAAGGCGTGAATGTGGACTGAGAAGCTGCAAGACAGGCAGGTAGGAGCTGGCTGGCCTTTCCATTTGTGGACTCCTGCTGCCATCAGAGGGAATTTTGCACGTTGAATTTTAGGACATTTAGGACAGAAGGCTGGCCCACGTCTGTTGTTTGTGCCTTGGGAAAAAACCCCATCCCTGCAAATGTTTATCCTCTCACCCGCATGGTACCGCACCTGTGGTACCAAATCTCGTGATACACACCTACATGCCTGAAGCGATTTTGGATGCAGGAAGATCCCCTTTTTATCCTTGGGCTCGTGGAGTTTGTGTTTTGATTTTTTTTTTTTAAAGTAAGGTATTCTGAAAGAAAAAAAATAGGCGATGACAAATTTTTGAAGTCCCTAGGCGTCTGTTGCTCCCAAAAGTTCTGTTCGGAAAACTTCGCCAGTCTGGCACCGCTCAGGATCTTAGTCCATCCCAAGCCACTGATAAATTGAGATTTAAAGAAAGGTACAATGACTCCCCATCTCATTCCTAATGACAGAACGCCGTTATCATGGACTAGCAACTTGAAACCCACTTGTCAGAATTCTGAAAAAATAACCAAAAATTCATTTTTGGTCAAAACACACCATCACTGTAGTCCGTTCATAATCCAATTTGGAGAGAGCTTTTGCACCCTGAGCCTCTCATTGGAACTTACTGATGAGGGCACTGTAGGACAGAGCACTCCAGAGGCATCTCCCATTGGCCTGTCATTTAAACAAGTGGGTTTTAGCTCAGAGCTGAACTTTTCACAGCGTGTTTTACTGAACACATCGTGCCTTGGCTCTGAGTCAAATCTCTTGCAGTGTGAGGCCGTATAAGCCTGAACACCTCTGTGCTGCAGAGTGAATCAAAGAGAGAGGTGTTCTCTCTTCTGCTCTGTTAATCACTGTTGTTGTTTGGGTGTTTCTATGAGATGTTATTTTAATAAAGTGATCAAGCCTCAGTGAGCAGAAGGCATCTGAGAAGAACATCTATCTTTCTCCCATCCTCTTTTTAACTGAGACTTTCTTCCTAGACTTCTTTACGTTCTTTAGAAACAGAGTCTTTTTGCTGCCTGCTATTATCTTTTGGAGCCAGTTTTTGGCCCAAATACTGCTTGAGTTGCAGAATTGTTACCTTTAAATCAAGCTTTCCAATGTTTCAGGCACATTTTGTTTAAATACAAAAATCTACCTTTTTACTCCAATGACAACATCTTGCAAAATGGCATAAAATGTCTTTTGACAGGTTTGCCAAAAATGACCAGGAGAATATTTATGATCAAAATGCAAAAATGTCTTCACTTAAAAAAAAAAAAAAAATTAAAAAATCAGTCCTCTGTTCTCCTTAATGCATAAAACAGATTTTCACTGCACGTACGATATACAATTCTTAATCCTGGAAAAAGAATGAAGTTTATTGTGGATAGTTTTCCTGTAGTCTCTGAATGAGAGCAGAGCAGTTTACTCAGCTCAGGTGCGAGGGAAAACATCAGGGACAGAATAAAGATCGTTTTCAAAGGTGGTTTTTCAAAATCATTGAATTTAGACTTGTCAGCCCTTTCAAATATTATGTCCTTAAAGTGGATTTTTTTTGTGGTTTGTGTATGCTGGCTCTTTCCTTTTAGCTTCTTTACTCATTTTAAATGTCAGAGTGTGGTGATTCCCCTTCGGAAACTGGGCACGTGCCAAACATAATGCTCCTGTAACTGAGCATCCATCCATTAGTGCTGCAGGAAGGCTGAGGGTGATGTTTCCTGGTGAAGGAGGCCTCAAACTCTGCTGATGGGGTGTGGAGAGGGGGAAAGAGGAAGCCAAAGTGTAAATCTGGTGTTTTGCCCGGGAAGATGAAGTTCAGTGATGGACACCACAAGTTTGTGGGCAGAAGAACTGTCTCTCCCTCTTGCAACAGGTGAGTGTGAGGCCTGTGAGGGGCCTCACCCTGAAGGCTTTTGTTTGGTCCTGGCTCTGCCAGAGAAACCAACTGATGGGTAGGTGAAACAGTATTGCCAGGACTAGAAATGCCAGTGCCTGGGGGTTGTAGTATCCCAGTATCTAGTGGTAGCTAGGAGAGAACTAAGGAGGAATTGTACCTGGAAGATGGAGTCACGCATGTGCCTGGAAGGCAGGCACCCACCGTCACAACCTTGGCAAAAGCCCCTGGGAGAACTAGTGAAAAGCAGGCATAAAGAACTTGCCTTGCTTCCTGTGATGCCAAAGTTGGGATAAAACTAAATGTGTTTCCTCACTCTTCTGAGTTTTAAGATGACTCCTGCACTGATGCAGTCAGAGCCATGGGAAGTGGCTTGCTGGGGGAGCAGAGATACTTTTGGAAAATTGGTTTTTACATTGTGACCCTTTTGTATTTAATGTTGTTGTTCTAGTTGCAGTGAATTGCAATAATTTTTGTCTCCTATGAACCCCAAAATCTTTTGCTTTTGCTGGTGCCTTTTTTATTTTCTTTGGCATGAAAGAAAACACCATAGCTGATGTAATGTGTGCGATTTGATAAGGAGCTTTCCCGAGGGAGTAGGTGCAAGAGGCATGTAGGATTGCAGTTGTAGTTGGGCATGTTTTGCATGGCAGGTTAACATCTGGAAGACACATATTCCAACTGAAACCTACCTCTAATCTTGGGGTTTGTGTCTGCTGTTTCTGCTACCTGTTCATTCATTAATCTTCTCTGTAGCCTTGCGTTTTCACCAGGGCTTTATACGTTGTGTGTTAAATATTTTAAATGGTGTCATTCTTCCCTGCAGTCTTAAATCCAACAGCTCCAGAGCCCTGATAGGAGAAGGAGATGTGTGTTTTCTCTGTGGTGAGGGGGAGAGAGGAGCCCCGCTCTGTGTTTGCGTGGCAGGCCTCCAGCAAGAGCGCAGGTGTTGCAAGAGGAGGCAATGGCAACCAGATGACATTCCTTCCCCTTGAACTAGTGTGGAGCCATTGCTCAAACAGATTGTGGGTCCAGCAGTTGGACTGGATGATCTTAAAGGTTCATTTCCAACCTAAATGATTCTGTGATTCCTTCCAACAAAATTTCAGGCTAGTGTGCTGTCTGCACGTGCCTGTGTAAAATCCATGGCAATAGAGCTTGGGTTCATCCAGCTGAAAGATGAGAGGAGTAGAATCACTCTTGGCAAACATTAGAAAGATACTAGAAGATGGTCCAGAGAGTGATTTATCCTGGCTGAGAGCTAAACTACCTTTCTGGAGGTGCTGAAGGGGCAGCTGATGTCAAGAGAGGCCTTAAGCACTTATCTAGAGAAAGTGCCTCGAGGTAAATGAAAGGAATTGAGAGCAGCAACTCTCAAAATACTCAGAAAAATGTTTTATCAACTTGTGCAAATATATCCTGTTTGCATAAATGGTTCTGGAAATGCCATTGGTATCTTCCTCTCATACCTGTGTGTGTGTGGGATGGCAAGGTGCTCTTAACCCCACACCCCCTGATTTTTTTATCTTCTTTACCAATACAGAGGAGTTTTCACATCCCTCTTTGGTAAAATGGCTCTGCATCAGCCAAGTGTGGAAAGGGCTTTGATAACCTTCAAGGTGAAACACTTGTCAGCTCTCACTTTATCCAGGAACGGATTATCTGGGCTGTGGAATAATGAGGTCATGTCTTTCCTCCACACTGCTGGCAAGAGCTTCAAATTTCACACAGGGGCAGCTGCTTACATCAAGCCTGCTCTGCTTAATGCTGCTTAAAGCTACCCCCCTTCTCTGTCAGCGAGTTTTCCCCAAACTGAGGGTGTGAAATGTGTTCACACAGCCTTGTTTGCAGGACGTGTGAGGGGGTTTCATGGTGCTTGGGTTGCTGTCTTGCCCCAGAGTTGGTTGGGTTGGATGCAAGAGTGCAGGATGCAAGCAGCAGAATGATTTGTGTGTGCTGCTGCAGCAACAAACAGTGCCTGTGAGAGATGTAGAGAAGGATTTGGTGGGTGGCTGGACCAAAGCCATGCAGCTCTTTGCAGGTGAGTGTCCCATCCTCAGCTTGCTGCACTGCCTCGGGTCTAAACCTGCAGCTTTAATGCAGAGCTGTTGCACTGAGAGTGGCCACGGACATGAAAGATCCCTAAAGCACACAAGTTGTGGGTGTTAAAGCCTATGGGTGCTTAAGTAGATTAGCAAACAAACAAATCCTTTAATATTCTGGAATGCTTCCTCACCACCTAAGTAGGGATTATTCCACCAAGCCAGCAAATTCTACCCTTCTACCTAGTGCATAGTCTGCCTTGCAGATAACTGTGCTCTTTAATAAGCAGTTCTCTTAGGCTAAAAAAAAAAAAAAAAAAGAAAAATATGAAAGCATATTGAAAACTTCAAGAAAAGTACAAAAATGGCAGAGACACCTGTTAAAAATGTTCAAGACCTCGTGAAAATTGAGGTTACTACAGTGCTGGCAGTAGCACACGTAGGATGCTGCACCAGAAAGGTCCCTACAGCAGAAAAACATTAGTCTTAAAATTTGTTTTACAGAACTCTCCACCCTTTTTTGTACAGATATGTGACATAGCTCACCCACCACTTTCTTCCTAGCACTGTAAAAATCTTGGTTAAACTGTCAGCTTTCTGTCTGAAACATGTAGAAACAACCGGTTACCTTGGTCTGATTCCACTTCCAGGCTTTCATCATCTGTAATTTTGGTAAAAAGCTGCTTTTGTTGATGTGTAATGCATCATAGTAACCGGTTACACTTTTACTACAAAAGGGTGTTTTATTTTCCCGAGGGATGAATAGTAATCACGGATCAGCTGGTGGTGCCAAGTGCCTTGATAACACAATTGGCTGCATACAGCTTTGTTAGGCCCCTTCCTGCGCTTGCCAGGGAGACTTAAGAGAAGATGTTGGGAGAGCTGTTCTTTACCTACTTGGATGTTGGGGAGCTGAATTTTGGGATCACTTTGTCTGCTGGGTGAGAAGGTAAGCTCCTGCTTTGAGCACGTGAAGCCCTTACTGATTAATGATGGTGAGGGGAGGGCGGGAGAGGAGAACAGACAGAGAGCATGCTTGAAAATAAACATGTGATTTGGGAAAATTACCCTGAAATTAATCACTGTCTGATTTTAATGTGGAGAGGTGAGGGGGCTGATGGAGTTGGAAGGAGACAGAAAGTGGGAATACTGATTCTAATCACAGTAGGGGCTGATTTGTGTTATTTTGATGCTGATTTAGGTGAGCTGGAGGAGGGCTACAGTGACCCTGGCCCTGTGGTAGGAAGTGTCTCACTGCTAAGCACGGAGTGGAATCTCTCTTTGATCTCATTAACCCCATCAGTACTGGATTAGCAGATGTGTTTCTGGAGCTTGACTCTCAGACACTTGAGGTGTATAGAAGGTGGCAGAGATTACTTCAGTAGAAAAAGGTAAGACATAGATTCTTCTCTTCTGAATTTTTCAGAAAATTTAGTATCTAGTAGAGGTATCATGAGGGAGGAGGGGAATTGTTCCCCTTTTCTCAATGAGAAGAGGATATGCTGGGAGAATAAAAATCTAAGAAAAAGCAGGGAGGAAGAGAGAGGAGTAGAAAGCATGTGTGGACAGTTTCCTCCTTTCTTCAAAGTCTGCTCATTGTTTGTTTCTGAACTCCACAAGAAAAACAATGAGATGGAGAAGAAGGAAAACCCACAGCAACAATAACAGGAAGAGCATCTTGGAGATGGTTTTGCACAAAGGTGGGCTTTATGTCTTGCAGTCAGTGCTGTTAGGACTGGACTTAGCCTGAATTTTTTGGGAATAGTCAATATCCTTAAGTGCCCTATAATTTTAAGCTGGATTTATCCTAATGCATTGTCTTGGGAAGAAGGGACACAACCACAGAAGCTGAGACCAAGCTGTGCAGATCACTTTGAGATTTCTGATTAAAGAATAGAATATAAAAGTTCTGTGTTAGCTCTAAAATTCCACTGTTACATCAATTAAAGATCCCCCTTCATGACCTTCATCGTGGTGTGTGTGAAGGGAAAATAATGGTGGTTGTGGCTTGCTGAGACCCTCCAGTTGTAGCACACTTGTGCTGTCTTATGTGAGGGCTGGAAACAAAGCTCATATAATAACCTCAGGTTTTTAATCTCTGCAAAACATAATTAACTGTTTGAAAGGGTGGTTGGAGGGTTAAGCTAGGAAGAATAGACTAGTAGTATAATAACATCTATATTAAAAATAAAAAAAACCCGAACCAACCAACACAGATGTAACGTGTTATATAATCTGTGTTAAACTTGCTCTGGGAAACCCTCCAAGAGCCAGTGTCAGTCTCCATTTTGTACAAGTCTGTACATAACCTCTATAAGAATTCGTGTGAAGTTGGGTGGGGAGACAGTGAAAGGAAAAGTCAGAACAGAATGTAGCCTGACCAAAGCCTTTCTGCGGCGGCGCGCTCAGAGCGGGCACGGAGGGACGTTTGTTCCTTCCCGGGTCTTCCCACCAACCCACCCCCTCGGCATAGGTGGTTTCCAGAGCATTGTCCCTGGCAATGAGCTTCCCAGCGCCATCACATCTCACTCATCATCAAGAAGCAGTCTGAAAGGCTTCTAGGTGTATTAACCTCTTAAGTAATTACTGGTTTGAGATGTTATGTTAAAAAATAGCCACCCCTCTCTCAGCAGGGTGCTGCCGTGCCTTGGGAACCATGTAGTGTGTTGTTCCTGGCCCTGTCAGCCACACACACGGTGCCTATCAGCTTGTGCTTGTTGCTTACAGATACAGCAATTAATTTAATGACCACTAATAAATAATATATATAATAATAATAATATTATATGGACCACGCCACAGAGCGAGTTGTTTTCCAGGAGCTTGGTCATTGCTTATGTTACCATTCACGTACCTCCAATCAGAGACTAACTTTGAGCAAAGTTTGAAGCATGTTGTTTGGATGCAAGGGGGAAAGGTGCTGAAAACAGAGGAATTATAGTAATATATCCTTTTGTGAAATGTCAAAGAAGCTTTTAACACATTTCTGACAAAAGACAAGTCCATCTGTATTGATCTGCTCCTCCCACTGAGCTCCTGTCAACTTCTGTTCCGTCCTTTCCACTGTCATCCTTCCCTTGAACTAGACATGACACCTTTGGAAGCCATTTCTCTTAATAGAGACATCGTAATGCTGCTTCCTTCCCATTCCCTGCCAGGAAGGATTGTTTTCCTCAAGCAGCAAGTAGCGCTGAAAGTATTGATGATGTGGAAGTGATTTGGAACATGGCACATTTCCCCAGACAAACAAGTGATGCAGTAACATTCATAAGCTTTGGCTGAGGTGTCCTGTCCAGTGAAGGCAGTGGGATATCCAGAGAAATGGGTAAGGAGATCAGGATTTGACTTTCCTGCTTTCATTTGCCTAAGGCCAGACTTTCTCTGATAAAAGATATGAAGTTCTCCTCAGGGAAACAAAGCTGTGATAAAGTGTATTGCAAAAAGTTACATCGTGTTTGGCTTTGCAAACAGCTCAGTTGGTCTCCAAGAATTTGACTTTTCAGTGAGGCTGTGACACTCATTTTGTATTATCAAGATTAAAAATGCATTTAACCTTTGTGAAGTCCACAGCACTGGGAACTCCAGTGTCTTTATTTTTAGCCAGAACCTGACTGAGCAGCATTGTGATTTCACTTGAAATCAAGTGAAATACACTGAGAAAATATTTTTTTCATTTTTTTTTCTTTTAGTTCAAAGCCTAAGTTTATAACAGAGCCAATGGGTGAGCCATCTTCTGTCTTAACTATCTTTAATAGCCACAGTAGAGCTAGTTCAGCTGTTCCCCAAGGAACAAATTTGAAGTAAGCAGTGAATAATTCCACGTTTAATACATCTCTCACATTTGCTTTGCATCTTTGTAGGTACAAACCAGTATACATAAGGGCATCTGAGTACCTAACAGCGCATGGAAAGATGGATATGACTTAGGAAATGCATACCTTGGAAGTTCTCAGCTCCTCAGATTGCTTTTCCTGACATGTTTTTTCCTTTCAACCTCCCTTTTCTTTGCCCAGGGAGGTTAGACAATAGGAATTCTCCCTTCCTGCCTTAGAAAGAACTCTCTGATCAAATGATTCTTTCTGTGTCTTCCTAAGAAGTGCTGAGCACTGTTACTTTAAAGCAGTTGGTACCCTGGAAAATTAAGTCTACGGGAGCTAATGAGTCTGCAGGAGTGTTTGTAATTGATTCGAAGTTGTTGTTTTTTCATGTGGCAAGTTTAAAAAATACAGCAAATGGTTTTGAAAGGTAATTCTTGACACCAGTCCAGCTTCAAAAATGTTGTTTTCCATTTACTTCCCATGTTTCAAACTGTTTGTGTGTGATGAAATATGAGTAGTGCTACTGCTATGCTCTTGCAGACTTGTGGTGAGAGATCTTTTCCATGTCTTTTCAACCATAAAAGAGAAAAAGAAAGGTGTGGTGTTGGTTTGTTTGGGTTTTTTCCCTGTACAGTACCCTCAGCATAGACTCAGAGTATGGTAAAATATTGTGAAAATTGGATCTTACTTGCATAAGGTTTAAATTTTCTGAAAATGGGGCATTTGGAGGAGAATTAGAAAAGTCGTGTCAGTTTGCTATGAGGACGGAGTGGTGTTTAAGTTCTAACAGATTGATGTTTAGGTTTTGATAATTGCCCTCTACAGAGCTGAAATCCAGCCTGGTGATGACAGGTATTTCACTACTTTGAGAGGAATGGACATAAATAATAGCTGAGCAGTTGACCTCAATATCTGCTGAAGCTGAGGACGACCTTTTTTAAATACCCAGAGGTCTCTGTCTGGCCTTCCATGTAGAAAAGACTAGAACACACCGGGGAACTGTCATCAGGGATTTTTTTTCTTTTATTTAATAAACAGGACGTGGAATTACTGCAAACACTGCCAGGCAATGATGTCCACAGTTCTAAGCTAAGATAAAATGTGCTTTCTGTTTTTCAGCTGGGCACACTTGGCAATTTTGTCTTTATTCAGAGGCTTTTTAGGTTGAATTATGCCACTGTAAATCTACATGAATAGCAACAGTGCAGTCCCTCCCTTGTGAATGCTTCAGTATTCCGGCAATGCTCCAAGAACTGTCACCTTGCAGTAGCATCACTGCAGTGTTCTGGAAGGTTAGTGGGTTACTTTAAGGGGAAATTCCATTTTCTGCATAGATTTTCAAAACTGCTGACCTGGGGAAGCAATAGATACAGGATCCTCATCATGCTTTGAGGTGCTTTAAGCAGGGTACATTTCAGTGGTAGGTGTGGCCTTTACACTTCACAGTTCTTTTTGGCTTCTCAAGAACAGTGTTTAATTGGTCGCAGAGAGAAACAAGAATCACAGGAGTGGTTTCAAAATAGAGGGTTATTGAGGGAATGGAAGAGAGGGGCCACCCCCTTCCCCAACACACACACACACACACACAGAGCTTTTGGTGTCATAACCTCCCCGTGTTAAGTGTGTGTCTGTACACGTCCTCCTGGGTGAGAGCCAGCAGGAGAGGCAGTGCAAGCGTTCCCTATGGCTTGTGTGGAGCTGGAGCAGCACAGCTACAGCCTGTCTCCCACCCCGATGGAAATGAGGGGGGTTTACATGAGCAGCGTGACAGTATGTGCATGGGCATGTGTGTTTTATGTTCTTCATTGTCAAGGGTTTTCCCAGTTCTTTTTGGTGGGAGAAATCTGGCCTTTTCAACCCAAAAGCTCTTGAGGGAGAGTATTTTTTAATAGTATCTCCAAAATGAAGCCTCCTGACTTCATCAATCCCAAAGGAAACTGGTAATAACTCTGATTTCCCCAGGAGCAGAATCCAGCCCTTGATACTAAATAGTCCTTGGCAGGTAGTTTTTGTTATTATAGAGCACAGTTTCAAGATGTGACTAGCAAGCTCTTCTGGAATACAACAGACCACATCAAACATGCAAGGGGCCCTTGACACTTGAATTGCCAAATGCAAAATAGAATCTGTCAGAGAAGTAAGACAGAGAAAATGAGAAAAGGAAGAAAAAATACGGGTGAATAACAAATTATATTTTATCATTTTCACAATGGGATGCAACAAAGTACCGGTGAGGTCACTGTACTCTTGTAGAGTTGTGGTGAGAGATTTTCCATGTCTTTTCCACCATAAAAGAGTAAAGCAAAGGTGTGAGGTTTGTTTGTTTTTTTCCCATGAGAAGCCAAAATCTGTAAATATTTATGTATCGAAGTGGATGATGCTGCAGCCAGAAATCCGTGCCTCTCCTGTTGCATGTTCCTTTTCCTGTAGCCAATTTCTGATCCAAAAGCAATGACAACACCTAAGCTGTTTGAGAACTGGCTCTCTAGGCACACACTTTTACAGCATCATTTGGTATCATACACCTGTGTGAAGGCTCAGGGGAAGAAGTTTCTGTGAAAAAAAACACGCTTGGTGCAAACTTCTCATCATGGGATCCGTGGAAAAGCTTCCTCCCTGTTTGCATTCCAGGGAATCCAAGGTGGTCTGTTAAAATCTCACTGAAATGCCTTTTGACTGGTAAAGCAGAACCAAGAACGTGACATAGATGTTAAGTTACTGCTTCTCCACAGAAGCTGCTGTGGCCGTGGAGGGAACCTAAACTTTGGTTGTTGACACACCGTTCTTGAGAACGACAAGAGAGATTGTGTTCATTAGGCCAACCCCATCACTCTTGCTAAAAGCAGGCTCAGGTTTCCATGTATATTTTCAAATCAAATTAGAAACGCTGCTGCTGAGACCTCCTTCAGCCGACAGTGACGGATTGCACAACCTGATAAACAGGAGGCATTCCTGGAGCTGTGCTAACACCCGAGTCACCACAAGTGGTTGGATAATAGAAATCACACACAGAGCCATGTATTTAAATTAGCAGAGAGCTTTACCTCTTCCTCCAATAAAGCAGCCCACACCTGGGGAGCGGCCACTTCTCCAACAGCAATGGGAAAGGTTCATTTCTGTGCAAGGACTTGTGTCTCTGGGTAGTAAAAGGCAGTTTGCTTAGTGCTAAGGCAGGAAACAATGAGTTGCAGGTAGCATAATTTACTATAGATGTGAAGGAGTTATTTTTGGTATTAAGCAATAATGACAATTTTCCTTTTTTCACAGTTTTTTAAATGCAGGCAGATGAAGTAATATTAGTTAAATAGTTAACAATGAATACAAAGTAATGAAGACATGGTCAGTACCTTAGCAGAGTGTCTTGTGGAAGCGCAGACAATTAGTGTAGCAGCTAAACATGAAGGCTACAGAGACAGTTCTCCAAGGAAGAATTAAACTTGTTCAGAAAACAAATAACTGTGGATACCTGAAGGAGAGAGGTAAAGGTACCCATTGCCTTTATGGCAAGTGAATAGTGAAAAATGAAGAGACAGGCTGTGGCCTGCACTTAGGAGAATGAAGCTTTGGCTCTCATTACCCAAGGAAAACACTGGTTTCTCTGATATGGTGCAAAAGATGGGGAAGGGAAAGCATGTTCTCAAACTCTCAACCTATTGTACAGACCCTGGCATTTTCTTTCTGTTTAATTTGTGCTGAATTTGGGCACAGACCTTGCTCTGTAGCGTTTCCCCTGTGCTTTGATTCCACGTTCGAGTGCTCGTGAAGCAGGTTCACGCTGAGGTTTGTCCCTTTGTTCTCAGGTTTGCCTGGCTGCTGCCTGTTACTGTCTCTTCTGCCCCTAAGAAAAACTGATGTTATCTTTTGAAGTGAAAACCCCGTGTTCTATTTGTAACTGAGGGTTTCCTGTGTGCCCTTCCCCAGCCTGCGCGGTGACGCCAAGGGGTAGCGGTGCATGGGCTGCACTTCTTCAGAGAGCTTTGAGAGCAGTCCCTGCACAGAAGCTGAAGAAATCCCCAGCTACTGGTGCCTTTGATCTCAGATAAAGGTCAACCTGTCTGGCAGAAGTGTGATCGGAAACGCTACCACATCAGCCTTCACTTTCTCTTCTTTACCCTGAAGTGACTCACTGTACCTGTCAGGGTAGTCCTTCACCACAGCACCCATGGTTTTTACTTCGGCTCTTGGGAATACCTTCATTCATCTCATGCCCCAGCTTAAGCCAGGACTGCCAGGATTTTCTGTGAGCTGCTAAGAAACTGTCCACAGTGCTTATGATTAGAGTAGTGTTTCATAACTACTGTAGGATTTGATTTTTTTGGTTTGTTGGGGTTTTCTTAATCATAGAATCGATTAGGCTGGAAAAGACCTTTAAGATCATTGAGTCCAGCCATCAACCCAGCACTGCCAAGTCACCACTAAACCATGTCCCTGAGTACCACATCTACACACCTTTTAAATCCCTCTAGGGCTGGTGACTCAACCACCTCCCTGGGCAGCCTGTTCCAGTGCTTTTGGTGAAGAAATTTTTCATAATTTCCAATCTAAACCTTAAACCTTCACTGCTGCAACTCGAGGCTGTTTCCACTTGTCTTGTAGTATTTATAGGCCTGCTAGTGTGTTAAAAAGTCAGTTATGCTGGTGTTACACCAAGAAGCACATACTGGTTCCTTGCACCGAGAGTTTCTGAGGCTCTTTGAGCATTAACACCTACAAAGTTCCATCTAGTGCAACCTCAAAGCTCTGGGGAGCTGCAGGTTCCAGTTGTTTCTCCTGACACCCACCTCTGCAAGATCATCGCTGCATGGGGGGAATACCTGACTTACACATGCCACAGGTAAGGCTGGCACAACAATTCTGTTTGTAATTTCATTATAAATGCTAATGTGGGGGGGTTTTTTTAGTTGCTTTTGAATTCCTCTTAACTTAAGAAGTGTTGATGCATCTGTGGAGATTGGTTACTAACTGATAAGTAACTTGCATAAAGGGGAACGCATTATCTGCTGAGTTTCCTCAAAGACATATTGGCTTTGTGACTGGGAGTGAGTGCATGTCCTCCTTCTGGACTGGGATCTGTGCCTTAGCAAGGGCTAAGAGATACTGCTTAGGGCGATTTATAATGGTATTCCCAGGTGGGAAGCAGTTTCTCATTACTGATAGTGGGAGGGTCACGGTTTATCCGATTCATCTTTACAAAGGTGTAGTTCACTGCCTATAAAGGTCAGTCAAGTGACCTAGAAATAAAAGTTGCTTCTAGGGGTGGATTAGGAAGAAAAGCAACCAAAAACCCAAAGATGGACTCTGCTTTTATTCTGCCCAATGTGCCTTTTGGCACGCTGAAGCTTGCATGAGGGAGAAGTAGCATCTGCCTGCAGAGGGTGGAGATTATCTCCAGTCCGTGATCCTCAAAGTGAAAGCGGAAATGGGAATTGAATCACGGCTCTCAGCCATCATTCAGTCTCTTGAACTCCATTCTGGGAGGTTTTTTAAAGGATTAACTTTGGGCATAGAGGACTGCTCTCTCTTGACTTGTTGTCAGTGCAGGAGACGGGCACCTTTAGATGGCAGTTTGGAGATGGAAAATAACTTGGTTGCATCGGATTCCTGTCTGTGTGTCAATCCTCGAGTTCAGGCTGTGCCAGGATGTAGTCATAAGGTGT